>NC_092508.1:107453318-108078318 GCF_047511675.1 Marmota flaviventris | reverse complement strand
TGCAAACATTTTCACTTGAAGTGTAAGTATTCCTATATTTTTCTTGGAAATTTTGGATTTTTTTTCCTAAATAAGAAATTAAGTTGGAAAGAAAGTTGAAAAATCTAACATTGTAATTTAAGTGTATCAAAAAAAAAAAAAAAACCCAGAATATTTAAATTGGAAAAAAATCAGTTTATTATCTGATTACATTTTAATTAGTGCCCTTAACCTAAATCTCAAGAGCTAAAAATTAATGTTCTTAGCTTGAACACGTAACAACTCACTCAAAAGATGAAGACTCAGAAAAGCCTTCTTTAAAAAACATTCTCTCTGTGTCTCTCTTTCACTCACACACACACACACACACACACACACTGCAAGTGACACATCTAACAACTTATGTCTTGATTTGTAACCAAAGTAATTTTATACTGAATACTGAAAATGGATGAAAGTTCAATCACTGAATTGAATCAAATAAGTAATCTTAAATAGAATAAGGATAATTCCCTCTAGTATGTACTTGTCCTGTTTGACTGAAATAACCATCATAAACTAAATGCCTTTAAGTCAAACAGATTGTCCAAAATTAAAAATGATGACTATGCCAAAATAACAAATGAAGAACAAAATGTAAAGATGAAAACATTTTCTAATAACACATTTCCTTTCCTCCCTCCCTGTCCCTCAAATTTCTTGTGAAATCTTTATAGTCAGGTTTACTGGATAAACTGCCAAATAGCTATTTTACCAGGGCCTTGTTATTTTTTTTTTAAATTTTTGCTTGATATCTTTAGAACTAGCAAAGTTATTTCTATTTAGTAGTCACAATATGGCCTGGAGTACACATTTTTGAAAAGTAAGTTCTCCCCTTTATGGAGATTAGATTTCCTACTGGTGATCACTGATGTATTTATTTTTAAAAAGTGTATTTTGATGGAGTTATTGATACAGTTAATGTTTACCACAATCATGATAATTCGTGTTTTAGGATTTGACAAGGCTGCAGCACCACCTTTACCATTCTACAATAGCCCTGTCAGCTGTCAGGTTAGTTCTTGCACTGAATAACTTAGACAAGAAGAGAATCAATCCTTAGATAAGGATACCTAACTCCAGGCTATCCTGCACCACTCTCCATATTCTCAGTTCTTTGCTCTGGGACTGCATCACAACACTTGTGTTGAATTCAACAACATCTGGACTCCTTCCTGACTTTTCTCCACTGAGCAATCTCCAGAAGCCTGTAGCTGAGACTGAAGGGCTGCTTATGATCCATCTGCCTACTGCATATCCTTCCTAGTACCCAAGGGAAAGCCTTGGAGGAACCATGTCCTACTGGGTCAGGATGACATTAGTGAACTTTGTCTATTGTACTCACAGATATTTCACTTCCAAAGAGCTATGCTGACTCTTTGATTTATATTCTTGCTCCAGGCTCCCAGATGCTATGCTATGAAGTTAGTTCCCTTCAGTCAGGGGTTTTGGTAGGGTTGGCTTCTTACTCTCTTTCCCTGGTCTCTTTCCTCAGCCTTTAAAGTATGTTTGGCACATGGTAGATGCCCAATAAACATACTTTGGGAGAAGGTTATGTTGATCTGAAGAACTTAAAATCTAAAGGGTTTTCTACATGTTTCCAGGATTTTTTTTTTTTCTTCTAAGTATCAGGTTATCATTAAGGACAATTTTAGCCAATCTTTAGGAATTTCACTGGCATTAACTAGGCAGCTAGCCATCTGGGAAATCCAGGAGAGAGGCTAAAGAATGTCCACTGCCCCAAATCAGGAGGGGCAGGAGCTCAGGTCTTGATCTGGGACCACCCTCCTAGATCCTGACAGGTGTTGCACGCTACCAGTGGGGCTCCAAGCCCCTGTCTCCGGTTGCCCCCTGCCTTCTAGGAGCACCAGAGCATGCCCAGTGGCAGCTCTGGAGCCACCAAGGGCTTTGCACGGGCTCACTCCGCTTCTCCGGGTTTTAGTAGGAACCCGCGGGGTGGGGGGGCGGAGGGGCTAGGGGAGCCCGCAGAGCCCGGCAGCCTCGGCTACACGAGTGGGGAGCTCGCGCGCCGCACAGGGCTTTCTCCCGCGTTGCGGTTGCTCGGGAGATGCTGGAGCGCAGCGCTGGGCTGCTCCACCTGGCGCGCTGAGCCAGGCGCTGGGGGCCCCCAAGGGCGGGCTGCTTTGCGGGAGGGGGAAGCGGACTGCGGTAGAATGCAAGACGGGCTCCTCCGGCGCTGCGAGACATCGCTCCAGCGCGGTCAGGTGCTGGAAGCCAGCCGCTCGCCGCTCCACTAACTTGCCACTTGGTAGTGTCTGGTCTCTACGCTTTCCGGTGGTGGGGGGCGGGGGGAGTGGGGAGTTAGAGGGTCTGCGGTAGCCGAAAGAGGGATCCTGCAAGGGGAAGCCTGCCTGCTGCCGCTCTTCTCCCCCTTCCCATCACTCCCCTCCCCCCAACCCCATCGCTGCCGCTTTCCCTTCCGCCAATTCGGAGAGCGACGGGCGCCTGTGACATGCGATCGCTGCCAAGTGACGGTCCCTGAGTCTGAAGTGCCCGCAAGGAAGTGAGCTCCAAAGCGGGCCGCCGGCGATGACAGCCATGAAGCAGGAGCAGCAGCCCACCCCGGGGGCGAGGACAAGCCAGGCGCAGCCGGTGGACCAGGTGAGAGTTGGCAGCTGGGACCAGGCCCTCCCAGGAGGGGTGGCTTCAGTCCGCTCTCCCCCCTCCTCTCCTCCACGGCTTGGCTCCCACGCCTCCTTCTCCCCACCCTCCCCCCGCCCCAGTTCCAGGCTCTCCTTTGCTCATCCATGGACTCAGCAGGAAGTTAGCGCTTCTGAGTGCGCTTTGGGGCCCGGCGAGAGGATGCGCAAGGTGGAGAGCCGCGGGGAAGGGGGAAGAGAGGTAAAGGCTGGGGGTGCCCTGGGGATCCTCTGCGGGCGGTCCACCATGGGAGGGAGAGGTGGACCGGTCCATTGGAATCAGGATTCTTGGCTTCTATTAACACACGCTGAATGAATCTGCCGCGCTCCGGGAGAAGACCACTTGCAGGGTTCGAGCCCGGTCTTGCTGTAGCCCAAAACGCGCACTGGTCAAAGCGACCCAAGTAGCAAATGACCTTTAGGCCGACAGAGTTTTTTCTTTCCTTTGTATATTCTTTTGAAAAGACAGCGACTGGGGTCGTGGGGGGAGACTGGATGGGAGAAGAGGGTGTACCCAGCATCTGTAGTCTGCTGAGTAGAACCGGGCTTGGGGACCAGAAAGGCATTTATCATTAATGGGAGCCGGGAAGGCACTGACTAGTGATTTCTTGGGTCCAGACGTGTTGTGTCTGCAGAGATGAGGTGCCTTGTGTTGGCTGAGGGTTATTTCTGTCCCTTTTCCGTCCCTCCACACCCACCACCCCTTTTTGTTTCGATTTTAGGGATCTGAACCATAAGAGTATGGTGGATCCCCATCTCGTCTCTTTTCCTGAATTGGGGGCGATTCAGGAGTTCAGTGACGCTTTTTCCCAAAGTTGGAAGGTCGGGAGCGCTGAGATGCTTTGGCTAGGAGAGGGGAGGCTATGATGAGCCCACTGAAGGTGCGGTCACGTTAACATCAATTAGAATTGGACAGAGAAAGCCGCGCTTAGGTCAGCGCAGAACTAAGGAGCTGGAGGACCCAGGCAGGCATTGGAGTATCAGAGACAGGGCTCTTTGCCCGGAGCGCACTGTCGAGGGCTGCTGGAGGCGTTCCCGGCAGAGACACTCCCAGTTCATCACCAGAAGTGGGGTGCCAGGGGGTGCAAACAGCTAGACTTCAGCAGCAGCTGGGTTCTTGGTGTATTCTAAGCACTGAAGAGCATGTTAAGGGAGCTGTCCAAATCGCCCAGGAGTGGCGGCAAGGCAAAGGAAGCAATGCCAGGAATGCTGTTATTAATATTCCAGTCTTGGTCATCTCTCCTGGCTTGTGGTCTCTTTTCTCCTCTTTCCTCCCCTTCTCATTTCCCTCACATATGTTTCACACAGGTGGTGGAGATTATTCAATGCCTTAAAGATCCCTCTCGGTTTATGTGGTTGAATGTTTCAGTTTTTACAAAGTGTTTATGTTCTTGAACGTTCTCTTTGCTCCATATCCTTAGATAAGTGTGAAAATATTAAAACATTGTATTATAATGTTTCTTCCTCTTACAGTCTCCCCCCCCCCATCCTGGCACACATTACAATATAAAAACTGGTTAGCTGATGCATAAAAATAATTTCAGTAGAGGAGCATGGATCCTTTTTCAGGCTGACAGCCTTAAATTTCATTAACAAGCCACTGAGCCTCTCTACTGCTCTTGGAATGATGCTACCAATAAGAACGATTAGTCAGGTGAGAGTCCCCACATGAAATCTTTGCTCACTAACCTGTGACACCAGCTGGTTACTTGAGGTGCTGCAAACAGTTCAGTGATGGAGGTGGGGAGGAAGAGGCAAAGCAGAGAACACAGAAGCTATGAATGTATATGTAAATAGTGGACACGTTGTGTATGCACAGGAAATCCTTTTGTCACTACTAATCTGTTACTTAAAATTCACAGGATGAGATAGGTTCAAGCTTGAATCCATTTTCCTTGTTAGTATGCACATTTTTATGGCCACTTCAAATATTCAGGGAGTGGCCATCTGCATAAATCCTGTTTTAATTGAGCATTTTAAAGTGATTTTTTCTGAGTGTCTACATGATTTCAATATGTCAGTGGTATGCATTTTAAATTTGTTAAAATTCAAGAGATAGATTTTGCCAAGGAAAGAAAGTCCCACAGAAATATACATAGCAGTATCCCTGTGAGACTTTTTTCAAAATTCCTAGGAAATTGTTATGTCTAGGATATTCTTTTGTCCAAAGATTGACATGTGAAATGATCATCATATAATGTAGATGTTTTCTGTGAATACTTAAACCACTTTTTGTTAGGCTCACTAAGATTTTATGAACAGAATTAGTCATTATGGTTTAATTCTGCAATTGCCACACAACTTTCATGCATTACTAGATACAATCCCTCTCCAAAAATATGATTAATTTTGCTAGCTTTTATGATAATTAAAAAGAATATTCACAAAGTTAATTTAAGATGTACCTTTATGAAATTGTACCTAGTGGTTAAACAGGGGGCGTGCTTCAGCTAATCATTCACGATGTATTGATTTGGAATGATTTAAACTTTTGAATGTTGCCAAAAAAGTCTTTCAGTTTCCATGATAGAGATTTTTATAAACCTCAAAAAAATGCCTTGCCTGGAGGCCATCAAATACCATTTAGCACAATGGAAATCCATAGTATTTTTTAAGCAAAAATGATTATGAGTCATATAATTTGCTTACTGTTATACTTCTTCAGGAGGTTTGGCCTCCTGTTTCATCTTATCTGTTCCCTCTATCACAGGGTACCATGATCAGAGACTCCTGTACCCAGAAATCTGTCTGGTTTTTAAATATTCTCTTAATATTCTGAACTACTAAATATTCTCTTAACATTCTGAACTATTAAATGTTCTCTTAATATTCTGAACTATTAGAAAAAAAATTCATCATGTTAGTAATCTTAGAGTTTCATTGATTAAACAAATGGTTACAACAGTTATTTTCATGGTTTTTATAATATTCTACTTTTATTAAATATCTAAAAATAAATGCTTTGACATAGGCAGATGCAGTCATTTCCACTTAACACAATCAATACCTCACTTTACACTGAGGAATCAAAAAATCTTAAATGACTAGTTGTAATTTATTATTTGAAAACAATCACCTCCTGATCGTTTGTCATGCGTAGACTACTGTTCTTGGGGTTGGATAAGAAAACATATATTGAATGCAATTTTCTTTTTGAGTCTCAGATCAACTTTTTGAGGCACAGCCTGTTGCTATTTCCATTATAAAAATAAGAATAGAGAAGATTATAGAAATCAAGAAGTTTGACCAAACTTATCTTCAGAAGTGATGGAGGTCATGGAATTAGACTTAGAGCTCCTTTAAGTCTGAAGCCTCATCTCCTAATTTCTGCACAATCACCGACTAACATATTCCTATTATAGGAAGAGAGACTATTTGCACAATTTGAAAATTGTACATGAGTGTGTGTGTGTGTGCCCATTACCTTCAATGGAAAATGGATAAAGAATTTGTTTAAATCTTCAACTGTAAGTGTAAATGATAGCTTTTGAAAATTTAGTCAAGTACTTTATTAATTTTAAAGTTAATATCTCCTCTATTGATCTAAACAATAAAAAATGAACTATATTGATTCTCATAAGCATCTAGGAAGTTTTTAGAAAAATTTTTTAGTCTTTGTGTCACTTGCCTCTGGAGATGATGAGATTCTCAAGGTTTGTTAATTGAATACATTTTTTTTTTTAGTCAGGAGAGTAACTTTAGAATTTACTCATATTTCCACCAGGTGGCAGCCTTCTGCTGAATCAAATGGGGAAAAATATTGCCTAAAGTACTTGGCTTGTCATCTCAGCTCCAAAAACAAAACAATACACCCCATACACAGAAATAAAAAAAACAAAAACAAACAAAATGGAAGGAGCCCTATTTTCTAAAATATTTAAATATTTTTAAAGAAATGGTTTGCCTCCAAAGGTAGCATTGGTTATGCTTTTTCTTTCTTTCTTTCTTTCTTTTCTTTTTTTTTTTTTTTAAATCATTTTGGCAGAAAACCAATCTCTTACAATTCAGCATGTGGCAGCCTCTTCATGAATTAACCTATGGTCAGAACTGTGATAACATATAATGGGTAAAACACCTTCTGGAAAATATCCCTTGTACTTTTGACTCTTAAATATTATGAATCAAAAATGTTTCAATGTAGAAACTGGTATTCAATGTTTTTACTTTAGCTTTGGTCAACCCGACCAGATTCAAATTTTAAAATGTATGCTTGAAAAAACAATTGCAGAAAGTTTATTCTTCTGTGTTCACTTGCTAATCTGTAAACATGTCATAATTTAGTCAATAAGCTATTATTTTTCACATGGAACCTTGAGAATAAGTTTTATAAATCATCTGAAAAAGCTATTTGATAGAAGATTTATAACTTTTCTTCTAATCTTTCAATATTTAAAATGTAAGTATCTAATGGGGATGCAGATTTATATATTTTGTTAGAAATATAATTTCAGTTGAATACTATCTTATTTTATACTTTTTAGATAACATGATATTAACTACGTAATATAGTATATAATATATAATATAAATACTTTTATGAAAAAATTTTATTTACTGAGTTAAGAACATACCACAAAATATTGCTTGTTGGGAAATATCTAATATGTACAAATATATCTATTCTTAATTTCAGGGACTGAACAAACTGCACATTTAAAAAAGATTAAATTATATAAAAACAATTTAAAGAAATTTGTGTTATTAAATATTAATGCTGCTTTATCTTATGAAGCATATTTCCTTGAAAATGAAACATTCAAACTAAAATTCTCCCTGTCTGGTAAAAAAAGTAAAGCTGTTTGAAAATTTCAGCTTCTTGGATGATTTATGATTATAGAGTGTTTGAAGTTATAGTAGGTATAAGCATATTTAATTTATTTACAGTGCATAGAGTGCTAGAATGTGTTTTATACCATCAACCACAAATGTTTATTTAACATTAACTATGAGTTATGCACTGGAATTCACGGATCCAAGTTCATATACATTCCAGATCCATGAGGACCCACTGTGTTTTTTTGGGCAGGGTAACTCAATTTCTCCATTTCATCCATGAATAGAGGTGACTAGAGGTCCTTCGCACGCTTGTTATAAGGACTAACTGAGATAGCATGTAAGTTTTGAATAATACCTTATACTAAATCTTCACCTTAAATATACACTCTGGGAATGAGAATCTTTTTATTAAAATTAAAGGAGGATCAGTAAAGCACAGATAGCTAGTACATTGTTTTAACATGTTACAGATAATCACATTATTCAGTACACATATTTGTTAGATTACACATGAGTTTGTGCATACATGTAAATATTATATTAATAGATTTGGACATTGGGTCTAAATTTAGGAGATATTCACACTTCAAAACATTTTTTTTTCCATCTCAGCAGCCATTTAGTCAAAACTTACTTCTTCACCATCCCATTCAGTGCAGGATAAGACTGAAAGTAAACTTTGGCTGATTCTCACTAATGGTTGAACTAGCTTCTAAATAGGTTGCCTCTTGTTCCCAATGCATTCACCTAATAAGATAATTGATCTGAGAAATAAAATATTTGAAGAGAAAAGGGATGTGATTTATAGAACTATGTCAAGGGATGGATGAGATTTTGGTCAGTGTAGCAGGAATGTGCACAGAAATGGAGAACTCAAGACTCCAGGATCTGACCCCCTATTGTCATTGGTGGTGGGAGAATTGGACTAAGCATTGCCACCATATATTTTCATACTTGCTAAGGGACTTTATGCATGTCCTAATCAAGTTCATGTGCTATTGAACATTATAATGGGGACATATGCTAAGACATGCTTCAACCAAGAAAGTTCAAAACTTTTTTTGATCTGAAGACCTGCATAGGGTCCAAAATGGGTCAAGGAATGTAAACTTCCCCACAAATGCACTGCCTAATGTTGTTAGGAATGTTTCTTCCCTGAGTTTATGCTGCCCCTCCTCGAGAAGTCATATAGCTTAGTCCTGATTATTTCCAGCACACTGTTGTTTAAAAGTTTTTATTGATCTGATTAACATTTTTTTTTTTCCAACAATGAATCTCTGTGTGCATTTTCCTGTCTGGAGAGCACCTGTTCTTTAAGACTTTTGAACTGGTCACCTACCATCCCCATAACAGCTAGATGCTCTTATCACCTATTACATATTAGCTGAAGGAATGCTTGTCATTTCCAAGATGGCAGAGAGGCGGCTGGGAAGAGGGGATTAGGAGAAAGCTTTAGGAGAAAGAAATTAGGAGAAAGCTTTCCTATTGTATATTCATTGTTGTCAAGTCATCCCCAAGTGTCAGAATTTCAGACAGGCCCATACATAGATTATAATAAATATAGCACTCACTGTGACAATAAATACAGGCAAATCAGTTTCATTGGAAACTGAAAAAAATAAATGCTCTATTTGGAACTGTTTTGTTTTAGGAATTATTATCCACAGTTCTTTATTACGACTTTTATGTAATAAAAATTTTATCTTATTTTTATCATAAAATATTTTGAAAACCTTAAAATGTTAATTTTATCCAGCCTTTAGGTGATATGCCTGTTTCATTAATCAGAACGGTATGTTCTGCAACATTTTTGGAATTGCCAAATGATTTTCAGTTTTAAGTTGTTTTTTGGGGGCGGTCACCTTGATGTAGGATTGAGAATAGAGAGAAACAGATTTCAGGCTGCATCCTTCACCTACCGTTAACTATGCAACTATAGCCCCTCAGAAATTCTTCAAATGGCGAGAATGTTGTAATGGTTATCACAGGAAGTGTGAATGGTTTGTATAGCATCTGCCCAAAGCAGAAACTGGATAGGTATTTTATTGTAATGCTACTGCTCTTCTACATCTTTGGAGGAGATCATTTCATTTTTTGAAGGGCAATTTTGCATTTATGTTATTGAAAATGCTGAATAAATATGAGTGTAAACCTTTAAGAAATGTACAGGAAACATAATACATGAGTATAATAAGTATACAATCAATATACATACATATTATATGATATTGAGTTGATGTATATACTCTTAGTATCTGAATACATGAAGTATTTTACAGTTAGATTATCACAGGACATTAGATAAAAATCTGTTGTGGTAACTTGACCGATTTCTGCTATTTTTAAACAGCCTGTTTCCCCAAAGGCCTTAGAATCTTTTCTGGAGTATTCCTGGTTTAAAATTCTCTTTCCAGAAGTTTGATTCCCAGAAATGATTGACATAGAAATTCTTTGCATATGGGAACTGGTGATATATTGACTTGAAATTCAAGGAAAGTTATTTGAATGTATAATCAACACAGACTTTTACATTTGGAAATGCTCTCCAGACAAGCTGTATATTGTCTGACTTTACTATTATTGTAATTTATCTTGCTTATCGATTTTCCTGGGTTAGGACAAAAACCTATGTATCAAATTGCAAGACAGCAAATGAAGAAAAGTGAGGGAAAAAGCCATTTTTATGATCTTTATCCCCACCCTTTTTTTGAGAGCTAAATGAAGATTCAGTTTCTTATTTCATCTAAGGGTCTTCGCTCTGAAAACAGCAATGCGACAAAACTGAATTATATAATTGGGAACTTGAATGGCAGGCTCTCTCGTGATTTATTTTCAAATAATGGACCAGAGAGATTACTTGAAGTTGCATTAATAATGCTTGTTCAGGAAGCAGTAGGCCTTTCTTGTTACTGGAACATGAGTTTACTTTGGGTGTAAGAAACTGAGTGAGTGAAAAACCCTGATACTCATGCCTCTGCTAATCACTTTGTGCTGCCAGAAATGGTTTAATTTAAGTAAATGAATGCAAGAAATGACCACTTTTTATTTTACATGTTTTGAAACAAGTGCTGGAAGTCTTTTTTCATAAAGCAGCCTTTTAATTCAATGCTTCACAAAACTTGCCTAATAACTTCTTCTCCCTTAGAAACAATTGAAGATTAGGCACCAAGGCAACTTTCAATCAAATTGAGCTAAAATATATACCCTTTTGAGAGGAAAAAAAAAAACATACCTGAATTTCATGAAGAATTTCTCCAATTTAGAAATAGATCATTTGTTTGACTATTTTACTCTATAATTTAAATTTTCTGTGATTTCTGTGATCTATGAATTTCTGAAAAGATTTTTTTTTAATCTACCAATTAGCTTCTAGGAACTCTGAAGGAAAAAGATGGCATATACCACTTGTTTCCTTTTTTAGAGTACTAGAGTACATAAAGGCTTAAGAAATAAAGTGAGTATGTTTTCACGCGTCCAGCATTTAACGGTTATTTCTTTTCTCTGATCGTAGGGATTGTGTGTATGATACTTCTTGACAATCAAATTTGTGGTGATAGGTGTGTGTGATTTGAACCTGGAGTTGAAGTGGAAGTGCTTCATCCTTCTTCAAGATCTATGGAGTTTGCTTTTCATTGCTCTAAATGAGGCTTACATAATGCTAGCGTCACTGTGGCATTGAGTGGTTTCTTCTGCTACTGCTGACAGATTTCTTTTTTGCTCACAGAGTTGGTCTCAAAAGGGTTCTTCTGGTTCCGTCATTTTCCTTTGCATTGGTTGTGTCTGCCATCTCCAAGTTTAAGTTCAGCTCCTCCCATTTCCTCACATCTCTGAAAGCCATTCTCTTTCCAAAACTTGATTTCCTGACTTGTAGAATGAATACCTCGATATCAGTACCAGCCTCACTTTTTCTGAATTCCTCCCTTCAAATAGCCAAAACATTATAAATTATGACAACGTTCTGAGAAATTACTCTGTCCCCTGAATCTAACATCTCTGTTTTGAGATCTGGAAACAGACAATGGAGAAGCGAAGTGACTTGTCTAAGGTCACACCATTGGTTAGGGTTGGAGGCTCAACTTCATTCTGGGTATGTGATAGTCAGCTTTTCATATTTGTGACCAAAATATCAAAAGAGAACAACTTAGAGGATGGAAATGTTGATTTTGCCTCATGGTTTCAAAGTTTAATCCATGGTGGACTGACTCCATTTGCTCTGGGCCTGAGGTCAGGCAGAATGGCATGGCAGAAGGGTGTGACAGAGGAAGGTTGCTCACCTCATGGCATCCAAAAAGCAGAGGGACAAAGGGGAAAGGGCTGCAGGGGCAGATGAACTTTTGTATAGTGCAGCCACAGTGATCCCCATCCTCCATCCACACCCCCACCTGCCTACAGTTATCACCTGGTTAATTCATTCGAACTAGGATATGCTGATTAGGTTAAGGTTCTTGCAATTTGATCATTTTACCCTTCAATATTCCTGCATTCATATTCAAAGGTGGATTTTGGGGGATACTTCATATCCAAACCATAACAGGATATTTTCACATATGACCATTGCTCATGTGGCATGATTCCAGATTCAGCTGCCAATATAACCTTCGACGGTGTCATGGTGACACATCTGCCTCCCTTAGCATTTGACATCAGTATAAATATACATATGCCCACACACTTATAGTTTTGAGTACAGAAGCCAAACTCATTTGACATTTCTTCATATTTCCTTTGTGATATGTTAGTCCTAGGCCAGTTGTTCTTGGACTTTAAACACTTACCACAAGACTAAAGACTATGAAGTCATAGTCTTGACTATGCATATACATGTTCTTTACTGTGCTGTGACCAGAAATCACCTCACAGCCATGAAGTCATTTTGAAAATAAACTAGGAGATCCACTGCTCCAAGGAAAGGACAGTGCCTCTCTCTGCACAAGCAGAAGCTGTCTTTCTTCGGCTTCCCCTTGCTGCAGTATGAATGAACTCCCCCTGATCTTCACATTCCAGACAGAACTGTAATCATACCAAATTCCAAGGCCAGACTTGAGAAACATTTATATGCTAAATAAATAAATTCATGTGATGATGATTTGAATCACACAGAATTTTTTTTTTCTATTAGAAGAAACTGGGACCACCAATTCATTTCACCCATGAGATGGAATTTAACCATGAGATGGAATTTAACCATGGAATTTAACTCAACCTTAAATCCTAGATCCTTGATTTTTTTAGTTTAAGCAATTTACCCAAGTTTTTTTTTTTTTCTAAATCTGTTACTTCATCTGTAAGTAGAATAATATTTACCTTGCAGTATTGTTGTGCAGGTCAGCAATGAGATGGGTTATTATTTAGGTTGTTGCTGAAAAAATGGTATGCTTATTATTTGACTATTAAAATGTGTTGGATCACTGTACCAGACATGTGCCATGTGATGCAAAATCAGACTATGTTAAATGTTGAGGTTCCCAGAAGTTGGGAATCCTAGCATTAAAGCAGCTTTTTCCATTGCTTTGACTAAATCAGGAACTTAAGGTTGCCTTTAATATTGAGCTCCTGTTTTTATTGGTATGGAGATTATATGGAGTCATCCTGGCTCTAAAGCAAACATGGATTAGGAGTTGGTTAAGAAAATGTATGACATCCGTTTTTATATTCCTTATAAATGCAAAGAAGTCAACAACATTTGGATTTGGAAGATGAAAAACTGAATATGCATTCACTTTCCCGAATTTGTTACTTCCTTTCCCTATCTCATGGTTAAATTCCATCTCATGCTTATAATATATTTTGTATTCGGAGTGCCGCTTCGTTCCTTCTCAGAGCTACAGTCCTTGAGCTGTAACAGCGAATCCAAAAAAACTAATATGGAATCACAGATGGTGCAAATATTTGAAAATAGGTAAATACAATCTAGGATTAGCTGCTTGGGCTCAGAAATGTCAGCTTCACATTGCTTATTGGTCACACAAGGCAATTTTAGTTAAGGAAAACCCAGGGCAAAAGCATCATGATAGAAAATTGCTGGTTTGGAGTTGTACAACATAACAAGCCCATAATTGTTATATAAACCTCAAAATGAGTCACTCTGTAACAAGGAAAAGGTATTTCAGAGAGGTCACAAAGCACCAAGAGGTTATACAGGGGATAAAAAATTAAGCAGATATCATAACAGTACTGTACCATCTGCTGGCTTCCATTTAAAGCTAATTTTTAGAGAAAAATACCCATTCATATGGATATGCTTTAGGTAAGAACATATTAAATGGCTTAAGCATCGGAAGCAGCAGTCAAATTGCCAGCATAAAATCTATCATGGTAATTATTAGTAATGGGTAGGATATGCTCCTCAATTTCTGTCTCTGAAAGTTTTAAAGACTAGAATCTAATTCTTATTCATTTTTCCCTCTTTAAGAGGTGAATATCCATTAAAAGAATCTTAGAACTGACCATGTGATTCAGTTCGTATACTGGTAAAACAATTAAGAATTTGAGTGTGACACAAAAGTATGACACACAAAAGTTTGAGTATGACTCAAATCAGACCACTGATAAATTTGAGGGATTAGAAACCAGAGCTCCTATCTCCTAGATTAAGAGGTGATAGAAGGAGCCTCACTCAATTATCAGAATCATAGAAATGATTTTTTTAATGATGATTGATGGCAATAAATGATGATGAAGGTTAAACTGGGGAGTTTTTAGCTGGATTAAGGTTTCTTTTGTTTTTAATTTAATTTTTATTTCTGGGTAGTAAGTTTATCAAGTCTCCATCTTCTTAAGTAAATTCTATCTGGTAGCAAAAATGTTAACCGTGTTATGGTTTGGGTGATGTCTAGATTTTTGTTTCTCAGATGAAGCAGTAGAGATTTTGGAAGACTTGCTCTAGATCATATATGAAGGTCTATAAGACAGTACTGATCATGTTGAAATATATGGCTGTAAGGGAAAACACATGCTTCTTATATAACTACATAGTGAACATATGTCAAGGGTTTAATTAATGAAAGAACTTCCAAGATGGTAAAGCTGGTTCAAAATGCATTGGAGAAAGGCAGTTTTATATAATCAGTGAGGAAATGAATGACTTAAAGTTTTCAAATTATGTACAAAACAGGTTAATATCCAAAAGAGCATCTAAATCATAAACTTTGTGATTTTCAAATTTAGAGCAGGTGATATTTTTCTTTGCAACTCACCTGTCTTTACAATTAGTATCTAACTTTACATATTCTGAGCCTGTAAAATAATAAATAGTAAGTCAAAGAAAAGTTGATTCTTTTACAATTATATAATCTTTGCATATGTTGATACCTAGTGCCCTAATCTGATAAAGAAAAGATGGACTTATAGTCATACTTTAATTTTATCTGCACTTTTCAAAAATGTTTCTTAACGTTCCCAACCTCAGAAAATGGTGCAATATAAGCCTTTACTTGGTGCCACAGCCAACTTCTTAAGCAATTTGATCAAAGCTCTCTATAAGCCCTATGGAGCTTCCAATGTCAGATTTGATTCACCAGCAGTGAGGTCTTGGAATGCAGCCAGTCAGCCAACACCACTTGTAAGTCCCTCCCAACAAATTGGTCCAGGTGTCTTTGAAGGATAGAGGAGAACAATGTGGTAATCTCAAATAGCTCTTCTGTGGAGAAAATGAGATAAGATAATTGCATTCAAGAAAGTGAAAAGCCATTTTTTGAGGATTTAGCAAAAAAAGACCTAGATCAAATTCTATATTGGTATTGTCCCTAGAGATGGCTGCTTTCAGAACTGCTCTTAGGTAGAGAGAGATAAGCCATCCATGTGGTCTGATGTAAGATATATCATAAGTTTTCTTTCCCTTGTCACTTCCCTGACCACCATTACTCCGCCAGAAAAAGAGCTCTTCTCATCCATCTGCGTGTAGCTGGAATTCTACCATGACTTCCTGTGTTCCTTTAACTTAAGAGTCACTTAGCAGCTTGTATCTAGTTTATATTTATTTGTCTCTCTATGATTGGATGATATACTGTCTTCAGAACTGATGTTTAGAATCAAGAAAAATGAGGGCTTATGAATGAAAGACATGGGGCCAAAAGCAAATAAACACTGAAATGGGACAGACCATCTGAGTTCTACTCAGGAGTTGATGTTTACATTTTATTTACTTTTAATCAATTTAAAATAGCTGCATGTTTCTAGTGGCTACCAAATTAGAGAATCAGTATTAGGCTATTGCTTTTTAAACGTCAAAAGTACATATCAATCACTTAAGGATACTGATGAAAAACAGATTTGAATCCTGTGAATCTGGGTCATGTGGGGTCCAAGATTCTGCATTTATAACATGGGTCCACATGATTTCTAGTATGTGGACCCCACTTTGAGTGGTATGTCTTTATTTCTCAGCAGAATAATTATTTCTGATTTTATGACTTTGGTCAAACTGACATATGTCATAGAAGATGAGTCTGAAGGGTCTGTAGCAAAATTATTCACACTTATAATTATTCTAATTGTAAAGGGAAAGGAATTCTAGTGATAAAATTGTGGATATTTTATCACTTTTGATGATAGCTAAAAAATTTTGAGTCTATTGTATTTATTTATATCATGCAGTTGTCAAGTGTGTAAATTTCATTTAATCCTTACCATAACCTTATGTAATAAATAGTATTTTTATTTCAGTTTTGTAAATGAGCAACTGAAGAGATTCCCAAGGTAACAGGGATAGGAAATGGAGAAGCTATTGTTTGCTCACATATAATCATATATGTCACCAATAACTTTTCATTATTAAATTAAGGCCAGAGATTTGTTGCTTGTAATGGATCAATCAATTATATTTGACTAAGCATTGTAAATAAAAGCAAAAAAAAATAGACAATGGAATTAATCAAACTAAGAAGATTCTGCACAGCAAAAGAAACACTCAACAGAGTGAAAAGTGAACCTACAGAATGGGAAAACTACTTGCAAACTATTCATCTATAAGGAATTAATATTGAGAATATATAAAAATACTTAAAAATTTTAATAACAAAAGATCCAATTAAAAATGGGCCAGGATATGAATAGTCACTTCTCAAAAGAAGAAATTACAATGACCAACAGATTAACAAAAAAATGGTCAGCTTCTTTTGCCCCTAGAAAAATGTAGATCAAACCCACAATGAGATAGCATATTACACAATTAGAATGACTTTAATCAAAAAGAAAAAAAAAAAAACATATAAGAAAAGCTGGTGGAAGAAAGGGAACTCTTATACTCTCTTGGTAAAGATGTAAATCAGTATAGCTACTATAGAAAAGCGCATAGATTATACTTATAAACTAAATTAGACCTACCAAAGGATACAGCTATCCTTCATGTATTATCTCCAAAGGAAACAAAATCAGCATTACCAAAAAGAGACTCCCATAAGTCCAAGTTTGTTATTATACTATTAATAATTGCTAAGATATGGAATCATCATGGATGCCCATCAACTGAGGAATAAGTAACGACAATGTAGTATATATGTACAATACAGTCTTACTCAGCCATGAAAAGAATGATATAATTTTTTAAATTTTTAAAATTTGTTCTAATTAGTTATACATGACAGTAGAATGGATTTGGACACATTGTACACAAATGGAGCTCAACTTCTCATTCCTCTGGCTGTACATGGTGCAGAGTGACACTGGTAGTATAGTCATACATGTATATATATAGGGTAATAATGTCCATCTCATTCCACTGTCCTTTTCAGCCCCTCACTTATCCCATCCCCCTACTCCCTCTGCCCAATCCAAAGTTCCTTTGTCACCCCTCCATTATGGATCATCGTCCACTTATCTGAGAGAACATTTAGCCTTTGTTTTTTTGAGTTTGAATTATTCACTTAGTTTGATATTCTTCAGCTCTATCCTGAAAATGCCATAATTTGGACATTATATTCAGTAAAATGTCCGATGCCAAAAACCAAATTTTGCATGTTTTATCATATAAGTTGTGTTAGTTAGCCTTTGGTGACCAAAAAAAACAAACAACAAACAAACCAAAAAAACAAAAACAAAACAACAACAACAAAAAACCGTGACAAAAACAACTTAGAGGAGGAAAATTTTATTTTGGTTCATAGTTTCAGAGATTCACTCCATTGTGGACTGACTCCATTGCTCTGGGCCAAGTTGAGGCAGAAGGTCTTGGTGGAAGGACATGGCACCATGCTCCATTCATGGTGGCCTTGAAGCAGAGAGGAAGCAAGGGTAAGGGGCCTTAGGGAAGATGCACCCTTTCAGGGCAAGCCCCTAGTGACCCATCTCCAGCCACACCAGACTTGACTACAATTTTAAGTCAGTCCATTCAAACTCAGATGGACTGATTAGGTGATATTTCACATAATCCAATCATTTACCTCTGAATATTCCTGCATCAACAAAGTAGCTTTTGGGAAACACCTCACAACCAAACTATGACATACGTGGATGTTAAAAAAAAAGTTAATTGGAATAAATAATAGTGATTACTACAGGCTGCGGAGTGTAGCGGGCAAGAGAGAGAGAGAGAGTGGGAAGTTATATAATGGGTGTCCAAATAAGTAATAAGTTCTCATTTTCTACAGAATAGTGGGAGGTTTGTAGTTCACAATGAATATTTGTTTATTAGAAGCTTGAAGACTTCAAACACAAATTAATGATAAGGAGATAGAAATATTAATTACCTAATGTGATAACTACATTTTATATACATATACTGAAATTTTACACTGTACCCATAAATATGGACATTATTACATTAATCAAAATTTGTTAACTACCTTGATTTGATCATTATACCCAGTGTAACATGTATTGAATTCTCACATAGTACTCAATAAAATAACAATTTTGTCATTAAAATAATAATTGAAATATCATTTTAAAAACTAAAAAAAAAATATATTAAAAGAGGGGTTGGAGGGGAAGGGAGGGAGCATGAGGTAATTAGTGATGGTGGAATGTGATGATCATTCCTATCCAAAGTACACATATGAAGACACTAATTGGTGTGAGTATACTATGTATACAACCAGAGATACGAAAAATTGTGCTCTCTATGTGTAATAAGAATTGTAAGGCATTTTGCTATCATATATAGATAAAAAATTAAAAAATATATTTAACTTTTCCACAGCAGATAGCAGTAATAGTCATATCAGTGTTGCAGTGATAATGCTCATTAGAACTCTGTGCAGGTTAGTATTGTCATTCTCATTTCAAAGACAGGGAGAGTGAGGTGAGGTGAGGAGAGGTGTGTTCACCTGACAAGGGCTACATAACCTCTAAGTGGTCATAAGATGATCAGAGAGTGAACTTCTGCTCTCTGACTCTAGAGCCCATGCCCCTGCCTGCTCCAGGAGGCAGTTTCTCTGATGTTCAGTGCACGCCTGATGTTTGTAGGTGATATGTTGACAGCATGGGTCCCTCCATCTGCATGAGGTAAGTGCACAGGCACACAGGTGCACCAGGGCTGGTGAAGAGGTAATGAGACATAGACATCCACTTCTTCAAAAATAAACAAAGAAAATTTGTTAAATAATCCAACTGTCTGAACACCTGCTTTTATAATGTCTGGGTTCTTATTTTAAAAGCAACAGAAAGACTATGCACCATTAAATAAATGTGTCTGCTGACTTTCATATAAAAAAGAAGTGAAAGAGCCTAGATGGCTTGAATATGCAAAAATTTCCCAGAAACAAAGAAAAGAAAGCAATGAAAATAATAACAATTGCTGTCTTTTAAAAGAATGGTATAATGAGGAGTGGAGTAGCTGGGAACACCTCTGGGAGGGAGATATCCTCCTGTGTGTATTTGTGTAATATTTGAGGTTTGAATTACATTAATATCTTATTCAGAAATAAAAACAAACTATATGCTTTGCTTAAGATCAGGAAGTAGAAAAAAAATAGACTTACTGAACATTGGTCACTGGACCAAACTGATAAAAGACTTCTGAAAAATGAGACTTAGATCTGACATCCAGAATATTAAGAGGCTGAGGACAAAGTATGCCTTCAAATTTATTAAAACAATGAAACCAATTTGCTGCTAAGGTTGTTTTGAGAGATAAGAGTTTTAAAATTTTCTGAATTGGAAAGTTTGTACAGATGTTCCTCCACTTACGATAAGGTTGTATCCTGATAAACCCAACGTAAGTTGAAAATATCATTCCCAAAATGCATGTTGCATTTCACCTACCAAGCATCCAAGATCCACAACACAAGCACACTGTAGAACACCCATTCTTTCCCCTCCTGACCACAGAGCTGCCTGAGAGCTGCAACTGGCAACTGCTGTCCAGTTTCATAGAAGAATATCAGTCCCCATATCACTAGCCTGGGAGAAGATCAAGACTCAAAAGTCAAAACAGGTTTTCTACTGGATGTGAATCACTTTCCAACAATTATAAAGTGGAAAATTGTAGGCCAGGAAACATCTATATACAAACACATACATACATATACATCTTACAGTTCTCACCAGTTTTTCACAGATATAAGATATTTTAGGGTTATTAAATCTAAGACTATTTTAAATACTGACTTCATAGAACATAACCTAAATTATACATTTTAGACAAGGAAGAATAACTTTTCTGCTTTAAAATACTCTAGGTAAATATGAAATATACATGGTTAACTTTTCCAAGTAAACTACATTTCTGATTGAACATATGGAAGGCAGGACCCCTGCTGTCAGCATTGCCTGCAAACAGGTGCCCACTGAACAGCAGAAAAACTTCTTCCTGGAGCAAGCAGGTAATGGGCTCTAGAGACTAACAGCTGAAGCTCAAATCTGTTCCTCCACTTAGAGGTCATGCACCCTTAGTCACATTACTTTAAGTTTCTGCACATCAGTTTTCTCATCTTTAAAATGAGAATGGCAGTGCTAACCTGCACACAGAGTTTTCTAATGCACATTATAATTGCAACACTGGCATGACTACTACTGCTATCGTCTGTGGAAGAGAATCAAATATTATTTATTGATTGGCCACAAGCAGCAAATCAGTGGTTTCCATCTAATAAAGGGAAGAAATATATGGTTATTATATGCACCAGTGTATGGTACTGAAAGATAACTTGTTCCTTAACTAGCTAGGCTAACTTTCGTGTCTCATAACCTCTTTTAACCTCAGATCCTTGTTAACAAAACTGGAATAAAACTTCTATCACTTTAATCTGAAATGTCCCCCATAGGCCCATATGTTAAAGGCTGACAACAAGCCTGGGGTGCTATTGGGGGTTGTTGGAACCTTTAAGAGACAGGGCCTCACGGGAAGAAGTGAAGCCAGTGTGTGGGGGTACCCATGGAAGAGGATGTTGAGATCCCCCACCACTATTTCCTCTCTCCCTTTCTTTGCTTTCTGGCTACCATGACATGAGCAGCTTTGCTCTACCACATGCTTTCTCATAATATGCTGCCTTACCACAGGCTCAAAAGCAAGGGCAACCACTAATCATGCACTGAAACATATGAAGTTGCAAGACAAAATCAGTCATTTTTCTTTTTAAGTTGATAATGTCAGGAGGTATTTGGTTACCATGTCAATTACTGTCATTCACTTTAATGCTATGTATCTCTGTGTGTGTGTGTGTGTGTGCGTGTGTGTGTGTGTGTGTGTGTGTAAATGTCCTTGCATATCTTTATACCATTGGCTTACATGTGTTAATGGGTGTCTTTCAACAAACTCAATAAAGAACAGCTTCCTCCTATCCCAAGCATTGAACTCAGAAATGAATGTCAGCATTTGCATATTCCAATAATTTGGAGGTAATTGATGGGCCTATCTCAGTCCACAGGTGAAGGAAAAGGGGCTATATTTTCATATTCTGAAACACAGTTCTATACCTTGTAAGATATTCATGTTAGAGGAATAAGGAGAAATATTTGAAAATTTTAACACAAAATTTAATCACAAGTACCCTATATTTCTATAATAATATAGAAGGTATTATATTTCTGCACATAAATGAAACTGCAGAGCCTAAAGCCTTCTGCAAATGGATAGGATCCAGCATTGTGAAAATGCTGTTTTTATATTATTATTAAGGAATATCAAGACTCTTAATTTGTGATGGTGCTTGTACTTTCTGATATCTTGTGGGACTAACACAATTTGGAAAGTGGGAAGATGTTTTTTTAAGAAGAATGTACTTCACTCACCTTTTTTATCCTAAAAATGCTGCTTGTGCTGTCAGTCATAGCTGATCACCCTTCTGAGAAGAAGAAGGAGGAGGAGGAGGAGGAAGAGGAGGAGGAGGAGGAGGAGGAGGAAGAGGAGGAGGAGGAGGAGGAGGAGGAGGAGGAGGAGGAGGAGGAAGAAGAAGAAGAAGAAGAAGAAGAAGAAGAAGAAGAAGAAGAAGAAGAAGATCAGTTGAGAGAGAGAGAGAAATGGAAAACCTTAACGTTTTTGAAGTACTGTTTTATTTTTCAAGAATAACTACTTTAACAAATTACAAATTCATGGATTATCATGTCCTTCACAATTCTAGTATTAAGGAAGCTGAGAACTGTTTCAAACTCAGCAAATTTATTTGGATAAAATATTCCCCTCTGTTCTACTCAGTAGTACTGAAAATTATTAACAAGTGCAACAGGAAGAAAAATAGCAATGTTGAAATGTTTTATTGATCCATTAAAAATGACCAGCTCTAACAAGACTCCAAACTACTTCACTGGAGGAATTTTTAGTTAATCTCTTCTCAACAATAGGGAAAAAGAAGATTTTTTTAATTTCATTTAAGATTCTGTAAAGATTACAGAGCTCTTTAAAATCAAATAACCTCTTTTCTCTGAAATTTTTAAAGAAAAATCAATTTTTTACAATATATCTGCTGAATTATGGCAAACATAGTTGGTAGCAGCTAATCTTTCAACACTAAGGAACAATACTCAGTTTCCAATGCTTTTGGAAATTGAAGCTGCTGAATGGTGTTATGGTTTGGATGTGAAGTGTCCCCCAAAAGCTCACATGTGAGACAATGCAAGAAGGTCCAGAGAAGAAATGATTGGGTTATGAGAGCCTTAACCCAATCAGTGAATCAATTGCCTGATAGGATTAATTGAGTGGTAATTGATAAGATTAACTGGTGGGGTGTGGCTGGAGGTAGTGGGGCTTTGGGGGCATGTCTTTGGGGTATATATTTGTATCTGGCAGGTACAGTCTCTTTCTGCTTTCTGATTATCTGGTGAACTGCTTCCCTCTGTTATACTCTTCTGCCATGATGTTTAGCCTCACTTTGAGCCCCAAAGGAATGGAGCTGGCTGTCAGTGGACTGAGGAGACCTCTGAAACCATTAGCCCTTAAATAAATGTTTCCTCCTTTGCAATTGTTCTGATCAGATCTCTTAGTCATAGCAGCACAAAAGCTGACTAAAACAAATGGGAAATAGATTTTAGAGGTCAGATCCTTGATGTCCTGCTTGGATGAAGACTCAGGGCACAGCAGGGAGGGGGGGGGGACACTTTGATAGAAATCAAGTAGGACTTTGATAATTTCTTTCTTTTTAAAAATCTCTTTAAGTGGCTTAGACAGAAATGTAATGTAATATGCTTTGATATCAGCAGGATTCCCTATTTTGTGTTATAAATATTGAATGAGGATGACTTAAACTAAATCTTAATGAGTTGCTGATTTCATATTCATACATACAGTCTGAGTAATGGTGCCACTTGATTTTATCATGAAGAATCAACCTTTCTATGTACCATAATCCAAGTTCTCTTAGGTTAGACCTATTACATTTGCAAATCAAAGAGGATATTTTGTCAGGTAATCAAATTACAGTGTAATACAAGACAGTATTTTTTAGGAAGTCAAGATTCCCCCCTGAGATTTCAGCATGTTTTTTGGTGTGCCAAGCCCTGTTTCATCAGCCACTGTCAGACTCTTATGATGTACTTAATAGGTGAATTATAATTTATGCCCCTGGAAATATCTAACATTTTATCACTAGAAATGTGCATATGCATATCGATGCCCAAGTGTATGGTCAAAGAAAGAGGAGAAAGGCAAAGAAAACCTTTCTGCTTTTTCATCTCCATATCCATGGAGGTAAATAGGTTCCATGGAAGAATTAGGAGAAATCTCAAAAATCCTTCATTATAACTAAATTCAATCTTCTTTCCTTTTCTCTTCGTTTTCTTTATTTCGCAAAGAGCCAAGATGAAATAAGGAAGTGAGTAAAAATCTTTCTCTTCCTGAAAATGTTTCATTAAAAAAAAAAAAAAATCATTGTTCTTTCATTTTGTGAATCAGGAAAATTTAATAGCCATTTTATAACATTAAACACCTTTATACCAAGAACTTGCAAGGCAGATCTGTTCCTTTTATCTTAGACCCTGAAGAATCGTTTTCAGACAAGTAGTTTTGGTGTGAAAATACTTAAAATGAACAACTTTCATAGTTTTTTTCCAGAAGTCACAAAGGAAAATCTGATGAACTAATATGCTTAGCTGGGGATTTTCACAGTATTTTATCTGAGTCCATGGTCCATTACTCCCATATTTGGTGACTTTGAATAATCATCAAGTTATTTGTTCATGATTCTGTGGGTCAGAAATTCGGGCAGGGCTTAGTGAGCAATGCTTCTACTTCAGGGATACTGGTGGGGGTCATTAGCTCTACTGTATTTGATGGGCATCTGGGCTAAACTGGAAGGCCCAGGAGAGCTCACTCATGTCAAAGATCTCAGAGCTCCTCACGTGTCCTTTCTTTCTTTCTACATAGGTAGCTTGGGATTCCTCATAGTATGGGTCTTAGGGTGTTTTACCAGGCAGTTGCCTTTCAAGATGAAACTTTCAAACAGGGAGATCACAGATATCATAAGGACCAACTTTAGAAATTATAGAACAACTCTTTTGCTACATTTTATAGGTTAAAGCAGGACACAGTGGGTCAGCCCAAATCGTAAGAAAGGGGAAATGAGATCCTTGTTTGCATAAGAGAAGTGGTGAGGAACTGGTAAACATCTCAAATTCGCCACCACACTTAAAAAATATTATTAGCCCAAACAACCAAACTGTATCTGGATATAGGAACTCATGGAGGAGCACGTGAACAATTGAAGAGTATTTAGATATTGAAATACTATAAGAATAAAAGTGGTGCCATGATATTAGTGCTGTACTTAACTATAATCCACCGCAGTTTTTCCTTTGATAAGTGAAGACTCATAATTGCTTAAAAAAGCAATTTTTCCTATATAATGATGTTTAAAAGGATAGAAATTTATATTTTAATTGAATATATATATATATATATATATATATATATATATATATATATATATATATAATACTCACCTTTATCTAGGTAATGGAAAGGCATATCTTTATAACACACATATAACACATATATCACAAAATATATGTGTTTGGGAATAAATTTAATCTACTGCTTGGTTGAGAACATAATGCATTCTGAATCATCTTTTAAAGTCAAGGAATTTAGGACCATCTAGAGTCATTTTATGACATGAAGGGAAATATGTAGCTAAATTTCTGCAAAGGTGCACATTATACAAGGAAAGGACAACTTGTACATAGAAGCCTGTTATTATGAATATTCTTTAATTTTGAGATGGAACATGAATTCCTTCACTGTGAAATCTTCATTGTCACATTTCATGCTAGAAGAAGCAGCCAAGCTGGCACTGTTGGGATTCCGAAGATTGCATGTTAAGTCAGATTCTTCAGGTGGGGAGCAAAGAATCTGGGGAAAAAAAGAATCTTTTGAGATTCTCAAGGGTATAATAAAATTTTCTAAGGAATATCTTTCAAATTTTCCTTCCCTTCTTAGATATTAACATGTGCATGAAAATAACCTTTCTCAGTGGTCTCACATTTCTAAAAAACTCTGAAGCAAACTGTAGATATGCCTTTCCATGAAGTCTGGGCTATTTATGACAAATATCTCCTCTATTTGATCTGGATGGAGTGAAAGATATATAACTAGAGGAGAAAGTGCAGATTACATCTCAGAAAGATGATGCCTGCATTGCAAGTCGAGGAATGACTTTCTTCTGCTCCCTCCTCCTTCCTGTTGCCTGTTTTGTTTAAAATACTGCTTTGTCCTTCCATCTTCCTTCATTGTTATGGGATATAGGAATGTAGGAACCAACATGTTTGAAGTGGTAAACTTGGCTTTACTCTCCTAAGAAGAACCAAATGGCATGAATATACCACATGGACAATAGGCTATTGATAGTCCTTTTAGAAACATGAAAATTTATATTCACATGCCATCTCCCCCAAAATGTCAATGTGGATGTGCACATACACATTAAGGGAAAATATTAGAATATTTCCTTTGGTGGTTATGTAGAACTAGCTGTGACCACATTTTAGCGCACATTCTCTTATTCAAAGCAGAAAAGACCATAAATGGAAATTACCCCTGTTGTAATTTGATGTTATTCTATACACAATGCCATGGAAGAATTTTTCTTTCATTTTGTAGTGATTGGTTCTTCCATTTACATTCTGGACTTTATGAAAAAAATTCCCTTATTCCAAATTGATTCTGACCTATGGCCCTTGAGACTTCAGCTCTGTGTGTATTTTAAACATTGTGAGCCTGGTGGTTTGGGAAAGTGCCCTCCAGCAGTAATCCCATAGAACCTTTTCTTGCCTCTGTCATACTTTGAAATTGCCTGTTTACTGGTCTCTCGCCAAACATCTGCACATTTCTTGAGAACTGGGACTTAACTTTGAATTTGAATCATCAGTGAGAAGTTTCAGAATATATTTGTGATTTTGTTTTTGTAGTCGAAATACTTTGAATCAGAAAAAGGAATTTGGCATTCAGGGGACAAGTCCATGGAGATCTTTACCTTTATTAAGCTGATTAGAATTTACAATGTCTTCCAGTCTGTGGATCAGTTTAAGGGTTAGGCCAGTTAAGCCATTGAGGCCTGGCTGAGCTCAGTTAGACAGGTGGAATAAATGTTAAGCCTCCCACCTTGAGAGAGGGATTGATGTGTAGTAGGAGGAGTGCAGCTCCAACAGCTGGAGCAACAGAGATTCAATGAAACTAGGAAGAACAAATGGAGAAGAAATGAAATTCAGAGGGTCCTGGGCTGGCAAGAGCTGTTTTCTGTGAGCCTCTAAATGTCTGATGGAAATAATGTTAGGTGGTGAGTTTCTGTGAGATCAAGCAGCCAGGAGCACACACTGAACCAGCAGCAAGAGTGTGCTGCAACAAGGTTTTTGCTTTAAATCTAATCCATGCCTTCAGACTTGAGTCTTGGATAGGGAAAAGGAAAAGAAACTCAATACCTATTAAAATAAATAATTGAATGAAATCCAATAAGAGGAATAATGACCCAGAGGGGTATGGCCTGACCCTTAGAGATGTTAAGGCCCCAAATGGAAAGAACTAGTGCTTTTACTTGTCTGGGGGTCTGGATGATAAATGCTTTGGTTATTATTATTATTGTTGTTTTTCCCCATGATGAGGATTGTCAGGATGAATTCTTGTGTTGCCTAATGAGGATTATCTGTGCACTTGAGGTGACCCAGACTGCTTTGGGAAGGAAGGAAAAAAAGGAATTTCAAAAAAAAGTGGAAAGTAAAGTATGTGTGACTATCTGTAGATTACATGTGTGCAGTTGTATTTCATCTATTTCTTGGACTTTACAAGCTTATGGCAGCAGCAGCCAGGAATTTGACAAGAGTAACATTCTCTTTGGAGGCTGCCCTTGAGGAATAATTCCATTTATCAAAACTATACAGAAGTCACATGAGGGAGAGTCACAACAGGCAAAGTCAGGCCAGCTGTAATTAATAACCCAGACCAATATTGGTCTTTGACATATTGGATATTAATAAATTTTAGATAAGAAAGGCAGCTATTTATCTCTTCACCAAATACACCTTCAAACATTTATATAAGAGATAGATATCCTAATATAAACATTTGCCCCTTCACATATTGTCAGAACCTCTGAGCTGTGACTGGTGACAAGCCGGTTGCCTTAGTAATTGCAATGAGACAGAATCTAGTACTATCATTCTCTCTAAGTATTATTTTTCTGAGAAGCATAGTTAGGGAAAATGAATAACAGTTTTTTGCAATACCTGCTGTGTGAGTTAAAAGCATGTTAAACACCCTAAAGGATACTTTAGTGTCAAGTTTCATCATTGCTTGAAGAAAACTAAATTTTATCTAGTAGTCCTGCATTGCTATGTTAATCAAATTATGCAATAAGTGATAGTAGGAAAATAGCATTGCTTGGTATTTTTATTTTTACAATTAGATTTAGGATTATAACATGAGGTAAATCACAGTTGATTTGTACCACTTGGGTATTCAACTCTTATGAACACTATAATGGCATTGTTTTAAGAGTATTCCATGCTTAAAAATCAAAACACAGTTAGGTGTTTACTTCCAGGATTTTATTTTATAAGTAGGAGAGATTTTTTTTTTTTAAACTTTTAGACTATATTACTATACTAAATTACAGGTGTCTATAAGGTGCTCTAAGAACCTCGGAGGCTGAACTGCCTCCCTCTCATGAGGAAGAACCTGATATCAGGAATCTAAATTTGCAACATCCATTAATACATAATAATAATACATAATATGTAAATCATTATTAAGTACATAAAATGTAAATCATTATTAAGAAATATTTTAACTTTATGTCAATGTCTATTAAAATTACAAGTTTAAAATTTCCAAAGAAAATCATACTAGGAATGTACACATATTTTTGAGTTATGATTAGTAAACCAAGAGGAGAATAAATTTCAACGTAGATGTTTAATGATATCTAATTGGGCATTGATGGGTCTCGCTCTCTAATTCAGTGGGGCAGGAACTCCAGAAAGCTAGTTTTAATAAGGTAATATAATCTGGACAATACTGCACATGAACATCTCTATGTCTAAGTATACTTGTTTTAACCTTCCTAGGATAGGTTGTAAAGCAAGTGTATTCTACTGGAATTCTCTAGGAATTATGTTTATTTTTCTGGTGAAAATATTGAAAGTGTTTTCAAGAATAAAACTGATTACAGAATAACAATACTCCCACCACCTCTATCTTATAACAGATGTTACTATGTTAATTAAAAAATTTCACAAAATTTCTTAATCAATTGCATTTGAAGTCTATTATTCTGACTTAATAGTTTCTAACCCTTTGTAATTGAGTAGAAAGTTTCTTTTATTTCTTCCCTTATTTCCTCATTCTCACCACTTAGTAATCCATTCCTTTATCTTATTCACTTCTATTTTTAGTTCTGTCTGCTTTTTCTCTGTTAAGTGCAAACCCATTTTTATATGAAAAAATTTCTATGTTAAAAAAAAGAATATAATCTATATGCTTGCAACAAATATTTGCAGATTGATGGGATATTAGGTACCAGGAGCTGACTTTGCTGAAGGAGATATGAGACTCATCTCAGAGCTTATAGTGAAATACAGATAAGGATAGTTCAGCATGATGGTTTGGTCAGTGTAATAACATGTGCAACCATGTAAGAGTTTTGCTTAGCTCATTGATGTTGGTATTTCAGGGAAGTCAGTTCTTCCTGGAAGAGGTGAGCTTTGACTTGAGATTTGAAACACAAATCAGGAAATGGAGTAAAGAAGGGAAGTGGCATGCAGGATAATCATTTGAGAAGGCAGCTTCATGCACACATTGCATAGATCTCATCTGCATGACAAATGTGGGAAAATTACAAGAAATTTTGTGTAACTGTCCTGCAACATTCCAGAAAGTAGTATGTGATGAGGTTGAAGTTGAGTCCTCCTGTCCAGGAAATCATGTCTTGCAGTATATTCATAGTCATTGGGCTTTATCCCAAAGACAGGGGCACCTTTGGAGGGCATTAAGTAGGTGGTGAATATTGTTGATTTTAAATGTTTATTTTTGGCATCAGTGTGCAGGATAACATAAATAATTTGCAAGGATAGAACTTCTAGCCAAAGCCCGCTACCAAAGTTCAAAAGAAATAATAAAGAGCGTTGGACTAAAACCATACCCTAGAATGCCTTTCAGGTTTCTAGCTCTACAGAGTTAGGGAAATGGTAAAAGGAATGTTAGAATATTTATGAAGGAAAAAATGTGACTGAGAAGCAGAATTTGTTGTTGTTGTTCTTTTTAGCTATACGTGATAGTATATTTTGACAGGTATACAAACATGGAGTATATATTATTCTAATTAGGATCCCATTCTTGTGTTTGCACATGATGTAGAGTTTCACTTTAGTGTATTCATATATGTACATACGTATGTATAAGTATATAACTTTGCTATGTACATAACATAGGAAAGTTATATCAGATTCATTCCACTATGGTTTCTATTACTGTCCCACCCTCCTTTCCCTTCATTCCCTTTTATTCTACTCCACTGAACTTCTATTCTCTCTTTTGCCTCCTTTGTTGTGGGTTAGCCTCCTTAATACTGAGATACATATGGTCATTTTTCATATGAGACTCAATTTTGAAGAGAAGAAGGAAGAAGAGCTATATTTGGGAGCCACCAGCATATTCATGGTGGCTATAAAAGTAGACAGGGATTTTTAGGCTTAGTATATATGCTGGGAAAGAGGTGGTCCAGGAGACTCTATCTTAAAAAGTCATATGAGGCACAGATGGAAGAAGAGAAGTTCACTTTAATATAAGTATGACAGACATAAAATGGCCAGAACAGGGGATGTAAAATCAGGAGAGGGGTGGTGTACCTTAGAACCCCAGAAATATGGGATTTCAGTAACAGGAGAGGAATTTTCATATCAATGGCAGGAGAGAGAGCTGGAATTAAAATTAATATATTTTGAAGCTTTTGGGAAGGTAGGGGAAAAATTATAAAGAGTTGTGAGAAATAAAATTTCAAAAAGTTTTGCTGAGAAAGAAGGTACAACCTTTAGGAATAGAGAATACATAGAATTCAGCAGATTTTTTTTGTTCTTTAATTTTTTTTATATCACCTTTGTGATCTTTTTCTCCTTGAATCTTATGATAAGGAAAAGTAAAAGATGTTAATGAGCTGCAGGCAAAGAACCAGTTGGGACTGATTGGAGATATGGAGAATAAAAGGAGAACTAAGGAAGCAGGGTCATGGGGAATGTTAGGTAACTGGATCTTTCTGTAGAAAAGTTTGGGCTAATATCTGAAACACATTATGGTTGTTAAATGTTCATTGAATTTAACTAAAAGAGATCATTAGTGAAGCAATTTTAAGCCTACAGAGATGTATTAAGGAAGCAGACAGTACCTTAGTGTCTCTTAAGAAAATTCAACTGACTGGACCGTAATATGTAGGAAACCCCAAAAAGGTCAATTGCAGAGAATGGACAGCCAAAGTCGAAATGCCAGGGTTTCCTACCATGCATAAAGAGCCTTTTGTTTGCTTATAAAAAGAGAAACAGTAATTTAAGCCACAATCCCATAACATTTATCACCTTTTGGACTGGCAAAAATCCAAAAAGTTTGGTAATGTATATTAGTATGGATATTGCTGGAGGAAGTACAAAATGGTACAACTCCATATGGAGAGGAATTTGGCAGTACCTAGTAAAATCATATATATATATATATATATATTTAACCCTTGGCCCTGAAATAATACTTTTAGAAAATGATTTCATGAATATTGGCAAAAATATAAAGAAAAGTACACTGGAGAGTCTATTCATTGTGAGTCTCTTTAAAATAGCAAAAGACAGGAAACAATCCAAATTCCCTTTACTATATTGTGGTACCTATAAAATGTCTAAGAGATGTAAGTAGGTTATATTGTTACAACTATAAACATATAAATATATTTATGTATTTATGTTTATATGTAAATACACTGAGACAGAGTAGATAGAAGTGTGTGTATGATTTGCTACCATTTTTCCTTACATGATGATATATATTTTCTTAGTACATAGTGCAAAAGGACATAAATGCATACATTTACCTGTGTGTAAGTGTGGACAGGAGAAGAGGGGGGTTTGGGAAAGACAATAATATATTGTTTTTTGTGCATTATCTTGTAGAATTGATTTTGAATTTCCATAAATATTTCTATAAATTTAATTATGAAAAATTAAATGAAGAAGGAATCCCTTAATTTTTCTCATTTTTATGTTTTTATAAATATTAATGCATTATAATTATACATAATATGGGGTTTATTTTGACATCATCATACATGCATGGAATATAATTTGCTCCACTTTGGTCCCCAGCACTTCCTCTTACCCTCTTGATTCCCTTCCCCTGTCCCCCTTCCTCTACTCTGGGAATCACTTCTATTAAGCCTAAAAAACAAACGAACAAAATAACAACAATTTATTATATATATATATAAAATTCATTATATATATATATATATATATATATATATATATATATATATATATATATAATGACTTAGAGAGCGGAACTATTCCAAGTAATTTTAAAATGAAGTAATATTATATGCTCAGTGGAATATCCTTAGATTAAAAAAAAACTGCCATAGAAAGTAACTGAATTATGTTATCTTATTTTTGGAGGATTATTGTTATTTCCAGAATCCTGTGTGTATGTGATGTAAGCTAGATGTTATAAAACTTAAGGTAAGATAAGGTTTAGGGATATTTGTAAGCTTGTGGAGTGTAACATACTGGCAGAGCTGGCTTTAAAAGGAGGTCTGACTTTCTGAGCAGTGCATTCTGTGCTATTTCATGCACTTTTGTAAGAACCAGAAATGATTTTTCAAGCCACTGTTACCTGGTGTTTCACATCATGCTATAAATTCTTGTGGAACCTATACGTCAGGGGACTAAATTGGCATATATGTGACCTTTGATACTGTAAGGGCACAGGTTTGAATCAATAGAATTTACTCACTTGTTTCTTGGAAGATGCAGTTCCTGAAGTGCCCCAGGAAGACAGCACTTGGTGAAAGAGGCTTTGCTGCTTTATGTATTGAAGAATTGTGATATTGACTTCTTAATTCTTGTCTGACAAATTTTAATTTGGACAGTGTCTGATGTAGATTTGGAAGCTATATTTTGGACATTCAGTATAATATGTTAATTATCATCACAGACTGGCAAACTTATGTTGAAGTAGTAGCATTGCAATTAGAAGACCAGAGGTCCTCTCTAATTCAAAGACCTATGTTACACTTATGAACTCATGCCATAGACAATTCAAATTCCGACCCTCTTATGCTTTATCATTGATGCCTACCCTTAAAAATGTTAGGAGTTATTTATGATCTAGTGTGATAAAAAGACCACACATTGCTCTTACCCCTGTACCTAGAAAGAAATATTTAATTGGGCTTGCAGCCATGGAAGGTAGAAGCTCAATTTGCTCAAGTCTTTTAAAAGTGAGAACTTATTTCTTGATATTATTTTGGGCTTGTGCTTAACTTTTTTCCAGCTGTTTACTTCTGTGTACAGAATATGCACATGGCTCTAATTCTCATGTCTACTTGTGTTAATGTATTTATGTGCTTTTTCTATCATGATAAATACTACATTTGACCATGTGTACCCAGAAATTATTATTACATTTTATTAGTGATGGAAGAAAATAAACCAAACTTGCTGACTTTTTTTTTTGTTCATTTAGAAGTGGTTTAGACTGTTGACATATTGCAGAATTCCAATGGCCATTTCTACCTTATTTTTCCTGGGTGGTTTTCCTTCCTTTAACAAGGAGGGTTAAATTATGACAGTCTACCCTAACCAAAGCAACAGGGAAGTTCTTCAGCAGATGTTAAATTTTCTTTCATTTCTCTTTCACATTGCCTTGCGTACCAACAACACACAGTGTATCTTTTACTGTATTACTTCCAGTTGGGTGTAAAAGTGGATTTTCTATGACAACGAAGTATTTAATGGAGGAGAAGTGGAGATAAAGAACACATCTTGAAAGGACTACACAGGAGCAATATTTCATGTCAATCTAAAATGTTTTCAGTATTGAGGAAAAAATACATCTCATTGAAGTGTCATTTTTTCAGGGGCCAGATGTTCATTTTATTTATTAATGGTGGACAATCCATCAAGTCCTGAAATACTTTCCTAGTGATCTCTCCCTGTGGTTTTCCAATTTATTTGAAATGTGAAAAAGAAAAATGTCTGCTGGAACAGAAGAATTAGAGTTCAACTTATGTGTATTTAATCATTGGAGCATATTCTTCTCTTAGATGTCAAATGTTTCAGAGAAACATCTGAAATTCTCTATTTGAATCTTAGATCTACTTTGCTTCTCCCAGCTGGGCTTGTTAACAGTGACCCATCAGATCAGTTGTTCTTCTAGTCTACCTCATGAAGGTATATTTTAAAATTGTTACTATAAGATTGTATTTCTTTTAAACATTCTTCAATTAAATGGGGTTTCTGAGTTTTCTGTTTCAAAACATCTTGTGGTTTTGTTTTAATCGTGTTGATACATAATAGTTCAGGTTGAACTTATAATGTAAAAGATTGTATTCATTTTAGTAGAGGAATTTAGTAGAGATTTTCAATAGTGCATTTGAATGTTTAGAGGACAAAGCAGAATGCTACTGAAGCACGAGGTTGAACAGACCACATACTATGATAAACCATGTAGAGGAGAAAAGAGGAGAGCTTCCTATCAGAGGTTGCTAATGGCAATTCTGGGTGGACCTTCATCATATCTTGCATGTGGATGACTAAGGTTGAGCCCAGTTATGGTAGGTAAACATTACATGGGCAGAGAGTTAACAGTGAAATATGAAGGAAATATGGAGAAGAATGAAAAGGTGGAGTTGGGGATACACTCAGAGATTTACCCTGAAAAATTCCTAGAAACGTTTTATGTCATAAGTGGTCTGATCACTTTTAGTTACTGTGTCACCACTGTATATCAGTCACATACAAACATTTGTAGCCACTGTAATTTGAATTATAACTAAATTTTGGGTTGGATACTGAATTGATTATATCTTCATGTTCTTTAGATGTTGTTATCAGATTTTCTACAGTGCATTTGAAGCCTATTCTGAACCTTAAGTTGACTTGACTCATCTGAGTAGCATGAATCTGGATACCAGTAAATCTTGAACATAAAATTTGTTAGCTGAGTTCATGTCTCATATTAATGAAACAATAAATATTGAAGTCTTGAAGTATGCTTAAGAGAATGAATTTACTAAGACATTTGTAGTTGATGAGAGTCAGAATTCAGCTGGGTAAATAGTTTGCATTTGTCTACATATTTTAGCATCTTATTACTAACTTTTGTAGCACTCCCCAAAGAGTAATTTGTTAAGAGTCTTGTACCTGTGGTCATTATGAATGCTATTATTTTACCATGGTTTGTAATAGCCGTGCTTTTCACTGAAACTTTTAGTGGGATTTGCTAATTGATTTAAAGTTTTGCCTTTCAAATTTTTTCTGTGTTTCTTTTTTTTATTGGTTGTTCAAAACATTACAAAGCTCATGACATATCATCTTTCATACATTTGATTCAAGTGGGTTATGAACTCCCATTTTTAACCTAAATACAAATTGCAGAATCACATCGGTTATACATTCACATTTTTACATAATGCCATATTAGTGACTGTTGTATTCTGCTACCTTTCCTATCCCCTACTATCCCCCCTCCCCTCCCCTCCCATCTTCCCTCTCTACCTCATCTGCTGTTGTTCAATTCTCTCTGTGTTTCTTATACTCTGTACTTTCCCATCCCAACTTAGTGATCACATCAATTTTGTTTTCCTGAAAATAATTCATATAATTGCATCAAGATTAATTAAAATAGATTTGTTTGTCCTAAATGTTTAGGTGAAGATTTAAATGAGTAATTTTATACTTATCATCTTCAGTGGTTGCCCGTGTTGAAATAAAATTAAAGTTTTTGATCTAGGTTTCTAGATCTTATATGATATAACACACCCTGAGACTTCTCTGAGTTCATCTCTTCAGACTCTCTCTTTTTAATCACCTTCAGCTTTATAACAATGCTTTGGAAAATGGTGAACATAGCAAAGAAAATAGTATTGTTTGCAGTCTCTCTGTGTGTGTTGTGTGTGTGTGTATGTGCATGCACATGCATATTCTCATATCTGGAAAATATCCCTTTGTATAGCTCTGCAACAGCATCACCCCAGATGTACTTACTAAAATTCCTGTTGTTCCACAGATGTGCCTTTGCCCTTACTGTTCTAGATGTAGCCATGCATGAATTTCTCCCTGAGCTTCTTAAAGAGTGATCAAATTACTTCTCCTTGAAAGTCTTCCCTAGAAGGATTGACTTAAAATTCTGTCACTTTTCTTCCAAGCACTCTGGATCCCTCTTTATTTTCCTCTACAGCCTTTCCATCTTCTAATCTACTATATTTCTCTTATTTATTCTCTTAATTTGTCTGTTTCCCTTCCCTACCCATCCCAGAACACAAGTTCAGGGAGACAAAAGATTTTTCCTTCCTCCTTTTCAAAATTAAATCTTCATCTATTTCAGAATCTGGCATGGGGTTGACGAATATGTTAAATGAATGAAGTAAAACCTCTTCTAAGTGAGAGCCTACCATCTTGATTACCCCTCAAGAAGTAGATTGTATGTTGAAGAGTTAGAAAAGCTCTCTCACTTCTTTCTACCAATAGCCATTGCCATGCTTGCAATATTAAATAAAACCAAACTTCCAGAATTCTTTTTACACTTTCAAACAACATTTGGAATCCATATAAGAAGCATACTAGAAGAAAAGTGTGATGACATGGGTCATAATATTAATAGTAGTATTAAAATTTTCTATATTTATTGAGGACTTATTAAATTTCATATGTATTTTTAGCCAAACACAAATGTTATTAAATTATGGAATAAACATATTTTATTATATTCTTAGAAACCTTAAGAGTTATTCATAAGCAATTGAGGCGATCATCTTATTATGCACATTTTAAATATGATGAAAATTAACCACATTTACAGTAACTTGCTCAAGGTTAGACTGATGGTAAAGACTACATTTTGGATACTCAACAAGTTCTAGCTCAGAGTACACACAGCTAACTAGTATGTGACAGACAACTGTTAACCACCACTGTGTTTCATTGTGTATTCATTTGAGTATTCACAGGACAATTAACACCTTTATTTTTATATGTTTACTTCTTTTTTTTTTTATGTACAGATGTGTATGTTTGATCTTTGAACATTTGAATATGGGCTTCACTGAGTTGTATGTGGTATGAAAAGTGTCAGTGTTGGCTGAGTTCTGTGACTAATTTTGTATTCTTTTGACTTTTAAGCACTAAGCATAAAAAACTATCATAATAACCATTAAATTATCACCTGCATTTTACATCTACATCAAAGAAATCATCCTTTACTATCTTTATTAACTGTCTTAAGTATGAATATAACCAATATTTGAGAGAAATGTTTTTATCCAGAGAGAGCCATATAGCTCTAACTTTATTTTTATTTTTTTTATTGGTTGTTCAAAACATTACAAAACTCTTGACATATCATATTTCATACATTTGATTCAAGTGGGTTATGAACTCCCATTTTTACCCTAAATACAGATTGCAGAATCACATCAGTTACACATCCACGTTTTTACATAATGCTGAGCATGAGGAAAAGATTAACATTATACAGAGATGAGAGGTGGGAGGGAAAGGGAGAGAGAAGGGAAATTGCATGGAAATGGAAGGAGACCCTCATTGTTAACTTTATTTTTATATCATCTGTACATCCTAAAAGTATTTCAGAGGAAATGTGTGATTTCTTTAGGATTAGATTTTTTTTGGGGGGGGTTCTGATGTTTATTTTTCTTTCTTTTTGTATTTGTACACTTTTTTCAGTTATTACCTTTCTGTTCATATTGCTGTGTTCCTTTAGCTTTGTGTTTACAATGAAGAGATGATTTAAAGAAGATGGCCAATTGTGTTATGATTTGCTTCTCATTCATTGTCTTCATGAGATGGTTAAAAATATCTTGATTTCCTAAGGTGTAATATAAAGGTTGTGAACCTGAGTTTAGATATATGTCAAATAACATACAAAATCCTCTACTTCATATAGTTGTGATCAGACATCATCACAACACTCAAAATTTTTTAAAATAAAGAAGGAGCCCCGCTTCCTAGACAGCTGATCTTTAACCAACAGAAAGTACACAAAATGTTTGGAGCGTTAAATGCTGTATTCCAACCTGAGATGATGCAGCAATAACACCAGTCTCGGGTTCCCTCACTATGCCTGTGTATTGCTGGTTGCATGGGGTAAGCAGAGTCCTTTTTGTTCCTCCACAGTTCATCTAGTTTGAAGCAAGAAAATATAAGAGTACAGCAAAACAAACTGCCTTCTCCAGCTGAACTCTATCTTCTCTGACAGATGGTTCAGTTGGGCATCTTTTCCATCCAGAGCAGTGCTGTATTTGAAGAATGAAAGCATTGAGAGGGATCATTTGTTGTATAGAAACGGGATTTCAAATAACCCTTACTCCTGCCAATCTCTCCTGTAATTCTTGAATTTTCTCATAGGTGTACAAGAAGCCCTGTGGTAAGATTAAACATTCAGCTAATGTTTTCTTCCAAAGTCATTAAGCACCTAGCATTTAATCTTTTATATATGCGGATTAAAAATGAAGGTTGATTAGGTAACAACAAAGGAAGATTCATTCACAAAAACTCTGGCATACTCCTTGGTGTCTTTGGGGGAAATGAATAATTTATTATGCAGAAGAATACAGCTTTATAAGAATATCATCTCCCTAAGCAGGCATAGCACTTGGGGAGGTTATGGAATGCCTGTCTACTCTGTTAACCTAGTTCTCTGCCCATTTCTCTGATCAATACTTTCTTTGCCAGCTTAACCCAGAACACTCTACTTAGGATAGCCCTGCAGAATATCTAGCAGGCTTTAGACCTTTCCTGTTCCCATTCTCATCTATAGAGTTTTCATTTCTCCTTATACTGGTTTATTTGAGTGATTCCACACAATAGGAGATTGTTTCACACTAATTTAAGCTAAGGTATTACAGACTGACTTGCTTGATATATTTGCATTTTCTTGAGGACCACAGAGCTCTATCCTGAAGATGTCACTCTATTGCAGAGGACACAGACATGCTGGTTATTTATTGAAAGAGGGAGGGAGCAGGGAATTAGTATTTGCAAAAGGGGAGCTTTCCTTGTTCCTCAATTTAAATCATTACCTAGTCTTGTTTTAGATTATCCTCTTAAATCTATTAAAGAAAATAAACGGAACTGCAGGCATTCTAAAATCTACATGATAACACAAAGTACATTCAGACATACAAGCGCATGCTCAAAAATAATAAAAAAAATAAAAAAAAAAACTACCTTGAAATTCTGTCTTTGGTCAATCTGCTCCCAAGCACATCTTACAGGTTAAAAAGTACTGGTCCATTTCAGTGTTGCCTATGGAGAGAGTTGTTTGTTTTGTTTTTCTTTTACATCACTTCTTAGTTGTTAAAGCCTTAAAGTCAGACTTGATAATTGTATTTGAACATAAACAACAGAGGAAATGATTCCAAAAAGAGGAAAAAAGCATGGTTCCTTGGCAAGTAGACAGTTCTTATTGAAGAGCCCATGTTATTCTTAAGATGTATGCAAATCCCCTTTCTTATTTTTAAAACCACACTTTATGTTTGTTGGGGGCATCCCCAACAGCAGTAAGGAGAGTGAAGACCCCAAGTTTCTTTCCTAGCAATGTTTTTGTACATTCAGAATTTGTACCACACTTTTTTGTTTTGTTTTGTTTGGTACTGGGGAATGAGCCCAGGGGTGCTTAACCACTGAGCCACATTTTTTTTTTTTTTTTTTTTTTTGAGACAGGGTCTCACTAAGTTGCTTAGGGCCTCACTAAATTGCTGAGGCTGACCATGAACTTGAATGTTCTTGCCTTAACCTCCCAAATTGCTGAGATTATAGGCATGCAATACCATATTTGATTTCCATCAGGAACATTTGATGTTAAAAAAATCCTCACTTTTAGGCTGGGCTCAGTAGCACAATACCTGTAATCCCAGGGGCTCAAGAGGCTGAGGCAAGAGTATCACTAGTTCAAAGCCAGCCTCAGCAAATGAGGCGCTAAGCAACTCAATGAGACCCTGCCTCTAAATAAAATACAAAATAGGGCTGGGGATGTGGCTCAGTAGTTGAGTGTCCCTGAGTTCAATCCCTAGTACCCCCTCCCCCAAAAAATCCCTCCTTTTATACTAGTGGTTTTCTTTAAAATGGATTTTTTATGGCTTAGGCACCTGCAATATGAAGGATTATAAATTTTGTGCTAAATTTCTGTTTGAGCATTCTTAGAATGTTAATTACCAAAGTGAGTTTACATTTGATCAAAACTTAGCCTTGGATACACAATTTATTTTCATTATTATAAGTTGAAGAAATAAAGGCTGCTGAGTTTAAAGGAAGGTCTTTTTATATAACCAACAACTTTAAATGCAGTCATGCCTGTTTTGTCACCAAATGAAAACATCTGCTAACTTAGAATGGAAAAATCCTAGCTTTGTGGAATTGAACTTATTTTCAATTTTCTGATTAAAGTTACTTGCAATTTTAAACTCATCTAATTCACCTTCTTTTTGAGACTTCTTTTTAATTGTATAGCTTTAATCCATAGACTTCCAGTTTATCTATTTGCCTCATTCCCTACTCCAACCGCCACCTTGGAAAACTTCTATCACCTAAAGCTACATTATTTGGAGTATTTCCTTATTTTGAGCCAGAATTGGATTTTCTGGGCTTTTACATGGTTTTCACATTCTTCTTCTCAGAGCAAGACCTTTTGGAAATTTAGAACGGTTTTATCTAATAGAACTTTTTGTCATGAGGAAATGTTTTGTATCTATCCAATATGGACATTTGACTAATGAAACCTTCAAATATGGTTAGTGTGATTGATTTACCTGAAATTTGATTTTTTTTAGCTAAATTAAAATAGCCACATAGGGCTAGTGGCTGCCATTTCGGATACTGTGCCTTTAAGGAAGTATTGCTTTCATCAAGGGCAGATGGAGGAAAAAAATGTCATTTTTCATACCCCTGACCTAATGGCAAATTTTTTCTAATAATTGTATTTCATGAACTTCTTTGGAAGAGAAAAGGAAACAACTTTTGGAGTTAATGATTGTTTATGTAAAGAAATAAATGCATATGGACAATATCAATATATGGTGAATTTGAGTTTAGAAAAAAAGTCTTCTAATGTAATTGATCAATGTACAGATGGGCCAGAAAGATGTAGAGGGAGGGACCCAAAGCAATTACCTAGTGACCTACCATGGGATAACCCAACAATGGCAAAAATTCAAACACTGTATCTGAGTTCATGTTTTCTGCAAGAGCGGATGGGTGTTCAGTACAAGGCACAGTGATGGCTCGAACCTAGTCTTACCTTACTTTCTATATATGCTTAGTTTTCCCACAAGTTGTTGACAGCGAATAAAAAATCAAAAGATCATTGGTACTTCTCAAATGTCTATTGGAGAAAGAGAAAATGCAATTGAGAAAAGAGTTGGATGATCATGCACAGTATACCCTTCTCTTTTATCTGTACTATGATTTTTCTCTGCTCTTTCACCCAGCGTGAACAGCTTGGAGAGGGAGATGCAGAGTTGCATTTTATTAAACTGAATTGAATTGAATGGAGCTAAGGGTGAGAGCCTCCCCAACTACTACTATATTCCATGTTTTGTCTTATTCATCTTGTGCACTGATTTTCCTGCTTTGGGAAAACTGAGAGGACAAGCATGCATGAGCACACTCATGAGGCTCTCACTTTGTCTTTAACCTTTCATGTCTTTTGGAACTTCTCTATGACCTGCCTTATCCTCTCTGTCCAACCACAAAAATAAGTTGTACTATACAATATAGTTTATCATATTATTCCTAGATGTTTTCTCCTGTATGTTCAACCTAAACTCTGAATATGGAAGTTTGCCTAGATAGAGTTTTTGTCTAATTATAACAAAATCAACTCATGTTCAGTTATGAATATGTTCTTTATGTTACAATAAATATTATGGAAGACTTCTGTTATTCTAATGAATCCTTAAATGATGGAACTCTGTAGGGATCAGTGACTTTGTACAAAAGAGATCTCCTCTTGCATACCATCAATTTTCTTCAGTTGCTCTGATTTGATTTGCTATTATGATACTTTTGAAGAAAAATAAATTCTACTAATTAGCAACATTGTCTTAAGTTAAAAACCACTAAGTCTTGTCCACCTGTATCTGTGGATAGAAAGAAACTGGTGGCGTCTGAGAATGCTAAGTGATCACTTCTAATTTAGGCAAGGATAAATGCACAAGTAGCAAAGTATATAATTTAACTCAGTCAGGGAAGGTTATTCTTTAAATATGAACTAAGACCTGACTACTGTCCTCACATCCATAGAAAGAAAAAAGACAGCCTGGAGTCTCTTGCAACCCATAGGTGCAATAGATATTCCACTGACAATGTAAGCCTTGAATGTAACTATGGTGATTTCTATGATAGGAACAGGGGGAAATCATTTATTTTGCCATTTGAAGATGCCAGTACTTTTGTAAAGTACCAGTACTTTACAAAACATTTTACTCATATCAACCCTTATCAGCAAATGAACACCCACAGTAGGCATTATCACCCTCACTTTACAAACAGAGATTCTGAGGCTCCGAGAATTGGTGTTGGTAGTTTTGCACCCTGGACTCTGATACTTGATGCAGGAATTGACACAGAGGAAAATATCTATACTCTTGGGGCAACAAGGTCACAAAAGAAGAGGAAGCAGCTCAGTTTCATGCCTCTGCCTTCCCTATCAGATAGTGACAGCTCTTTTCTTTGGAGAACAGTGAATCAGTGAGTGATTGGAGGCACCCCCACCTCCCTCGGCCCTGCCACATACACACACAAAGGAGAAGCAGTTTTCCTCTCTGGGGAAGCTTTCTTATGGGAATATTTTATCTACTTATACATCCACCCATTCATACTCATACATGTGAATATGTTTATGTGAATAAGCGTTATGCACACATACACTGTCCTATGGGAATGTGAGGATGAGCAAATGGTACTCGCTCTATCAGGGGACTGGGCCACTAATGTAGATAATTTGTGAGATAGGATACTAGATGTCTCAGGAAAAGAATTTAATTTTTTAAGCAACCTATTGCACTTTAAATCAGTATACCCTATTATGACTTCCACATTTTATTAATAACTATTCTCAGAAAATCGCTTCCTGAACCGAGCTCTATTTATAGGCAAATGTGAGAGAGACTGTCTACTACAGCCCCTTCTTCAAAGTTCTGAGAAGTACTGTAATAGGGATACCATTTGACTTTTTAAAAATGATCCTGTCCACATTTAACAATGGAACCATGTTTGTCTATCTTTAGAAGGCTGCCTAATACCCTATCTGTTCCACAGAATACATTTGATATGTTTCATTAAACCAAAGAAATAAGTGGTGTGGAAAATTCAGGCATTATAGTGGGATTAGAGAAACATGTCAGGCAAAGAATGGCTTGTGGGTATCCCTTTTATTACATTATTCAAGCTATGTTTACCCCCTCTGTTTACTGCTATCTCACACACTGAATGTATGGTTATTTAGTTTTCGGGAGTAATAGAAGCTATAGGTTTTGCATTTATTCTATAAATACTAACCCGTGTTAAAGAATTATGTTAAAGTTAAGCACATGCATTTTGTTCAACCTAGGTGCAGTTTGGGCTCAAAGAGTTAGGTAATTTCAATTATGTTGAGAGTGCTATCTTTTTAACAGTCTTCAGAGATGGGATCATAAGACTAGTAGAACTAGAAACAGAACATGACTAAACAAATATGACTGTTGGAGATTTTTCCAACTGACAACAAGTGTTTTGTTGACTGTTCCAGACTTTTAAAAGTGCTGTAACTTCAACATTCGAATCTCCTTTTTGTGTGCATAATAAACATCTCTGCTCTGTGTAATTTTAACTAGACTGAACGATGCTTACACTTTCCAGATACCAGCTGTTGAAGCAGCAACTTTCAAACAATTTTGCAGATCGGCAAACACATTATATCATTGTGTGCTTTGCAGCTGTCTCTCTAGTTAGCCTTGCTTTGCTTTTTGCAGAGTAACTTGTGTACAGTTACAGAAGAGTATTTGTTTTGCTCTAGCAGTCTTGGCAATTAGTGCTTTCCTAGCTCCAATTTTTCTTCTGTGTAATAGGTACTCTGTATTGTGGAACATTTACAAACCAAGGTAATGACTTGTGGGTTTTTAAAAAATAACTATTGTACCAAAAAAAAAAAAAAACGAAAATACTTTGTCATGATTTTAATCATTTGAAAATTATTTACTCAATAAAGAAATGAATGTTTCTTATGTTTAAGGCACTCTGCTAAGTATTTTATATCCATCAAAAAGTAAATAACAGAAGTTATTTGATTAATGGGAATAAATGTGAATATCATTCAAAGAAACATCAAAGTTCCAGAGATGAGACAGCATAGCAACAGAACATACCAGAGGGAAACCAAGTGAGTCTACAGTGAAGAGTTGAAAAATAGACTATCTTAAAGTAGAACTGATAATACAAGGGGTAGATTGTAGAAGACCATGTTAAAGAGTTTGGAATAGAATTGACTTTGGAATTAATGGAGATCTTTTAGGGGATTTTTTTTCCAGTGGAATACTGAGGTGAGGTGTGTTTTTCTATGAAAATGTCTCTCAGTGTAATTGGGAGAATAAATCAGGTGGAGTCAGTCTAGATGTGAGGACACTGGTAAGGATATTGTTGCTTAGCTACATAATTTAACTTTATTGGCAAGAAGGGGCGAGTGGAAATGTAGAGTCCATACTATTTTATTTTTATTTTCAATATATATTAGCTAATATACAATTATTGGAAATTATTAAATTTATTAGATTATTATTATTAAAATTATTAGATTTTATTAGATTAAAATTATTAGATTAAAATTATTAGATTATTAAATTTATTAGATAAAAATTAGAAATTATTAAAATTAAAATTATTAAAATTAAAATATTAGAAAAATTAAAATTATTAAAATTATTAGATTATTATAAATTATTAGATTATTATTATAAATTATTAGATTATTTATAAATTATTATAAATTATTAGATTATTATAAATTATTAGATTATTATAAAATTATTAGATTATTATTATTAAAATTATTATATTTTATTAGATTAAAATTATTAGATTAAAATTATTAGATTATTAAATTTATTAGATAAAAAATTAGAAATTATTAAAATTAAAATATTAGAAAAATTAAAATTAGTAAAATTATCATTTTACATCTGAACTATCTACTAATACAAGCCTTTGGTTTAAGATATGGAAACAGGATGATTAAATCACCTTGCTGAAAGATTTAAAGCTAGGTAGTTGTAAATCTAGAATCAGAATTCACATTTCTAGGGGGATGCACAGCATTTCATTTTTAACATATTTTACATTTATTACCTTCATCATTTAGTCTTAAGCACATAGTATTGAATAAAATAAATATTTCTTTTAAAATAATTTAAGTTGCTAAAACTGAGTTCTTAGAACAGAGAAGAGGTGTTTAATGGTAGTTTCCTCTACCTCTTGCTATTTGACTTTGAGCAACACATTCATTTTTCTCCAAAATCTGCTTTACATTCTTTACCAATCTCACTCATCTCCATCATTCAGTGAGCAAGTTTTGTTTGCCATCTATGTTCAAGGGAATGTAATGGGTATTGGGTGAATGTTGTGAGTGTAGTTTTGTCCTTGAGGCTCATGTAACATAGGAGAAACAGGGCCATCAGGGAGACAAAGCACACACCATTATCAGGGCACCCAGCCCTTTCTAGACAGCTAAGAATGAACTCCTGCTCATGAAACAAAATTAAGGGCAGTATTAACATCATAGCTTCAAAATTTCTGGATGTCTAAGTTTAGAAGCAGATTAACAAGTTATAAAGATATCCCTGTTTTATTTTTGTACCTAAAACTTGGTTCTTGTGACTGGTTTTGAGATGTTTAAACTGGTTTTGAAATGTTTAAACCTTGTTTGTGGACAGCATGTTAGTTCTCAGACCAGAACACTGAGTAAATTGATATGATGTTGGATAACTTGGGACCAACCCTTACACTTTATTTGTGATGACAAGGGTTCTCAACTCTGAAGCATTCTGTTTAGTTTAGAGGATAACATCTTGATCCTGAAGAGAGATCCTTTCTATGATACCTTTTTCCAACTTTAAACTGTGATTGCATTTATAAAATCAACCATTCTCATCTCAAGAAAACCATGAGTCTTCTCATAAAATCTATATTGGGACAAGGGACCAAATGTGTCCTTGTTGGGAACATGAGCAACTTCATAGGAATAAAAAAGCTACTGTAAATCTTATATTCTTTATTCACTCCTTTCTTAATTTCTTGTATATCAAATAATTTTATTTAGAAAAAAACTGAGATCTGTACAGTAAGATGGGATCTCACATACACGCACACCCACGCACACTCAAGAGTCTTGGCTGCAAATGGTGATAATCTCATCCAGTTGCCTTCTTACCAAAGGGAAATTTATTATGTGAGTTTTGCTTCTCTACTATTGCTTTCTTCTCACTTTTCTTCATCCAATCTAAGTTTCTTCTTTTATATCTTGCTTAATTTGTCTCACTTTTGCTCTTGTTTTGCAATGTGCTCTTGCAGCTCAGAACAGCTAAAAACAAGATACATAACCCAAAAGCTGTAAGAAAGAAGCTTTGCTTTCCTGGAGAAGAATTCTTGTCAAAACAGATGGAAAATGTGTGTGTGTGTGTGCGCGCGCGCGCGTGCACGCACGCGTGCACACACACACACACACACACACACACACACACCCCTTCTCTGGCAAGTACAAGGAAAAATTACAGATATCTCTGAAGTTTGTTTATATTTACCAGATTTTATTTAGAATGATAGTAACAAAGACTAAAAGCACTGTATTTCTTCAGTAAGTTAATTAGAGATTTTAAAGATTTGGAGAGGAAGATCAAATAAGTTAAATCAATAGAAATAAGAAATATGAAAGACATTTATATTTCAGTGCAACTTGTTCATTTTGGAAAAAGCAATAAGCAACTATTTGATCAGTGGCATAAATCTGCTACTTTTTTATGCTATACTTTAATGATTAATATGTAACTTGACTTGAAAATAAATATTATGAATTAAATTTTACTAAATTATTTCATTATTGTTTTGCTAAATTTATGTGTGATTTTTTGGGAAGATAAGTTACCTATTTAAAAGTTTATTTTGATGATTTTGTTGATGGTTTGATGCTCTTGTTTTATTTTGGTTTAGATCATACTATTTCCTATGAAAAAGTATTTATAAAGTGATAATTTATCAATAGGCCACACATACACACACAACAACAACAAAACCACAATGTGACAATATATTTCAAAATGTTTGGCTAAAACAAAAATCAAGCTCTTTCTTACTTTCTTTACTTACTTACCTACCTATGTATTTAAGTACTAGGGATTAAACTCAGGGGCACTTATCACTGAGCTATAGCCTCAGTCCTTTTTATTTTTATTTGTAGACTAGATTTCACTAAATTGCTGAGCATCTTGCTTACTGACCAATGCTGGCCTTAAACTTGCAATCTTTCTGCCTCCATCTTCCAAGTAGCTGGGATTACATGCATATGCATGTAATGTAATTATATTTTATTTTCCCTAATGTAGTATCTTTATTATCTCCTACATTTTCAGAAACCACTCTTGTTTTTTTTTACATTTGAGTAATACACCTGCAATTGAGTAATGTAACTAAAACCATAGTCAAATAATTAGAGTCAATAAGTTGTTTCTTTTTAGGAGTCCTGTTTATTTTAAATTTGAATGTATATGAAAATGTCCACCAGAAATATTTTGTTTGCATAAGAAAATAAAAAAAAATTAAAATATATTTTCAAAAATTGCTTTTAAGACTGACAGATTTGCTAGATCACAGAATAGCCTAGTGGCATGAACTAAGAGAAAGGGCTTTCAAATTTGCCAGCCAAGAAGCAGAGACCTGGACTAATTCTTAGCTGTGTACTATTAGCAAATAGGTATTCTTTTTAGTCCTCAAGTTATTTGTAAAAAGGCCCAAATACCAGATCCTAGGGTAAGAAAAAGATAGCTTCTAGAAAAACAATGAAAATCGCTTGGTATAGACAAACCCTAGGGAACTGAATAAATTGCCATTGGTTATTACTAATGCAGTTTCTACAAGTTTTATTAGTTCCCCCTTATTAGCATTATTTATCCACGATGCAAGCATATTTTAGATTTAATAACATTGACTCTCTTTGCCTATTTAAATTTGTATTCTTGTTGACATCAGAATACTTTCTTGTAATTTTTTTTCTTTTCTCCTTATAATAGAGACACTAGAGGAAAACACTCAACCTGTGACAATAACCTACCATCTGACAGTCATCTTTATTTATTTAACTTTTGGAATATTTATTGAAATTATAATTAATCCCATACTCGTTTAGTGAGAAATAGTAATATAATTGCATTTACTCATCAGTCAATTTAGTACATGCCTCCACTTAATATTTCCTGTTCTTCATCAAAGTTTTGCACTTTTCCATGCTGAGCTTCTTTATTAAGCTTTTATGAAGATGACCAAAAAAAATGCCTTGAGAAAGATTAAGCCTTACTTTGTAATGCAAATTCCTCATGTGCAAATTGTTATGCCAATCTTTGCTCCAAAATCATCTGATATCCTATTTTTTGCTGGGATTTAGTGATATTCAACCAAATTGTTTTTGTGCCTTGCACTTGGGTGCTAAGATGATATATCCCTTTCCTGTGTCAGGGACTCATTAATGAACCTTATTCTTTCCTGGGGCACTTGTTCTCCAACCTGCCTTCATACAGAGTCTTTGCCTGTTGAACCCTTTCTTCAAAATGTTCTTGTGCCTTACAATGCTGATTCTCTTTGTCTACCAAACTTCAATACTCTTTCTGTATGGAATCTGCATCCTATAAAGTGGCAAAGGAAGTGATTAGAAGATTTACTTCAAGCACAAATAAAAAACTCATCTTTAGCTGTCCAACATATATGCCTGGCATCTCCTGTGTGTCCATTGAAGTTCTCTTCCAGAAACATAAGCTCAGGCTGTTAGTGACCCATAGTGGTGCCTACAACCAACATTTCTCATGAGCTTTCTTTTTATTATTATTATTATTTACTGAAGCAACTTCAACATAATATGTTGGTTTTCAATATTTTAGTTTACAGAAAAAAAAAATAGCTCAAGTCTATTTTAAATAAGAACATAAAATGTTTAAACATATAAACAATACAGTTTGATGCATGAAAACTAATTTCATAGCTTTTAAATTAGATATAAATCTTTCATACGATTAGGTGTTTTGTGTGGATATGGTTTGGATTTATATTGCACACTATTGGATTACATCCAATAGCATTTACCTGGCCTGAACAGGTGCTCTGTAAACAAAACATAAAGACACAACATCACCAAGAACCAGCTTTATTTTAATCAACAGAAGCAATAAAAATGAATACTACTTAAATGTTCTCATATTTTGAAATATTTTGTCCATATATTCTTTGAAATCTCTTTAAGAAACAAGTGATTTCCTTATTTGATTTAAATAGAGTAGGAGATAAACTGCTTGCTTATTATCCTTTATTTTGGCATGTGGGAGGCAGCCAATACTTTGAGTGTTTTTCTTTTCAATTTATTATTCTTTTCTTGATGAGCAAGTAAGTGCTAGTTAAGCTGTTTGATGCTCTGTTTAGCTCCTATGCAAAAGACAGGTCAAAATCATTTGATTTGTTGAGTTAACTATGCATTCAGCATTATGCAAAAGCCATAACTGGGGACGCATAGTTTAGTTCTGACCTCAACCTGCAATTACTTCTCAATGAAGCTTTGCCCTGGCTGATGCCTTTGTCAAGTACTTGTACTTTATCCACAAATTAGCTAATTTTCAATTTGTGAGGTTAATCTTTATCTATATTACCTTTAAACTAAATACTTATTGTTCCCTAAAGCACTTTAGTGCTTTAGAAAACACGTTGGAGTGAACCTCCTTACCTGAATCTGTTATGTCATGACCCTTCATTACTGACTCTTTTGAAGATGTGAGGCAGTTTTATATTAAGCAAAGATTAGCAGAGCTGTCTACTTTATGGAAAGTATTAGCCCAATATAGATGTCACACACTAGTACCCTTTACCAAAGGGCATACACCAGTCATTCAGATCAGAAAAAGCCTCAGGTAACCAGTCAAAATATTTCACTTTGATCTGCATTTTCTTAGATTCAACATATACTTTTATGCCACATACCTTTGAAAAGTCCACGCCAGCACTTGGAAGTCACTACATAATAACATACTCTTAACTTGAGACAAAGTGATAAATGTTGTATGACATTTTTGTGTTTAAAGGAATAATTATGTGTGTAACAATTCTCCCGTTTTATTCAGTTTTTCTTCAATTACTGCTTACCTTTAGCATGCAGAAGTATGCTAAAATCCCATGTTATAATACAATATGTGGACTTATTTGGTCAAAACTTCTCAAGTATCACAGCTATATATGTTCTATCAAACAAATTTACATGTCATTTCTTTATAAGAAATGCATGAGTTATTCATACTGAGTATATCACATTTAAAGTTCAATCTATTTTACTTCCTCTTCAGGACCATTTAAATATTTCATTTGACAAATATAAAATAGACAATCACTCCATAATTAGCCCAGCATATTAATGATTAATTTTCACCATAAAATAATTTCATTAATCAACCTAATAATAAAACACACTAAATAACACAGTAGGACTGCTGGTCTCAGGTTATCCTTTAAATGGGTCCTTAAACATATCCCTTGTAAGGACTGTAGATTATATTTGTAAGGATTTAAACTATTTAGAAAAATAGACTTTCCATGATGATTATAGGAAAGTCTTCACTAAGGACTTATTTGAAAAATGGGATGTATACCTCCTCCTGCCCTGGCAGGTGTCATACATTTTTATTTATATATTTTGTCTCAGGATCAGTAAAAGATACCTGGGAACAGGAAAAAAAAAAAAAAAAAAACATTGTTCTTGGGCAGCATCAGTTTGGAGTAAACTAAAACTGTTAAACACACACTAGAGATCCTTTTTGCAAATCTCTTGCTCATCAAAAACTCTCCGTATTTTTACCTCATGTTGCCCACCCGTACATACATTTTATGCATTCCATCCTGCCTGATCATTTCTGCTTGCTTACCTTTCCCCTTTTCAGACTAAACATTTTTTCTTTACTTTTTATTTGTTCTTTTCAAGGGTTTTCTCATTGTGAAATTCTAGTTTCACGCAAATTAGTTTATTGAATAAGTGTGTGTGTGTGTGTGTGTGTGTATTTATGCATGCCTGTGTGGCACAATTGGACAAATATGAGTCTTATATGACTTTAAAAATTTTTTTGTACTTTTAGATAGACAGCATGTCTTTATTTTGTTTCTTTTTATGTGGTGCTGAGGATCGAACCCAGCACCTCACATGTGCAAGGCAAGTACTTTGCCACTCAGCCCCCACCCCAGCCCTGATATGACTTTTTAAGGAAGAATAGTCTAAGATTTTGTTTGTAATTTTTTCCTGATGATTCCTTGATTCTGTGTTCAGCTGTTTTTGTTCCTGTAATTGACACTTAAGTTTACTACTATTCATGCACAGTATAGCCGTCGTGTACATTAATATATTCATTAAGCCATCTTAAATGATTACTAGTATGACACATTGCAGTGTATAGTATGTCAAGATGCTTGCAGACACTATATTGGAAGCTTAGGTCTACAGTGCTTAGATTAATCTCATTTCAAAACTTACCACAATCACTAACTTTTTAGGTGTATGTAAGAGCTTCATAAACCAATTCAGATCTCCAAGGTACTATATTATAAAGAAATAAACAGTAGGTTTCATAGTTAGAAAAATATACAAAATAGTCTTTTGAACAGAAGAAATAAGGTCAAATAATTTTCGTAAATAGCATTTAACATTTGGACTTCAGTTGAATTCTGCATTTGAGAAGCAAAACTTCCACTGGCTGGAGTTGGGAAGCAGACTGGGAAAGGAAACATAATATCCTGTCAAATGTGGCCAGCGGGTTTGGAGGGTGCCATGCAAATTGAGAACTGAGAACAGTTGTGGATGTGGAATGAATGGGGGTTTGGTCTGGATGCCAAGTCAATGTAAGGAATAAAAGCTACATCCCTTGAAGATGGTTTAGTGACAACTCTGGCTTTCAGCAAGTTGATGAAAAGCTTTATTATTCTAATTCTTCAGCAGTTGCAGGCATCCTTTTGGGGGTTAAGCTCACCCAAGAGTATTATCTCATTTCCAAATCCTGATACATGGTATGAAGTTATTTAACCCTGTGGATCTTGAATGGCCTTTTGGAATGATATGTGTCAACAGAAATAATGTTAAGATACATGAGATCATTTTTGATCAATTATACTTGAGCTGACTTTGAAAGGCTGCAGTTAGGGAAATATTGATTCATATTGTCATGGGGTATATATTTTATATATGAAATAATTACTTGCTTCACTGAACATGTGTTTGTCTGGAAGCCATATGTTGTTTACAGAATCTGTCCTTATTTTTGACTTCCTTCTTTGTCCCGTAATACTCAATGGGTCCACATTATTCTTAATGTGCAGTGTCTTCTCTCTCGGATGGGGATATATAAGATTAGCCTGATTTTCTATATCAGCTCCTATCAGGCACTGCCATTTCTGATCTCTCTCCTGACTATGTTCATGCTTGCTTGACAGAGCTGTAACCTCCATGCATTCCTCTGATCTCAGATTTCACAATACACCCATCTGACAGTGTCCATGGATGGCCTGGATGTGCTCTCCCTGTGCATCTTGTCTTTTCTGAGATACCTGTCTCTTTGGTTGCTAGACTGCTATGCATAGTGTAGACATGACTCAAGGCAGAAAAGAGAGACAGGAATTTTATCCTGCCCCATTACCTGCTAGGTTTGGATTTTCTGATCTGTGGTTTTATTCCATAGGAAGCAATCTGTGTTGTAATATTTATACAGTAACTATTTGATAGATGTTGTCAATGTCAAATATCTACAGTTGCCTCAGAAGAACGTATTGGTGTTATGGGAAATACACTGTTTCTATTTGTATAGTTTCAAAGATAAACTTATAATATTGGACCAAAGTAACATCTTAATTAAAATCTAGCAAAAATTCACATAATTTCTTTAACAAAAATTTTAAGTTATTTGACTAGTGTGATTAACATATTATACTGTGAATTTTACACTGAAAAAAAAGAAGGTATTTAATAATAAGGGCTATGCAATTCTAGCCATCTGTGAAATGTATTGAAAAGCCTGAAATTTAAGATACTAAAATTGACCACATTTTGTCTTCGCTGATGTATTCACAGAAAAATTAAAATTCTCCAAAGTCTGTAGAGAGGGCATGGAACTTGAAAAATGTCAGTGATCTTATAAATAGATAGGTGTCTAACTTAACATAATCAAAAGCATACACTAAAATGCTGAAGAGTTTCCTTTCAACACACTTTTCAAATTGATAGCTGTCCTCCTACTTCTCTGATGAACTGCTATTCATTACTAAGACCCAGTTCATGTGACTTCCCACCTTTTTTCAGGTGAGTTGTTTTCAACACAGAGTTTTATGAAGACATTTCATAATTAGAAGCAAGGAACAGGTATCAAATAATTTAGTTTTGAAGCCTACGTCTGATAATTGCCAGCTCTCTGAACTTAGGATAGTCATATAATGGCTTGAAATCTTAATTTCTTCATCTGTAAAATGATAAAATAATAGCTATTTAATAATAGTAAATGATATTTTTGCTGTGAATGCTAAAAGACATCATGCATGGTAAACACATATGGGATGTTGTCACATAAAGACCATTTAATATTCTGTTTTCTGGGGGGGATAGATGTTATTATTGTTGACTTAGAAATTTTGCTGTTTTGTCTTAACTGTTTATTTGTATGACTACTTCAATGCTGGAACTCTTTCCTGATGGCAATAATTTGGAATGTCTCCATCTTTCCTCAGAAAGTGACACATGTCAGAAACATAGTAGGGATTTTTTTTTTTTTTGTAATGAAAGTTATTATTTTTCTTTTTTAATTGGAGTTTTATAGTTTTTCATAATATTTGGATTCATCCTGACAGATTCATACATGCATGGAATTTGATTTTAGTTTAGTTAAATTTCAGGATTTTTCATAAATTTCACAGATGGCTAGAATTGCATAGCCCTTATTATTAAAAACCTTCTTTTTCTCATTGTAAAATTCACAGTATAATATGTTAAACACATTAGTCAAATAACTTAAAATTTGATTTTTCCCCTTCCTATTTTCCTCCTGTCTTCTTACCCCTCTCCCATTTTCCTTCTTATACACTACTATACTTCCTTTTGCTCATCTATTTATTTATGTGGTTGGGTTTTTCTACCTATGAATAAAAGTGAAGTTCCCTGTGATATATTTGTGAATTTCCCTGTGGTATATTTATATAAGCACATACTATGCTTTTCTAAGATTTTTTTCTGCATCCTTTCACTCTTCCTTTTGATCTCCTTCTTATACATTAGTGATCTTACTTTTATCTTTATGTTGTTCTATACTTCCCTCCAAGTTTCCTTTATTTGACTGTAGCTTCCACATGTAGGAGAAAACATTTGACCTTTGAGATTTTTAGGTTTGGCTTATTTCACTTAGCATGATATTCTCCATTTCCATCTATTCGTAGGCATATGCCATAATTTCATTCTTTTTATGGCTGAGTAGACCTCTATTATGTGTATGTGTGTGTACGTGTGTGTGTGTGTGTGTGTGTGTGTGTGTGTAAAACACATGATTTATTAATCCATCTATCTTTGGGTATCTGGGTTGATTTCCATAATTTAGCTATTGTAAATTATACTGCTATAAACATTGAAGTGGCTGTATTGCTATACTATGCCAATTTTACATCTTTTGGGAAAATACAAAGGAGTGGGACAGCTGAGTCATATGGTGCTTCCATTCCTAGTTTTTTGATGAATCTTCACATTGCTTTCTAGAGTGCTTGTACTAGTTTGTCATTCCACCAACAATATACAAGTGTTCCTTTCTCCACATAACCTTGAACATTTTTTTTTCACATATGTATTGGCCATTTGTGTTTCCTTTTTTTTTTTGAGAGAGAGGTTTTTGTTTATTTCCTTTGCCCATTTATTGATGGGGTAATTTGTTATTTTTGTGGTAAGTTTTTTGAGTTTTATATATTCTGGATATTTAATCTCCTATTGGAGGAGTAACTGCCTAAGATTTTCTTCCATACTGTAAGCTCTGTCTTCCTGCTTTTAATCATTTCCCTTGCTCTGCGAGGGCATCCAAACTGTTGACTTTTGATTTTATTTCTTGCACTATGGTGGTCTTGCTAACAAAGTTGGTGCCTACACCTGTGTGTTGGATTGTTGACCCTATGTTTTCTTCTAACAGATGAAAGGTTTCAGGTCTAATTCTCACCTTTGATCCATTTTGAGTTTTTTTGCAGAGTGAAAGATAGAGGTTTAATTTCATTTTTCTACAAATGGCTATCCAATTTTCCCAGAACCATTTCTTAAAAATGCTGTCTTTTCTCCAAAATATATGTTTGGTACCTTTGTCAAATATCAGATGGCTACAGGTATTTGAATTGGTCTCTGTGTCTTCTATTCTGTTCCATTGGTCTTCGTGTCTATTTTAATGTCAGTATCATGTTGTCTTTGTTACTACAGTTTTGTAGTATAATTACAGTTCTGCTATTGTGATGGCTTATGCTTTGTTTTTCCTGGTTAGTATTCCTTTGGCTCTTCTGGGTCTCTTATTCTTCCAGATGAATTTAAGAATTTTTTTTTTCTAATTATATGAAGGATATCATTGGCATTTTATTTGATTTATGGTAAATAAATGAAGAATATTATTTCTTTACAAAATTCCCCACACAGAGACATATACCAGGTAAACATTTGATTGATTTTTAGTGATTCTAAAGCATCAGCTCTCCTCCCCATGAAAATCAAGCTCTTTTGAGAACTGGACCACTGGAGCTGTCTGTGGTTACATTGTCCAGCAGTTTTCAGACTGAATCATTTTGTTTCCCGTAGCACACTACCCACTTACATGTATTTCTACCTTTGCTCAAGTAGTTATTGGTTGCTTCTGTCTGGCACTGTCCTTGTTTTATATCCTTGTCTGATTGCTTAACTCCTTCAGGACTCAATCAACGTATCACCTTCTCTTGCAACCCAGAATGGGTGTGGTTGTCTGCCCTCTAAGATCTGCCTTGCCAAGTGTCACAGTTCTCAAAACTTTATTGTTTTTATTTTTGTCTGTGACCCATGATATCCTATGCTTTTCAAGGGCAGCACAGTTCCTATGTCTTAATTAATTACAAATGTCTTACCAGAGACTTAGTTCTCAGCTCTCTAATAGGATTCAGTAAACATGTGTTGAGCTGAACTCAATAGTTTGTATAATTTTTCTTTATTGATGCAGCTTCTTGTCTTCATTTAGAAGGATACAGTTGATATTTTTTTGTTTCTTAACAGTCAAGTGTAAATAAAAAGTTGAACTCAAGAGATAAATGTCTTTGAGGTTTTGGAAAAGGGTTATAAACTGATTTTATTCCTCTTGAAGCATGATGTCTAGCTTATGTATCTTACTTATAAGTTTAATCAGTAGGTATAGGAAAGTTCTGCTGGATCTTTACATTTTTTTAGAAAAAACTTTTATTTCCCATTTCTTCTTATACCTGTGTTCCTTAGAGAAAACATTAAAATGAAATACATAATTTAGGAAAATGTATTTCTTTTACACTATGTTGTTTCCAGTATGGCACTGGCATAAGATTGAAAGCAAAAAAGCCCTGTGTCAAGTTATGTGAAAAATGAAAATTTATTTTTATAAGCCAAGACATAGCAGGGTGTGCTGGCATATACCTGTAACTCCAGCTATAGCAGAGGCTGAGGAAGGAGGATTGCAAATTCAAAATTAGCCTGGGCAAGTAAGCAAGATTTAGTATATCAAAAAGGGGTGGAAATGTAGCTCAGAAATATAATATTCCTGGGTTCAATCCCCAGTACCACAAAACAAACAAAATATGCAAAGTGCAAGAATTTCTTAGAATATTTTTCTAGGTTTCCCTAGATACCCTCCCCCTGCAAATAAATAAATAATAAAATAAAAATAAATCTAAGACATTATAGTGAGTTTGATGCTGAAAAAGTTCTGGTCTCCATTTCAATATATTACTTAAAGGAAGCAAGATGTTGCTGCTTTCCAATCTACTGCACCAACCTCTATCTTCCATATATAATTTTTTCTTTAAGAAAGAATGGTGTGAGTAAAATATTGGGGTGCATTTCCACATGAGAGAGCTCCTCTGAAAATACTTATAATAAAATGTGCTATTTATTGCCATTTCTAACATTGGTTTTCTGTCATTCCAGAGCTCTTTATATCAATTTTATTATAATTATTTTCATCATTTGAGGAGAAATCTTACTAAATTAAATCATTTTTTAACTGAGAGAAATTTGTTAGTTTTTCAAATATATTTTATTATGATGTTTTAATATCGTATATTCCAATTAAAGTTAGAATTAGTTAGCCATTCATGTTAGAAGCATACATGTTACTCATCCTTATACCAATGACTATTTGTCACTAAATCACATCAAGTGCATACTGTAACTAGGCTCTATGCTTGGGTATAACATTCATTATCTTATTTATCAAAGAATCTAAAGTAACTATTATTATCTTCATTTGGTAGATGATACATGGTCACAGAAATTTTGAAGTTGTACTTGAACAAAAGAAAGCTAAAAAATAAAAATAGGGCTTAAATCATTCTATGGTGACAAACACAGAGTCATAAAATGTATTTACCTGTTTATACCTGTAGGTTCTAGGCTGAGAAATTTTGGTGTCTAGGCTGAACTCCTATTGAGTTAAATTATGTCACATTTATTTTTCCTATTTCTTACATGATGGGAATGCAATTAATTCTTGTATCCAAGTCATGAGTACACGTTCATATTTTCATGATTGAAGATTTCCTGCTCTGATTTGTCAATATTTTTTCCATATTCATTTACTTCCCTTTTGTCTATAAATATATTACTTCATTCTTACCACTGATCTTTTCATTGTTCTGAAGCCAAGAAGCTGTTTCATAAAGAATAATAATAACAATGATAATATAAATAAAGAGGTGCTGTGTTCAACAAGATGATTGATGTTCACCATGTATCATGTATAGCAGAGGGATGTTTGTATTTCTTGAACTCATACCCTAAATTCTCAATTTAAAATGTGTGAAAACAACAATTAGAACTAAATAGTATTAATTATTGTGAAGCAAGCTCTGAGAAATAGAAGTTAAAAGACTGGTCAACATCTCACAGGTAACTTGGAATTGAGACTAATGGAGATCTGAAATATATTGACTTACTCTCAAATCCTTTAATAATGCTAGCAAGGCATCTTATGTTTATATGAGAAAAATTATCATGGGAAAATGTGAATGGCTGAGTTTTTATCTGAATTTATGATCTGATGATTTGTAAGCATCATCGGATTTAATCTTCACTCCAACAGCACAAGAACTAAAATTCCCATTTTGAAGATAAGGAACCTCTTACTCAGGGAGGTTAGTTGCTAATTTTCCTTCGTGATACTGCAACGTCTTTGTTCCAAGTCAGGCTATCTAACACCAAATTGTGCACTCTTAATTATCCTGTATTACTTACTTTGTTTCATACACCAGTGTATCTGTAGGTAATTATGAAATCATAGGCGTTGCCACTAACCCAGGATTACCTTTAATAATCTATGTGAAACGGTGATGCAAAAGACATAGTGTATTTCCAATTAGTGACCTTTGTGTGGATTTCCCATGTGTTCTTATGAAAGAAAACTTGAGTTTAATATTATCCTGAGAAAAAATAAATCCAGGAGAAATTGTGCTATGAAGTCATTTTGTTTGCAGATGAATTTGTATTGTGTAGACATAAACCATCCTGGAGAGGCAGCAATATGTCAGTTTCACAGGCAAGCTTGGGAATTATTAGAACTGCCTTAACTTGGAGTTTACCTAGTTGATACTGCCAGAAACAAAATAAAAAAATATACAACTATGCCTTTGATGATTCTTGAAAAATTCAAAAGGGAACAATAGTTCACTGCTGCTGTGCCAGACACTGTAATACAGATTTTATAGGATTTGCTTATAATTATAATTTTCATCTTGGTTCATTTATATATATTCCATATCCATATATCATATGTTCACATATTATTTAATTATTTACATATAACACATACTGTACACTTAATGCAGTACAGAGTCAAAACTGTATGTAGTTTATTGTGATTCCAAAACCTCAAGAGTACTAACTACATCAGAAATTTCAACCTGTCCAAACCAATCTGAGTGCAATATATCTTTCATGTATATTTCAGCATATTTCTTGCTTTATTTTCTTTTATTCCCAAGTGTATATATTGTGATCATTGCAGTTAGTTTGTGACAGCATTTCAAAATTAGGAGATTTCACAAGGAGATCTGGATTTTTTAGTCTCTTGAAATATTAGTGACCTGGAAATGTGGAGCTCACATTCATGTGTGAATTTATTGGAGAAAGTCAATTAGACTTTAAATGGGAATGTTCTCCTTAGTGTACTGTAGTCAACACCTGGCTCACTTCATGCATTTAAATTAACATATGCTAATTTATATTAGCATATGGTCCCAGAAGGAATTTAGGTTTGTCACTTTTGCATTGTACTCAATATGCACTAAAGCATGGACCACGTCAAACTGTGGCTCATGGATGATGGCCTGTTTTTGGATATGTGTAAGGAAGATTTATAAATTTTTAGAGGGTCAAAAATAAAAATAAAGAGGCAATGTGATAGATCATTCCTGGTCCACAAAGATACTTGCTATCTGGCCCAATACGTGAAAATAGACTGAGTTCTTCTATAGAGGATTGTATGGATTCTGTTTATTCTATTCTGGCTTCAAGTCTTTGAAAAACCATTGATAACATTATTTAAAGCAGTAATAAATGCAGGAACAGATTTTTCCATAGAGAATAGCCTGGCAATCTTGAGCAAAATTAGAGCTTTTGAAGCTTGCTGTCTGCTTTTTCTGTGAACTATGAGGAAACCATGACCGCCAAGATATTTCTGTAAACAAAACTAACAGCTCAACATGGACTGCTGATTTTTCTGTTTGCTTCTGCTTCTGAAGCCAGATTGGGCATCAAAAGATTGCCTGAACTGTTCATTTAGAACTGTTTGTTTGAAGCTGACTAATGTGGCACAAATGCTAAGTGTGAGTAAGCAATGTTATTTTAGATCTGGGCTTTGGAGAGGTTCTTTAACAGTGGAACCTCATTTAGCTAATGGTAAGAGCAAGTGTTGGCTTTCTAGTCACTGGGGGCATAGAAGCACATCAGAGAGCAGGGTCAGTAGCAGTCCTGTTGCTAAGCATGCATGGTACTGTTTGGAATGAAGACCTCTATAACCCTGGAGGCTGAATAGGAACTATAAGGTGGGTAAAAAGGCCTGATAATGAATCTGAAATGCACATCTCATCCAGAGGCACTAAAAGGAGGAGGAAACATAGCAAATAGCATTATGCTCACCAAACAAATGAAGTCTCTGACTTAGGTTAGCTGGGACCTCTATTCTGTAATTTCTGGTTTCGAATCATAATTTTTGACTTTTAGAATGAAAGGTATTTGAAGGTAATTTACTAAATCTCCGTCTCATGAACAGCTAAATAAATGGAGATCTTCTGATGCAGATTTAGGCCTCTTCTCATTACATTGTCTGTGATTCCACTGACATTTCCCCCCCTGAGGAACCTAATAAAAATCAATTGCCTGGTGGTTATAAGTAGCATACTCAAAGCAAAGGTTTCAGAACAGGGTAATTAATTTAATTATTACCACAAACAAAAACAATTACATTTACAATAATATTTGTAAATGCACTTTGATTCGTACAAATAGTTACAATACATATGAACATAATCTCTTAGTGCTTTAGGGGGTTAGATTCTACTTGATGAGGATTCAGCTAAGTAGGAAGGCCAATTTGTTATTTCTGGGATTCAGAATATGCCAATGTCAGAGATAAATGGAAATAGTTCCAGCTTACTAAACTCATGGTGATACAAGGGCCTCAAAGATCAAATCTATTTCCTTAACATTAAACTTCTAGGTGTGTGTGTGTGTGTGTGTGTGTGTGTGTGTGTGTGTGTGTAGGGGTGGGGTTGTGTGTGTACCAGGTAGGATTAGGATAAGGTAGGACTTAATTTTGTCATATGTACTAGAGAGTGACTGCAAGGCCCAGGTCTGCTTAAGGCTGAGGCTGATGGCAGCTTCTGGAGACCTGGACAAGTAATTTGTATTCTGAATCCAGATAACTTCCTGAAAGTGGATGAACTAATAGTCCTAGGTTCAAAGCATTAAGTATATCGAAAACCAAACATTAGATAATGTGCACGAAAGCTTTCTGAAGATCAAATGAGTACATAGTTTTAATAAACTATGTTCAAGTGGATGGTTGAGCCTAAGATATATTCCACTAAAAAGGCAGAAAAAGATTAAATGGAAAATATGAAACCAAAAAAAGCAACTAAACCAGAGAACTACCAGCAGCAACCATGTACTAGAAAGTCTAAGAAAACCTGAGAAACAGAACACTGTTGGTATCGACTGATGTTAAAAAATTCCAGAATAGTAGCTGTGAAACTTTTCTAAGAAAATGATTCATAACATGCACAGAGATGCCTCAGAATGTTAATCACCCTAGGGCTAGTTATAGAGTTTGGAAGAAACTCACTTTTGCCAAAATATGTTTCTTTAAATAACTATGTTATGTCAATATTTTGGAACATTTAAGAGACCATTGAAATGATTTTATAGATTGTATCCATTGATATCAAAACAGTAAAAATGACAGGTAATTCATTCAGTAAAAATGTAGTTAGCCCCCATGAGGCTTTAGATACTATCACAGATACCAGAGATCCAATGATGAGCCCAGATTAGTACTACCCCCCTTCAAGTTTATGGTCATTAAGTGGAAGACTGATATTAATCAATACATATACAAATTAATGAAAGTAAAGTTACAACTGTGAAAAACACTCTGAAAATAGAAGTGTGGGCTTGTAAAAATGTGCAAGAAGGGAAGCTGTTCTAGTCAGGGGTTTGCATGGGCTTTCCTGAAATCTGGAAGATAATATTAAGAGTTAACTCTGTTGGGCTGGGGATGTGGCTCAAGCGGTAGCGCGCTCACCTGGCGTGCGTGTGGCCCGGGTTCGATCCTCAGCACCACATACAAACAAAGATGTCGTGTCCGCCGAAAACTAAAAAATAAATATTAAAAATTTTCTCTCTCTCTTTCTCTCTCTTAAAAAAAAAGAGTTAACTATGTGAAAATTAAGGAGAAAAGTTAAAGAGAAAATAAACAAAGGAGGAAAAAGTTATATGACTACCCCCCTAGAAGTGGGAATAAGACTTGCATTGCTAGAGGTTAGACAGAATGTAACAGTGTGTTAACAACTGAATTAAAAAAAAAAGTAATATTAAAAGCTGCTAGGTGAGTCTGGCTCTTTATATTTCATGAGAGATATTGGTGATAAAAGTAGAGAGTAGAACAATGGATATCATGGGCAGGATGGGAGATTGAGAAGTATTGGTCAAAGAATACAAAAGAATACAAAGTGTTAGGAAGAATAAATTCAAGAAATCTATTTTACAACATGGTGTCTATGGTTGATTATGAAGTATTGTATATTTGAAATTTGCTGAGAATACATTTTTAGAGTTCCTACCAAAAAAAAAAAATCTAAGTATGTGAGGTAATCCATTTTCTTATTAAATCAATTTAGCCATGTCACAATGTATTTTTATTTTAAACCATCATGTCACATTCCATTTTACTTGTCAATAAAAATAAATTTTAAAAAATTACTAGGTGACCAATATTGGATGTTTATTGTGCATCAAGGATTATAAAATTATCCTGCTAAAGACTCAATACCTTCTGAGGTAAGTATTATTATAGTTTGTACTTCTCCACATGAGGACAATGTTTCAGTCTATATTTTGGTTGCTATAAAAAGGTACCTAAGAGCAGATTCTTTATGAAGAAAAGAAGTTTGCTTAGTTCATAGTTCTAGAAGTTCAAGAGCATGGCACAAGCATCTGTTTAGCTCTGGTGAGGGCCTAGTGAATAAAAGCTTCACAATGGTGGAAGAATATTGAGAAGAGGTCACAAAGCAAGACAGGAAGAGATTAATCTTTTCTTAGCAATCTACTCTTGAGGGAGCTTATTTACTCCAAGCTACCTGCATTAATCCCTTTCATGACCTAAGTACCTTCCATAAGGAACCTTCCTGAGAGGTTCTACCACCTCAGCACCATCAATCTGGAGGCCAGGATTCCAGTACTTGGAACTTTGGAGTACACGGGAAAAAAACGATATCCAAACCAAAGCAGGTACTAGCATGAGATTCCTCTATACCACACAATCCTGGCAGAGCTAGAGTTTCAAACTATCTTGAAGGGTTATCACTGCATCATGCTCACCTTTTAGGTAGGAGATAGGTCAAATTGTAATATTTTTAGATTTTGATCTTTATCTTAAAGTAAGAAAAAAAAATGATAAGTTGGCATCTTGGACATATTCTTCTGGCCTTTGTGGGGAGAAATAGACAAGAGGAACAACAAGGGAAGATGAATGTAGTTAAAAGGCTATTAAATAGTGTAGGAGACAGGCTGTATTTGCTTGAACTGGGGATGGAGTACTAGAGAGGCAGAAAAGGAGACAAATTTCCCAGGTGTTTCACAGGTGAAATTACAGAGTGCTTCATGATGGATCTGTTGTGGTGCAATATGGGAGGGAGGTGTATGGAAGTGTTAGGTTTATGTGGAGATTGAGACACTTCCTTAGAGCAACACCGAACTAGGGGCACAGTTGCCTTGAGTGTGGTTTTTGTCTTATTAAGTGCTTTCAAAACACATAACTATTAAAACCAAAGCACATGAATATGTCTATTTGGAGCCCAGTGGAGAAAATAAGGATGGAGATGGAGATGAGTCATCTGTGAATAGTTGGTGATTAAGACTGTGAACATTAATGAAATTTCCCTGGGGGAAAAAAAAAACACATTACTAATATAAATGACTGTATATCAAGTATTAATATTTATTTCTCTAAGTATCATATGTACTTTTTTCTTTGCATTTTTTTTTAACTTTAACCAACAGATGTTGCTTTTGTGGAATAAAAGTTAATAAACATTTAAAATATGGAGAAGAAAGAGTTAAAACTTTCAAAGGTAGAACAGAGATTGTTCTGCATGATACAGAGAGCACAGGAAGAGGAGATCAAAGACAGAGCCAGGTTTCATGTCTGTTTTCTTACTGTCTGTGTCACTTTTTGTCCCACTCAGCCTATGCCTGTTCTCTCTGACTCTCTGGCAGTGTCATATTCATCAAAACTCTAGTTTCAAACATTTCATCAGGCAGTGATGTTAGCTGTTAGAAGCTGCAACAAAGCTGGAACTCACTTTTACATATCCTTCCACAAAGAAGGTTTATATGCTAAATGTCTATCAGTTAGAATGCTCTTTTCATTTGTCTGGGCTGCAGGATTTGTGGTCATGGTAGTGGGTGAGCCAGGTTAGGTATTGTCTTTTATTACAGTTGTGTTTGTCATGTTTGATGTACTTTATTAAGAAATTTAATTACCTATAGTTTACACATATGTGCTAATGAATTGTGCATATGTGTACATGTATGCAAATTGGTTTGTTGCCTCTAATGCATTTCTACAAAAATGCTACAAAGAAAAGAAGGCAACAAGACTTACTGTTTCCCACGTCAGTCAGGAAAGTTGCCACTTAGCATCACGGGGTTCTATTTTATATTTCTGTGAAATTCATTTGCGACCTAGTAAACATACATTTTTTTTGAATTGAATACTTGTAAATGTGCTGTCAGTTATCAGCGAAGTCAAATAAAACTTAACAGCCATGAACAAAATCCTTGAACTAGCTGTCATGTTCTATCAGGTAATCTTATTCAGCTATGAAGTACTTAACACTTTAGAAATGACACTTAACTGAGCACTTGTGGCCATAATAGTGTTTATTAAAATATTCCTTTTGAACTTTTTGTATCAATCAGTATTTTCAATAGTAGTAAAAGAAGCACAATTAATTAAATATCTGGAAGAAGAAAATCAATTTAGGGCAAAATTGCTTTTTTAAAATTACTTGAACTTTAGATTTTGCTTGTTGTTTAATAGAGTCACTCTCATTTAACTTATTAGTTCTATTTTCCATGTACCATATGGGTGCACTTATATCTGAATAGCTATGGATTTATGGTAAAAGAAAACAAACGAAGAAATCACTATACTAAGGAATATGAGCATTGACTACCAAAATGAAGGCATATTTCCTATTTTTACTATAAATCCATATAAATAGCCATATTCCTAGCATGTTTATATAGGATAGAGACAGACACTACATCTTTCCCCTCATTGGGACTTTAAAACATTTGGCTGGGACTGATTTTCCCAAGAATTAATTAAAATGGTCACTTAAAGTCAAATCCAATGTACCCATCTTCTTTCTTCTCACATTAAACAAAATAAAATGTTCTGAGTAAATTGAATTATGTAAATGTGTGAGATATGGGGGATTTCATGAAACACAATTTTCATTTATGTTTAGATTATAATATTTTAGCAATAAATTATTTGTCAAAATGAGATCAGTTTTCAGTGTACTTGAAATCTTTTGGAAATATTTCACTTATGGTACAGGAATATGCTGATTCATCAAGTTGGAAGTCAAACTTTCTTTAGCTCTCTTTTTCTATGTTGTCAAGTGCTTTGAAATGAAATTTACATACAATTCTCCTTTTATATTTGTTATTTTTTTTAGTTATATATAACATTAGGGTACATTTTGACAAAATTATAAAGGCTTGGAATATAATTTGTTCTAATTCAGTCCCTAGTATTTTTCTGTCCTCCCTCCCCCTGTTCCCTTTCCTCTATTCTGCTGATCTTTCTGCTACTTATTTATAGTTTTTTTTTTCTTTTCTTTCTTTCTTTTTTTTTTTTTTTTTTTTTTTGGTGTGTGTCTTATGGATATATACCATGCTGAGATTTACTATGATTTAATACATGTATATAGGAAAAGTAGTCAGATTCATTCCATTGTCTTTTCCTATCCTATCCTGCCTCCCTTCCCTTCATTCCCCATTATCTACACCATTGATCTTTCCTCTATTTTTTTATTCACCCTCTCCCCCTTTATTTTGGATTAGCTTCCACATAGCAGAGAAAACATTAGGGCTTTGACTTTTGGGGAATGGCTTATTTTGCTTAGCATGATAATATAAAGTCTCATCCATTTACTTGCAAATATCATCTCTAGTTTCATCCATTTACTTGCAAATCTTATAAAGTCATTCTTCTTTTTGGCTGAGTAATACTCCATTGTGTATATATACCACTTTTTCTTTATCTATTCATCTGTTGAGGGGCACCTAGGGTGGCTCCATAGCTTGACTACTGTGAATTGTGCTGCTGTTAACATTGATGTAGCTGTGTCATGGCATAGATCTTGGGTCTATACCAAGGTGTGGGATAGCTGGTTCCATGCCTAGTTTTTTGAATCACCTTCAGATTGCTTTTGCAGAGTATTTACACTAATTTGCAATCTCCCTCTTTCAGGTTTGCTTAAAACATAGAATAAGTTAAATCTCTAGCTTCTCAGTTTTAGCATATGTTCTGCCAAGGCAAGCATTCTGTTAATGTTTTGACTATTTTTTGGCTGATTTTACTTTCTACTAGGATTTTCAGAATAAGTTCTCATGATTTTAGTTTTTCGAAAGAGGGGAATTTCCTTCTTTCTTTTTATATTATTTGGAACTATTTATACATTAGTAAGTATTCCATTTAATTAAAAATAAGTTGTATAAAGAGATTCTACTAAAACTCCTAATAATAATTTATTTGCTGTACTTTTTTGGTACGTTTTTTGATACCAAATTAATTAAGGAGAATTGGAAAATCCAGATACATATAAAATGATATGAGGAAGAAAACTTTAGTATTCTAACATTGCTTACAGTTGTTTGCTAGGAAATAAAGAGAATATATATATATATATATATATATATATATATATATATATATATATATATATATATATATATTTTAATTCAAGACATCTACAAATTCTGTCTCAGAGATTGCGAACTACTGATATACTCTACTTGGAATTTTAAAAGTGAAGCCACAGTTAGTTGATTTTAGGTAAGTGAGTTAAGAGGAGGAAGTTGAGCTTATTGCATTTGGAGCAGGAAAAATGCTTCAGTGTTTAAAACAAAATAAGAGGAGAAAGAAGGTCGGGGGGGGGGGGGAGTCAGCTATATTTTCCTATTTGAACCAGTCCATATCCTTCTGGTAATTCTCTGCTTTTATTACCCTATGTAAAGTGTTTAGGTAAAGTTACAAGTGAGACATTATAAATTTTCTAGTAGCAAAAAATTAGAATGGACTAATGACACAATAATGGTATGATATAATAATAATAATAAGAAGAAGAATTAAAGTACATGTAATCATCCATCTAAGTCATGAAATGTAAAAGTTCTAAATCAAGTAGCTTAAAACAAGAAGATGAACATTCTCCCACGACTATACCATTCTGAATGAAAATGGAACACCATGCATTTGACTTAAAATGTGAATATATTAAGGTACGTATATTTGTAAGCTTTTTTTTTGGTATCGTCCTCCATTATCATGAAGAATTAAGATTAATTAATTAATTCAGGGTTGGAGATGATCTGAGAAGTCATACTAGTCCAAATACCTCATTTTTTCCAAAGAAAAACCCCATTTCTTGAATGGTCAGTGAATAAAAACTTCCAATGGATATAAGATCTTTCAAGACTCAGTTCAGGAGCCTTTAGCCTGTTATTCATGACATCCTAGTGATACAGTGAATCCCACCAAAATAGTTTTCTAGACCTATTTGTAACAACTGGTAGTCCTTAAAATCTTTTATCCAAGAATTGGAAACTTAAGAAATAAATCCAGTCTCACTCACTCTTTTCTGTAACGCTCACCATGTCACCTCCTCTGTGTGCCCAGGACTGTTTGTTACTCAAGGTCAACCCTGCATTTTCTGTTGTCAGACAATTGGTTCCCAAACTTTGATGGATAGGAGACTCACTTGGAGAAGTAAGCTTATCAAATAAAATAGAGCTGAAACTTGAAAATCCAAACTAGATTCTCCCAGCGAGTTTTCCCCCATTGAAGTTGAGAATCGCCTGAGTAGACCCCTGCAGTAGATCCCTTCCACATGGGTCCTTCCACCTCTGACCATTCTCTCTCTCCTCCAATAAAGCCATACTTTGGCTGGCATACAAGTCTTTCTTATTTCCTGGTTCATTGTTTTGTTCTGAACATGTCTTTGACATCCAATGAACCAAATCACACTTTTCACCTTAGCATTAGAAGGTTCCAGCCTCACTTTTTACCCATGGGCCCCTTTATTCGGGCACCACCAAATTCTTCTTTTAAAAAGGCAGCATATACAGGGACACAGTCACATCAATGTTTATAGCAGCACAATGCAAAATAGCTGAACTGTGGAACCAACCCAGATGCCCTTCAGTAGATGAATGGATAAAGAAAATGTTGAATATATACACAATGGAATACTATGCAGCATTAAAAGAGAAAAAAATCATTGCATTTGCAGGTAAATGAATGGAGTTGGAAATATAATGCTAAGTGAAATAAGCCAATCCCCCAAAAACAAATGCTGAATGATTCCTCTGATTTAAGGATGCTGATTCATAATATGCTGGGGGTAGGGAGCAGAGGATTAAATGAACTCTAGATAGGGCAAAGGGGAAAAGGGTAGTGAGGGGATTGGAGGGGACACAGGTATAGGAAAGACAGTGGAATGAAATGGTCATCATTACCCTAAGTATATGTATGAAGATACCAAGGATGTGACTCTACTTTGTGTACAACCACAGATATGAAAAATCGTGCTCTATAAGTGAATTGTAATGCATTATTTTGTTATATATAGCAAATTAAAATTTAAAAAAATTAAGAAGGCAGTAACAAAAGTGTGGTTTCTACTCTAGGATACTTTGGTTAAACTCACAGTTACTCCTGATAGACTTTTATTATCCTTGCCACTTTTCTAAAGGATACAGAGATACTTTTTGAGCTTTAAATATAATAAAACAAACAACAGGAATAGAGGAGAAGGCACCTAATGAACTAGAGAATGATAATGTGTCAGGTTTTCCCAAAAGCATCCCATTATCCCCTTTTGCATTTAGTTATTTTGCTTATGACATTCAAACTGATCATCTGTTTTGAACTCACACATACTTCAATCTCCAGTTTGGGTTCCACTGTCTCCCTTGCACATTCAGATGTCTCCAGCATTGTGTATTTCTTTTGCCTCTGAATGTGGGCAAGGCTATCATGTAGCCACATTGAGAAAGGCAGTCTGCCATGTATGAGCGTTAGTGTGCATTTTGCATTATCCTCACACAAGGCAAGAGAGCTAATTTTATTCCTTTTCATAATCATTGCACATGACGAACTCCCTAAAATGCATATTGAATGAAGTGAATACACTCATTTTGAGCTCGGAATCTGTATAAGCATTAATATTTCCTCGTAATCATAATAGCAGCTGCTGTTTATTCAGTAGCTAATATGTGCCAGCCTTGTGCTATTTTATGCATGTTACCATCATTAGATGTCCTCAGAACAGCTATCCTGAGATGTGGTTTAGTTAACTACATTTCAAATATGGGGTGATTTGAATCTCAGGAAAGAAAAATAAGAATAAATGGCGATGGGTGATAAGAACAAAAACTGAGTCACAAATGCAAATGCCTAGTAATTTCACCCTAATCACCTTAATCTTGACTATAGAATTTTTTTTTTTTTTTTGTAAATGGGTTTAAAATAACAAAGCAAATAGGTGACCACAATGGTATATTTTTAAAAAGGCTCACAGTGAAAAGCATCTCTGGATTCAAAATTGAGGGTTAAATTTTCAAACAAAGAGAAAAAGTTCTGTAATTGTGTAGGTGTATTGTGTGTGTGTGTGTGTGTGTGTGTGTGTGTGTGTGTAAATGTTTATTTACATTGATTCAGTTGAGGCTGGGTAAGTGCTATTATCTTCTCTGATAATTGCTCTAGGAAAACATAGTCTGATTCCATAACATTTGGGGCACATTTAATTATTTAAAGAATTTTATTTAGATTTTGGTCTTAAAGATCTGGTTCTGGAATGTAGTCTAATAATGTAGTCTCATGTACTTTTGTAAGATTTTTATCTTCCCAGCCTATCTCTGAATACAGGCTATACTACCCCACAGCTATCCTTTGGGTTTGCAATACCTTTCCCTTTCTCTTCTTCCTGCTCCCCAATCCCATCCTAGTTGTTATGTTTTATAGGGGATGTTCTAATAAGAGTTTCACCTGGGGTACATTTGGTGGCTTTTCTGAGATACACCTGGTCTCTCCTATGGGGTTTTAGGGCCAGAGACTCAGTTTTTGCCAAGAGCAATCAACAGCAGAGCTTGCCTCAGATGTCAATGTCTTCCCAAGTTGGCAGCCCTTTTTTTGGATAAGGGCACAATGCTCATCTCCATGGGATTTGGACAGCACCCTCCTCACTCAGGGAATGCCAGGCTCCCTGCGGGGATGCAGGTTTTGCTCTTACCACCCTTACCTATCGCTGCTCACTTTTGCCTTCCTTGATCTTCTCACCCTGGGAGTATAAAGTAAATTTAAAACTTTGAAAATTCCAAACAAGGGAAATAAATCAGCTACCAAGTCAGTGGGAGAATAGGAGAGAATGGGGGAAATACTTTCAAGCCACTTCAATCTTGAGGAAAGAGGGATTTTCATAAATAATAACAAGTGAGGAGATCATTGTCTTAAATGTGTTTATTCCTTGGTTTAATTACCCAGATCAGTATTTATCATTTTCCCCAGCAGTCCACACTAGCAAATACATTTTGCCTCACAATTGAATTCTCTTATTTCTGCCTCCATTTGTCCATCTCTCTTTCTTCATATACACAGACCCCTACATGAAAAAAAAAAAATTTTAAATAAAACAGTATTCTTCTCACTATGTGCCCTGCCCTATATTTTCTTCTTTTCTTCAGTCCCATCAGTGTTCAAATCATTTATTTCATGACCTACTATACTGATTAGATAACCTTTGGAAGGGTCAGTTCTCACAATTTATAAAACACTGCTATCGAAGGTTAAGGCGAATAAATATACTGGTGGCCTTTCTCCCCTGAGTGCTATGGATTCTCAGATCAATAGCTGGACATTTAAAAAACTGGCCTTGCGAATTTCAGAGCCTTCATTCTCATTCTGGGTTTCCCCTGCTGCAATGCCTGCAATCCTGGGGAGTATTTAGAGATAACGAAAATAGCAATTCTATGTCACGCCACCCCCCACTGTGTGCACTTGCCCTGGAGGAGAGCTATGTACATGCACTCATGTTCACAGGACAATTTTATTGTTTTCACAGAATATGATAATAATAGACAAATGCTGCTTTTTGAACTCTTCTAGAATGTATAAATTAAAAAAAAAAAATAGCCAATATTTCTCACTCCTGAAAAGCAGCCATAATTTCAGATCTTTCCCTACACATGCTCTCTCACACATACTTACATTTCTTTTCTGTCAGGGCCTTATTTATTCTAAGAGTGGATCATTGTAGACAATGTGACCTTGTCGTGATATTCAGCTCTTGCTTTAAAATGGAAACCGGCACCTCCCTGTTGCCTTGAAGGGTAAATTTATGATCTTTCTGGGATAAGAACATGATCTTTAGACTCTATTAATGATTCTTCAGCTTCTTTCTCATTTACCATGAAAATGCTTAGGCTTTTCTTTTTGACTATTTCTTAGCTTTATTGTACACTTGTTAATTTTATTCTCAGTGTGACCTCTTGGATATCCACAGGGAAAGGCAAATTACTCTAGCAACCCCTGTGCAAGGAAGTTCTGAGAGATAGACTTCTTTTTGTAAGAGTACTACGGGTTGGGAATAGTTTATTAGAGTGCAAAAAATTCTGCATATACCAAAAGAACAGGAGAATAGAAGTTATGATCTGGATGGTAAGAATAATAATACAGACTTGCCAAACTTATTTAGATTTTTTTAAAAAAACGTTTGGCACTTGTGTCTGTTTTCCAGTTTACAAATAAAACTCCCCAAAAGAACAACAACAGTAAAAAATGTACAGAAGAAAGGAAGCTATTTTGTAGTGCAGATTCATTTAAAACAATATAATTCTGTTTTAAGTCAATTATCTTACTTGATTATTTCAAAACTAAGTATGTGATGGTAGTTCTAGAAGGGTTTCAGTGTATCCCCAATTTAAAATGTTGTGAGGCTCTTGCCCCAAGAAGTGCATTGTACATGATATCACTATGGCTTTATTTCTGCCATCTGGATGATCTCTTAGTGCAGCATTCAAGTTGATCTCTAATTTTTAGCCTTACTTCCTTTTTTATGACTAAAATGAAAAGTTTGCTCCTGGTTTAGGATTATAGAAACAAACAACTTATCAAAACAAAATCTGCATGTGCTCACCCCACATACTCAAGACATGACTTATTTTCTTTGATATGCAGATGCTAACACACAACAAGGGAGTGGGGAAGACCAGAAGTTCCTTGGATTAGACAAAGGGGATGAAGGGAAGGTATCCGGATGGGTACAGGAAAGAAAGTAGAAAGAATCAGACATAACTTTCCTGTTTACATATACGAGTACATGACCAGTGAAATTCCATGAAATACCATGTACAACCACAAGAATGCAAATCCTAATTAGAATAAGTTATACTCCATGTATGTATAATATTTCAAAATATACTCTACTATCATATATATCTAAAAAGAAAAATAAAAAAAAAAACGTAAAGGAATGGAGAAAAATAAACCATGCTAACATTTAGTAAAAACAAAAAGACGTGCCTTAATATCCATGAGATTGAATGGAGCCTTACAGGAAGAGCTTTTTGACATTATGTTAAACCCTAAAAAAAAAAAAAGAGCAACTTTTAGCTGAGTATTCTTGTTGATCTACCATCAATTGGTGGACCTTTAAAATCAAGTTTTTTTGGAATACACTCTGGAATGGAGATTGGACAAATATGCTATTGTTGAATTGCCTTTATTTGGTTCATCATAGGTACACTTTCATATACTTTGAGGGAATCCAGTGCTTATCTTGTTTATTAATAATGAAGATCAACACGAGCAGTAATGTTTTCTCTGATCTTTTTATTTCTTAGCAACATTTCTTAGTAATTAACTCCCTAAACAAATATCAGGGATTTCCATTGGGTTCCATTTTCTATGGCAGACATCACTAACTGGTTATATCATTATTTCCAGGAAAACATAGGAGCAGAATTCTCCACAAATAGCCCTTTTACCACTAACCACCAATCAATTGTTGATGACATTAAAATTGATGTCTTCTGTTTTCTTCTATCTCATGACTATTATTCTGAAAATGGAAAAGATAATTTGGATTTTTTTTTTTTTTACTCAGATACTGAAGAGACATGTTGATTTGTAAGAGACACTTACTAGACCTTATATAGAATAAGTTGCTTAACTCAAGGGTTATCCTCTTTTATGGAGCTTAAGAGAGTTGGCTTTCTCTATTAAAGAAATCAACTTTAACATCTTAGTGTTCCAGTAAGTTAAGATTTTTAGGGAAGCATTGAATTTATACCCTGAATTCTGGATTTGGCAGGAACAATTGAAATTAAAGTACTCAGATCTTAAAATGCATTCTTTTCCTGGAAGATCTTTAGTGTATATAAGCAGCCTCCGCCACTACAATAACATAATTTATCTGAGTTCCTAGAATGAAGATAAGCTCTGTTACTCCTTTCGCGCCCACAGGCAACTTTGACAACAACCTTGTAAGATCATTTTCTTCTTTATAAGTCAAAATAAAATAGCTTTTCAGTCTTTAGTGACTCACCCATCAATGGAGCTGAACCCCAGACTGAATACCAGGTCTGCATTGTTCTCCTTAAAGCTTGCGATAAAACAGAGAACTAAATTATAGCAGTGACTCATCATGAAAAACTTACAATAGGATTTCTAGTACATCTACAATAAAGTTTTAACAAACTGTATATTTAAACATCCTGTGACACCCTTAATATTTCGATCAGTGTTGGTAGCCACAAATTCCCTATATCTTCTTTCTCAACTCTCTCTGAAACACACACACACACAGACACACACACCTCACAATCCAATTCATTTTCTACATCTTTAGAATGTTGCTTCATACAGATTAATAACATAAAAGAGCATAGACTTATTCATAAAACATTTATTTGCAGATTTGGGGATTTACAATACATCTATCACAGCATGTTAATCTCTTGCCTGTCCCTACTGGGCTTGGTGATATTTATGCTAGGAATTCTATAATCCAAGGCATCACAATGAGAGAGTTATATACTAGTCTTCTGCTGTTAATCAAAGTATACATATTTCTTCTTTACTTTTCACTTGACATATTTTGGCTTCATATAATATAGAAACACTTTATACTTTGAAACCAAATTGTACTAACTGTGAGTTAATTTTCATGTCTTTTAATTGCTTAATTTGGGTCAAATCTGAAAAATCCTTCTGTGCTTCAAAAGTCTATCCTCAAAATGGGGATAAACCTAAGTCAGAGCTGTCATAAAGATTTTAATATACTCGTGAGCAATGCCTTTGAAATTATGAGAGTGCTATTATTATCACAAAGAATACTTTGAAGTAGACAACGTGGCTAATTTTTAAATAGTTATTTAGAAGTATAATTTAAAAAAATAAGCTAAGCTTTAGTTTCTTAATTGAAAAACTACCTTGAAAGGAAAATATTTAACAAAAGTGAATATTAATATTCATTATGTAAACTTTTCTTGGCCACATTAAATTTTCTTATTTCTTATGTATACATATGTATGTGTGTTTGTGTGTGTGTATGTGTGTGTACACATCTAATATTTGTTTTGTTTTAACTAAGTAGCATTCATATATTTTGTTTCCCAGTTTGGTGAAGGAAGGATTTACCAAATATCTTGCCACTGCAAAACATGGAAAATAATCTTGCCAACCTCTAACGTTAGTTTATTGGCACCAGATGCTTGATGCTAAGGAAACAAAACCTATTTTTCTTTGAATTGCAGCAGGATCTCACATTTGGTATTGTTTTGCTACAAAGTTAGTTATGGTTAGCGACAGAGCATCTCAGTAACTGAAAACATGGAAGAATAATTTCTTACTAATTGATCATGGCATTTGAGTGACTATTGAATGATTCTGCCAGATGACATTTATTTACCTTGTGAGTCAAACTCAGGCTCTTTCTACCTTGTAAGTAAGTCAGTTTTGTATGGAAGAGAACAGCAGAGGAACTTACATGGATTTATACAGACTTGGTCTGAACATGACACAAAAAGACCAAGAAAGGAGCCAGGTAGTAGTGAGCACTTGAAGTCTTCACCATACATACAAATCTGCATAAAGTCACATAAGTTTTATTGAAAACAGGACCATTCAACTAATCAATATCCTCTGTTACATTCACAGATACTCAGTTAATTCTTAATGCTAATATGGAATGCAGAAAGATAAGTTAAATTCCAAATGAAAGATGCATATTTATACCATATTGGACTTTAGATTTAAGATAAAGAGTTAAATCCCCTGTTTAAATAATTTGTTAGGATTTCTTATTATGAAAGAGTACTGAATTTTGTCAAATGCTTTTATAGTATCATTGATATAATCATGAATTTTTTCTTCATTCTGTTAATGTGGATCACATTGAAGCCATTAGCCTCAGCATAAAACACATCAATATAAAAGGTCCATAACTGACAGAATAGCCAATGGTTGTTGGAATAATTTTCAGTCTCAGCTAGCAGCTACTAGCAGCTACTAGCAACTCGGAAGTGCTTGAAATATCCACCTTCCTTCAGGCCTGAAAGGAGCACCTGCCGGATAGGGTGAAACCATATCCTCAGCACTTGTGGTTAGCATTGCCAAACTACCAGGGCATGAATCCCCTGACTCAGTAAGGGCCAAAGACCCTTCCAGATTGCTTTCTGCCATGACAGCAATATTTAAAGTTTCCTCACAGTGTGATTACATTAGGTAGAAGATGATTGGCTTATGGATATTGTCTTGCTTATGTATGATTGACAGGCATGTCCCACTCGAACCCTATAACAGTTGTGTGCATTCCAAAAATAAACTGAGCTACTGGACAATGACCTGAGGTGGGTCTCCTGCCAGTTCTCTCACCAGCCCCTGGAGTCTGTGTGTTGATTCTGCGTCTTTATGCCCCCCCCCCCACCCCCGCTGTGACCAGGTAGCGACCACAAAGGGACTTAGGAACACATACAAATGGTGAAAACTGAAAATGTTTTCTCTAAGTTCCCTAACTAAGCAAGGCAGGAATGCCCACTCTAGTAGGTCAGATTTCATATGATATTTGAAGTTCTAATGAGAGAAATTAGGTAAGAAAACAGAATAAATGGCATCCAAATCAGAAAGGAAAAAAAAATTACTGTTTGGGATGGTATGATCTTGTATAGAGGAGCTCTACTTTGTATATAACCAGATACGAAAAATTATACTCTATATGAGTAATATGAATTGTATTGCATTCTTTTGTCATATATAATGAATCAAAATTTTTTAAAAAAGAGAAAAAACTAAAAAGAAATTATGATCCTAAAAAAAAAGAAAAAACCTTTAGAAAGAAAAGTTACTAAAGTTGAAGGATACAAATTCAAAGTAGAAAAGTTATTTGTTTCTATTCACTAAGAACAAACAATCCTAAAAGGAAATTTTTAAAAAGCCCATTTACATTATCACCAAAAAGAATAAAATATTTAGAATTTAATTTAACCAAAGAGGTGGAAATCTTTCTCACACGTACACACGTGCACACACACACACACACACACACACTTAAAGAAAAAGAAGAACTATCCTAAAGTTTATATGAAACCACAAAACATCCTGGTACCCAAAGTTATTTTGAGCAAAAAGAACCAATCTGAAATCTCATTTTCTGATTTCAAAATATATAATGAGGTAATCAAATTAGTATGGTACTGCCATAAAAACAGACACATAAACCAATGGAATAAAACAGAAAGCTCAGAAATAAATCTATTTTGTTTACATTTACATTGCATATACAGTCAATTGATCTTCAAAAAGAGAATCCAGAACACACAAAGGAAAAAGATGGCCTATTTAATAAATGGTACTAAGAAAACTGAATATACATATGCAAAATAATGAAATTAGACCATAGTGTTGCATCCTATACAAAAAATTAACTCAAAATGTATTAAAGACTTAAGCAAAAATCCTGGGACTACAAACCTCCTAGAAAAAAACATAAAAAATTTTGACAATGGCCTTGGAAAGTGATTTCTGAGCTATGACACCAAAGCATAGTCCATAAAAGCAATCATAAAAGTGTGATTACATAAACTAAAAAAGAATCCAATTAACAAAATGAAATCACAGTCTACGAAATGGCAGAAAACATTTGCAAACCTTTATCTGAAAAAAAAGTTAACCCCAAATGTATAAGAAACATCTTCAGTTTAAGAGGAAAAAAATGCAGTGGTCAAAATTAAAAAAAAAAAAAAAACAATACTGAAAAAAAACTGAATAGACATTTCTCCAAAGATATACAAATGGCCAAAAGATTTCCAACATCACTAATCATTAACAAAATGCAAATCAAAATCACAAACAGGTATCACCTTAAACCTGTTAAGATGGCTATTATTAATAAAAAGAACCAAAGATAGCAAGTATTAGGGATCATGTGCAAAAAAAAAAGGAATACTATTTTTGGAGATGTGAATTGGTGAAGCAGCAATAGGGAACAGCTCAGAGCTTCCTTAAAAAATTAAGAAAAATGCTGAAATATTAATCAATCTCAATCTTTGTTTATATCTCAAGAATGGAAACCAGAATTTCAAAGAAATATCTACAGTCCCCTATGATTACTGAAACAGTATTCACAATAGCCAGACAGCTTCAATATTCATTGTTTGATGAATACACAAAGAAATCATGGTATATAAATACAATGATATATTTTTTACCCATAAAAGAAGGAAACACTACTATTTGCAATAAAGTGGGTGAATATAGAGATCATTATGATGAGAACATTATGCTAAGTGAAATAAGCCAGACACAGAAAGACACATACCTCCTTATATGAGGAACCTAAAATAGTCAAGCTCCTAGAACAGTGAGTACAATGGAGGCTACAAGGGAGAAAGAGATGGGGAAAAATTAGTCAAAGGGCACAGTTCAGATAGACAAGGTAAAAATGATACAGGGAGTTGCTATGTAGCATAAGGCCTATACTTAATGACACTGTGTTGTGTACTTAAAAATTTGATAAGAAGATATATCACATGTTTCATGTTCTTATCAAAATCATAATAATTATTATTAAAGTGTTTTTTAAATTCTTAAAGTTTTTAATTCTTAAAGTGTTTTTTAAAAGGGTGAGATGTAAGCTGACTAGTCTCTTTAATACAAGTACACTGAAGTTTTTCAAAAGTCTGCAAAAAATCTAATTATTGCTCTGCATTTTCATTTACTCGCAAGTAACCTAAATATACATTATTTTTATAAGTATCATAATTATAAAATCTGTAAAACAATTATGTGCAAAAGAATTCTGTTTTGATCAAAGAAAATAACTGAGTAGAAAAGCTCATTATGATCTTTGACTTAGTTAATGGTTGGTATGGAAAACAGTTTCTATAATAGGCCATAGTTCATGCAACCATAAAGTATTTGACTTATCCAAATTTACCTCATGAGTCTTTGGTATTGGCTTGTCTTTATTCCCTTATATTTTTCTTCTAACCATTTTCTCCCTCTAGCCAGCAGAGAATGCTTTGGAGCAGTTAAGGTAAATATCAGGCAGAGTTTTTAAAATAATATCTATGTTTAATTGAGTAAAGAGTTGTGCAAAAATGTAATGAATACATTAGCTAACATGGATTGCATATAGTTAAAAATAATGCTTGGCAGTCTGCTTATAGAATCTTATTATTTTGAAATCCAAAACTGTTCACATATCTCTTATATTTATGTCTCTTATCTTTGAAGACTTAAACTTTTTAATATGTTGAATATTACCTGATGTAAAAAAAGACACTACAATATAAGAAAACAGATGCTCATCACAAGAAGTAAATCAAAAACCCATTTCACATTCAAAGATCTGCATCATTTTATTTTTGTGTATATTAGTACAAGAACTGAAAATAAAGTCTTGGCAGTCTATTAATGTGTGCTAGGATACATTGGCCATTTTGAATTATTTCTATAATTGTTTTGGTAAAGCTATAATCATAGAAAGATATTTCACCAAGATTAAAGGTATAAAATGATTCTAGCATTATAAAAAGTGCAATGGAGAATTTTGAATTCAAAGCTAAAACAAATAGTTTATACCATTTAAACAGAGCTATGTCTATGGTAAATTTTTGACCTAGTAATTATTTCTTAATTCTTCCTTTTTTTGGTGTATTTTAATAAATTGTAATGTGTATATTTAAGGTATAGAACAGGATGATACAAGATAATTTATATACCTAAACAGTAAAATAGTTACTGTAGTGGAACAAATTAACACATTCATCATTTCACATAATTACTATTTCCTCCTCCTGTGGCAAGAGCAACTATAATCTATACATTTAATAAAAATCATGAATGCAAGACACCATTATTAACCATACCCCTCATGTCCTACATTACAGCTTTCAAGCTTTCATCTAACATATTTGCTACTTTATATTCTCTGACCTATATCATTTATACTACCCGTTTCCTTACCCCACTCACCCTGTCTTTTTTTCTGTCTCTGTATATTTGACTTAAAAATGGTTTTCACATGTAAGTGAAATCATGAGAACTTGAGGATCCCCAAATCTCTTGCCACCACGGACCCTAACAACTTACACTGCCAATGGTGTGGAGTTAGTTTTGAAAGGGGATTTTGACAATAGTTACAAATCATTTTACAAAATTACATCATTTGCATTTAAATTCCAAAATAAGCTTCAATCTTTGAACCAGAGAAAGTGCATATTTGATTAAATTTTAAAATATGCAACTTCATTTTTAGTCTGTTGGAGAATTTTTTTATTTGACAAGAACCAGAGAGCGTGTGTGTAGGGGGGCTGGAGGGGACACAACCCCTGTTCAAAATTAAAATAGCATAGAATATTCATCTAAAAAATTCTTTACAGAAGATACTATAATTTTTTTCTGAAATACTCTATCTAATGGGTCAAATATGCAATAAATTACTTCTTTCAATATAAAATTCCATCCAGAACAAGTTACACACACTTGTAGGTATATATCTTCCTACCTGCAAGAAGCAATGCGTTCCACAACCAACACCTGATGGATAGGTCAAGGTTATCTACCTTATGGTCACAGATGACATCAGGGATGCATCTGAATTTCATTGGCTTTGTTGTGGTTATAACAACATTTCTATTATAAGCACCCCATTTCAAAAGTAGAGAAAAAATTAGCAGTACTATAGAGAACCATAAATACCCAAAACTAACCTCAGTGAGTCTTGGGATGAACTGATTTAAGTTAAATATATTTATTTGCATCAGTTGTGCTACAAATAATCCCAGATAAGGGCAATATAAAATTTAGAAAAGAAACCCTCATTGGGAAAATAACCATATGAAAACATTTGCATAAATCAACATTTTAAAAATCATCCTGTGTATTCTAAAAATTAATGAATTTCTTATAATAACAGGATGAAGAAATCTCTTCTATTGTAAAAGAAATTGCAGTAAGTATTTAAAACATAAATAAGTACTTTATATAGTCATTAGTAAAGCTAATATTGTTAATGTGGTTCTTAATTATCAAAAGTAATACCAGTATGTGATTTTTTTTTCTTTTTTATTAATTAATTTTTTTATTTATATATGTCAGTGGAATGCATTACAATTCTTATTACACATATAAAGCATGATTTTCATATCTCTGGTTGTATATAAAGTATGTTGACACCAACTTGTGTCTTCAGGCATGTACTTTGGATAATAATGTCCATCACATTCCACCATCATTTCTAACTCCATGTCTCCTCCCTTTCCCTCCCTCCCCTCTTCCCTATCTAGAATTCATGTGTTCCTCCCATGCTCCTCCTCCCTACCCCACTATGAATCAGCCTCATTATATCAGAGAAGACATTCCACATTTGTGTTTTGGGGATTGGCTAACTTCGCTTAGCATTGTCTTCTCTAACTCCATCCATTTACCTGCAAATGCCATGATTTTATTCTCTTTTATTGCTGAGTAAAATTCCATTGTGTATATATGCCACATTAGTTCCATATGCTTCATTAAACAATAGTGAGCGAATGCATTATATTTAAAAGCTAAATAAGTAAATAGGAAACCTAGTTATGTATCTTAATTTTTTATTCTTTCAATTTTAAATACATTTTAATGGGAGTAAAATAATGAAAATTGTTTTCTAAGAATGATTCTGTTCTTACCCTTGTAGAGTTTATTTGGCAGAGTTGTTAAAAAAAAAAAGCTATGATAGAATAAAAATGCATTACACTTGTTGCTAACTTTTATATGATTGGTTACTTTCATGTGAATGCAACCAAATTAATGATTCTATGGCCTACTTATAGATATTCTAAGGAGGTCAACATTAAAATAGTATTTCTAAAATATGTAACTCAACACTATGTCTAGGGCCTGGGGTTGTAACTCAGCAGTGGAAAGCTTGCCTTACACGTGTGAGGCACTGGGTTCAATCCTTAGCACCACATTAAAAAAAAAGGGGGTGGGGAGGGGAATAAATAAAATTAAGGTATTGTGTCCATCTACAACTAAGAACATTTAAAAAATTAAAAAATACTGTGTCTAAAATACATAATGTATTTCAGATCTCTTAAAATTGATTTTTATTTGAGTTTTATATTGATTGTGGCTTTTATTAGGAAAACATTCGGTGAGATCTAAAAGGTATGCTTATATTTGATATGTGAAATTGCTAAATATTGCATGCAGAAAATTGAAAGATTTACACCTGAAATAAACTTCTTTCAGAATACAGTGATCAGATTTTTGCATTTAATAATGTCCAAAGCCCATCTTTCACTGAATGATTTTTTTAGGGTGTAGGATATTGTGCCCCATTTGTTCACAGTTATCCACAGAATTGGCCAGGTTTATTTCAATTCATTGCGTAGTTGTTGACCCTTCACTCTATTATAGCCCTGTGTGACTCACTGGTTATTCAAAGACAATGAAGCACATTGACAATAATGTCAGTGATGCAGATAATTTACTGAAAAATCCCCAAGTGCAATTACCTAGGGACCCTGGTAGCATGGAGAAAGATAGACTTAATTTTGCCTGGGGAAACCAACAGGGGTTTCTGGAAGGGGTAATGTTTGACTTAAGCCTTAAAGGAATCAATGGGTCTTTCCAAATAGAGATCTTTCTGAGACTACACTGAACTCAATGATTGGTATGAACAATTACATACAACATAACTATCTTGACAGTTGGGAGAAGTGATTGTTTTTAGGGTGCCTACTGCAATATTCTGGGTGAAGAATGAAGAAGAATAGAACCACAAGTGTATCAAGATGGAGGAAGAAATGATAGATTGGAGGAACACTGGAATCAATGGATTCAATGTATAGGGCATGCATAGATATTGCTGGGTCAGTGGATTATGGATTAAACTTGAACTCTTATTTCACTATATTTATACTTATTTTATGCATTATTCCATAATGCATAAAATAAATATAACCATATCTATCATGTTTCGTGTCATGAGGAGATCTGCAAAGCTGTAGTGACCTGCCTCCCAAGAGCTTCTATCCTCCCTCTATAGGACAAAAACACCAATACAGTTTTGATTTTCCACCCAAGATCCTATGACAACTAACTAATGGAGGGGCCTTAGTGTCCTTATATGCTTTACTATTTAGGTCAGGTTGTTCCCAGTCATAACATGATCAATCATTTTTGGATATGATATCTCTTTTGCCAGCTTCCTTTTTTCAATGATATCAGCCAAGTTGCCAGAAATGGAAATGTAGGGCTCTCAAAGGTGCCCATGCCTTCTGAATGGGTAGTGCTCTCTCTAATAGGAGGAACTTCTGTATCGTCTCCATTCAGTCAGTCACTATGAGTTGCCTTGTGCTTTCAGTGTCTGGTAGCTATTTCTGTAAAGCAACTCGGAGTTTTTATGTGCTCTTTTATGCTTTAATGCAATTCTCTGTCTCTAAGACTCAGGTATGAGTCCCACAGGAGAACAGTTGACAGATGCATCAAGTGCTAGAGCATAATCTGTGGTCCATCGTTCTCCCATTAAGACCAAACTCATGGTTTTGAACTGTACTTTATACTCTGACTTTTTCCTTCAAAGAGATTTTTTATTTGGAGTTTCTTTGACTCTACTTGCAGTCTTCTCCCTTGTAGATTGGTCCATCACAAATACCCAGATTAGACTGCCAACTGGGGAAAACTACTCCCATTTTTTATTTGAGTAAGGAAGTAAGTCTTTTTTAAGTTGCTGTTATTGTGCTTGTCACTGAATAAGAGTGTGAGGTATAGTAAGAGGGGAGAAAAGCCTTACTAAAAATGAAAAGGAGGAATGGTACTGCTTTTGTGAATATCTAAAGATAAGATGATATATAATTTTCTTTGTGCTAAAAACAAACATGTAAAAAATTACATAGGTTAGTATTGCAAAGGACAAATGAAACAAATACTAGTTTGGTTAATGTACCAGGAGCTGAAAAGATGAAAACAATTTTAGACATGTGACTAAATCAGTTAGAAGATTAGGAGGAAATCACAGTGATAATGCAGACTACTATTAAAATAAGTTCATAAGGAAATTTTGCCACATAATTTCATGAACTTCACAAAAAAAGAAAATAATTTGAAAGTGGAAATTCTTCCAAATCATATTGAAGTTTGATAATATATTTTATTGGAAATGGAGAAATAATTTTGGTATCTTCATTTTGCTGAAAAATAAATCTAGTTTTTCATGAATTCATTTTTTTGGGGGGGTATGAGACAGGTAGGTTTTCATCCTTTAATATGTAAAATAATTGGCACTGCAGTGCTAATTATTACACAGATACACATATGAATCTAACATTGTGTCATCCTATTTAATTAATGTCCTAATATAAAATCTACTGCAAAAGTTGTTAAATATTATAAGATGTAAATTATTGAAGTTCAAACAGATTATGCCCATATATAGTGTTCAGAAGAAGAAGCCTTATAAAAATGTTGACATTTTAGCTGGATTTATTAGAAACTCTAAGAAATGCAGGAGAAAATATAGCACGTTCCAAGTAGAGGAACCACGTATGCAAAATGGCAGAAGACAGTAAGCACTGAGCATAGGATGCGTGGCTTATTTTTATTGGGTCAATTGGTTTATGAGAGAAGTTAAAGGAAATGAGATTGAAAATGTAGACTGAGGGCAAGTCATTGCATCCCATAATAAGGAGTTTGCCCTTTATCTGAAATAATTTCATAGGGTGATTTTAAGCCAAGTTGTTAAATGATCTGATCTGTGATTTTATGAAGAAGTTACTGCAAATATGGAGACTTTTTGAGTTAGGCGTTTTCCTCCCGGTTAAACAACATCTACTGCAGCAAAATTGAAGTCCTTAGACTACTGATCAAAGTAAAAGGAACTTTGATTCTCTTCCTTAAAATGACACCCCAAAGAAGTGAAAAAAAAAAAAAAAAGATCATCCTTGTTCCAGGAAAGGAACAATAAGTCTCTGAGAGCAGGAAAACTGTCAAGTTGAATGAAGTGCTTCAAAAATGGTCAAGGAGTCCTGAATGATGGTGATTAAGGTAGCAATTGATGACTACAGTTGCCCTGTATTTATTGAATTTTGGCAATGGTTGATTACCAGGCAGTAAAGAAATTTGTCCCTTAAACTGATCAGACGACATTGAAAAACATGTAAAGTAAAATGTTTTTAGCTTTTAAATTCAGTAGCTAAGCAGTCTCCAAGGCACTCTATATTGTTTCTTAACATTTTTTTCTTCCTGCTCACTATCTGCTCATTGTCCTGAATGGAGCAATTTCCTATGGTTAGATTATGTCATGTGACAAGGAAGGGTTTTCTTGCATAACTTGCCAACAGGAATGACTTTTATGGGTAATGTCCATTGTTTAATTATAGTGGTTCCTCAGTCTCTGGAGGAAATTGGTTCTAGAACCCCCAAGCATAACAAACTCTACAGATGCTCAAATCCCATACCTAAAAGTTCAGATTTGCATATAACCTATGTTCATCTTCCAGTATACTTTAAATCATCTTTAGATTATGTATACTATCCTATCCTGAGTTTTATGTAAATAAGTGTTATATTGTATTGTTTAAGGAATCACAACAAGGAAAAAGCCCATACCTGTTTTAGCAGAGAGGCAGTTTTTTTCTGAATATATTTTGATCTATGGTTGGTTGTATTCATGGATGATGAACCAATGAATACAAAGGGCCAGTTGTATTTTGTAAAATAGATATTTTCTGAGTGTGCTGCATCCATTACCTAAGATCAGTGGATTCACTACATAGTAACTGATGAGGAAGCTTCTCTACTGTAAATCTGAGCTAAAACAGATACTGCCTTTGGTGGCAGAGGTTAAAATTAAAAATTTGTGTTAAGGAGAGAAAGCCACTGAGGGACATATTGGACCACATACAAAGATGTTTGCTTGGAAGCATCTAGACAAAAGGAGAAGAATGGAACAGAACTGTGTGGGTGGTCCAAGTAGGAACTCAGCCCTGGGGAAAACTGCCTCTGCTCTCAGGATGTTTATGTCATGTTTCCTTCTTAAGTTCCTGGAGAAATTTCCTAGAAAACAAAATAGTGTTGCCAAAGTCTTTAGAATACTGATCAAAGTAAAAGGAACTTGGATTCTCTTCCTTAAAACATAAGCTGTAAGTCACAGCTTGTGTTCTAGATTCATCTTTGTTAGATAGTTACTGTTAGGCAATTTAGAAAATTATTTTTGGGAGTGGGGGTTACCAGGGATTGAACTCAGGAACCCCCAATCACTGAATCACTTCCTTGGCCCGATTTTTGTATTTTTATTTAGAGACAGGGTCCCACTGAATTGCTTAGTGCCTCTCTCTTGCTGAGCCTGGCTTTGAACTGGAGATCCTCCAGTCTCAGCCTTCCATACCACTGGGATTACAGATGTGCACCACCACTCCTGGCTAATTTAGAAATTCTTTACATTGAAAATGGCACTGTGTGGTACTGATGTACTACAGTCTTTTAAACTTCTAATGTTATATTAATGGACAGTATTAACATGCTATTGCAAATGTGGTTTTCATGGGAAAAGTGTGTACTGAACTTCAGTGAAATGCCAACAATATATGTTGAAATTATGATGGAATTGTGTACCATTAAGGAGTGTTCTAGAGTTGGGGCTCCACCACAGCAGTAATGAACCCAAAATGAAAGTGAGATAGAGTCCGGACACTTTTCTAGAAGAGGACTTCATGTCTTTTCCAACAGTGGCTTTAGAGGAATGTGTCTCTGTAGTTACTGTGGAAAAGGCAATTAGAAATAACTGTAACAGTGGTAGTTGCCAGAGGCTGTTCTGTATATGAGGAAACCAAGTGTTTGTGTCTGCTCCTTTGTCCTGATTGGAATCCACACCTATGAGACACTTTCTCTTCACTTCCAACAGTTTAACTAAGAAAAGCTCCACAGCTTTCTCTAAGAAAAGCTTGGAGAAGAGGGTGTGACTGACCTAATTTTATTAATGATGGTTTTTAAAGCATATTGAGATTGAGGCTGTCACTGCTAAATGCAGCGTCTTTTCCCCAGACGCCATTCTTCACACACACAGGCAAGTCTGTCTCCTAATTCCGCCACCTTCTTAGCTGTCTTCAGTTTCTCTGTTGATCTAAAAATTCAGTCGTGAAGGAAGAATGAGCTTAATATAATCCTCTTATTAGAAAGCTCTCACTTGAACCTCCAATTTTCCAAATTTTAGCTTTAAGTCCCCTTAACCGGTATCAGTGGGGACTAATTGATGTAAACTATATAAAAGAAAGAAAAGGAAACAAAAATGAGGAGGAGGAAATAGAATTGCTCATGAGGAAAAGTAGTAGAATGTAAAAATTAAATATGTCAAGATCTATGTACGTGTCTGGGTCTAGATTTTTTCCTTTTTTCCAATTATAATTATTTACAAATATAGAGGCCATATACCCTCATGTGCTAGTCAATGGGGGATCCATCATAAATACAGCAGAAAAAATTCCTAATATTCAACGCGGTTACAACGTGATAGACAACTGTTTACTTGCAAAATAGTCCAAGTGATTTCTAAATAGAATTGAAAATGTGGCTGAAGGAAAACCTCGAAAAAAATATTGTGGATAGATTTTCTTTGGGAAGTCTCACCTTCCCAGTATCACTACAGAAACTTGTTTTGAAAATGGCTGCAAGAGCCAATGGTAATAAAATAAATAAATAAATAAATAAATAGATAGCGAGCCAATGGTAATTTAAAAAAAGAGCCAATGGTGTACATCAGTGGTAGAGTCCTTGCCTAGAATGTGCTAGGTTATGGGTTCCATCCTCAGCACTGCAAAAACTAAAAAAAAAAAAAAAAAGAATAAATAATAGCAATAATAATAATACAAAATTGCTGAATGATGATCCCATTTGTTGGCCACATCTATAAATGTACAACCTGTGAAATTTTCATTACATTGATGTCTTAAGCTGACTCTAACTTCTCAAACAGAAGACATCATCTCATAAATTATAGGTTTAATCTTCTTTAAGGAAGCCAACCTTCTAATTTATCTACAAATGCTTTATTTTTCCTAAAAGTAAATCATTATTTCCTAGATGCCATGGTCTGAACTTTACCTTCATGTTTAATTTGATAAACTATAACATTTGGCATAATAAGCAAGATATTTCCATTGAGTGACTTTTACTTAAATTATTTAGATAATTGCACTAGAACCTGAGGACTGTGAGCTATTGCCTTATAAGCCATGAGGATTTAATTTCATTAGAAACAATGGCCAAGATAACTGTTTATTTTAATTCCAGTTTAACTTGGAGACAGATATCGGTCCTTCTTGATACTTACTAACTGCCCTCTGATTCATGTCTGATCAGTCATGATTTATTGGGAACAGCCATTGTCCTCTCCATGTTTGCGTGCAGGGGGAGAAATCCAATGGATGGCAATTGTTCACTCCAGTCATTTGTCTTAAATAATTAAGGTTTTTATTTTAAATTTGGTTCTAAAGATAAGAATTGTCAGATATTTTTCAAGTCAGAAAAATCTTTATTTTTTTGAGAATTGAATAGATGTTAAGAATTGTCAAATATTTATTTATGTACTTGAATGAAATTTGCTTAAAGTTTTCAAATCTCCACAGTCTCACAGATTAATTTGTTTCTCTCATGTAATGCTTCTCTTTCTCTGTTGCATTCTTGAAGTGAAAAGTCTCTCTTTTAATCCTCCAGCTATAAGGGATTTGCCTAAGGCTAAGTTGTTAACAAAGATTGTTTTTTTTTCTGACCCTTGCTTACAACTTTCTTTTTGTTTTAAAAATAATACAGATGTCATGTGTCCTAGTATGCAGGTTATTTTATCAGGAAAGGGTGAAAAACTAAGTAGCAACTCTCATTTTCCAGTAGATATTGAATTTTATCTATGTTACAAAAAATGCACTGTACATTCATCCATAACTTATGTTATAAATTCCAGTTTAAAATTATTTAATAAGAACCTTTAAAATCCGTAATGCCAATGGAATTGAATTTATTTATGAAGAGATATAAAAGATTTCTGTTAAGGGAAGTAGTCAAAGGATAATAGGAGAGAGCACACAAACAGAATTTCAGTTGCAACCAACATAGGTAGCCTAATGTTTTTCCTCCTTTCTACTCTTATTATTCCTAATCCTTAACTGGAAATAAATGTTATTAAAATTTGAAACTGCCTCTACTTAAAAAGCGAACATTATTTATGCATACCACAATTATCAATAAAACAAGCACACTTTCAAGGTAAATTTGTTATTGTAGTGGCCCACTGAAGTAGGTTCATCACTGTTTTATGAGCTTGCGATTAATATGTTATGCAAGAGGATTAGAGATGCAAGACTTAAGCAGGTCAATGGTAAAGATGCTGCCAGTTGCTGATATTCATTGAGCACTTACTGTGTGCCAACTACATGCATTGTTCTCCCTTAATTTTTATGGCAATTCACTGAAATAGGTGCCATCCACATTTAACAGATGAAGAAACAATTCAGAGAGTTTAAAAAGCCAGTTGGAAAGAAGGACAATGAATTTAAGAATCCAGGAATAAACAAAAATTTTAAAATGTTCTAGATTAAAAATTCCAGAATCAAATGTAGCAAAACAAACTCCATAAAATTTAGAAAAAAATATAAATAGATTAAAAATAAAAAATATAATAATAAATAAATATGCACTCAATGTATTACATGAGCAAAAGTACATTGCACACTGCAGGCACAATGGCTAATTTTTTAAAAAAATGTGCTCATATATTTATTTATATCACCACTGAAGGTTAGAATCAGTTGCATATAACAGAACACTACCAATACCAGTGGCTTAAGCAAAGTCAAGTAATTATCCTTTATATAAAATTATCCATAGGTAATTATTCCAGGGCAGGTAGGAGAGTGGTCAGGTATTGCTAATTTGTCTTTTAACCTGAGGATCACTCTATGACATAGAATTGTTACTAGAGTTTTAGTTTTCCTGCTTTCAATCCAGGTAGTCAAGGGGAGGAGAAAGGAGCAAAATTAATGTGCTTCATCAATCTGTACCACTACTAGGACACCTATCTAGACTCTGCCTCAAAAAAAACTTTTCCTTTATGTTTATTGACTCTGAATTTAATCACATGGCCACGTTTTGTTGCAAAAGTTTCTAGGAAATACATGGTCTGCACATAGACTTGATGCAGCCCTTAGTATAATTTCTGACTTATAATTAGGAATCTCTGCCATGACATATTTGCATCAAATGACAATAATTTAAAAAATACTCATACAAACATGTATTCATAAACCATGTGTTACATATTACAATCACAGTATCTTTGTGAATGTTTCTCCATATAGAAATGTTTAGTCATGGCTGCTTTAGTATATCTAATAGTGGTGATCTGTCAGGGTAGCTTATGCTTTATCTTCTTTGTTCAATTTATAATTAAAAATAATTTTACCTTATCTATGTATACTTTTTAAAATGATGAGTGATTAGCAAAAATAATTTTGATAATCAGTATTAGTCAGTCACTGCCTTTCCCATGACACTTCTAGTATTAGCCACTGTTTTACATAAACCTTGTATATAAAATATCAGGTTATTCTTTTCAGGGTTTGTTCAAGTCAGAATGTCATCCACTGGAGTGGGGAAAGTAGGAAATGGATTCAAATCATTTTGTTAATGGCAATTTGCCCTTCTCCTTCATAGTATGAATGTTTTTGTTCGTCTAGAAATGTAAAGATCATGTGAATGTGCTGGTTACACAGTTAAGGCTCAGATGTCCAACTCAGCAAAGGCTTGGCATGAGATAAATTACTGTGCTATGAAACATCCCCATAAACACAACACACTTGTCAGGCCTAAAACAGAGTCAAGATTTATAAATTTCTCAAAACCTCAATGATAATAGCACTGTTTTCTTGAGTATGAGGTATCCTACTTGTGAATATGTCTTATAATTTGAAGAGCTAGATCTCAAATGTCTATCCTTACCAATAACAGTACCATTAATAAGAAAATATATAACAGATAAATGATTGTTTAAAGTCTTGTTTCAGTGCTGTTCTTTAGAGTTTTAAATTTTCAGAGTTTATTCTTTATAAGTATATTACCATTAGGAGTGTTCTTTTGGAAAGTAAAACTAATCTTTGCATGGAGGACTTCTTTTAAAGTCAGGGTCTATCCTTGAGTTCATTAGCCCATTTAATGAGGAAATTATAAGTAGAAGAAACTGACAAGAAAATTGGGGCATTCTATGGGAGTACTCTCAAAACTAAACATGCAAGTAAAAATGGTGTCAAAATCACAATTAGTATCTGCCCTTGAATTGTCCTTGTTAATAGAAGTGGAACAGTGGAAAATACTGCATAGAAGCTTGAGCTGGAAACCGAATTTCATAGCTAATAAACCCTAACTACTATAGTGGAATGTCATTAAGAGGAGGGGCTATAATCTCTGTGGTTTGAAAAGCAAACAGAGCACATCTTGCTCTACATTTCTAACTTGCATTATGGAATCAGTGGGATCTATGCCGTTTTGGATTTCAATGCCACAGGATATAATCTATAAAATATCTTCTAGATGTCTCAGTTTTGATGAACCTAAAAGGCAGTGGGTCACACAGTTATTTCAGTGGATTATTTCCAGTTTGGATACATCTATTGAAGAAGCAAGGTTGAGCAGATGTAAAAGGCTGGAAAAATTGTCTTGGCATCCTGAGGAATCCCCATTTCGCCGTAAGGATTTTAACTATATTGACTTTTCTCTCTTAAATTTTTTCTATAATCTAATTTGTCATGTGTTTTTTTTTTTTTGGTACTGAGGATTGAATTCAGGGGCACTCAATCACTGAGCCACATCCCCAGCCGTATTTTGTATAGAGATAGGATCTCACTGAGTTACATAGCGCCTCACTTTTTCTGAGGCTGACTTTGAACCTCCTGCCTCAGCTGCCCGAACCACTGGGATTACAGGTGTGTGCCACCATGCCCGGCCTCATGTGTTGTTTTTGTTAAAAGGAAATAAACTTGCCACAATATCTTAAGTACCTGTATTGGAAAGGCCACAGGGAGGCAACTTATTTGTCTGGAAGCCAGTGTTTCGTGTGTGTTGTAAAATCCGAAGCAAATATTTAAAGGTGATGATGATCAGTTGGAAAAACATGATTCCCTCTTATTACATCTCATCTCTTTCTTCACCCTTTTCAAAATTCTACTGAATATGAAAGAAGACTTATTAACCGCATGTTGTCTAAGCTTTTGCAACACTTAATTGTACTGCTATAATTTTTGTCAAAAAGCATAGATTCCTCCTGAAACACGCACAATCATGTTTTACTAGCGAGGAAGTGGCTGCCTTAATGTGGTCTCAGATAAGCAAGATCTCAGGTTTCTTATTATTTGGGGCTTTCAACTACTAATAGGCAGTTGACAAGGGCAAGAAAGGACCCAACAGATAGCCTTCAGAGCTAATGATTCCATGCCACTCCACTTCAGAAGATAATCCTTAACTCTTGAGTTTATTCTTCTCATTATTCTGGTTCCATTTTTATTTCTGGCACATGAAGATGCCTTTGCACAACTAGTTAATGTATTTAAATCTGATAAACAATTCATCCTACATTTCAGCATATTTCAGAAAGAGCAAGATACGTAAATGATCTAATGTAGCAACTTGTATAAACTCCAAATCCCTGTGCTATTTTTTTTTTTAACTTTGAGGTCATTATTGATCTGTAACTTTTGGCTTAACATCAAGTCTTTGAACCAATTTCTCCCAATGTTCTGTTACCAGATTTGATTTGTGTCATAATGATCATTTGCTAACATGAGTTTCATATACTCACTAGTATTTTTTATTTTTTAAAATATTTTCTCAGAAACCTAAAATATCAGTGGATGTATTTCAAAATTTATTCATTTTGATTCCGTATATAAACAGCATAATCTAAAGTAACCACTGATTGTGATATGTATAGCTGCACCATGTTATAACATTTTCCAAAAAAATTATTTTTTCTTTCTAGGTTAAAACTGTGTCTTGGTCAACAATTGAAATAAAGAAAAATGTGATTTTTTTAAACAAAATTATACTAATCTAGGATCTGAAAATATGGTTAAATAAATTAATAAACTATTGGCATAGCTTATTACCATGACTCAAAATAATGGCTGTGTCCTAGGGCTGGTCATTTCATTTTTATGGATGCAGTTTTCCATTCTGCATCATATTAAAAAGAGTTATTTACAATAGGAATCACAAATTTCTCAGGTCATAGTAGGATCACAGACATGTTTTTTGTGGACTGTAGTGATTTAAATTTGATATAATTGATGATACTTGACAAACTTGGAAATTTGGGATTAACATAGTGAAAATGCATGACAGGTCCATCAATTAGCTCTGTCTAAATAAGTGCTTCACTGGAAAAAATGTATATTCTCTGGTTCACCAAAACCTCCACCATTTCCTTTTGTCCAATAGAAACTGAAAACTTGTACATGTTGATGCTTAATGTCTAATTCCCATTTTAGCTAAAGGAAAAAAAAAAAGAAAAGTGAATTTACTCTCTGGCTTAGAATGATCCTTAAGGATATTAAGGGTACATTTAACTACAATACCTATGAATTTTTTTTTTTTTTTTTTTTTTTTTTTTTTTTGTCCAATGAATAAAGCTGTCTTTGCTTTGGGTTTTAGTCATTTTTTTCTATTGCTGTGACCAAAAGAACTAACAAGAACAATTTTAGAGGAGGAAAAGTTTATTAGGAGTTCATGTTTTCCAAAGTCTTAGTCCATAGATGGCTGACTCCATTCCTCTGGGCCTGAGGGATGGCAGAACATCATGGTAGAAGAGTGTGGGTGTAGGAAAGTGGCTCATGATATGGCCACCAGGAAGCAGAGAGGAGGCAGAAGTTGGGGGAGAGAGAGAGAGTGGGAGCTCTCTCAACCCGACCCAAATATATACCCAAAGTCATGCCCCCAGGGACCCACCTCCTCTAGCCACACCATACCTGACTATAGTTAATACCCAGTTAATCTCTACCAGGGGCTTAATGTACTGATTAGGTTAAGACTCTCATATTCCGATCATTTCACCTTTAAATTTTATTGCATGTCTCACACATGAGCATTTGGGGGGCACCTGATATCTAGACCATAACACCTTGACATTTTTTCAAGAAAATGTGTGCTCAGGCTTTTTCCTCTTAATTAAGGACAAGATAATCTGATAGGAAATGTGTGATATTCTGTTTTTTGAACCCTTTCCAGAGAAAGATTGGGCATCTTTAAAAGACTTTATCCTCTTAACAATTACAAATTCAGAAAAATCCTAATCTTGTATGAAAATGTATTTAAAAGTATTCTATTTTAGTCAGTAGAGTCATTCATTAGTAAGTGAGGAGTTATTTCACTAGTTTACTATTTACTTCAAAATACCTTCTTTTGTACAAATGTTAGTTAGCATTCCTCTCTGAAACTGAATTCAAATTTCACTTTTCCTTTATAAAATAGTTGCGTGGAAATCCTCAAAGGGATTCAAAACACACACTTGAGTCTATTACTCAATATATTCCATATGTTTGAGTTCAAGTAATTATGAGTTACAAGGTATACTTGGAATGACTGGGAGAATGGATCTTAATTCAAAGGGAGAAAACTAAAGGTAGTCAAATATGATTTTTGTAGAAAATATTCAATAGAATAATTCACTAAAACAGATTGTATACCAAGGAAACTATATTGATAACTTAAACTATTGACAATTTACAAGAGCACTACTGGGTATTTATGACATATTTTTAACATTATACTTTGGTCATTGTATTTTGATAATTTGAATTATTAAATGTATTCAGTCTTTTTCCATAAAAATAATGCTGCATTACAGGTGATGTATAAGTCTCAATGACGAACGCCAGCTAAAATGATCCCTTATTGAAATGTATGTTGTTGCTGTGGCCCTGATTCAGGGTTCTTGTTGAGTTTAGATCTCTGTGTGCCTTTCACTCAGGGACCATAATTAGCTGAGGAATGATATTTCATACTGTGGAGCAGGATTGCATATTCAAGCCAAATCACACACTCACATCTAAAGCCCAGTTGGATGTGGTTCAGTATATCAACTCACATTCCATTTGGACTTGCCTTAACTCACCTTGACAAATGGAATGTGAGAGAGAATTATACACAAATTATAGCCAAACCATGCTAAGACATTTCAACATACGGAAGGAAGACTTGTAAACAAATGATACCATTTGCAACATGAAACATGGTTGGCAATATTTGCATTGTTTTCAATAAGTGCCATAACAAATTCAAATATACTTTGAGAAATACAGTAGACAGAGATGCCATGGTTTTTAGAATAATAATTTTTAGACCAGATGGTGCTATTTCAGTTCTATTTAATGTTTATTGATATATCATATTTGTTTTAAAATATAGAATTATTTTTACATAATGCATGTGAAAAGTGGCTAATAAATTTGTGAGGCTAGGTAATAGAATAAGAATGCAAAAAAATTAAAAATCTGTCATAAAGTAATTGTTTTATGGCTGAGTAATATTCCATTGTGTATATAACCACATTTTCTTTATCTATTCATCTGTTGTATATCATGTAGGTTGGTTGCATAGTTAACTATTATGAATTGAGCTGCAATATATATTGATGTGGCTGCATTACTGTAGTATGCTGATTTTACATCCTTTGGGTATAAACCGAGGAGTGGAATAGCTGGGTTGAATGGTGGTTTTATTCTAAGTTTTTTGAGGAATCTCCATACTGCCTTCCAGAATGGTTGCACAAATTTGCAGTCCAACCAGCAATGTATGAATTCACCCTTTACCCCATATACTTGCCAACACTATGGTTACTTGTATTCTTGATTGTTGCCATTTTGGCTAGAGTAATTTTATTTTATTTTAGCAGGAGTTAAATTAATAGTGTTTTAGTTGAAGTGAAGGATCAGTATGTACAATTTTTTTTAAAGCAATTCTGGGAGTAAACCCAAGGGACTCATGTGTGCTTGGCAAGCACTTTACAACTGAGCTACACCCCCAACCAAATAAGTACAATCCAAAGACAGATGTCCACAGGGGTGTAATATATTCACCTCACAAGTTGTAGGTTCTGTTCTGAGAATTTTAAGTGTATTTTACACAGTATTTCAAGTAACTCATATGTGTTGAATATTCCCATTACTGGCCACAGTGGCTTTAGTTTGTGCTATTACTCTTTTTGAGGACAGGGCATAAACAGCTTTTGATTTGAGAGTAATAATTGAGCCAACATTTATTTATTAAGAAATTAATCAATGAAAATAACTTGAAAGACTATATAACATGAAATATTTATAGTGACCATATAATTTGGTTGGTGTGGACCTGCTTGGAGTAATTTGACCATATAATGAAAAATAGTAGGAGATATTTCCATTCTCATGAGGATATTTGCAGAGAGTATGAGCAAAACCACTTCTGTTTTTATTCTTTTTAGGGGGAATTCAATGAATTGTGTAATATTTTAATGCACTAGTTTTTGTACCATGGTAAGCAGAATCATTCCTTTTTAGAGTGCTGGTCTTCAATCATGCTAGAGGACTGCTCACTTGGCCTGATTCATCCTCACCCTTTAGTGTGTCACCATCTAAAAGCATGTTAAATGCCAAACAGCTTTGAAAATCTTTTCCCTGGAGGAGGGTGGATGCTACTATTTATACTCTAGAGGGAACTACAGTGATGTTTGGAGGGGCTGCTCCTGTATTTTCTATATCATCTTCTTAGAAGCAAATCTTATTTCCAGTAAGATGTCCCACATTGCTTATATGGAAGATGGATTCTAAGGCTATAATCTCCTGGGTTTGACTCTATTGTGAATTTTAGTAAGATTAACTCATTTCTAACACATACTCACATATGCAATGTATGTGAAACAGTAACTGCAGAAAGGTATGTCTTTGTGCCTTGATCATTATTGAAGAAATTTCTAATTTCCTTATCAGAATAGTACAGAATTGTCTTTGGGAATCAAATCTGCTCTATATTAGCAATCATCATGCTATTTAAAAGTGATTTCTTCAGGCATATTAGTGGTCAAACTCTCCCTCTCACCCTACTCTTTTACACTGTTTGTCCCATACTTTTCTTCTTCAAAGGCATCTGTTCATGCATTTTTCTCTGCCAAGCATGCTTTTTTTGTTCCTGTAGGTAAATAGAGGTCCTAACCATTTGTCAAAATCCATCTCAAATCACAGAGCTGTCAAGAAGTTTCTAAATGTGTTCATCTGATTTGACTTGAGGACCCCACCCCCTGCCTTTTTTTTTTAGACATAGCCTTGTGCTTTTTAAAATTGTAGTTATCTTCTCTGTCTCATTTAACAGTGGTTCATGTGTTTCCACTGATTTCATAATATTCTAAGTAGGTCAAGGGCTATGTTTGGCTCATACATCTTACTCATTAACATGGGGATATGCACTCAGCTGAGTGAATAGTGACTGTGGATCAGTTTTTAATCTGTTGTAGCTTCACCCATACTTTATTGACAACATCAAATAAGTTAGAAGTCTCTCGCAAAGACTGCCCATGTTTTGGTGTTGGATAGTATCCCTTACACATACTTACATTTCTGTTTGCAACTTTCATTTATTGAGTTCCAGCTAAATGCCAGACTCACTGCTCTTTCCTCTAAACTTTATGTGATTCATTTTTTTTAGTCCTCAGAAAGATTCTCTGAAATAAATGGACATTACTATCTCCAATTCATAGGGGGAAAAAGGCTTTAAGAGCTAATAAGTGACAAAACCAAAATTAAACTTCAAAAATCCTAATTTGAAAACTAGCACTTTCTGTAAACCCTGAACAATTAAATAAATGAACTAAATATGACTTCCTCATATGATGTTTGATGTTTGTCCATGAGGAAAGGGAAGCCATCATGATACTTTCTAAAATACAATCTATTAATTTCTCTCAATAAATGTTTAAATAGTGCACTATGTGTAGTAATATTGAGAATCATGACTTTGGAAGCTGAATTTTAGGGCCACTGGTCCACTGGAAAGACAGTTGCTAGAGCTATGTTCAGAAGTCATGAGAAAAAAATTATACTTGTGAAGAAATTAAATGAAGAGAGGCAGTGTATCTGTTTATTATGTATTTAGTGATTTATCATTATTTCCATGCTATGGATATTTAAATTTTCAGTTTCTTCATAATTGTTAATTTCTATCTTTTTGTAATATCTTAGATAAATTGAAAAAAGCACATTCTTTGTTCATCTCATACCTGCTAGACTTTTATACAGTGTCTTTTATGAAATATCCTCAATACATATTAATTTGGATAATTAATTGGTTTAAAGCTCAAGATTTTAAACAACTTAAGATTGTGCTTTAAAAAATAATGGAAGCTGCCATTTCCTGAGTTTCCATTAAGGCATTGCAGGATACCAGAAGGAAGAATATTTGTATTGTTATTAGTATTAGTATCAATACTAATACTTGTATTAGTTATCTATTGCTATAACAAATTACTCCAGAATTTAGGCATTGAAGCTTAGCTTTATTATCATACAGTTTCTTTGGTTAGGAATCCAGCACCTCTCTGATATAAGGTCTCTAATGAGTCTGTAGTCAAGATGTTCTCAGGGTCTACAGTATTATCAAGAAATTTTGCTAGTAGAGGCTCCGCTTCCAAGTTCACTCATGTGTATCTCAGTGTTCTTGGCTGGTTGTGGACCAGAGCCCTCTCCCAAGACCTTACTATGCAAGTTGCTCCAGAGGACTTTCCTGTGAAAGGGCATCTAGTCTCCCCAGAGTAGCAATCAAAGAGACTTTGTGTCCAAGATGGAGGCCACAGTCTTTTTATAATCTAACTTGGAAGACCATTCCATCACTTCTGTCTTATTCCAATGGTTTTTGGCAAGTTAGAATTTTAGCCCATATTCAAGTACACATACAATGTCTAACATGCTGAGAGGAGAGTCTTGAGAGATTATCTTGGAAGCTTCTTTCCAAAATACTTATACTGACAATCCCTCTACTCATTGTCTAACCCTCTCTAATATAGTCTTAATATGTCTTTCTGGAAAGAGACTATAAACTTTAATCATACCATAATAGGGCTCCAGGGTATTTAGCTGTGGGTATTTATAATGTGCCATTCAGGGTATACTTCTTTATCCTGGTGTGTGTCTAAGTGTCTGACCCATGTGCTGGTCTCTCTCATAAGAAACTTGTTTATACTGGTAGATGCTCTCTTGCCTTTTGTCTGACTTGAGTCCACTTTATTCTTGTCAATACAGCTACTCATCAGGAAAAAAAAAAAAAAAAAAAAAAAAAAAAAATATATATATATATATATATATATATATTAGTACACTTTGCCATATATATATTTATATATATATATATATATATATATGGGATGGTGGAAGTAACACACACACACACACACACACACACACACACAAATGCATGGGATAGCATAAGTAGTATATCATTCACAAGCCATGAGAGAAGAGGTGTGCAATTAAGGCAGGTAGAAAGGTGTTATGGGAAATGTGCTCCATTTACGAGGAGGGGAGGAGCCACAGAGAACAAAAGCTGTTGGTTGGGACAATGGCTTACTGAGGTCTCTGGTCATTATCTTAGGCTTTCCCACAGAGATCATAGAGTTGGCTTAAAGAAGATGTGGATGATGAAGGGAACTTATAAGGATCTGGTGTTAACATTAGATTTTGTTGTCCACAGCTACAAGGTGTGTTGGGTTGTGAATCTTTAAGATGAAAAATAAGCACACTGTATCACAACCAACCACGAGGAGAGGGAAGTTTGTACTGAGCCACAGGGAGGGAGGTATGACTACTTAAAAAAAATACTTAAATCAGGGGTTGGGGATGTGGCTCAGTGGCAAAATGCTTGTCTGGTTGTGCACAAGGTCCTGTATTTGATTACCAGCACTACCAAAAAAAAAAAAAAAAAAAAAAAAAAAGGAAAGAAAGAAATACATACATCAGACTTAAAATGGTAATTGATTATTTCCCACTAATAACATGTTTGGGGCTACAAAAAATGTGTTAGTCAGCTTTTCATGGCTGTGACAAGTTCCTTAGAAAAAAATTCAAGGAGGAATTCTTTTGGCTCAGAGTTCTAGAGGTTTCATTCCATGGTCAGCTGGATCCATTGTTTTGGGGAGGGAGGGCTGAAGTGAGGCAAAATATCAATGGTGAAAGGCATGAAGGAGGAAATTGCTCACCTCCTGGCAGCAGGAAGCAGAGGGGGAGAGAAAGGAAGGTGTCAGGAACATTCCCTTCAAAGGTATGACCCCAGTGACCCACCTCTTCTAAGAAGGTCCCACCTTCTATTGTTTCCATTACCTTCCAAAATTCTATTTGGCTTGGAATCCACAATGGACTAGTTCATTGATAACATCAGAGTCCTCATGGTCCAATCATAGCTCCCCTCTTCCTTGGAACACTGTTGTTTGGAGATCAAGCTTGGGTCTTGGGGGGACATTCCATATGCAAACCATAACAAAAATCTTTCTAAAGATAAGATTCCAGGAAGACTCTCACTGTCAATCATTTAGGATTGGAATTCCATTTGAAATTAACTCATTCTATTATTTAAAAAGTGTTTATCTTTATCAAAATCCTGTAAATTAGGTATTTTTATTCCACTTTGGAGAAAAATATCATCACAGCACTACAAAATGTCAAAATTAATGATATGTGTGTAACCAGTATGTTCAAACCCAGTTCATCCTACCAAAAAATAGCCATTGTTCCCTACTATATTATAATGCTTTTGGTATCAATTTATTGTAATTTAAAGGAGATATACATTCAGACATGAATAAAACACCAACAAATAGGTATTATAAGCCTGATTTTCTTTTGTTTTACTTCTTATAGGAAATTGAATCCAATTTGATTGGGTTGATTTGAAAAACATTAAAGAAATGCTAACCATATTTTATATTCACAAACTATTTCTGATAGTTTTAAGACAACTGGTTCTTTACCAGCTGGTAAGGTCTTAAAATAAGGGAATCTTGACAGAAGTTTTGAAGAGTGTTCTTTATTCTTTCAAACTGTGAAAAGTATGCACTTTCCTAAGTGTAGATTTTTAAAGTTGCACAAGGGATCATGCTGAAAATTGACTTCTAGAGGCTTTGCTCTGCAGGTTGTTCTACTTTTTTCTTTACTATTGAACACTCTCTTGTTCATGCTTTTTTTTTCTTACTCTTTTCAGAAATGAGATGACAAGCTCTACACTCGCACAGAAAGCATAAGCAGTAGACATACTAGGTAGCATCTTTGAACACCTGTGATGTCTTTTGAAAATATTTATTTGACTGAACTATATTTTCAAAATCTATCTGAAAAGTAAAATATAAGTTGGGAAACACTAATGGGTTTTAAATAAATCATAGGTAAAAACAATTGAATAGGAAAAATATGAAAAAAATATGCCTTAAAAGCTTTGAAAAATAATTTGATGACTCTAAAGGAATAATTTACAGTACAGGCATTTTTATCAGGATTGGACAAATGTGTATAAGAATGTAAATGTGAAAATTAGACATAATTGTGAAAGATGAAAATGGAAGTAGTTTTAAAATGTTTTCATGAGTTCCATTTTTCTTGAGGAAAATATTTCTTGATGAATCAAATATATGTGCAAAACCTTATCTTAATCTTTTGAGTTTTAATAAAAGGGCAACCAATGTAAGCATATAGAGTCAACCAGCTAATTTTATTCACACGCTGTCCTAGAAATATTCTATTAATGATGAAATGCATTTTGTAGAACATAATAAAATTGAACAAATATCCTTCCCAAGTAAGTTGATGTTGCTGTTGTATTGTTGGTTTTGTTATAAAATAATTGCTCATATAACCTTGTCTTATTGTGCTTTCTGTGAAACTGTTCAGGCTCAGCACTGAGAACATATACCAGGAGATTGATTCAAGGCTGTTATAAAAAAAATGAGTATGCCTTGGTAATGGATATTATTAGATGTGCAGAAATCTTGGCCTATTATCTTAGTGTCTAAAGTGGGACATGCCAATATTCCTTTTGAAAACCATGTTTATTTTTATAATTTGTGGAAACATCCAAGTGACAAAAAAACTCCACTTTTGACCTGGCGTATACAAATTTCTTAAAGAATAAAAAAGTCAAATTTAGTGTAAATTTGAACTGATCTTTCCATTGAGCTGCTGAAAAGGAAAAAAGAATAGAATGAAGTTTATCCTTACTTTTGACTATTTAAGAGAAAAACATTATTTTATTTTTCCAGTGACTGACTTACATAAAGAAAGTTCTTCAGAACAAGTGAATTTGTAGAAATGGTCACCTTCCAACAAGACAACAGCAGTTAAACCTTCAGGTTCCTGTTCATTCATGCACCACTTCAGTTGCTAGTATGAGTCTTGTACCCCTTTGTACTCATGTGTCATCTAGCCTCACTCCTGGGCAGGCATTGGTGCGGGCTCATGTTGCTGCTCCTTTTCTGTGTCCTATGAAAAGCAGATAAGCTAAAGCTCTGTAGCAGGGGGAGTCTGCAATATTTGATTTTCCTTTTAGTTTTTGTTTATTTTACTCAAAAGCAATACCTGTCTGTGGACGTGAAATGCTCCAAAATGCTAATATTTCTTAAATCAGATAAGTTTTAAAATTGTGGTAGAAAAAAATATACTTGTCAGATTCGAACATTCCATTTAGGTGTGTGAAACAAGGGGCTTAAAATCCTCTAATTATCATTGTTTAGGTTTATATGGTAAAGATGGAAAAATAAATCTTTTATTAAAATGATTTTTTCTACATATGATGTCATTTTGGAAATAGACGAGAGACAGAGACAGAGAATCTCCATGAATTTTGGCTTTTCCCATGAGTTTTTGGAAATAGTCACATTTCCTCTTTCAGTATAAGTTGTTTGGATGTTCAAATGTCCAGCACCTTTCTCTTCTAAAAGAAAGCAAAAAAAAATGTTTTTTTCCAGTTTTATTCTTTATTCACTCTAAATATGCACTTGAATGTGTTGAATGACCAAGAGCATCTTTATTGTTTTTTCTTAGTTACTTTAGACCATTTACCTTTAAAGAACACTCAGAAATAGCTAGCATTTATTATGACTACTTTTTGATCTGAAATATGATATTTCAGAACATGTTACTAGAGATTTGCAGTGATGTTTTTAAGAACTATTAAATTTAGTGATGTTTCTGAAGCTGAGTAGCAAACATTCTAAAGATCACATTTGGTACAGAAGGCCAACTTTGTGTTTCTCTAAACTGTTTGAGTAGGACTACTTTTAAAAAATAATATTCCATGGCCAAATTAATTTGGGAATTATAGATTATAGAGTTAAACCACTTTTAACTGTCCTATGGAGAACTTTACCCTTTACTCTGTTAATATGCAGAGTCTGCTACTCAGAGGATAGTGTGATTTGTCCAATGAATGAATTGGTCAAAGGATCCTTGTCTCCCTCCCAGCATTGTCAATTAGCAGTTTTCTTGCATAAACACTTGGAAAATTCCATTTATATTTACTTTTAAATGACTCTTATATGTAAATGATACTCTTATTTTATAAATCATGTAACTATTCCTTGAAAATATAGTCTGATTGATTTATCCTCCCACATGACATTTAAAGCTAAATTTGAAAGTTCGCCGTTATGAATACTGTGACTTCATATCACAGGTTTTTAATGCTAGGACCTGTGAAATTAACCCAAGTCTGATATTTAGCACCATTAGACTGTTCCAGCAAAATTTTAGGTGGACTTTGAGATCTGCTTTGTTATTGCTCTAGTGGTCTGGCTACAGTCCATTTTTTTTGCCCCCCTATTTTCACTATTGTTTAATCTACAGAAAAGTTCTCCTGAATTCTGATAGGAAGAATTATACTAGCCACCAATGCCAAAAGATCTAATAAAAAATTTACACAGCAGAAGCCTTGGTGAAATGAATTATTCATTGACAGCTACCCATCAGGGAATTAGAAGTTTATAGCAACATGAGCTGTGGAAAATAGAAAGAAAAATTACTCATCACTAACTTTTTTGAAGGGAAAGTGAGAAACTCAGAATTTGGATTTTACCCATGTACATAGAAAGACACAGAACAAAATGCTGGTAGAAATTACAAACTTTCTATGTAACTCATTATTTAATGCCAATTAACAGTTGTTCCTCCCTTCTTTCTTACTTACTCTCTCTTTCTTTCTTTCATTCTTTATTTCTCATCTTTTCTTCATTAAACATAATGATGTTAACATTATTAAACATAATAATGTTTACCAAAAAGTTGGGTTCATTTTTCATTTTGACATATTCATAAATGCATATAATGTAGTTTGCTGCATTTAAGTCCTGCCTCTTAGTAACTTTAGACCACTTGCCTTTAAAGAACACTCAGAGATAGCTAGCATTTATTTTGAATACTTTCTGATCTGAAATGTGATATTTCAGAACATGTTACTAGAGATTTGCAGTGATGTTTTTAAGAACCATTAAATTTAGTGATGTGTTTCTGAAGCTGAGTAGCAAACATTCTAAAGATCATATTTGGTACAGAAGGCCAACTTTGTGTTTCTCTAAACTGTTTTAGTAGGACTACTTTTAAAAAATAATATTCCATGGCCAAATTAATTTGGGAATTATAGATTATAGAGGTAAACCACTTTACCAGTCCTGCCTCTTTCCCTTCCCTCCACCCCGTAATTTCCCCTCCTTTATTAGTCTTCCCTCTATTTGTTTATTTTCTTTTAATTAAGTGCATTATAGTTCAGTAGAGACTAGTTGGGGAACCAACTGGGATGGACCGGGGGAAAGGGGAAGACCTGGGTGATGAAGTTGGCCAAATTCTGCTATATGCATTTGTGAATATATCACAATGTATTCCAATTTTATATATAACTATAATGCACCAACCAGCATACCTTTAAGATCACTTGTACTTGGCACCTCAGCTCTGGGTTCCATTCCCAGAATAAAATCCTATCTTGTTTTCTTTTATATTAGCAACAGTCCATTGCATCTTGACAAGGTGTTATGAACCAGAGAGGAAAGGTCAATGATTCAAAGCAGCTTCAGTAAAAGCATATACGGAAGTGGTTTCTTAGCTTTCTGAAATGAATTTTAACAGGCATCTTAAGTGAAAGCATTTCAGTACGTGGCAATTCATGCAGGGCATTTCACAAATTGTACATACAAAGACTGCCATTTGACCTGCACTGAAGAAGTAGTATTGCTTTGTGTCTTTGAGAAGTATTCTGAAGTAAATCATGTCACCAACTGTATTGAATTTTCTCATTAGGTCTTAGTTTCTGTTTCTCTATATCTCTAGCTGGCTACCCTTTGTGTGAATATATGCATACCATCAAATATATTTTATATAATTAATATTTTGTTATGTATTAATAAGTAAAGACTATGTATTCAGCACATGCTTAGGGTATATTATTTCATATTTACTTAAATGCATTTCACATAATTAATCTATTTGTATGTATTAATAAGAAATTATTATATATTTAGTAAATATTCTAAGTATACACCCTATATGATTTCAAAAATCTTTAAGGAAATAAGTGTTAGAAATATTTTACATATGACAAAACTGAGGTTCAGAGAGTTTAAGGGACCATTCCAAGTTCACATACTAAGATAAAAAGTTGTTATATAAAACCCTTCAGCAGCAAAAGCCAGTGTTTCTTTTTATTCTGGGTATCATATAAAAATTATGTAGAAAGTTTCTTTAAACCTGTGCCATGAGAACAATTTCTTCCTGTATATTATATTTTATTATATTTCGTCCCTTGGGGACAGACACATCTTTTTAAAAATCTCACCTAGAAATGAAATATTTGACAACATCTTTTTATTTTTTTTAAATGGACATGTGGAGAGAGCAATCATAAATCTGCCTTTTTTCATTTTTAGCATGATATTAATCATTATAAAATACTCAGATGGCAGGTTACTATTTGGAAAGGAGGAAAGAAAGATACAGTAGACCTGTAGAACCCCCATCCCCTTAACCATGGTTGTGGTCACTGTGGTCCAAAAATATTAAGTGGAAAATTCTAGATATCAACAATTCCTAATTTTAAAATTGCACAAAAACCATTTTGTGTGGCACAGTGAAATATCACACTATTTCACCTCTTCCCATCTTGGACACAAATCATCCTTTTGTCCAAGGTGTATATGCCACATACACTACATACCGTTAGTCACTTATAGCTGTGCTGGTTATCATATCAACTGTCATGATATCATAATGTTCACATTCAATAACCCCTTTTTCACTTAGGAATGTTCACAAGTACAACAGAGGTCATGCTGATGATTTAGATATGCCATGGAGAATCCATAAAGTGCTTCCCTTAAGTGTAAAGTTGAAAATTTCTTACTTAATAAGGAAAAGAAAAAAAAAAAAGATGCTGAGGTTGCTAAGTTCTATGTAGTAAAATAATACGTTGAAAGAGAGATCACATTCATAGATCTTTTATTACAGAATAATTGTTTCTTTTTTGTTAGTTATTGTTAATCTCTTACTGTGTCCAATTTATAAATTAAGCTTTATTATAGGTATGCATGCATAGGAAAAACCATGGCATATAGAGAGTGGTTAATATCTGCTGTTTTAGGCATCCATTGGAGATCTTGAAATAGATTTCAAGGAGGATTACTATACATAGAAACTAGGGAATCCAAATTTTAGGTAGTCATCTTTAAGAACTAGAAAGCTAACTACTGTTGCTAATAAAGCCTGTTGCTTGTGTAACTTAAGAGAATAATTTGTAACTATCAATCATATGCCAGAACATATACCCTATTTTGAAAAGCAGAAAACACTTTATACTGAGCTACAATTTTGTTTGTATTGTAATTTTTAAAATGTACTTTTATATTTCCAAAAGCAAATATTTTTTTTTTTTTCCTAAATGGTGCTACATTCATGAATCGGAAGGAACTCATGCTAGGAAGAGAGCAATGCGAAGTTGAGAGTCCTCAGGGAGACTATCACAGGAGCTGGCACATTAGTGAGAAAGGAGACATTACTTCAGAAGAACTTAATGATGCCATTTATTTCTGGATGCTCTGAGGCACAACCCCCATTTAGATGGATTACTCTGAAGATTTTGTAAGATATCCAATGAGATAAAATCACCTTTATTGGTGACACTAGAAAGGCAAGCATGAGAGATTTTGGCAAGATCATCTTTTTTAGAGATTCATTTATCATGTTCCTTTTTCCTTCTTTATTAAGTAGGTGCTAACACTATTTCTGATTCACTGCTATTCTACTCCCAGGACTGCACTAATAAGATCATCTTTGTAAAGCTCTTGGCTAAGAAGTCCTGCTACTGACCTCTGCCCCTCTGTATTCAGGTGGATCCAGACTAGAGTTCAGCATAAAATACATGCCAAAATAACGTTTAAAGTTTCAAAATCCATATTTTCTTCTTATTTTCCCAAAAGATGTTCTAAAATGGATTTATTCATTTTGTAAGATTAAGTAATCCAAATATTTTAAATGGGTATTGTTTTCACCATATTTATAACTTAGATATTAAAAAAAATCAAATAAATCCCCCAAACAATAACATTTTTAATTGTTTTTTTTTTTTCCTGTGTCAGAACTGAAACTTATAAGCAAACTGAAGTAGGTAAAGTTTTCACAATTTTCTACTAAGAGGGTCCTGGAGTAACTGGCCAGCGAAATTTGTGAACTCTGGGGCAGTCGAGGACAGTGGCAGTGAATGACCTCATAGAGCTTCCAGCCTTTGTGGCTGTCTTTTAGCATGATATACTTTTTGAGATGACTCTAGGGATCTACGGAAGTAATAATTTTACTTAAATCCTGCCATTTTTTATCTATTCTTGGTAGTACTTTCCTTGTATTCCACAATTGACATTTATGTACAAAAGAGAGTGCTTTATAAAATGTATCATTTTGGTACTTCAGTCTTTATGTTCTCTTGGACTATAACATAATAACTAATTTTAAGTAAAGGTCATTCTTATGTCACTAGAATATACATATGTGTATATATATATATAACTAAAATATATATATATATTATATGTACACACAAACATATATTTTATATATATATATATATATATATATATATATATATATATATAAAATACACTTTTATTGGTTTCCTCATATTTTTCTCTTTCATCATTTGAAACAATGAAAATATAAGTAGAGAGCAGTTTATGACATTATTTCTTTTTAAAATAAAGTTTACAGTTTCAAAATCCACATTTCTTTCTTATTTTCCCCAAAGACTTTCTTTTTTACTTTATAAATCAATTTTATTGGTGGCTTATAATTATACATAATAGTAGAATTCATAGTAACTGATTCATCCATGCACATAACATGATTTGGTCAATTTCATTCACTAGTATCTCCTCTTTCTCTCCCTTTCTAATTCCTGTTGGTACCCTTCTCTACCTTACCAGTCACCCTTCTATTTTTTATTTCTTTTTCCTTAATTAATGTCTTCAGCAATTTTGGTAAGTTCAAAAACTCAAATTCAAATATAGTGTACTATGTGCAATGTTTATGACCATTTTAAATCACAAATTTTTAAAATTTGAATAAGTATACATAATTGATTCAACTTTTGCTATTAATGTTATCAGGGAAAAAATGAGATTGCCAAAGATTGAGGACAGTGTTGTCTTTGCAGTCAGAAAATGTATCAACCTGAAGGCCTGGATTGGTATTATTGACCCACACTTACAAAAATGTGTTTCATTGTTGTGCAGTTTAATGATGTAGTTAAAACTGTCATTTGGGAGAACAGTAGTCATGGATTCTGGACCTGGCTCAAAAATGTCCAGTTGCTGTTTGGATATGCCACTTACTTTCTAAGTTTTCTTTCCCTCATCTGTCAATGTGGAAATAACGTTTTCTTTGTATAGAAAGATGGCAGGCAGAATTTAGTGCAATCATGCGTGTGCATAGCAAAGTATTCTATATACCTCACTATCATGATTGCTTCCTTGTGATAATGCCAATCAAACCATGACCTATTTACTCACCCTAGGGCATGCTGTCTAAAAGTTGGGCTCTTTTTACATTTCTGGAGTACTTATCAATACCATCACGGATTTGACTGTTAAATCCATTGTTATAGATGCCTTTTTGAATTTGACTGCTCAGAAGCAATTTTTTTTTTAAAGTACAGCTTTAGAGAAGATGTACATACCATAAACTTCACCAGTTTAAAGTGGACTTTAGTGTATTTACGGAGTTGTACTATCATCACTACATTAAACTGTGAAAGTCTTAACTGAAAATACAGGAAGATGTCTTTGTGGCCTTGGTCAGGGAATGACTTCATAGATTTGACACCAAGGACATGAGTGATAAAAGAGCAAAAAATAAGTTAGATTTTATCAAAATTTGAAACATAGTTTCAAGAAGCATATACACCATCAGAAGCCATTCTTGGTTATGTCACTAGCCTATGGGCTTAAAATGAACCGGAAATGTACATTAACCCCCAGATAGGCTGACACATGCAGGCATTTGAAACAGACACAGGAAAATAACACAAGAATCTCTATGGACCTAAGACTGGCTAACTACATTTTACTATGTCAAATGAGGATGGAAAAAAGTCAACCCTTAAAAAGTAAAAGGAAAGGAGGAAGAGGGAGAGGAGGAGAGAAGATGAGTGTGATGTGGACCAGGGCTGCTCACATGGGTTGTATGAATTAGGGCTGATCCACAAACTGCTTGTCACTAATTGCTACTTGAAAAGGAGCCTGGGCAGCATGTCATTCAGTTCACTTTTTTTTTTTTTTGTAGCAGAATTTTCTCAATTAACAAAATTAACAACATTGATTTAAATTTTACACAATCTTGTGATTGGAGTCCAACATTCTGGGTAGTGTTTTCCTAAAATATTGGAACACTAAGTTTTTGAGGATTCTCACTTTTTACACTTTTTTCACTATGCCCAATGGTTGTAGGTTGCTTGCCATACTAGTACTCTGTGAGTGCAGAGGGATAACTAGTGCTCAATGAAGTGCAGAGGGGTAAATAGTTTACAAGTTTCTGAATTTAGGCTTATATAGTTGTTGAGACAATAAAATGTTGATATGATGAAAAAAGTATTTTTAGTACCAACAGGCTCATAGTGTCCTGAGCTGTCATTCATAAGAGTCATAGACATGCTATTGAATAGATAAAAATGTATTACCATTTTATGGACAAAACCTTAAATTATATCTTGAACTTTCAGGCTTGCAGGTGAAAATATTGGTAACAATCCAGAAGATCATTTTATCCACTTAAGAAATTTATTCTTGGGACCTTGAATCTGAGGCTCAGGGATCCAAGCTCTTCCAAGGAGGATTGTGACATCTGAGACCCAGAGTTATACTCAGGGATTATGAAGCCATGAAACATATTCTACAAAGAATAAGTGAATGGTACTCTCTATAGTTCAATGGCCACCTTATAAGCCTTCTCACACTTAAAATTATGCTAATTAGACATACACTCATCCAGTAGTTTATACTGGAAAAATAATCAACTACAAAGCAAGATGTCACCTCCTTAGATGTTGATTTTTACATGTGTGTAGAAAAATTATATCACTGAAGAACTCTTTAGCTAACCTTGGACTATTGGTCTTTACTGTAAGATTTGAAAAAAGTTTTTTTTTTTTTTCTCATTATGTGCAATCTATTACAAAATTGTGTCCCTGGATTTTTGAGAGAGAATTGCTAACTATTTTACTCTTGTTTACATAGGCAGAATCATATGAGGGAATCCCTTAATGCTAACAAATCCATCTCTATGGTGAACTTCAGGTCATAGTCCTTATGTGATTTCTTTTGTGCTTATTTAAACATGACAATTTTATCCCTTCCTCCCCCAGAGTTATGTACAACTGAAATACCTGTATCTTTAAGATGTGTAAAGATTAACAAAATGGAGATACAACTGTAATTTTCTGCTCAAAAAAGTCTTGTACAGTGTGTGTGTGTGTGTGTGTGTGTGTCCCTTCTTTGGTCAGCTAGACCATGAAAAATAAGGTTAATTTTTTTTAAAAAAATTTATTTTATTGAGTTGCTTCTAAACAGTTCTGTTTCATCCCCAGACTTCAGTTTTTATCCCACTGTTCACTCTTAGAATACAGGGCAGGTTTTGCTTTATTTCAGTAGGAGCTAGAAATAAGTGCCTTTAATGAGGTGACTCCTTCCATTTCAGAACTGGGTGAGACTTTGATGTTTTTATGTCAGAGGAAGAAATAAGCTCTGTGCTTGCTGGTGTGTGTTCCATAGACTTATTTCCCCTTTCTATTTATACCAGTTATAAATGAGGCAGAATTCCCATAGAGGAGTTGTATCTGAGACACCACAGATACGAAAGCTTCCCAGAAAACAATGCTTCTTCCTTGGTGGAGCTAATAGATGCCATGCTGATAGATCCTGGTGTGCAAAGGAACACCCAGTGTGGTCTCTTTCTGTGTAATCACATGGGTCCACTGGAGATGGTGTGCCCATCTCATGAACAAAGCATTTCATTTTTAAAGAAGCACATACAGTCTAATAAATTTTATTGTTTTGTTACTGGTACTATGATGATGATGATGACGATGATGATGTTGGTGGTGATGATGATATTTTGCCCCATCAGTGCCCAGCAAGAAAAAGTACTCAACAAATATTAGATGATGGAATGAATACTTTAATCCACATAATATAATGCAAAGTACATAAATATATTTGATCAATATTCTATAAAAATCACTGGGTACCTTAAGACATTATAAAGTGAGGTGTGGAAAATTATCACTGAGCTTCATGATTTCAAAAGTAAGATACATCCATGACAAAATATTAAAAAGTATAAGGAGTTTTATAGGATAAGATAAATTTTTACAAATTCAAAATTTTTGACCCAGGAATAATTAAGTGTGGTGTTGATGTTTACATATGTCTTTCAAAATTATTGTTATTATTACATTAATAAGATCTAATTTTTTTCAGTATTTTTTGAAGAGGGGTTATGGAGGTGGTTTAAAAGAAAAGAAGTGCATCCAAAGTTCTACTTTTCTTTTGTTAAATATTCTTTATGATCAAGAAATAAATGGACTAACTTCATACTTATTTTTAAAAGAGTATTTTTGATAACTTGTGATATAGACTTTAAAAGAGTTAACAAGATAAATGCACATCAGAGAGAACTGCATGATAAAATTATTTCACACATTTTAAGTTCTTATTTTCCTCTCTGTATTTGAATATTATAATAAACTGGATATTACAATTTGTAAGTAAGCTAATTTTTATTGTTTTCTATTAGCCATAAAAGTATAATTAACATATAATAAAATGCACAAATTTTAGAGATACAATTTGATCAGTTTTCGCAAATGAATATAGTTATATAACCATAATTTTATCACATATAAAATAGTTTCATTGTTCAAAGTCTTTAGAAAATTTTACATTTTCTTCTATAAGTTTCATAGTTCAGCCCTTATATTAAAACCTATAACTCTTCAAAATTAATATTTTTACATGGCACATAGTTATGATTATCAATTACTATTTTCCATATGGGTGACCAACTTTCCCAGCATCATTTATTGAAAAAAAGTATCCCTTCCTCATTAAATTGCCTTGACCCCTCTGTTGGAAATCAATTAATTATTACTTGTGAATTATTTTTAACACTATATGCTTTTTTATTATCTACATATCTGTATTGGCCCAGTACCACATTGTTTTGACTTCTGTAGCAAGTCTTCAAATCAAGACGTTTGAGTTCTTTAACTTTCATTGTCCTTTACAAAACTGGCTAATCAAATATATATAATCAATATAGGTTCTTCTCATTTAAATATAAGTTTAGTATCAGATTCTCAACTTGTACAAAAAATTTATTATTTTGATGAAGATTATAGTGAATGTATAGATGTATATGGGAAGAAAAGGTATTTTAATATTGAGCATTCTTGATTGGTGAACATGGTATATTTCTCCATTTATAATGGTTACAATTATTTTGTGCAATGAGCAGGAATTTACAGAGAACCAGACTTGTACCTCTTTCATTAAAGTTATCCATAATTTTACTTTGTATTTTTGATACTATTGTGAATGCAAAACTTTTAAATTTTCCATTTTCTTAAGTTGTTTTATATATTTACATGGAATTGATATTTATTTATTTATAGTGGAGGTTTAACCCAGGGGTGCTTAATCACTGAGCTACATCCTCAGTCCTTCTTATTTTTTATTTTGAGCAGGGTTTGATTTTTAATGTGTTAAACAGATATCCTATGACCATGCTCTTAGATGCATTTCTTAGTTCTAAGACCTTTTTTTTTTTTCTGTATTTACTAGTATTTTCTGTGTAAACAATCTTGTCATCTTCAAACGAAGAAAATTTTATTTTTTGCTTTCTAATAACTGAAAGGCTAGTATAATTCATGTCATTTGTCTATATATGAAAAATGCATTTAATATTTATGGTGTCTTACCAACAGAAATTGATAATAATGCCTTTCTAAAGACCGTCTCTTTCATGTGGTGTTTAGAGTCAAGAGGTCTGCTTCTCGGGACTAGCCCTCATTGCAACTGTAGTATCTCATGCCATCTGTCTTTTTTTAAATTTTTCTTAAAATGTGACAGAGGCTGGTTAAATATCAAAGAAGCTTGACATCCTTTGTTTGGGGAAAGAAGATAATATATTATCTGAAGCTACTGTTTTAAACTAAAAGCATTTGCACATTTTGAGTTTTTGTGTCAGTCTCATTGGCAAAAACTACACTTCCTATCATGAACCTTATTTTCCAATTTGAGCAACAAAACAGTAACTCCTTCTTTAAATACAGACACTCTTTTTACCTCTTTACTCATATGTTTGAATTTTAAGAAAACAAATCCCAATCATCATACGGATCAAACTTCTGTATGTATTTATATACACCTGTCAAAAAAAAGTCAATCTAAATTAGACTTTTGATTATCCATTCATTTATGAATCCCATTCATGGACCTTTCTTGGATTAAATCTTGTAATCCACCCCTGGTTTCTCTAAGACCTCTTAGTAGCTCATGCTTTCGTAACAAAATCTCATTTCTGACCCTGCCTTATTTCTCAAATGTAAAAATAGTGCAGATTTTTATGTTTGTTTTTTTTTTCAGGCAGGTCACTCAATTACAGTATTCTGAATAATCTTTTGGAATCATTCAGTGCAACTATCACTACCTTAATGACTTCCAAATTTAACTCATAATCAGATTGAAATTAGTCAATGGAAACTTTGCAATATAGAGGGTTGCATGTTTCTATGGAAAATTTGGTTTAAATTCTAGCAGGTAGGAAGTAGAGTCTCTTCTGGTTGAGGGTGTTTTCAATGCACTGATAATAAAGTAATCATTTTTGATAACTTGCTTATTTATCTTATGTGTGAAACATATAATTTTATTGTAGGCTCTGATTATTTGAGGTTATTTTAAATCGGTGTCTCTGCTCAGGTTTAACTCAGTCTGAAGGATATTTTTGCCAGATAGGAAGGGGAAAAATAACTAGAATCATTTCTAATCAATCTGGTAATCTTCAAAATTGTTCATACATACATATAATATTTGGTTGTGATCATTTGTCAACTACAAACAAATTAACTATCACTTTTCTCTACAATATCAAATTCTTACATGGTTCTAAAGAAATAATTCTCAGAAGAAAGAATCAATACCAATTCCAGAAAAATACTGTGTAGTTTCTATATAATCTTGGCTATTAGTGATAGATAAAGCCAATTAATTTTTGGTGATAAAATGCAAATTGCTTTTACAATATGACTGTTTCCTGTAGCACTCTGATTTGTTTCAATTGGGCATGTTCCTGTTAAACCAATTCAACAGAGAGGACCCATCAGTTTATAAATTATGTATTATTTTGCAAAAATCCTATTTTTGTTCCTTTGTAATCTCTGAGCAGTCTCAGTATGTTAAAACATGACCTCGTCATCTAACCTGTCAGACTTTTAGGCATCAAGTAATTTCTCCTGCACTTTTAATTAACATCACATGATATCATCTGTAATGAAGAAGATATAGTACCAAATTGTGATAGAATAAAACAAAACTAGCTCTTGGATCAGTGAAAAGAGAAGTAAATGCGTTGTTTTTTGCATTGGAAGATGAACTCTCAGGATGTTGTTCAGAAGAGAGATGTTACCGCAACTGATGCAATGAGGAGAATATGTGAGGTAAATTGTAAGGTTTATAAACATGTCTCAAGATGCCATGTGAAGGAAGAAGCTTGGTTTAGAACCCAGGGGCAGAGGAATTTGTTTTTAATCCTTGTCAGATTCATTTATAGTTTGTCTTCCAGATCATTTCACTTTACTCTTCATTACCTTAGAATGTACAATTCTCCAAAATTGCAGCTATGTCTCATAATTTTCCCAAACTCTCAGCTTCCTGGTGTTTCTTACCCATTGTGTTTTACCAGCAGAAGTGTAGTTTTATAGTTAACTGTCATAATAGATGACTCTTTACTGCATGTCCATCCATGCTGCTTTTTGTTAAGGAGTTATGACTCATCTCATTTTAAGCAACAGCATTTGTTGAAGTGGGTCCTTTTCTGAACTCTCTGAATGAGGAGATCAAGTATTCAGGAACTGAGTCATCAGTTTAGGGTAATTGGCAGAGTAGACCCAAGGACCTGCACCTTAACACTGTAACACCTATGCCCTTAAGTTCTACAGCCTCTTACATCATGGAGAAAGTCTTTATTGTGCTTATTATCTTTGAAAAAGAAAACTTAACACCTACTACTTCATAAACTCAAAGAAACATTGCCTCTAATACTGGAATGTGATGTAGCTTACCATATATCCAAATGAGAACGAAAGACAGGATATAGGACTATTATCTCTGTGTTGATTTATTTTAAAAAGTCATTTCAGTATTAACATCTTGGAATGTGTACAGGTTACACTGATGACCTTTCTGCCTAGAGCTCCAATGGGAAAAGGCATCCCATTGTTAGATGAAATGCTTTTCATTTCAAGCATGTAAGCAGCACCACACTTGGTGGATTAAAGATCGATTGATCTCAGCAAGCAAAAAGGCATTGTTAAATTGGTAGTTCTCCTCTCTGTCTCTGGAAAAAGAGGAGCCTCTTCTCTGTTGCTCTAAACCCTTGCATCTAGGGCTACAACTGCTGCAAATAAAACCCAAGAACAACTGGGTTGTGGTTTCCAAGTGTAATTACATTATAGCTGCTTCTCTTTGCCTTATAGTCACATTTGCAATTTGTGATTAAACTATTAGTGCAAATGAAGAAATGATATATTGTGGTTAATGAAGCATTTTTCTGTTGTTTCAAAGTGTTCATTTTTTCCACAGAATAAGATATTTATGTTAATTTTTATGCATGCGATAGTTAGCATTCTATGTATTTTTTAGGGAAACTTTTGCATTAGCACTAATAAATAAACTGTTGAATTTTAAATCATGGTCTTTGCTTTACCTAATTTATTTATATTTACTTTTTTTATTACTGTAGGAGGAAACAGCCCCAGTGTTTTATTTTTATAATAAAATACTCTGAGAAAGAGTTATTATGGGTTCTGTTACTGGTATGCAAACATCATTAAAGTTTACACAGCAAAGGCTTTTAATAACATTTGGAGAGATTTTGGCTGATGCAGTTTGTACACTAATATGTCTGCTTCAAGATAAGATAAACTGGATTTTGTCCTGACGTGGATCCTGGAAAATACTGGTGTTATTTGTAAATGAAGATTTAGAAGCATTTAACTAAGCTTCTGTGTAAGGTGTACATACACAGACATGTCTTTTTTTACATTGAAATTTAAAAATATGATTTATCTTCCTGTGTCAGGTAGTCTGTAGAGTTTCAAGTGAAAAATAAGAGGACTGAGAATCTAAACAGTACTGACTCATTCTTAACAATGGCAACTGGAAGATGTTTGGAAATGAGAATGTAAGGGTTATGTGGAGGAGGGAAGTAAGCATGCAGGTCAGGGCTGGTGGCAGAGAGTTGAAAGAGAAGGAAGAAGATAAATATATTGATGAATACTTTTCTTATTAAATATGCTCATGCTCATTATTTTGAACGATCACTCTTCTGCTGTTGTGACTTCCTGTTAAGAATAATAAGACAGTGACAAAGTAGCCAATTTTGAGGTGCTTTTGATAACTAAGGAATCATAGTATGCAAATTTTTGGCAGGGCATTTCCCCGCCCACTGATGTGAATTTACTGCAATGAAGATGACCAGTGGCAGCCTATCATATTGAAGGTTTCTGCCTCTAGGTACAAGCACTATCTGAGTGGGTTAAGCATTCATGAATGTTAAATATTCTTAAATATTCAAGAGTAAAAATTGAAGTATGTAGTTATGATCTAGAAGAATTGATAAGTGTTTAATAATTTTATTTCTTCTATCCGGAAAAGCATAAAGTGTAGGACTGCAAACTCAGTATTCCTGAAACTATTATGTATATTAATAAAGATAACAATGGAGATGCAAGTCCCAGAGTATCAGAAATTGGGGAACATGAGAGCAATTGAAGCTTTCACCCAAATGGAAACAAATATTTAAATGAAAATTAATAGCTGAGTCATGTGGAATATGTCTATTTTATTCTGTGTTAAGAATAAACCTTAAGAAAATCTTACGAGAAATAGTGAAATCAGTGATATACGTATTGGAGTATTTAGTCTTGAAAGCATCCAAATTACAAGGTACCTTGTAATGTACAAGTTTCCTAGAAATGTACCCCAAATTAAGATTTAGTTGATAGGTAGATGAACTGATGGATTAATGGAAGCATGAGTATGTGCATATGTTTATATTTATATACGTACATATGTGCATGTAGATTCACAGAGGTGTTTGTGTATGTTTAGATATGGGTACATGGATTAATGAATATATGCATGAGTTATATAGGTGATGAAGCAAATATAGAAAACAATTCTAGAAGCTAGGTTTTAGTCACATGCCTATTCACTATGTGTTTCCCTCAATTTTTCTCTGTTTGAAATTTTCTTAATGAACTGTTTGATTAAAATAAAATACCCAAGAAAATGACCAAAAAGAATTCATAATGTTTATTATGGTAATACCAGTTGAAAATTAAATTATTCAAAAAAGGCATTTTGATAAAATCAGGGATCAAATAAGCAATGTTCGTCTGTGTTATGTCTCCAGTGTTCTTCTGACTTGTAAGAGCCCTTTACTGCATACCACACTTACTTGATCAAGAGTCCAGGTTGGGGCCTGAGGATATAGCTCAGTGCTACACTATTTGCCTAGCATGCATGAGTTCCTGGGTTTTATCTGCAGCAATGTGAAGGGGAAAAAAAAAGGGTCTGATTTTTATACACTTCTGATATAAAAGGAAATGTAGTTTGCAAATCCTTAGTAGAAATTTCCTTAAGTCCCATGATCTATGGCAAATCAGATATATAATAGCAATATTTAAATTCTGTTTCTGGACAAAGATACCTCTCTGCAGGGACTGGCTACAATCCTGCTGAATCATTTGAGACTACAGATGAAAGCATGAATTTGGGACTTCAACTACAGAAAGAAGGAGAACCAAGTTGAAATAACCTTCAAGCAGAAATGATTGTCTTAATCCCAAAATATCATTGATGCCAGATGAGTAAGAATTTCTTCAAGTTGATATATTTTTTGGGGAAAGATGTTCGTATTTTCCCCTAAATCATGGTGCATAAAAATCATGAATTTTCAATAATATTATTTCTCAAATTCTTGAGTGTTACTTGTGAGGGAAATTCTTCTTTCTGGCCACCAAAGAAAACTCTTCCTATGTCCCCTAAAAGGAAAGGAAGATAAGGCAGATCAACTCAACACTAGGCCTAGTAATTCTAGCTGGTCTTCCCAGCTCTCCACCTCTAATGCGCAGGAAGGGACTAGAGTTTGTTACAGGACCACAAATCAGGTGCTACCCCTTCTACATACCATTGCTTTCATCTCCCCTGGAGTAAATACTCAAGGTCATTAATCAAATATTATTCAATGTGAAGACATAAAATTTTTTACTTTATGCTTTACTAACCAACATAGCATATTGAATTTTCCTCATCACAAATTTCCAATAGCTAGCAAATTAATGGTGTGTATTGTTTTTTCTCTTTAAATATTGGATGAAGCACAGTTCTGCTTTAAACAGGATCATGACAGCTGTCTCCAGGAACAATTTTTTATGGCCAATGTATTAATATTTAGTCATATACAGATTTTTTTTCTCCTACTACCTTAAATGATGGATGTGTTGATGCTAAGCCCCTTCATCAATAAGAATAACTACTACTGGGAAACTTTTGTGAGTTATATAGCCATGAGAATTTCAGAACCGATCTTTTATGACGATGAAGTGGTCACTGACCAGATCCTCATTGTAGACTCATTACTTTTCAACACATTCATCAATACAAAGGCCTTGAGGTTGGCTGGATTTTATGGATGTATAGCCCTGTGCCACTGTGCACTCTCTAAAAATCCATTACATAATATAGACTATGTTTTCCCAAGCTTAAGACTAGGGAAATTGATTGCCTTTCCTGTACGTTTATGTAATCAGAAAAACCTAGAACTGGAAAGTATTTTAAGGGGTCATCCAGGTTAAACACTTGCTTCCTTATGGAATTTTCCTTAAACTATCCCACACAGGCAGCATCGGGTTCTGTTCTAAAATATTTCTAGGAGAAATTCTTGAGTTCAGTATTGTCAAGTGACTACTCTGATTTTCTTTAGTGCTGTTTAAGCTATTATTCATGTAAACTCCGTAGAAATGAATGCCTCCTAGTAACATCTTTATCCATACATGTAGAAAAATAAATAACATCATGTAAAACCAGTTAAACTTTCTCTTGGTCGTTTTTACTTAGAATATACAGTCTGAATTCTTTTGCTCTTATTTAAAAACAACATTCTTTAAACTTTCATTTTACCCCTAAATAGTAGTAAAAAGGAGCCCAAATATTCAAGAAAATCTACTTCTTGAAATATCTTTGGGATCTAAATTTTAGTCTTTACAATGTAGCCTGTAGTTTTTAACATACTACGCCATTTTGAATCCATGCTTACTTTTAAACACCATATTTTAAGTTATTAGAACACTTCTACACATCAAGTATTTAAGTAAAATGGATTTGCTGTGAACAGACTTTGGATTTATTCTACAGCTTACTATCTACTTGCTGTGCTGCTATTTTCTCTAAAGTGTTGAGTGTCCAAATTTGGAGTGCATAGTCTCAGTGGATCACAAGCATAATAACAGTCCTGAGTCATTTAATGGGGGATGTTCACAGAAATGCAACTTATTTCTTGTTTGAAAACCACAGAGTGAACCTGTACAAACCTAGATTGCACAGAAATTAAACACCTCAGCTATATGTTATATATAAATGTTATAGCCTAGTGTGTGTAGGGTCTAGCTCAACAAACTAACATGAGATTAAATAAATACAAGAGAAAAATGATGTCATCAAGACACCTGAAAAATATGAGCTGCTGCTGGCATAACAGAATATAGACTTAGATATTTGTAGTAAACTATTTAAGGTAGAGGGAGTACACTCTAAACTAAAGATAAAAAAGAATAGTAACTACATAAACCAGTAACAGTTATTTATTATCATTATCCTTATCAGGAATTATGTACTATACATGATTACATGTGCTATACTTCTTTACAATTGACACTGTCACTAGACAATAGGGATTTGATCCTGTGGGTCACCATTGCATATGTGGTCTATCACTGACCAAAATGTCATCATGTGGTGCATAAGTGTATATTATCATTGTTGATGTTGATATTTTATCAAAAATTGTTCCCTGTAACTGTGAAACATGGTTATCAAATTAAAACACTTTTACTGAGGGTCTAAGAATTCTCCAGTGATATTAGGATGTGCTATTACTCAATACTCTATTGAAAATATTGGGTGAAAATCCTTGAAATGTGTGTGTTGTGAAAGTTTGAAAGGCAGGTGAATGCCAAGGTCAAGCTATCACTCAGCCAAGTCAACCAGCTGGACACCCACATTTCTCATAACATCCCATTTACTTTGATGGATTCACTGAAGTACAAGTCCTGGCATTCAGCTTTGGGGCACAGATACTTTGATGTTTGTAAACACATTAAATGGATCCATCTCGTGGGTACAGATTCACATTAACCAAGGACACAGAGACTAGCAAATAAACCAAACTGCCAAAGTGTAAATTGATAAAGAAAAGAAAAACAATCTTGCAGCCTGTAGGACATGGGTCAGTATGGTCAGGCTCTTTTGTTCCATTGACAAGTGTTTTGGAGAAGCAAAATGAACAACTGGAAGTTGCTCAGTGTACATGAAAGTAGAGTGAGGTTATATGATTTTTAAAAAATATTTTTTAGTTATAGTTGGACACAATACCTCTATTTTATTTATTTATTGTGTGGTGCTGAGGATTGAACCCAGCACCTCACAGTGCAAGGCGAGTGCTCTACTGCTGAGCCACAACCCCAGCCCCAAGGTTATATGATTTTAATCTTAGAATCTTTAGTGGTATGAACTTAATATTTTCTTAGACACTCATTTCAATGAAGATTTGTATGTCATGGGACTCAGAGTGAGGGATAGCCCGGAGGGCACTGCTGATGGTTTCCTTTTCTGATTGCTGCATGGCTTCTTTGGAAATGTCAAGATAATCATGGCATAGGCTTCATGTTTCTCTGTGGATTGGGACCTGTGCTATTTCATATGGTTCAACTCGAGGGAGGTAGTGCTTTCTTTTATTTTCCAAATTCATTGTTAAACCACCAGGTAATGCAGTTGATCTTTTGGTAAGGAAAAATGAAGGGAATTACGTTCAGCTCTTCGAAAACTGTAGAATTCAATCATGCAGGGTAGCAATAGAGGAATTCATCTCTTACGTGGAAAGACAGGTACAATGGGTATTAGTTGGTGATTTTAAAAGGAAGAAAAAGAGGGACAGACAGTGCATGGTAAGGTGAGGTTCATATCTCCTGAGAGATTCTATGCAAGTTCATACACAATCTATGCTTCAGTTTGGATATGGTTTGTCCCCACCTAAACTTATGCTGAGGCATGATGACCAAGGTAAACAGGTTATTTAAGAAGGGTTAATGCTTTCCCTGTAGGAGTGCTCTCTTGCTCTGGCAGGACTGGACTGTTTCCCTGAGAGTGGGTTTGTTAGAGAGCAAGTCTTGCACCTGCCATCAGCTTCTCTCTACCACATGCTCTTCTGCCCCTGCTGTCTTCCCCTTTCTGTTTTTCCAACGCCGTTTGACCCTCCATGAAGCCCTCTCTGGAAGCCAATCAGAGTCTGGCACTATACTCTAAGACCTCCAGAACTTTTAGCTAAATACGTATCTTTAAAAAAGTCCCCAGCCTCAGGTATTTTTATAGTGGTCATACAAAATTTGGTAAGTATCGGAGAACTCAGAATCCACATAAATATTTGTAACTTCTGTTTTTGCAGAAGGGTCAAACTGAGACTATAGACATTCACCTCCTGCTTTGCACATTCTTGTTTTTCCCTGAAAGCCAAACTAAAGGGATAATAAGGCAAACAAAAGCAATCCTCTAACATTAAAAAAAAGAAGAAAGAAATTTTTATTGAAAAAGAAGCTTTCTATCTCATTATTAGTCGTGCTTTATGCCACATATTCCCAACCTATTCAATTAAATTTTTTGGTCAAAGCTATAGGCTAGCAGAGGAAACACATGACATTGAACAATCAGATGCAATTTGGCAAGTACCACCAGAGCAGTGAGCCAAGCCTCTATGAGCAGACTCAGGAGGAGACCTCATCCAGGCTTGGGGAAATCACTGAATGATTTTGGATAGGTGATTTTTAAACCCAGACCCAAAACACAGTCACAGTGTGGTGAACATGCATGAACTGGTAGGTTGATCTATGACAGAAATATGCTTCTGGTTTTACAGATGATTTATTTGTGAAATAAATGTTACAATTCTACTACAGACCAGGCATTTAGCATTGCAGATACAGGAAACAAGGTAAAAAAGATTCCGCTAGTGTGGAGTTCATATTCTAGCAGGCAGATTAGCATTTGTAAGTTTACATCTGGAAGGACTTTCTCTCTTAGTTTTTGCTTTTGGAGAAAGGGAATTTCCAAAATGACTTTCTTTTTTAATTTGCTTTTAAAAATCTCTTGAAAAGCATAACAAAATGAAAAATGATTACGTCCACATGGGTAAGCTTATTAATTGTGACTATCCCTATGGAAGTTTTGTACCTATATATCTTATGATGGAGAAAGAAACCCACAATTGGGGTGAGACAACTATTAAACATCAGCAACCTCTCAGAATACTTTTGTTATGCTAAGAGAATCACCACAGAATCAATCAATGTTTCTCATGTGGCCAAGCAGTGATGATTTTACAGGAATTTAGTTATCTCTTCCTGGCAGATGGGTTGTCACTCCCTGTCCCTTACTCCCTCAGGTACACACAAGGTGGAGAGAATTTTGTTTTCGTCTCCTGGGAATGAAAGTACAGAAGGATAAAAAATAAATACAGAACAAAAGAATACTCCAACTTAGATTTAAACAGCCATTAATCTAATATCTCAGGCAAAATGAATCTTTGGAGCAAAGCTCTTTTTGAAATGTGTGGGGAATGGTCTATTTAAAAATTGATGTGCTAAGGGGGACAGTCTAGGGACTGCTGCAGATACTGGCTACTCTGTTCACAAAGGCTCAGGAAAAAGAAGGCTCTCTTCAGCAGATGAATAGCAACATTGACTGTCTTTGAGGCCAGTAATTGCCTTATTCCTCCATACAAAAATTTCAGCCAGAGGAATCCTCCTTTAAGCAGAGCACAAATGATGTGGTACATGCTTAGACAGATAAAGTGTAACTTACCTTGGGCTTATTTAATTATTCCTGGTCCATGGACTTTCTGGAAAAAATAACCAGAATACAGAATACTACCTTATTACAGATTTAAATAAAAGGGTCATACCTCTGTTAACTTCTTTTTTCTTAATCGCATAATGTGCTATGCATAGTATATATGTGTTAAAATTGGCTATTAACCAACAGAATAGTAGAAAGGTTAACACACATATTCTTAAAATTTATAATTAAAAGGAGCATGAAATCCTGATTGTAACAGAGGAAATGTAATTTATTATTTCTTTCCTTTTTAAATACCTGTATGGTTACATATTAACATTTTAATGGCAAAAGCAATAAAAATAATTAAAAGCACATTTAGTTCCTGTTCTGCCCCATTTCGTTAATTTGTACTCGTTATTTTTTCTTGTGAAGGAAAAGTTATAAAATTGATATCTTACCCGCAGCTACCTCTTTATGATATTAAATTTCTATATATAAAAATGGTATTAGGAAAATATTCTCCTACACAAATACTATGCTTAAACTTAAAATAATAAGAGACTATATCTCTATCTCTCCTATTTAAAGGGCAGCATTGAAATTTTTACAATAAATGCTTAATTTTCAAAGTTTTTTATATTTATTTCTTTTAGAGTTCATTGTTCCTCATAGATGCTCACCAAATAAATGTATGGAGAAAATCATGTTTTTATTTATGTAAATTGTCTGTTTCTATTTCAATATGGGTTTTAACTCTGGACAAAGCCCAAGTTCTTTGGCTGAAATAACTCTTCCTAGCCACCAACTTTCCTGTGGCAACACTTCCTGAAAATGGGCACCTGCTTAACCTAACTGAGCTGGTTTTCGGCTTGGGAGCAGTGATGACTGAGAAGAAGGCAGTTAGTTAAGATAAGGAGACCGGGTAAATTGCCAAATTTTCCCCCAGATGCTCAGCAGCAACTAAAGGTCAGTTGTGTTATGAAGGGCAAATTAATAATGCTGGCCTTGAACTTCACTTGAAGCTGCAGCGATACTTGCTCTTTTCAAGCAGCTGTATTTTGCTTAACCTTTGTTTGGAATCTTAATTTGACTCCTGGGCAATTACAACCTTTAGCACCAGAAAAAGAAACACATTAAACACATCTTGAAGAGATAGTGGGGAGTGGGGGCTCCCTTTGACCTGGGGTGACATTTGTCCATCTTTTATATCTAACCTTCTTTTTATCTAGATTTCTAACTGAGGAAGGGCCAGAATAGAATTAATCTTCCCCATATTTAACATTTAACACCAGGGCTGATCTCTCTTCCCTAGATTCCTTTCACATTTAACAACTTGCACCACAATGTTGAGTGTTTTAAAAACATTTTATTTTCTCTTTTGTTCCTCTATTGTCTAATGAAATTCTACTCTTCCCCAATAGATTGGCCTTTACTGGCGGCAATTAGTTCATCTGGAGTCCTTACCTTCTGTCTTCCCACCTTTCTTTCTCTTTTCTTTCCTTCCATCCATTTAATATCTGGACATCTCCTTGAACAATAAACTGAAGCCATCCTTTTACAATGAGGCTAGTTTGTTAAATATTAGTTAGGGCATGCATAGAAGAGAATATATGTGCAGCCCGTTCATCTCCTGAAATCAAATTTTAAGATAATTGGCTTCTTAGCAATTTATACTGGTTAACCATCCCCAGAATTTTAGGGTTATATTTCCAATTTGTAGATCTCTGACATTCCTTTAGTGTTCTTTGAACCACAAAGATATAGCATTTGAGATGGCTTAAGAACTGCACTCTTAGAATGTGTTTCTCTGTAGATTTCAGGTGAAGATAATTACTTCATCTCTGAGTCCACATGTTGCTGAGATACATCCTTATTCTCTATTCAGAACATAAAGTTGAACACAGTGGTTTACTCCACATATTTTCAGAATACATAATATGTGCTTTACCAAGTGCTAGGGATGCAAGGATGGGTATGAATTAGTTTCTGTCCAGGAGAAACTCAGTTCAGACTTAAAGATGATTATAAATATAGTAAGTATAAAGGAAGATTAATAATCCTGATAATATATTTTAGGCATGAATAATTAGGTTTATAATTATGCTTGCATAGATTAAGTCAATTAATTGTGTATGTAACAGAGCTAGTAAGTAGATAAATGGAGAATGAACTTTGGGTATACTGACTCCCAAACCTCTAAGCCATAATGTGTTCACCAAATTCATGTGATTCTGAAATGGATCATTTTAGCTGTTCCAGAACTAATCTCTATGGTAGAGGACTTAATCTCTATGTTGAAGGTTTTCAAACTTTCTTGTGCACAGGAATCATCTGCAGTTTGTTAAAACAAAGATTTCTCAGCTCCTCCCCAGAAACTCAATAGGTCTGGGTTGGGGATAAATAATTTGCATCTGTACAACCCCACAGGTGACCCCAGAGTTGAATAGCACTGATCTCAGGGAATGCATTTCAAACTTCAGTATGCAGCAGAATCACCTGGAAAGCTTATTAAAATAAATTGTTGGGTCTGCTCAGGCCCAGGAAATTCAGAAGCTCTGGGATAGACTGAGTCATTTTTATATCAAACAGCTTTCAAATGATGCTGAATGTGGTGGGTATTCATGGCCTACATGAAGGTAAGGAACCATTTAAATGGGTAGATAGAAACAAGCTATCAAGAATCCAGATCTGAAAGATGTAAATCCTTGGATCAAGTTTTAGATGCTACCTCATAGCATGGCATTCTCTCAGCAAAGCTGAACAAGAGCAGGCACCTGAATAGTACGAATCTGAGGGGCATGTTAAGAATTGGTAGATGCTATAAATAGCAACTGATATTAACATTTATATATACACAGAAGATAGTATTTTCTTTTTTATGATTTTTTTTTCTATGCATCCTCTTATTAACATCAACATATAAAGTTGATAGAAAATTTGAATGATACAAAAAGTATCACTGAGATCACTATATGTGGTATTCACAAAGAGAAATGAGGTGGTTAAGGGTTAAGGTCTGAGAAACTCCACATGTGAGAGATATTAGAGAAGTGATTGAAAATAGAGGATATATAACAAGAAAGTGTGGTGTCAGAGAAACAAGAGAAAGCCCTCCCGAAAGGTTTGCGCAGCAAGCAGATTGGTAATAGAATGTAGTGGAAAAAAACTGACACCCTTATTTAGTTAGTACCATGTCTTATTGAAATGTTGTATGCAATTTCAATTGCCCTTTCTTTCAGAAAAGGTGTGGTGAGAAAGTAGAAACCAAAATATAAATCTGCCTATTTATGTTTCTGGTCATGTAACTTTTTTTCTTTAAAATACAGTTTGCTTCTCATCTTTTCCTAAATACCATATATTTTTTTTTTTATTAGCATGGATTTATATTTTTATTTATTGAGTGCTGGAGATCAAGCCCAGGGCCTGGCACATGCTTACCATGTTCTCTACCACTAAATTATTTCCTGTTGCTTTTACTGTGCCAGGGTGTAGCATTTACAAACAAAAATGCCATGAAACTTTCTACCTTCTCTATTGTGACTTTTTTTTTTTTTTTTGAGGGGGATGTACTGGGGCTTGAACCCCGGGATGCACAACCAGTGAGCCATCCCCTGCCAGTTTTCGTATTTTATTTAGAGTCAGGATCTCACTGAGATGCTTAGGGCCTCACTAAGTTGCTGAGGTTGGCTTTGAACTCTTGATCCGATCCTCCTGCCTCAGCCTCCCAAGCCACTGGCTTTTTCTCAAGTAGACATTCACTTGGTTGCTGCAGATACTTACCAGTTACCAGAGCTCACGTGAGGCTCTGTAAATTAGTTGTTGGTTATTTATTTGATGTGTCTGTGAAGGAAGGAGGGCCTGAGATTCCTAGTTTGCTTCCTTTCTCACACCAGACCTCCTTATTTGTATTTTAAAAATAGTTTTAGTTGCTTTTTGAAACCATAATTATATTCAGAATCATAGATGCTTACTTATGCTTACTTACCCCTAAACCAGACCTCTAAGACATGACATGAGAAATGTAAAACTAATACTACATACTGTATTGATGATAGCTGTCATCTTTGTTTTTAATTTAATGGTAATTCTCTAGGATCGTGTCACCAACAATCACATAAAGGGAACTGGCCAACTGTCAAATTACTAACTTAAGGTTTTCAAAGTCAAACTGGATAAACATTTTCTAATTATGCCATAAAAGCATATTTCAAAGATTTAGTGTTTATTCCAGGTATCTTTTTTTTAAGAGAGAGAGAGAGAGAAATTTTTAATATTTATTTTTTAGTTTTAGGTGGACACAACATCTTTATTTGTATGTGGTGCTGAGGATCAAACCCAGCGCCCCGCGCATTCCAGGTTAGCAGGCTACCACTTGAGCCACATCCCCAGCCCTTAGGTATCTTTTATAAAGTCTTAATTTGAAAATTCTGCACTTCTGTAATGTCATGAGACAATTTAGAAAATTTGAAATTATTTTTATTTTGTTTTCAGATTAAGTATGAATGTCTTTGGACTATTTATGAACTATCAATAATTGAAAATTGTATTGTTGAAAATGTGAAAACTCAGTAAAATAAAAATAAATGAAAAATAATTCAAAATTTTTAGCTATTAAACAGGAAATGAATTGATAGGAATATTTTGTTTCATTTTAAAAAATGAGGAATTTTATCAAATGTGTCCTAGAAAAGATTGAGTCTGTGTTTGTGAAGAATTAAGTAGATCAGAAGGGTATTGAAGCAAAAGAGTAAGTACGGGAATGAGGAAAACAAGTGAAGAATAAGTTTTTGGATAACTGGTGTGATGATGTTGAGAAACAGGCTAAAGAATTCCTACAATGAGTGCTAACACTCACTGAAGATCTAGTACATCTTTTAAAGCCTGAATGAAGATATTTTAAAAAAAACTTTTCAGTGCTTCTTAGACATGTGGTTGAAGAAAATATATTTGTATTAACACACCCACAATCAATTTAAAAACATAATTTCAACATCTCACTGATTTTTTCTTTTAAATTTTTTTTTCTAAATATCAACACTTAGAGATTTTTTTTTCAATGTAGAAGGACTGTATTTCTTCCGGGACAGATATGGCAGATGAATGCATCATTGTTTTCCAAAAGAAAGTATAAATGGATTATGATTAAAATTAAAATAAGCAAATCTGGATGCTCTGTATATTACCTTATTTTTAGAGAAAACAAATCTGATGGTTAAGCTTTTTTTCCTTATTTGCTAAATGAAATGACATAGAAACCTTGCTCGTCATATTTTGTTGTTGTTTTTATTCCTTTTTATTATGAATTCTGGTACCATTCTCTTTCCACCTGGAGAAATTAAAAATTCCATGGGATTTTTATAAACTATCTTCATAGTAGTCAGGCTTTTCCTATAAACTCAACTTCTCTGAAGAGTGTTGAATAATTTGATTGGCAATAGATATAATATGAATAGCTAGGTTATAGATCCATTTTGGTTTGGTCAGTAACATTAATGTGGTTTTCATCAATCACAGTACTAAACATAATCTGAAATTGAAGGGAAATATAGTCATAGGGCTGCTCAGCTATAGGGATACATACTAAAATTTGTGTCCCTCTCCAACTTTGTTACTGGGCAAGCATCATAAATTATACTTACATAAACCTATATGATATAAATTCCTATACACCTAGGCTGTATCTACCATGTTATAGGTAATTTGTTATTGACCTAAACATCATCATTCAGTGCATGGGTTATATCTCAACTGATGCCTTCACCAATTAGAGAACTAATTTACAAAAGTAGTACTGCATATGGGTATTTATAGTATTTGTTCTTAAAACTCCCAAACTCTCTGATATCATAACACAACACTGACTCTCTTCTGCATCTATAACATCTAGATGTGGGACTCTGTACATATTTCACATCTTAGGCTGCCACACAGCATCATACATTTTCTGTGGCCTGCAAGGTGCAATTGATTGCTTTCAGATGTTGAGTGATAGAAGATCATCAAAAAGCAAATTGATCATGACTACTTTCCCCAGAAATAGAGGTTATCATTGAATGAGGTTGTCTTTTCAAGAGGGAGCTTGAAGAATGGAAACAATTTCAGAATTCAAGCATCAGATGAATAATGCTAAAAATAATTGCAGTTGACTTAATCTTAAGCAATTAATCACAATTAAAAAGTTTGCTGTCATTATGTATTTAACCAATGGTCCTGAATTTCTACATACCTTCCTATCTTTGTTTTTACCACATAATTAATTGGGTAATTTTTTTCTAGGTATCTCTTCTAAGAATCTGAGATCGTTAAGTGGTCTCAGGAATCAAAGTTGTCTAAAAAGCAATTCTTATTTTAAGAAGTTAATAACTAAAACAGGGATGTGATGAATTATTGTACATGATTTTAATAGCAATTACTACACCACCACCATTAGCATAATGTTGCTATCATTCATTCATTTCATTGTCATTCAGTCAATGATATTTTATGATCTGAGAAATAAGTCTGTGAGGTGATAGGAACATAGAAAAGAACAAAATGAACTAGGTTACTAAAATTGTGAGGTCCCCCGAAGCAAATAAAATAAACATTTAAAGAGATTACTGTATATTATTAAGATGAATGTCAAATAAAACATATGTATGGTATACTCCAAATATATATACATGAATATTATGGAATATTTAATATATTATACAATATATAATGAATAAAATAAAGCTGAATGCAAATATAGAAGGAGACAAGGCCTCTTATGTTAGAAAAATTAGTCAGACAAGACTTCCCTGAGACAGGAGCACTAGGGAGGAGCCTTGAATGATGAAAAAGAGTAACTCTCACCGAGTATATTGAAGGAGAACAAAGAACTTAACAAGTAGTGAACTTTCTTATTGCATACTGTGGTATGGACTTTATATGACTTTAATCCTCACAATATTTAAAAATAATATTCCAGTTACTCAGATTTTTTTAATAAAGCAAACTGAGGCTTAGAAATATCTTTGCAATCTTACAGCTATTAAATAGCAGAGTGGGATCATGTCTATTGTTACAATGGACTTTCAGGAAGAAAAATCATGTCTGGCTTACATAATTGGGAAAGACTCCCAGGGGAAGAGACACATGAGCAGAATGTGGAATGATTGACAAGGTCAATAATTAGATGTATATGAAAAATGTATCGGTTTTTGTCACTGTGAGAAAATATCTAAGTGAACAACATATAAGATGGACAGGTTTATTTTGGTTCATGGTTTCAGAGCCTTCAGTTTAAAACCACTTGGTACTAATGTCTTTGGGCCTGTGGCTAAGTACATCATGGTGGGGATCATGTGGCAGAGGAAATAGATTGCCAAGAAGGGGCTGGGCATGCCGCCAGTGACCTAACTTCCTTCCACTAGGCTCCACCTCTTAAAGGTCCTACCACCTTCCAATAGTACCACATAGGCAGTCAATCAAGCCTTTAACATATGGGCCTTTGGGGGACATTCAAGATGTAGACTATAACAAAAGGGATTGGATGAAACCAAATTAGAAATGGAATGGTGATATGAATGTCATTTGAAACTCCTGAAGCAAATCTAGGGAATGGTAATCAGATAGTATGGGGTTACAAGTTCTTTCTCCAAAGGAGACAATGCTGAAGTTTAGATAAAGACAATTACTTGTCTAGACTCACACGTTTGTGTTTGATCATTTACATGGGGTGAAATGTAAAAGGACTTTAGAGAATAAAATCACATAATGAAAGCGTGCTTTTGAAATATTATTGTAGTATACAATGTAAGAGGATGGAAATGACAGAATCATTCTGAGAGATCAGCAAGTCAGCAATCATTAAACAGGGACTTCTACATGCCGTAGGCATTTATGAGTCATTTTAGAGAAGCCATTCATTTTTATGCAAATCACCTTATGAACAGAAAAATTCTTCTCATTCAAACACATCTTCTTATTTTTAAAATGATATACTTCCATAGGTGGCTATGACTGTGAAAATATTAATTTATTTGAAATAATTACCAAATTTAGAGTATCACTGTAAATTTTCTAAGGTATTGTGCCACTATATGGTTCCAAATAATTCATTGATTTATTGATTTATTAATTCACTTATTTGAGAAATATTTATCTTTAGACAAAGAATATTATATTAGTTAAGATTATAGTCTCTTTGTAGCCAGACTTTATGGACAGGACCCCTATCTCTCCCATTTGTTAACTATAAGCAGATAGTAATTAATGTTTCTAAATCCCATTTTTTTCTCATTTGCAAGTCTGTCAAAATAATAATAATCTCATAGGATTATTTTGAGGATTATGTGATATTGTGAATATGAAATACTTAGTAAAATGCCAGGCATACAGTAAGATATCTAAATCCCTGTGTTAGACAACATTTCAGACATTACATGGTATTATCATATTCAAACATTGGAATACACAGTCAGAAGTCATTTCTCTGCAGGTCTATCAGTAGTTACAGTGGCAGTGCATAAAGATCAGAATCGTAGATTAGAATCTGTGATTTTTTTCTTCTTGATTCTTTTACTGGAATGAAAAGTCTGTTATAATTGCTAAATTCCTATTATTTTTCCTTGAACTGTGAAACAATAGAACCTGTTTAGAGTTACTAAGAAAGTGTTTATTGTTCTTGGCTCAGATGCCCACATGATGTTGGTCCCTGCCCCTCTTTTACTCTCTTAGATCTTAATCAGTGTTTCACCATTTTCAGAGCCATTGGTGACTTTGATTCACAACAGCAACCCTCCTACTTTTATTCTGGCTTACAAGGATCCTTGATATAGGGTGTTACTGTGGGGAATCAAGGAGAATCAAGCACACATCTTCTGATGAAGGAACTCAAAAGTTTCTGCAAGAATTCCTCATTCCAGATAAGGGTATATGATCATAAGACAACTGTGGCTTGACATGAAGTTGCTACTCTAAACCTAAGAATTTGGGAAAGCCACTTTCTTTATTTGTATGGAAAATATGAATGAAAATTATAAACAAAGTACAAGAGGAATAGAGGTGTTAGAAAATAAACACTATTTGAAATTAGGTGTAGAGTGAGTCATTAAAAAAAAAATAACAATGCAATTGACCTTTACTAGATTTAGTTCATCAGAATGAAAGACAAACTGTGGTTGATGAGAGAAGGGGGACCCCAAACAAAAACTCCTCTGCTCAGATTCTTCTTGTTTTATTGAATTATTTCAATTTCATATCTTTATGACAGAATTCAATGCCAAAATCACTAGGTGAAAATTGGCAACAATATTTTAATCTGTGAGTCACAGGAAGACATTTACAAACTATTAAAATGTTTCTATCCTGTTAATCTTAGTTTAAATCAAAGCTGTTCTGTGGCTTCTTGTATGATTATTGCACACATAGTGAACTAAACACCTTCATGTTTTTCCCAGAATGAAGTAGCTACTTCTAATTAAAGAAAATTTTGCCTGGAAAGGATGTAGAGTTTGGGGAATGGAGTAGGAAGAAAGATATGAAATACTCATTGTTTTTAAACAATATTGAAAAAAAACCTGACCTTCATATTAAATCAATGTTGTCCGGTGCTTTGCTTTGGTGAACTGTGGTTATATATTTCCTTTCAACAGAATAGAGCAGAGATCCATTGAAAAATGAAAATCCTTATTGCATACATTGTGAGAGGTATTCAAGTTTATCTTTCCCCATCCATCTTACCTCCTTGCCAATATCATGTGTATTGCCCACTGAGACAACAGCATCAATATTGATAGAGAAGCACTTATTTAATCTAGTTACTATGTCTTGTTGGTTTTTATGAATGGTGGGGATGTTTAAAAAGAACCTGCTGTGTTGATCAATGAGCACTGTTGTGCTGTGAGGAGCATTTGGGGTGATTTCCCCATTTCTAATCTTTTCCCCTATCCACTTAGAAAAGTAGTTGACTGTGCTTCAAAAACAGTTGTATTTAAATCTATTGTGGGTTTCATTGTAGCATGGATAAATGTAAATTGACTCACTTTATTTCCATAATTATTTTGCAGAATATTTTGGCTATCATCCTGGTGTTTACAGTCAATTCATTCAAACACCAGATATATTTTCGACAGTAGGCATTAAGTTCTGATGGGTTATCTTCAGAGAAATCCGATTGCCCCCCCAAAAGATAGCCATTTATAATATATGCACCTTTGAATAATTAAATGAGTTACCAAAGAGGAAATGGATTCTAATCAGCACTCAAACTGTGATTGTGCCATGCACTGAATCATTCCTTTATGAATATATTTCTCTTGGAGCATGTATAATTATGAAATTTCTTTTTTTTTCTATCTCGGTAGGAACTGGGAAGTAACAGCCCTCCACAGAGAAACTGGAAGGGAATTGCTATTGCCCTGCTGGTGATTTTAGTTGTATGCTCACTCATCACTATGTCAGTCATCCTCTTAACCCCAGGTAATCTGTCTTTATTCCTCTCTTATGATGGTATTGTGGATGATAATTTCACATTCAAATGCCTTAAAAGGGTAGCAATATGTGGTATCTGAGGACACATTAGCATTGGATGGATTTTTTTAAAAAAGCATAATCAGACATTTTGCAAATGGCACAGTAATTTTGAAGTTCAAATATCATGCAGATTTTTTTGGAAACTGAAAATGTAAAATATATAAATTGAGAATGCCAAGGAGGTCTTTAGTCTCTGTTGCTACTTAGAGAATTATTATGTTTGTCAGTTTTCTAAACGTATGAGACATTTGACTTTTAGTGTGGGTTGAAGATGAGGGAGTGGAGTCTAGAAATGTCTGTCTGTGGATAATAACCCATTTTTTTAGAAATGGAAAGAGAGGATTTGACAAATAGAATATCAAATTTTTAAAAAATAACAACTGACTTCTCTAAATGCAGGTATCTCTGTATCTCTTCCTCTGTCTTATTTTTCTTTTTCTTTTTTTCCTGAAGATTTTAAATTCTGTGTTTTATTCCTACTAAAGAATTTCTCTAAATTGCCCTTGCAATGATCTTTGGACTGTGTTCTTCAGATTAAAGAGTTTAACATGAATATAGAAGTTACGAATCAACTTAATTCTTCCATGGGTACTATTTCAAATCACAAGAGTTTTACTACTATTTAATAGGTGTTAACAAGGAAGGCAGAGAGAAATTCCCTGAACTGTCTTCCAGAAACAGATAAATCTGGCAGATTGCTATGACCTACCCAATTGCCTTCTTCAAAGATTCAATGTCCACATATGGTTCAGTATTATGAAAAACAGTCATTTCCACAATAAGATTGATCTACTCCAAAAATTAACTGATAGTTTAAAGTTGTAGCTTGTTGTTGAATGCTGTTTATTTACACCTCAGTTCCTGGCTTTGTTATTATATAAGCTCCTTAAACACACTGTGCGTATTTTCCGAAGTACAAAATGTGATTAACAACAGCTCTTTTTCAGAGTCATTTAGTCAAGTAATTACAGTGACTAATTATACAAATGGCAGTTATTGATTGTTCCAATGTGGTGCTTGGTGAAATATTCCATCTTTGTAAAAATATTGGCTTTGAAATATATAAACTGCCAAAAATGTAGCTTGTCATTTTTATTTAACATATGAGGAGACTGAGAAAGGACTTATGGGAGCCCAGAGGGAGGAATGAGGAGAGAAAGGTAATTGAAAAAAGAAGAAAATTTCCTGGTAAGAGCTGGCTTATCCAGCATTCTCTTCAGGAACCTTCTCTTAACTGCCTCATTTGTACATCTGTGGTACAATGTAATTCAGCAATGCAGTGGCTCCAAGTTGCTGCAGAATGCCAGGAATCTTTGCTAAAGGAAGATGAGCTTATGTTCAGATGGTGTTTCACTTAAACATAGGAATTTTAGCATAATTACACAAAATGAATGGCTTGGTTTTGCTGCCTTGTGTTGGTGGCTATTAAGCAGATGGAAGGTATTGGTGCCATCATTCCTGAGTATTTCTCTTGAACTCCTATCTTCAGACCTTATTCTAGTATCCATATCCCAGTATATCAACCTCATATTTTCTTTTGTTTTGTTGAGTGAGACACTGGGGGTCCCTGAAAATTTGGAATAACAAGTATACCATAGACATGGCTACTTATTAAATTAAACTTGATCTACCCAGCCTTTTCCATTTTCCACAAGTATAAAACCACAGTATGATTATATGCATTTTTCCATGCACTTGTTCATGTATTAAAGAAAGGGCTTAGAGGAAGATAAATTCTAGATAGAGTTCCAGCTCTGTAATTAACAAGCTTTTTTTTTAAAACATGGCAAATTGTTTAACTTTTTATTTTATTTGTTTACACGAATGGAGCACAACTTTTTCATTTCTTTGGTTGTGCATGATGTAGACCTTCACCATTCATGTGATCATACCTATACACAGGGATAATAATTAATAATGTCCATCTCATTCTGTCATCTCCGCCCAACACACACTATCCTCTCCTCCCCTCTCTCCCTTCCCTCCCTTCTGCTCCATCCAAAGTTCCTCCATTTTTCCCTTGGCCCCAGCCCATTATGGATCAGTATCCGCTTATCAGAGAAAACATTTGACCTTTGGTGTTTTGGCAATTGGCTTACATCAGAAATATTTAACTTTGCTTCTCATTTATTCATCTGTATTATTGGCATGTTATATAGTGCCAACTTTATTATTATGAGCGTTAAATAAGATAATATTGGTCAACTATTTATTATAATACCTAGCACCACTGTTACTATTCCTCTGATTATCCCTATTTTCATTACTTACTGACCACTCAAAACTATGTCAAACATTGTGCTACATGAAGGGTATTTTCCAGAAAAAAAATATAAATTCTCTCAAGAAGATAGATCTTCTTCAAATTGAATTTTAAGTTATAACAAAAAAGAATGACTAAATGCTTAATCTGGAATTAATCTTATAGTGGTCTGATTGTTTTTTCATTTGTTTATCCATTCATTCATCTAATAGATAAATGTGGAGATCTTCCCACATTTTAAGTCCTGTGGTTTTTGCCTGCACTACTACTTTTTCATAGCTTTCCTCTCCAATCCTCTTCTTCTGCAGTCACAAAGTATACAAATCTAGAAAACCCATGTACCCCAAATCCAAAGACTTCATTTTATATTACATTAGTCATCCAAATAAAAGTGGAAATTATTACTGAGATTTATAGTTTACCTAGAGCATTTCGCATATCCAAATGTCATTTGATTTCACTGCTATTTTGGGCAGGGATATTATTAAATAAAAAAAAAAAACATTAACTGGAGTGGGAAAACTATAGCTATAGGAAGCAGACACCTGTGTTCTCCACCATCTGTTTGTAAAACTCATTGCCCCCAGGGACTTGGATGATTACATAAATAGATGAAAATGGGTAGATGACACAGGTTAGGAACTCATTGACCTGAGATCTAGCATGATGCCAGCCAAGTTACATGGCCTCTGTGTGGGCACAAGTAATATGTATAACCAGAATATCTACAGGTTGGTGCCTAAGATTTGAGCCATAAGCCTGGAAGCATACTTAGAGTTATCTAGTCTTTTTACCCTCATTGCCCAGAAAACAAAAAACCTGAGTTTAATTTTTAATATTTTTCCATATTTTTATTGGGTGCATTATAATTGCACATAATGGAAGATTTTCTGTAAAACCTATTGATCTTTTGTTTTTGAGTATGAAAATGTGCATTGAGGCTGCTAATTACACTTTTGAAATAGAAAAACTTGTATGGAGTCCTGCATGCCTGTGGTTAGATTCTGGTTCTTTAATTGTATCTAGCCATCCTTTCTTCTCAGACTTGTGGTCCTTCAACTATACTAGAATAGACCCACAAGGGAAAACCCAGGCTAAAAAGATAATTGCACTCTTCCCTTTTAATCTGTTATACTAGTATGACACCGAAGTCCAGCTATCTTGTTAAAACCATCAAGCATATGGAGGTTTTCAACCAGGAAGAGAAATATGTCAGGAGGGGAAACTCCTGATACAATATTATTCAGCAAACTATACCTTTGTGTTCTAGAACTGACTCTAGACCAACTTTTCCAATAAGTGTGCAAATCAGAAATTCATATGACTTGTGTAGCTACATAATCTTGATCAAATCACATATTATCTTCTTTGCTATCAAACATGTTGGTCTATTTTTCTTTTTGTTAACATATACCTGAGATAATCAACTTACAAAATTTACTTTTGCTCACAGTTTTGGAGCTCCTGCCCAGGATTGGCAGACCCATTTCTTTTTGGCCTCTGGTGACAGGGCAGCACATCATAATGGGACTGCATGGTATATACAGTCGGGATGTGAAAGAGGAAGAAACCAAGGTTTTCCAATCCCTCCATTGACATGTGCCCACTGACATAAATTCTCCCACTAGGCCCCACCTTTTGAAGTTTTTACCACCCCTTGATAGTAGCAAACTAGAGACCAAAATTTTAACCCATGATGTTAGAAGATTATTCCAGCTTCAAACAATAGTTTCTGTATTTCATTGAAGTAAAGGATATCTGGTTTGCTAGACAATGCAGTGATCTCTTGAATTTTCTTAAAGCTTTCATGCCCGTGATCTAATATGATAGGGATAACAATGATCATAGTAATTTGCTTACCAACAAATAACAACAAATTAAACCCAGTATTCTTTTTTGGTAAGTCTTTTCCACCTTCAAAATATATGTCATGTTTTTTTTTTTTTTTTGAAAGATGAAAACATACAAAAGATTATGGAGTCTGAGAATAATTTAGAAACTGTTTTGCTCAAAATAGCATCACAGTTTGTAGGTAAGTGCTGAGGAATGCAAGCCTATAACCAGAGAGACACATGTTCATTGTAATTTTGGTTTGATTACAAATTTTATTACAGAAGCAATTTGACACAGGTGCCTTAATTTCAAAAATTGTTAGAATCTTCTGGGCTTTATGAAGAGAGGTCTTGATTATTTTTGAAGAGTGGGTTAACCATTCAATTATTTCCTTTAATAAATAACAATTTCTGAAAAAATCAACTATTTACTCCATTTTTAATTAAAGGCAGACATTTAGATATGTTAATCAAACCTACGTATTCTTAGCTAGTATTGAGTTTAATTTAATTTAACTTAATGAAAAAAATATATGTACCCTTATTTTCAGAATATGATGATTACATGATCGGTAATTATCTTCTACACATATATGAGAAGACAGTCATACTTAAAGTTGTGGAAACATGTCTAATGTTACTGTGCACTTACTTTGCATCTTTATTTTATGCTTAGTATGTAGAAGGAAACTGACCATCTGAAAAATGTTTATGCAGAATGCAGTTTCCTATTTTGATCTGACGGGAAAATGAAATTGCATATTTTATGAGTTAGAATATGTTTTGTGAAGAGTATTCATTAAGATGTTTAATTTGTCTGTCCTGTTAAAATAACACCCTGTAAGCTGTTTATGCACCAAAGTTCCACAGCAGTAGTAGCCTATTGTCTTTGACTTTATGTCTAATCTTTCAAGGCCAAGACAGAGTCATCATGTTGATTTACTATCTTGGATAAGGTTAAAATTGTAGAGTACTTAATGTTGTCTCCATTGTTAGCTCTAGCTCTTCCTTCTTTGGGAAATTTTCCATTCCTTTGGTATCCTGCCTAGATGAGCATCTGAGATTGTTCTATACAAGCCTATCAGAATGTAATAGAAGCCATGCATTTATGTAAGAGCTGTCAGAGCCCTGCTTTATCTCCATTAGACAAGACTTTCGTAGGGAACACACAGTCCCACTCTATAGATGTCTTCATTTTTTACTTCCAAGAGATTCTCCAATTTTAGGAATTTTTTAATTGGGTCCTTATGCCATGTCAGGGAATCATGTTTGCAGGTCAAGACTGCTGCAAGTGATATTAATGCTTAGTTAAGTCTCTGATATCAGAGCAAAGATTAGATTCTTGATGTTATGCTGAGTTATTTCCTTTAAATCAGATATAGACCTAAGATGTAAAAGGAACCAGAGAAATAAATAAAGGAGGCCCTATCCAAAGAAATCCACAAAACAAAACAAAAACAAGAAGTCAACATTTAAGAAATCAACCTTTTTTTTTTTTTAAGAAATACCAGTTGTTGTTGTTTTTCCCCCTAAGGACTGCACAATCATTTCATGTAACCCTCATAAAAACAGGCTTAACAAAGTAGAGCAATTTCCTAGATAACACTGAGGCCAGTGGATATGGATGACTTGGACAGCTAACCTGTGAAGAAGTATAGCAGCAAGAGTTGAGTAAGTTGACCTTGGCATCAAATTGACTTGGGCTCATATTCTGGCCTTGTCTCCAGGAATATGACATTGAGGTAAAGAATTGTCTCTCTTATTGCCTGAGACATCATATGGAAAAGCAATGATTTGACCCTTTGAATGAGTCTTTAGAAAGACTCATGTATCCTATTTATAAAAGGAGTGAAAGAGTTTATTTTCTAGAAAGGACTTGATAAGATTAATGACTTTATTGGATTAGTGACAGCTGACTTGTTGTTATTATACAAAAATTCAAAGTGAACTTATACTAGTTACTATTGTGCTCCACTAAAATAATAGCTTCTAGTTATAGTTAGTTAAAATGTCCTGTTATATTATGTTGCTAACAATTTCTCAGCAGCTATAATTTAAAAGGTGCAATTTAGGCATCTGACCTGTGTCTTAAAATGTCAAAGCAACTATTAAACTATCCCATTATGATTTTATGAGGGGAAAAAATGTGTTACAGATTTTGAGATTTGCATTATTCACTTGTAAACATCAACATCAACCAAGATGCAAATTGTTTATTTTATTTTGTTGAATTAAAAAAGAGATTATGTTATATTGATTGGCATAATCTAATGTGTCTCTGCTTGTTTTTCCAAGAACAGCACAGATGAACTCATTTGAATGTAGCATTATCCAGGCATAATCAGCCTTCTAAAGAGAAAACAATCACAGATCCTAACAGTTTCCCCCCAGATAACGTGCATTGTTGTTGCTTTTTAAATAGACTTATCTCTGATGCTGAGTGAAAAATAATTTTCTCTGGCACTAATGGATTATGGATAGTTACATTTTTTGTCTTTGCTCTATAGTTGCATTTCTATTTTTAAGGCATAGCAGATTTGCTTACTCTCATTTTCTTATATTTTCCAGATAAAAAACAATTTTAGTTTGTTATAATGCATTTAGTTTTACAAGAGTCAGAAGAGAATATGTTTTAATCAGTAACATTATTACTGCTTTCAACAAGCCAGATATTGAACCACTCTTTTATTTATCCTCACATCATTGACATGAAATAGAGACATTAATTTTTTCATGTTCTACAATATTGCTTGAATCTTACAAGGTAATCTTCATTGACTAATGTCATATACAGAGAAGGTAGAAAAGTAGGAAAAATATCTCATACCCTCTTGGCTCTATCCCTGTGTTAACATTTTAATATAGTTTAAGATATATTCTTGTACCCCAAGGAAGATTTGGACAAAATATATTTTTAAATTCACACACAAAAAATTGACCTTATTTCTGGCCCTTAATTTTTTTTTTAAATGAGCAAAGTAATTCTGTATATTTCCTCCTTTGCTCTTCCTATAGTGGGAAAGGAATTCAGCAGTAGGTAGAGGAAGTGACAGATGAGAGAAATTGGTAACCATAAATGTAAATTCTCTATGAATTTTTATTTCAACTCCTCATATTTTTTTCTGGAACATCAAATACCCACGATAAAATATAAGTACACATTTTCCTTGCTAAACTACATCATACAAAAATTATTTATATGTTGCTATACAACTTTATTTTCTCCTATTTTTTATTTCCCACCTCCTAATAAAATTACCTAATTCGGAAAAGTGATATGTGGTCTTTAAAATGTGGGTTTCAAGAAGCTAGTCTACTACCTGAGAAGAAAGGTTTTCATGAAAAAAAAAAAAAAAAAAAAGATCACATCCAACTATCCCCTCCTCCTGGGAGAAAATATTGTAATATATGTTAACCACTTGTTTTTATGAAAGGGGATATTTTAATATGCCATTATTTGTCTAAATGCATTGGATGCCCTAGTTTATCTTGATTTTTTTTTTGTTTTGAACTATAATTGATGTTATATCACAAAGATTACTTATTAACTGTAAGAAAATATATCAGACATTTTCATATATAGATAGATCTGATGTATGGATGTATATATATCTATTTATCTTTCTATCTATATCTTATTAATGCTATTTTAACATAAGTAATGTCTAACATTTTGTTTTTATTCTAAAAAATTAAATTTTAGCTGGAGTAATTTCAATATTTTATATTGTTGCCGCATATTTGTCCACACTAGTTTTTAAATACATTGTTCAATTGAGTATAAAGTCCAATTGACTTAATTCTCTAGAGAAATGGGATTCAGTGAAGCTATCTTTCATATGTACCTGTGAGGCTACACTTTACACTTGTGGATCATAGTCTGGCCTTTGCATGGGGCATACACAACCTGTGGCCTAATACTCACAGCTTAGCTGTCTTTCCTGGGGCTTTAGCGTAACTAAATAACAGAGTTCTGGTTACTTGAATTATATTATGATTCCCTACCGCATTTGCTATCTTTCTTCCCTGATGCATATACATGATGCTGATAATTAGTTTTAAATTTGGGACAAATCCATATATAATGAAATCACCTCTTTCAAAATAAACATTTTGGTGGCATCTTATACAATCACAAAATTTGCAGCCATTCCCTCTAATTCCAGAATATTCTCAGCACCTTAAAGGAAAACCCTGTATCCATTTGGTATTTATATCCTATATACCCCTTCCCTCAGTCCCAGGTTATCACAAATCTATACTTTGTATTTAAAGATTCATGTAATATGACTGGGCATGGTGGCACAGGCCTGTAATCTCAGTGTCCAGGGAGGCAGAGACAAGAGGATCCAGAGTTCAAAGCCAGTCTAAGCAAATGTGAGGCACTAAGTAACTCAGTAAGACCCTATCTCTAATAAAATACAAAATAGGGCTGTGGATGTGGCTCAGTGGTTGAGTAGCCCTGAGTTTGATCCCTGGTACCCTCCTCCACCCCCCAAAAAAACAGATTTACTTAATCTGAGCATTTCATATAAATGAAGTCAAGTAATATGTGACATTTTTGTGTTTAGTGTCTTTTAACTAGCATAATGTTTTAGAGGTTCCTCTGTGTAGTCACATTTTTCAGTTCTTCATCTTTTGTTAACTGCATAGTATTCCCTTATATGCATGCTCTACAATAGGTATATCCATTCATCCACAGATGGAAATTTGGACTGTTTCCACATTTATATAAACATGTATGTACATGTATTTTGTGGGGATGGTTCTTGCTTTTGATATTTGGGGTATACACAGAGGAATGGAATTGCTGGATTATTCCATATTCAACTTTCTGAAGAACTGTTGTCCACAGTAGTTGAGTCATCTTGCATTTCCACCTTCAATATACATCTGTTTAAATTTCTTCCAGTTCTCACCAACAATTGTTTTCTATTTATTTTTTTCATAGAAGTTCAAGGGGTGAGGAATGGCATCTCATTTAATTTGTACATGCAGTTCCCTGATGACAGTATCCTTAAGCATCTCCTCCCGTGCTTGTGGGGTAACTGTGTATTTTCTGTGAAGAAATATCTCTTCCAGTACATTGCTCACTTTAAACAGTTGTTTGTTTTTATTTTTATTGAGTTGTAGAAATTCTTTTTGTATTCTGGATCCTAATCTCCTGCCAGATGTATGATTTTCCAATATTTTTTTCTTTGATAATACAGGTTGTTTTTTTTTTCAATTTTGGGTTATTGTCTTTAAATTCACAAAAATCCTTAATATACACCTATTATTCTTTTGGTTGCTGATGCTGGTGTTGTGTTTAAGAATATATTGTTAAGCATGAGGTCATAAAGATTTACCTCTATATGTTTGAGAAGAGTGTTTAGATTAATTTTAGGGGGGTCATTGATCCATTTTTAATTTGCTTTTTGTATATGGTACAAAGCAGGAAGCTTGCTCTTTTTTCATTGGTTCTTTTTAGTTATACATGATAGCAAAATCCAATAGTTATACATGATAGCAAAATACAATTCAACATAATTATATTTGTTTGTTTATTTGATTTTTAATGTGGACATCCATTTTAACTAGATCCATTTGTTGAAGAGATTGTTTTTCTCCCCTTTGAATATTTTTGTTTTTCTTGTTGATTGACCTTGGTCATAGATAAAATGTGTATTTCTGGGTTTGTGATTTTAATCCCTTTGTCTATATGCATGTCTATATATTATTATGCCAGCACCCCAGTATTTTGATTACTGCAATTTTGTAATAAGATTTAAAATCTGGAAGTATGACTGTTCCAACTTTGTATTTGTTCTTTTTAAATATTGCTTTACTCTTCTCGGCTCATGCTGTATGAAATCAAGAACTGGCTTTTCCTTTTCTGCATGAAAGCCCCTGGGGAGTCTGAGAGTGATTAGATTGAAACTCTATATTGCTTTGAATAATAATGTCATCTTGGAAATACTGGCATTCCAGTCCCTATGTAGAGAATATCTTTACATGTATTTTTGTCTTGTTTTATGTTAGCAGTGTTTTTTTTTATTTTTAAGTATAAAAATCTTTTACCTAGGTTAAGGTCATTTCTAGGTATTTCATTCTGTAGGCACTGTTGTAAAATAGAACAGATACTTAAGTGTCAATCATGTACTCATCAACTTTTAAAAATTCAATTATTATCTCTGGGATTGATCATTGTGGATCATGTTGTGTGGCACCAAAGGTAGTCTTACTGTTTTATTTACAAATTGACTTGTTATTTTTCTTGTATATTTGCTATGACTAGAACATTAAATACAGTGTTGTGTGGCAAAGGTGAAAATGAGCATCCTTTTCTTGTTTCTGATCATGGAGGAAAACTTTTGTTCTTTCACCACTGAGTATTCTTCTTATAGGGTTTACATAAGTGTCCTTTACTATTTGGGTGAAGTTAACTTCCAAATGCAGGTTTAAAAATGTGTTTATAAACTAAGGGTATTGAACTTTGTCAAATGTATTTTATTGATCATCTGGAATGATGATCCATTTTTTCTTCTTTTTTTCTGTTAAGTGTGATATTATATGGTTTTTCTTTTGGTGAGATACCCTTATATTCCTGGAATAAATCACAATGGTTCATGGTATATAATCCTTTATGTATGCTGAACAGTTTGTCTTAATGATATTTGTTAAGAATCTTTGCATATATTTCATATGAGATGTTGATCTTGTTTTTTGTGCCATCTTTGCTTTGGTGTCAGAATAATTTTAATCTCATAGAATTAGTAAGTAATCCCTCTTTGTCTAGAAATACTGGTGTTATTCTTCATATAATGTCTATTATAATTCACAGGATAAGTCACTTTGTTCTGGACTTTTCTTTTTTAGGTGTTTTTTGATTCCTGATGAATTTCTGTCACTATTTATTTACAAGTCTAATTAGATTATCTATCTCTTTTTGAGTCATTTGGGTAATCTGTGTTTTTTTTTTAGAAAAAAATTCCATTTCATATAGGTTATCTATTTTATTGGAATATGATTGCTCATAGTATTCCTTCATAATCCTTATTTCTAAAAAAATTGTAGTCATGTCCTCACTTTCATTTCTAATTCCCAACCTCTTTTCCTTTTTAATTTAAAGTTTTGTTAATTTTGCTGATGTTTCTAAGCATTTAACTTTTAATTTTGTTGATTCTCTCCAATGTTTTTCTCTTCTCTACTTCATTTATTAACAATCTAGTAATCTTTATTATTTGCTTCCTTCTTTTAGCTTCCAATTTACTTACTTTTAAAATTTTCTTAACATATAAAAATAAGTTTTTGATACTTTTTTCTTTATATTAAAAGATTGCATATTCATAAATTTCCTGTTGATTATTGCTTCTAATGAATTTTTCATACACTTTTGAAGAATTTCATTTGTTCAAAATTTTTTTCTCATTTTCCTTTGGACTTCTTCTATGATCTAATATTCATTTAAAAGCATTTTTTTTTTTAACAACTATGGAAATCAGTATGGAGGCTCCTCAAAAGACTAGGACTAGAACCACCATGTGGCCCAGCCATACCACTCCTTATTATTTATTTTTTAAAAATTAAGATCATCATACTATATTAATACATGCATTCCCATATTTAATGTAGCATAATTCACCATAGCCAAACTACAGAACAAGGCTAGGTGACCATGTAAGGATGGATGAATAAGGAAAATGTGGTATATAAATACAATGGAGTTTTATGCAGTCACGGAGAAGAGTGAAATTATGGCATTCGCAGGAAAATGTACGGGGTTAGAGAACATTATGTTAAGTGGAATAAGCCTAGGTCAAAAGGTCAAGGATTATATGTTTTCTCTCTTTCATATGTGGAAGCTAGAGAGATAACAGGAAAAGAAAGGTATGGGGAATATGGTGAGAATCTGAAGGAAGTCATTAGAGAAAAAGGAAGAGGAGAGCGAAAGAAGAGATGCTGTGAAATACTATTGATCATAGTGTTTTGTTACTGTGTGTGCATGTATGTATATGTAAGAACAGATTTCACCATTATGAACAGCTATAATGTACAATATAAAAATGTGAAAAAAATAAAAAATTGTGAAAAAAATTATGTTGTTTATTTTACACATATAGGTGAGTTTTCTAGTTTTATTTCTGTTGTTGATTTCTATCTTGATTTCATAGCATCCAGAACAGATGATGTGTATAATTTCAGTCTTTGATAATTTATTATGGCTAGTTTTGTCCTTTGATGTATGGTGTGTTCTGGAGAATTTTCATATGTATTGGGAAAATGTGTATATTCTGATGTTGTAGGGTGAAGTGTTCTATAATTTAATTTGTGTCTACTTGGTTTAAAGTGTTACACAGTATTTGTTTATTAATCCAAATATATATATTCCATCCATTCTTGCAAGTACAGTATTACATTTTCTAACTACTTTTGTGGAATTAGCTATTTCCTTATTCACTTCTGTATTTATTTGATTCATATAATGGCCTCATTCATTTGTGTTACTCTAAAAATGTTACTGCAGACTTAGTAATTTGTAACAATAGAAACTTATTTTACAATGTGGAATTTATGATTAAGGGAGCAGCAGGGTAAATGTGTAGTGAGGTCCGTTCTCTCTCTGTCATAAGATGAATTTTTTTTTTTTTTTTTTTGCTACATCCACTGAATGGGAGGAATACTGAATCTTTCCATGTTGGAAGAGACAGACGGACTAGAAACCTTCCAACCTCAAGTCTTTATTTATTTATTGTTTTTAGATGTGCATGAGAATAGGGTATATTTTGACATATGCGATCCATTCCAATTTGGATCCCATTCTTGTGGTTGTACATGATGATGAGTTACACGGGTCTCATATTCATATATGAGCACAGGAAAGTTATTTCCAACTCCTTTTACTATATTTCCTATTCACATACCCCCTCCATTCCCTTTATTCATCTTTTTTGAATCCAGTGAACTTCTGTACTTCCACTCCTTATCCTCCTTTGTTTTGGGTTAGCATCCACATTTCAGAGAGAACATTAAGCATTTGGCTTTTTAGGACTGGATTATGTCCCTTAGCATAGTATTCTTCAGTTCCATGCCATTAATGGCAAATGCCATAATTTTATCCCTCTTTATGACTAATATTTCTTGTTGTGTATATCCCACATTTTCTTTGTCCATTTTTTCTGTTGAAGGGCACCTAGGTTCATTCCAAAGCGTGGCTATTGTGAATTGAGCTGCTATAAACACTGATGTGGCTGTGCCACTGTAGAATGCTGATTTTAAATCCTTTGAGCATAAGCCAAGGAGTGAGATAACTGGGTCAAACAGTGGTTTCATTCCAGGAGTTCTAAGGAATTTCCATACTGCTTTCCAGAGTGGCTGTTCCAATTTGCAGTACCATCAGCAACAAATAAGTGAAACTTTCCCACCACATCCTCACAAAAGTTTATTGTTATTTTATTCTTCATAGTTGCCATTCTAACTGGAGTGAGATGGAATCTCAGTATAGTTTTAATTTGCATTTCTCTAGTTGCTAGAGGTATTGAACATTTTTTTCATATCTTTTTGTTCATTCATATTTCTTCTTCTGTGAAGTAACACTAAAGAAAGGAATTTGAAGAAGACCTTAGAAAATGAAAATTTCTTCCATATTTTTGGATAGGTTGAATTATATTGTCAAAATGGCTATATTACCAAAAGTTCTATACATATTTAATAGAATTTACTTTAAAATTCCAATAATATTCTTAATAGAATGGGAAAAACAGTCATGAAATTCATTTGGAAAAATAAAAGGTCCAGAATATTCAAAACAATCCTTATCGACAAAAGCAATGCAGGAGACATCATAATTCCAGACCTTAAATTATAGTACAGACATATAGTAAGAAAAATGTCATGGTATTAGCACAGAAATAGAATTGAAGACTAATGGAATGGAATAGAATATTCAAAGACATACCCACATAAATAGAGTTATCTCATAGAGAAATACCCACATAAATATAGTTTTCTCATACTAGACAAAGATGTCATAATCATATATTGAAGAAAAGATAGCCTCTTCAGCAAATAGTGCTGAGAAAACTGGAAATCCATATGTAGTAGATTAAATTTGAACCCCTGTATCTGAAACTGCACAAAACTCGAAAGTGGATCAAGGACATTAGACCAGAGACCCTGTGCCTGCTAGTAGTGAAAGTAGGCCAACTCTCCCTCCTGTTGACTCAGGAGTGGAATTCCTCAATAAGACTCCTAATGTACAAGAAGTAAAATCAAGAATCAATAAATGTGATAGCATCAAACTACAAAGCTTCTTAACAGCAGAGAAAACAATCAATAACATGAAGGAGAACCTACCGAATGGGAGAAAATCTTTACCATCTGCACCTCAGATAGAATATTAATTTCCAGGATATATAAGGAACTCAAAAAACTTAACACCAAAATATACATATATATAACCCAATCAAAAATGGGCAAAGGAGCTGAACAAGCACCTCAAGTCGTTTTCTAAGTATATACATATACTCTTCATGAGAACAGAGCTTTTATGACTTTACTATCCATCAAATGCTTTCCTTCTTACTATTGTTGTACTGGGAATTAAATTTCAATAGGAAATTTGGAGGGGACATTATCCTTCAAACTTTAACATATAATTTGTGTCCCTAATGTTTGGTAGATCTATAATTGATAGTATATTTCTTATATGACTTCATCATTTTTTCAATATATATCTTTTTCTTTGCCTCTTATAACAATTTTTTTTTCTTAAAGACTATTTTGTCTTGTAGACCATTTTTTATTTGAACAGATTAGCATAATATCAATCCATTCTTTTGTCAACTGCAGGATATTTTGTGGTACTGTTTCTTCAAATATTCTTTCTTTTCTTTTTTTCTGTTTGGTCTTTCTATGACTTTCATCATTCTTTTGTTTGTAGGCTGGTTGTTGCTTCATGTCTCTTAGACTTTTTATTTTTCTCTGTTCCTTTTGTACTCTTCTCCCCATACTTTGCAGTTTCATTTGAACTTACTTCAATATCAGTTGAATTTTCTTCAAGTTAAATTATGCCTTCTCAATTCTGCTATTTTAATCCTTTAATGAGTGATATTAAATATATTGTACATTTCTGTAACATTTTCCTGCTCTCTATATTTGAATTTTATTGGATTTTATTAGTTCCTTATAGTTATACATAATAGGGACTTCTATTTGCAATCATCATACATGCATATATTATAATTTGCTCCATTTAAATCCCCAGCGATTCCACTTTCCTTTCCCTCCTGCATTGCCCAGTTCCCCTTCCTCTCCATTGATTTTCTATTTAGTTATTTACTTGTTGATTTTTATCACGTACTTCATAGATACACATAAAGATGGAAATTCACTGTGGTATATTTATATGTGCACACAGCATAATTTGTTCTATTTTATCCCACAATTTCTTCAATTTCCCATTCTTCTTTCCTTCTTAGTTCATTTTCTCTATTCCACTAACTCCCCTGTATTTTTATGAGAGTTCCCTACCTCTTTTCACCTTAATTTGTTCTATCTACAACATAGGAGAGAAAATATTTGACTTTTGACTTTCTGAGTCTTGCTAATTTCACTTAACCTAATGATCTCGAGGTCTATCCATTTACCAGCAAATTACATAATTTTATTCTTATTCATGTCTGAGTAAAACACCATTGTGCACATCTACCATGTTTCCTTCTTCCGTTCATTTGTTAATGGGTACCTGGACTAATTCCACAACTTGGCTATTGTGAATTACGCTGCTGTAAACATTAATATGCCTGTATCACTACAATACACTGATTGTAGTTCTTTTGGAAAAATACCAACTGGTAGAGTAACTGGGGCATATGGTGATTCCATTCCTAATCTTTAGAGAGATCTGTATACTGATTTTCAAGTGATTTTATGAATTTGCAGACCAACCGCCAATGTACAAGTGATTTTTCCCAACATTCTCACCGACATTTTGTATTTTATGTATTCCTGACAATTACTATTCTAACAGGAGTGAGATAAAAAATCTCAATGTAGTTTTGTTTGGCCCTGATCATTAGAGATGTTGAACATTTTCTTCATATATGTTTTTGGCCATTTGTATTTCTTCTCTTGAGAAATGTCTATTTAGTTCTTCAAATTTATTGATTGGATCATTTTCTTTTCTTTTTGGTGTTATGTTTTTTAGTTTCTTCTAAATTTTTGATATTAACTCCCTGTCAGAGGAGTAGCTGGTAAAGATTTTCTCCATTCTGTAGGCTGTCTTTTCACACTCTTGTTTCCTTTAGTATGAAGTTTTTTTTTTTTTAATTTGATGGTATCCCACTATTGATACCTGGTTTTATTTCTCGAGCTTTAGGGATCTTATAAAATAAGTTGGTTCCTATGCCAATACATTAAACTGTGAATCTGTGTTTTCTTCTTACAGTTGCAAAGTTTTTGGTCTAATTCTTAGGTCTTTGATTTACTTTGATTTGGCTTTTGTGCAAGGTGAGAGATAGGGATCTAGTTTCATTCTTCTACATGTGGATATCCAGTTTTCCTAGCATCCTTTGTTAAAAGGCTATATTTTCTCCAATGTATCTTCTGACACATTTTTAGAATATCATATGACTACATATCTCTGTGGGTTGATGTCTGTGTCTCTTATTAGGTTCTATTGGTCTTCTCATCTGTTTTTGTGCCAATATCAGGCTGCTTTGTATATTCTGAGATCCTATGTTGTGATTCCTCCAGCATTGCTCTTCTAGCTAAATATTTCATTGACTATTTTTGGTCTTTTATTCTTCCATATGAATTCTAAGACAGTTTTCTTTAGTTCTGTGAAGAATGTCATTGGTATTTGATGGGTATTGTGTTGATCTGTATAATACTTTTGCTAACATTTTTATTTTGACAATATTAATTCTAAGAACTTGGGAGTCCTTCCATCTTTTAAGATCTTCTTTTATTTATGTTTTCATTTTTATATAATGTTCATTGTAGAGGGTTTTATTCTCCTCTGGTAGATTTATTCCCAATTATTTTATTTTTTGAGGATTTTGTGAATGGATTAGTTTTCCTGATTTCTTTCTCAGCAGATTCATTATTGGAATATAGGAAATCTATTGATTTTGCCTGTCTATCTTGTATTCTGCTATTTTGCAGGATACAATTTCTATTTTTATTAATATTTTTTTCCATATATTTTTCTCCTGGTTTGCTTTAGCTCTGTGAGCATATCTAATACAACTTATTGGAAATGTTTGTCTAATAAGTAAAACATATTACCTCTTACTGGAAGTTATTTGTTAATTTCCTTTATGAAGAAACCATACTTTCTCATATCTTTTTACAATTTCAATTTCTAGTTAAAAATTATAAAACTATGTCAACTCCTCTCTCTCATTTGGCATTTTGTTATTTGCTCTAATTGACTGATTATTTAGTAGACTTCTCTGACCTACTTTTGCAAAGATACTCTTCTTTATCATGTGTGGTTTCTGAATTCTATTTTCCTTTAGTTTGTGTTAAGTTAAAGGTTTAGTTTTTTCTTTTTTTTTAATTTAAAAACTATTTTTGTTTGAAGAAGAAACAAAAACCAAAGGGAAATAAAAATAAAAGGACTAAAATAGCCTCTCACATTTTTTTTTTTTTCAAATTAGTTCTCTGTCTTTATTTTTTTTTCTCTCAGTAAAGTCATCCAGTAAAAAGTAAGGTACTTTGATAATTTACTGAGGACTGAAAATACTTTGGAGCATTGGAATTCTATTGACCACTATTTGTAAGATTAGAAATTAGAAATTTCTGAAGTTTTATAAGTAAATTATTTATTAATTCATTTTAAATGACAATGGTAAAGCTATTACAATGTAAATATGCATAACCTGTTAACAGTAGCTATCTTTTCTTTTTCATTATTTATTTATTTACTTACTTGTTTTTATTGGTTCTTCATAGTTATACATGACAGTGGAATCTACTTTGACATAATTACTCAAGCATGGACTATTTCTTATTCCAATTAGGAACCCATTCTTATTGATGTACATGATGGTGAGATTCACTATGTATTTATATATATGCAAAGAAAATTATGTCAGACTCATTTCATTGTCTTTTCTTTTCCCATCCCCTTCCCTTTCCTTCATTCCCCTTTTTCTAATCTACTGATATTTCATTCTTCCCCTCCCCCATCTATTGTAGGTTAAGTTTCACATATCAGAGAAAACATTCTCCCTTTTGGCTTATCTTTCCTAAGACAACAAATAAGATAGAAAAGACTCATTGTTTTAGATTTTTAAAAAAATTTTTTGCAAATCTTTTAAATATCTGGCTCAATAACATATATAAGTATTCTCATAATACTCCTCTACTTATGCATTTGTAACAGGTGATTTTGGTTGAAGTATTTGAAATAATTCTGGCCTCATAAACATTTGTAATTAAAAATGTAAGACATTTCAATAGCTATTTCAGATAATTGTTGATGTTCTTTTCTTATACTTTTTGAAAATTAGAATAATGGTGGATTCTTGAAAGTCATTTTCAGTGGGGAATCTGAGTAAAATTTCAGTGTTTTGCTACAGTAAATCCATTGGCCCATCTTCAACTTTAAAAGGCTTTTTCACCCATACATCATTCTTTAACATCATCAACTGGTCATTTGGAAGACATGGGTTCACTGAGTTTCATAGATCTCCCAGTATATTGGTTGAGTTTATTACTCAATTTATATGATTAATATCAATGATTCCACAAGAACAATAGAAGCATTGGGAAGCAGTCAAATTTGTGGTGGAGAAAAAAATGTTTTCCAAAATTCAATTTTGGCATTGAAAGCTTAAATTTTATCATTTTAATGAGTGTAGTCAGTTGTGAGATTTTGCAAGTGAAGAAGCACGTCTATGAAAAACTTAAATCTAAATAATTTTTAACTTATTTCTTTCATTTAAAATGGTATTCCACAGGGTGGAGGAAGCAGTGACTTGAAGTTATACCTCATGCAGTGGCCCACATGCTTTTCCATGAGACAACCACTGTGTTTAAGATGCAGTGGAATTTGTTTTTGTTTTTGTTTTTCACCATATAGATATTGAGGAGATCTCATGAGTTGAAATTTAACACAGTAAACAATTTTTTTTTTTTTTTTTTTTTTTTGCTTAAGGGAATGCTTAACTTAGTCTGGGTTTTTTGTAGTTGTTGTTAAAATTGAGGGTAAATTGTGGTAAAGAACATCAAGACAATAGTAATTGTTTTATGTCACGCTGTTGAATTATGATAGGGTGCTTAGATTTTTATCCACCATTAATTGTGCCCTAGAAGTGAACATTTCAGTCTACAAGGAAGGGACATAATATCTTGATATTATTATCAATGTAGTTTTGACTTCTAGGAATCCTGTGTTCCAGAAGGCCACACACCACTCACTGAAAACCTCTACCATAGGGTAGTAAGTGTGTAGGAGGAAATTTGTTTATAGTAATGTGATAGAAACACATAATATAACTAAAGAAAGACTTTAAATATGACCCTGGAAGAGCTCAAAGGCCTAAAATAAAACCGTAACTGTTTCTAGTGAAAAGAAGGAATTTCTTGGTGTGTTTTTGTTGTGTGCATGTGTGTATGTATGTCAGAATATGCCATTTCCCTTTAAAGCTCAGAATGAGAAAAGTCTTTTTGCAAGTACATTTCTCATATTTAGATGTTTTTATTCAAATTCAGGAGATGCTAATTCGAAAAGGTCTCCAAAAGAGGTTTGAGAATGATTAGCATTTTGAATAATTGACTAATTTGACTAATTAAACCTATGAGTAAATCCTAAGGCTCTTGACTTATTTATTCAAGGGATGTTAAGTTTGAGGTAGAATTTAATAATGGTGCTTCAGAACCTAAAATACATTTCTTAGTTAATGAGGATTTTGAGTCTTTGCTCAAAATCAGAAGGAAAAGTAATTCAAAATATGACAAAAAATAGAGGATCTTAGAAATTCAAGTTGCTTTGTGAGTCATCACTTGTGCTCATATGTGAATGTTGTGTTTATGTACGTGTGTATATGTAGTGCTTCCAGTAAAATCCTGTGCACACAAATCATACACACCAATAGCAGCACTATTCTAGTTGGAGTGTTTCTGAGCCCCTGGTCCCATTCTTTCCCCCACCCTTTCTTTACTGACTAATGAGTCCTTAGAACACAGTTGGCTGTAGTGAGATTTTGCCAAACTCTCTTTCAAATGAGGAAACTGAGGTTTTAATCAATGGAATGATCTCCTCAAGGACACATGTGCTAGTGAAGGCAGAATTTATCGAATTTATCGTGTGTCTGACTTCTGAACTCTGAAATATGTTAATGCAGAATTATTGTTTATCCCTGTTTGAGAATAGAGAGAGGGAGACTCTACTCCTAACTTTGTGCTGGGAACCCAGAGAAGATGAGTGGATTTAGGACGTAAAGTTCTTTCAATCCTTACTTCATTCTTCTATGTTCAATGTGAATTGGGGGAAAAGAAAGAAAGAGGAAGATAAACTAAAATGTAATACCTTATCCCCCAGCTGTGCTCTGCTTTCTAGTCAGGATAGACTCATCTGGGTCTTAATTGAGAAACTTAACACACAACTGAATTTTTAGAATTTAAAAGTTTAAATATGTCTGAAATATATATGCAACTCATGTGTTGGAATCAAAGAAGGAAGCAACATTCATTCAAAGATATTCTGATATATAAAATGAATCCTTTAGAGGAGTATTTATTATCAGACTTTAAGAGTTATAGGGTTAATAAAAGATAATATTTTTTTTTTCAATTTTGTCTTTTTTCATTGTTTTGTTTTAGTAGCAGAGCACTTAACATCTGAGCCACATCCTCAGTCCTTTTCAGTTTTTTTTTTTTTTTTTTTTGAGACAAGGTTTTACTAAGTTGCTTAGGGCCTCCCTAAATTGCTGAGGCTGACTTTGAACTTGCAATCCTCTGGCTTCAGCCTAGCATACTATTGGGATTACAGGTGTATGATTATAGTTGGCTCACTTTATCCTGTTTGTTTGTGTATTTATTTTTCAAGAAACAACTATTAGGTTAACATATTGAAAACAGTTAAAAGTCAAAAAGAAAAAAAGATATAAAAGGAAAAATCCTGACATGCCAAAAAGAACCAAGGTATTTTCCTGGGATCATAAGCAGGTGTTTTTCCTTTTTTAGCTTTTGTTTGAAAGAAGACTTTGGGTTCAATATACTAAGTGATAAAGTACATAAGAGCTCAAAGGCCTAAAATAAAACCATAATGTTTTCCAGTCCAGTGAAAAGAAGGTAATGTTGGTGTGTTTTCTTCCTTAACTGATTTATAGGTTGGTATTTGTGTGATTCATATTTTTGGCCACTTCAAAATTGACATAGTCAAATGCCTCTCTTTCATAAAGAGACTTCTGGGTGAATTTCACATGTTGCTCTATTTTTAATTGTGTTTTAAGAAGCAATTCAATATTGAACTCTGGTGACGATAAATCTGAGAACAGAAGTATTTTGACTGAATATGAAAGAGACGAATATTCCAAAATAATGAGCAACATATTTTGTCTGGTTCTATAATTGAGAAATTAAAAGGTTCTTTATATTGTCACATGTATTTTCAGTTTTAATAACAATATGATAATGGCTGACATTAAATGAGATGATTCTTTGCTCAATGCTCTCCATTATGCTTGTATTTATTTAAAAAATTCCATGAAAATCTATGCACCTTTTACCAGGAAATATCTTCCAATTCTTTTTTTTTCCTATTTTGATATATTTATTTCTATTGTTTTATTTATTTATTTTATTGGTTCTTCTATATATGACAGTAGAATCCATTTTGATAAAATTATACAAGCATGGAATATATCTCATTTTAATTAAAACCCCTTTCTTGTAGGTGGGCAGCATGCTGGATTCACGTAGGTACTTTTGTATGTGTACATAGGAAAATTATGTTAGATTCATTCTACTGTCTTTCCTAATTATATTTCCTAATTGTATTTTCCTTTCCCTTCCTTTCGTTCCTGAAATTTGTCCAATTTCCTCAACTTTTTTTCTTCCTCTCGCCCACTTTATTGTGGTTTAGCTTCCTCATATCAGCAAAAACATTTGACCCTCCCTTGCTTTTTGGGCATTGACTTATTTCACTTAGCATCATAGTCTCCAGATCCATTAATTTACTGGCAAACGTCATAAAGTTTTCCTTCTTTACAGCTGAGTAATATCCCATTGTGCATATATACCACAATTTCTTTATCCATTCATGTGTTGCTGGGCATCTAGGTTGGTTCCATAGCTTAGCTATTAAATTGTGCTACTATAAATATTGATGTAAATTTAAATCAAGAACCATACAATTTCTTAACTAGGAAAGACTAAATCTTTGTACATTTTCGAGGTGATAAATTAGGCAACATTAAAAAGAACTCATGATTATATAATGATCTCAAATTACATAAGTTTTGACAATGTTCAATCTGCTATATAGTGATCCTAGTGAAAGAAACTAATAAAATAACAATGAATAAGATGACAATTGGCATTGTGTATGTCACCTACTAAAATAACTTTAAGTTCTGTTGATTGACTCGATGATATGTAAGCACCAAATATTGTATAAAATCTGGAATTTAACCTTGATGGCCATGATTTTCCCTATGCATTTTCAAGGAGTTATATAAAGAAAATTGAAGGCAGTGTTACTTTTCAAGGCACTATTTGATACCATTTAAAATGGAAATACACTAAGGACTAGCTTTTTTCTGATGCTAACCATGGAAAATTAAAACAGTCCTAAAGAATAAATGAAAATTTAAGCACAGCAGAGGGAAATGGAGCTCAGGGCTAACTGGGAGTCCAGTAAAAGGAGAATCACATGAGCAGGAGGGGAAATGGCTTTTTTCTTCTTCTGGGAAATTCTGAATAACCTGATTAGATGTTGCCTTTTATTACTGTTTTAACAGGAAATTATTTCAAATAGGATTTAAATTAAAGGGAATATTTCTGAACCTCTGATATCAAGAATAAACTAGATAAAAAGTAGCACAATTATTTTCAATAAAGAGGAAGCAAGAACTGAAAGTTATAAATTAGTTTTTCTTCAGTTCAATATTGAAGAATGTACTTTTTTCTTCTAAGATTATGCAGCCAACTTATTTCAAAAGGCCATTTAAAAGCAAGATTGGATTTTTGGAAGAAAGCACAGAAATACCAATAATAGTCTATGATCTTAAATGATAGACTGAAGCAGAGAAAAGACATGGAGTGAATTATTCAATTTTAGCTCTGTTACTGCATTCACATTGGGGAAGCTGAATGGTGTAGCCAAGTGTCTATACCCTGTAACTGTTTCACAAATCATGATGCATTTTCCAGTTCTCTAAATACTCGTAATTATTGGTATAACTGTACTTGTAATTTTTTGTGTTCTATTTATAATCATAATATAGGGCCTTACAACAATCATTTACCCTTTTTAATAGCAACTATTAACATACATTCAGCTTTCAGAATTTCATGCATACATATACTCTCTCATATACACACATGCACACACATATACACATACATATCAGAGATATCATATTAGGTACAAAATAACTAGAGAAATAATTTATTAACAAATACTTTTCTAAGAAAAGTGATATCTATGATAGGTGAATATTAAATTTTGGCAATATTTTCTTGTTATTAGAGACTAAAGGTTGATTGTAGAATTTCTTTCTCTAAAGATTAGTAGTAAAAGCACTTTTTGTGGCCCTAAGTGATTCACAACCTAATGTCGATTTCTTTCTGGGCTACCTCTTCAGCATTCAGTGTGAGCGATTGGGAATAATGAGTGGTATTTAGGATTTTCTGTTTGCTATACAAGTCTTCACAGTTGAAATGAAGATAAAATTATTAAAATGTATCAAATAGTAAGGTTTTTTTTTCCCAAGTAACTTCTCCTGGGTCTGATACTAACATAAAGTAAGTTCCTGAGCAATTAGGTTGCATTGTAGGTTACAAATGTTTGCTGATGAGTTGTAATGAGCAATGCTCCTGAAGCCAGCTCTGAATGCATCAAGAAGCAGTGGATGGAAGGTGAATTTGGAATTTCAGGCTGGATTATTAGAGACAATTTTCTTAAAAAAAAAAAAGAAGCAATTGGAAATTTCTACATTTTAGTGAATGCTTGGACACCCCTCTATTTATGGAAAAAAAGAGAAGGATTATGGTAATGATACCATCATGGACAGGTGGAGGCAGAATGAATGGGATGCTAGTAATATCTTAAGAGATGTACACGAGGAAGTTGAATCCTCAACTGGGAGTTGAGTTCTTGGGGCTGAAAGGCAATGAGAGTCTCCTTGAAGCATTTACTGTACCCTAATAGAGTAAATCTAAAGTCAGAACCAGGCAGGTTCCAATTTTAGCTCTGTGACATATTAAGTAAACCTGCAGTTCTATCAACGTTGCTCGACTTGTTTATTGTGAAATGAGGATATGAATACCCAGTAGGGTTTGGAGGGACTTTGAAAATAGAGGATTGACACAAAGGATGAACCTCCCCAAAGAGTATGATGAGACTTGGTGGAATCTTGTCCAGCAAGGAGATGGGGAAGAGAAGCCACTTTAGGAGGCTATCAAATGAGAAGCTCAATTATTTGTTATATATATAAAACAAATAATATATATAATAATATATATACACAAATTTTATATATATATATATATGTATATATATATATATATATATATATATATATACATATATATATATATATATAACAAATAATACACACACACACACACATACATAAGCAAGATGTCTTCAGTCTATGACCAAAATGTTCAAAAGAGTCAAGCATATATTGCCTAGTGGCTAAGGAAAAGTTAAAGAAATGAACAAAAAAGTCACAAAGGAGAGAAAAACATTAAAATAAAGTATATGTTTTACTTTTTTAATAGCAAAATCAAAGAAATCTATCCTTAAATTTCATTCCTCTTTCCTTTGGATTATTGTTTAAAGGGCAGATTTAATTAAATTAATTTGAATTAGTTGATCATTTTATTTTTTATATTTTGTTAGTATATTATAGTTACATATATAATAATGTGGTACATTTTGACACTCATAAATGCAATTTATGCATTCCTCAATGCATATTCATAAATGCATATAACATAATTATCTCTATTTAAATCCCAGCACTTCCCCTTTTATTCCTCCTAAGACCATTTTTCTCTGTTTCTTGTCTTCCTTCTATTTATTTATTTTTAAATTGGTGATTATAGTTGTACATAAAAGTTGGATTCTCTGTGGTAGAGTCCTATGTGCACAATTTATTCAATTTCATTCTGTAGGTCCTCCCCTCTACCATTCTTTTTCTCTCCCTCTCAATTCCCTTCCTCTTTTCCATTATTCTTCCTTCTATTTTCATGAGATCCCCTTTGTATTCCTTATTTCTCTCTTGCTTCTGCCTATGAGAAAAAAACATTTGACCCTTGACTTTCTCAGTCTGGCTAATTTCACTTAGCATAATGTTCTCCAAGTCCATCCATTTACCAGCACATGACATAATTTCATTCCTACATATAGCTGAGTAAATCTCCATTGTGTATATAGACCACATTTTCTTTATCCATTGTCCGCTGACAGGCACACGATAACTTGGTTATTGTGGATTGTGCTGACATAATCACTGATATGCCTATCCCACTATACTATGCCGATTTTAGTTCTTTTGGATAAATACCAGGGAATAGTATTGTTGGGTCATATAGTGGTTCCATTCCTAATTTTTTGAGGACTTTCCATACTGCTTTCAAAAGTGAGTGTAACAATTTGCAGTCACACCAGTATGAAGTACCTTTGTCCCTACATCCTAGCAACAATTGTATCAGTTTTATACTTGATGACTGCCATTCTAACTGGAGTTAGAGAAATCTCAGGGAAGTATTGATTTGCATTTCTATAATTGCTAATTATGTTAAACATTTTTCCTATATTTATTGACCACTTGTGATTCTTCTTTAGAAATGTATATTTAGATCATTTGCTTACTTATTGGTTGGGTTATTTGTGTTTATGGTGTTAAGTTTGTGAGTTCTGTATATATTCTGGATATTACTCCCCTCTCTGAAGAGCGGCTGGCAAAGATTTTTCCTACTCTTTAGACTCACTCTCTCTTCATCTTTTATTTCCTTTTCTGTGTAGGAGCTTTTTAATTGAGGTCATCCCATTTGTCGATTTTTGGTTTTGATTTAAAAATAAGTTCCAGAGGAAGTTTGAGTTCAAAGAGAAATTATTATTAAAATTGTTAAACTCTTCTATATCTTTGAAAATCCAAAGATATTTAATAAAAATATAAAAATGTTAGGTCATCATTGTAATACAAAATGGAAAAACAGTGTAGTATGTGATTTCATTCATTAATATAATTTAAACATTTAAGTAAAATAGAGTATATTAAGTTAACAGTATAAAATTATAATTCATTTTGATCAATTAAATTTTGTCAGACATTTTGAGAGGCTGGAAATGAGAAAACTTATTTATGAAAATTTTATGTCAGTGCATTACTGTAGAAAACTACTTGCATATAAAGAGCTCATAAGTATGTTTGATGGCATAGTGATACTTTCTGTTGTTTGGTGCTGAGTTTGGAACACAGGGCCTTGGGCATGCTAAGCAGATGCTCTACTATGGATCTATATCACCATCCCAGTGATGATTTCTAGTAAAATTTCTAGGTGGCATAGAAATACAATAAATTACTTTAGCAAGATAAATATTGATATCACAACAGAAGAAAAATGTGGGAGTGTCACGGTCACTGTTATCATTCAATATTGTGTTGACATTGAAGCTAATAAAACATTTCACTAAAATCAAACAAATGTTCTTCACCAAATAGAGTCAGAGCAATTGGAGTATCCACATGCAAATATCCTCATAGTAAACTCAATGCCATATACATGTATAAGAAATAACTCAAGGTGGAGCAGAGACTTATATGTAAATTATAGAACTACATTCTTTCTAGAAAAAAATATGTCAAAAAATCTTCAAACTCTAGGATTAAGTAGGATGGTGGTACATGCCTGTCTTCCTAGGGACTCAGGGGGCTGAGGCAGGAGAATTGCCAGTTTGAGGCCAGCCTATCTCAAAATAAAAAATAAAAAGGCCTGGGATGTGGCCCAATGGTTTAGAGCTCCTGACTTCAATCTCTGGTATAAAGAAGAAGAAGAAGAAGGAGGAGGAGGAGGAGGAGGAGGAGGGAGGAGGAGGAGGAGGAGGAGGAGGAGGAGGAGGAGGAGGAGGAGGAGGAGGAGGAAGAGGAGGAGGAGGAGGAGAAAGATCTAGGATTAGGAGAAACATTAAAAGAAACGACAGAAAAAGCAGGGTTCATTAGAGGGAAACTTAGGCTGGGGATGTTACGATGTGTGAGGCAACATCATGTGTGAGACCCTGAGTTCAATCTCAGAGTGACAGAAAGAAAACAAAATGAAACATACAATGGGAAATTGATAAACTGGACCTTAGCAATATTAGGGACTTTTTCTCTGAATGTCTTTTTCAAGATGATGAAAAGACATATTATAGAATGAGAAAAAAATCTGAAATTTGTATATTTGATGAATATCTGTATCTGAAATAAACAAAGAACTCTCCAAAATCAGCAGTTAAACAAGCATACCAATGAAAGAATCTCATTAGAAAATGGACAAATAACATAATCAGGCACCTCACTGAAGAGCATATGCAGGTCAAAATTAAACACATTAAAAGATATTCAACATCATTAAGTATTACAGAAATGTAAACTAAAATCATAATGGGATATTATTATTTAGCTACATCCATATCAGAATAGCTAAAAATTTAAAAATTACACTTAAATTCTGACAGTTGCAGCTGGATCATTTACAGATTGCTGGTAAGAATATAAAATGTTATAACAATTCTAGAAAAGCATTTAGAATTTTTAAAATATAGTTACATAGGTGTTTACCAATTGATCTAGCAATTTTGTGCTTGGGCATTTATCACAGCACAAAAGAAAAAATATGTTTATACAAGATCTTGTAAAAATATGCATAGAAGTTTTATCCATAATTATTCAGAACTAGAAAGAATGACAACTGCTGTTAAGTGAATGAATTCTTAAATAAACTGTACTATATTTATACCCAGGAATATTACTCAGGAATGAAAAAGGTATAGATTATTGATGCACTCAACAACTGGAATGGCTCTCAAGATAATTTTGTTCAGTGAAAAAGGTTGATCTCCAAAAGTTATGTCCTATGCAGTTCTAATTATTCAGTATTGTTGAAATGACCAAATTGTAGAGTTTTGAAAAGACCATGGTTGGCAAGTATTGAATAATACTGTAGCATAGGAGATCCTTTTGATGGAACTTATTCTAGTCATCATTTTTGTCGCTATTACCAAAAGGCTTGACAAGAACAATTTTGGAGGAGAAAAGGTTTAGTTTGTGCTCAGGTTTACAGAGGGCTCATTCTATAGAGAGCTGATTCTGCTTGTCTGGGTAAGATGAGGCAGAGCACCATAGTGGAAGGATGTAAAGAAGAAAAGAAATTCCGATCATGAAAATAAAAAAAAGTAGAGAAAGATCTTCTCCCATGGGACAAATGACATAGCCCATAGTCACAGCCCCAGTGGCTGCCTTCTCCAGCCACATCCTACTTGCCTATAGTTACCATCCACTTAACCATCCATTCAAGTAGATTAATCCACTGACTATATCAAGGCTCTCTAACCCAATCATTTTACCTGTAAACTTTTTTGCATTGACTTACACATGAGCTTTTGGGGGACACCTCATATCTAAACCATAACAGAACTGTACTTTATCTTGACTGGTATTAGTCATATGATCAGTTGCAAAGAATTAAACACAGTTGCACACAAACACATGAATACATGTAAAACTGATGAGACTGATAAGGTTGATGTCAGTCTCTTTATTTGTCACTAAGGAAACTGAAAAGTAACCAGAATCTCATTGTAATTTTTTTTTTTTACAATTGTATGCAAATCTACAATTTCCTGAAAATAGAAATACAAAATATTCCTTAAATGTTTGAAAAGAATGAAAAGAAAACTATTTTAAGATAATATAATTGAATGCAATTATAGTATAGCATAGAAAAAATAAGAAATGTAAAAATTCAAAATTTTAAGAAAATATGCTGTGGTGTATAATATAGCCACCAAATGAGAAATGTTCTATTCACAACAGTTACAAATTATTAGGACTAAATCCAATATGAAAGGTTAAGAAAATAAATGAGAAATCAAAGGTAAAATGTTGTCTATGTACATAAAATGTAAGTTTAAACTGTGATATATTTTCTTTTTCCTATTTTCTGTGTATTTATAGTATTCTTTTAATAAGATTCCCATTTGGGTGAGTTGTGGTCTGTGTTCGAAGTTCACATATGAGAAGAAATATTTCAGAGTGGCCAAAAAGTAATTTGAAATTGACAATAAGATTATTTGGTGTGGGGCACTCACCTTAGAGGTTGGAGATATATATTCATCTATCTATCTATCCATATCCTCCTGAGAGATATGATAAACAATGTTATGTAGAATTCAGTAGAAAGAGGTGAAATAACATTGCAAAAGAACATATGCTTGGGAGTAAAATTTTCAATATAGTAAGTAAGGATAATTTATTTAATCAGTTACATTGCATATTCTCTCTACTGAACCTATATAAGTTTATTGAATCAAGGGAAAAAAATTCTATATCAAATAGTCATGGTGAAGTGTAATTCCTTTAAGAATGGAAAAGAATTAGGTTAGACAAAATGATGGTGCAGTTCTATAATTTTGGAATACTTCAAATTGTGAAACTTACTTACATCCAATCTGATCTTAAGAGATCTCATAAATTTATGTTAGAAACAGACTTATATTTGAAATTCCAACAAAACCAGTTCACATGATTAAACCTCCAAACTCCTATTATCTAAAATGAATTCTAGAATCAAGTGTTCTTTGGACTGTCAAGCACTTATGCTTTTACTAAAGTGTCCCCCTTCCCTTTCTCATAAATCTTTGACACCTGTCAAACCAGGTTCTTTTATTTTTTTTTATTTTTAGTAGACTGTAAATTTAGTAAAGAAAATTTCTATATACCACCACCCATAGTCCCACACATGCACAGATTTTTCCTTATCAATAACCTCTCTGAGGTGGTATGTTGGCTGTGTTGATGAACCTACATTGAAACATAAGAATTTGCTTTAGGGTTCACTTATGATGCACATTCTATAGATTTGGCCAATGATGTGTATCCACCACTCTAGTGTCATGTAGAATACTTTCACTGTTCTACATACAGTTCCTGTTCTGTGCCCATTCAGCTCTCCCTTCCCTAAAGTCTCTGGAAACTGCTTATATTTTTACTATCTCTACGGTTTTCCTTTTTTGCAGACTGCTGTATGGTTGGAATTATGTAGTATGTAACTTTTATAAGTTGGCTTCTTATGTTTAATAATATGCATTTAAGTTTCTTCCATGGCTTGCTTAACTCATCTTTTAAGCACTGAAAAATAATTTCATCATTTCCACAGTGTATTTATCAATTCACTCACCAAAGGACATCACTGGTTGCTTCCAAATTTAACAATTACAAATAAAGTTGCTATAAACATCAGTGTGCAAGTTTTCAACTCCTTCGGGGCAAATTCCAAGAAGTATAATTTCTGGATCATATTGTAAGAATATGTTAAGTTTTTTAAGAAACTTACAAATTATCTTCCAAAGTGACCATACAATTTTGGTATTCTTATCAGCAATGATTGAGATTTGTTCACTTTATTTTTGAGTTAGGTCTTCTTTGATTCCTTTTGCATGATATTTCTTTTCCTCTCTCTGAACCCATTTAGCACTCTGCATCCTAATTTAACACCTATAAAATTCCTTGCTCTGTGAATATAAACTCCTCTGGCAAGGTCATTGATAAGTCTCCTGTTGTGATACTTGTGATACTTCATTTGTTAGCTTGAAATTTTTTGAATGAATTAAGAAAGTTCAAATTTTTCATCATATTATCAAGCATATGATATGTATGTCATTGGATAACATTTTTTTTGTTTTGCAAATTTGTGTCTCATGCTAAAGGTGAAATCAATTTATGTGCGTATATGTGTGTGTGTATCTATCTATCTATCTATATATATATAATAAACATTATATATTTCATGAGAAAGTGAGATTCAGTTATTTCTTGTCAGCTATTTTGTTGGATATATACATGCTTGATTCATATGAAAGAAATTGCATTTGAAATTATTGACTCTTTGCCCCAGATTTTCAGCTGAATAAAACAAAGCTGTTGTTGCAATAAGTGCTGAACTTTTTAAAAATAAAATCTAATGAGGTTAGTATATACTTTGACATTTTATTTTCAATCAGTGAAGGTCATAGCTGAAAGGTCACAAAGAAGAATTTGAACAGAAAATAAACAATGCTATTATTTTCCAAAGAAAATAAAATATTGCTGTCTATAGCCTTTTGTGTCTAAAAGGATGTTCAAATGTTTAATTTTGGTTCTCTAGATGTATTATCCTTTCATTTTCTATCTTTTCAAATGTAAAAAGAAAATACACCTAGCTTGTCTGTTAGGAACTAATATAAAATATATAGTTTTTGTTTATATTCTAACATGTTCCTATTTAAACTTTACATTTAATTCCTAAATCTACTTAGTACTTGTTGAGTGATAATTGTTTTGTTGAATTTGATATTTATTTATTTGCCGAACTTCCTTTTGATTTGGACAATTTTCTTTATTGTGTATGTTCAGGTTCCTCAACTCTTCTTTCTTTGGTTTTTACAGTAAAACTGAAAATTTACCATTAAAAAGAACATGGAAAAGTGGGTTTGGAAAGTGAGGGCCAGGGTTATGGTAAAATAGTGAAAAGTGTGTGTGTGTGTGTGTGTGTGTGTGTGTGTTTGGGGCTCAGGGATTGAACCATTGAACCCAGGGACATTTAAACACTGAGCCACATTCCAACATTTTTTTTTTCTTCATTTCTTATTCTGAGTCAGGTCTTTCTTAGGGCCTCACTAAGTTGCTAAGGCTAGCTTTGAACTTGTGATCCTCTTCAGCCTCCTGAGCCACTGGGATTACAGGCATGTCCCACCACACCCAGCTATAAAAAAGTGTGTTTTTTAACAGGATAAACAGAAATTATTAACTGTTTCCATTTACACCTAAGTATATAACATGGGATTCATATATTTGTGCCAGATCAAGACAATTTAATTTTAAAAATAATTTATTAAAATGTTCATGAAACAAAGTTCAAAAGCTATAAACCATGTCAAAATGGCCACTTTATGTTGATATCTAGGTAACAATTTTTGAAGAAATAATATTCCATATTTTATAACTTTTATTTTAAAAACTAACATGAGATAGGATCTAATCTAGCATGTGTTTTACTTTAGATGAACTCACAAATTCATCAGAAACCAGGCTGTCTTTAGAAGATCTGTTCAGGAAAGACTTTGTGCTTCACAATCCTGAGGCTCGATGGATCAATGGTATGTAGAGATTTTTTATATATTATATTGCTTTTAATCCTTTATAATTTAAATTAGATGTGATATTTGTAGGTGATATTTCAGTAGATGCTATTCTTTGAACTATAATTATATGTATCATTTAACAAGAAATCAGAATGTTGCCTCATATGAGATACAGTCAATTCCTAAAATAATGCATCAATACAACTATCTTCCAGACATTGTTAATTATGCAGTAGCTGTTGTTTTTTTTTTTCCCCTGGCCTGGCACAGAAACCATTTCAACTTTCCTTAAATTAATTTCTTAGATGAAAATTGAAATGGGAAACCACTGAGTAGCTCCCTGGATTCTGGTTTGTCATTATGGACGGTAATACAAGGAGCTATTGTTGAACTAATTATGAGAAATGTGTTGGTGAAAAGGAAGTCACAGGCTTTCATTTTTGTGAATATTCCAATTTCACTGATATTACTAATCATCAGGGTTGGATAGTTGTTAATATCTGCCCTTCACTTTATTTATAGGTAATGTACTTGCTTGTATCTAAAGCATAGATGTAATTATTTTTATAATACATAAAAAGCTTTGCCTTTTAATCTAATACATATTATCTCATTTATAAGTCCATTTCTTCTTCTCCAATATTCTAATTAAGCAAATTTATGCCTGCAAATTAGACTTTAATTTATGGAAGCTATAAAAAGAATGCAATTTAATTCATAAGGGCAAGGACCAAATTATACTTGTTTACCTGGCACTGGTATAGATCGGGGAGATCCACAGGCATTAAAGATTTATTTTTTTAAAATAAAACAGATGAATATTTTAAATTGAAACCCACTATCATTTTTCCCCAAATTCAAATTTCTGTTGAAGTTTGTTACAAGGTAACTATGTATCATGGTGGCAGTATTACAGATATAGAACATAATCCAGCATTTTTCTTAATAATAATATTATTACCAAATATGGCCCTCCCACAGAAATTTCAGAAGTCATCTCACAATGTGTGGTTGTAATTATGTGAATCATCAATTCACTTACTAGTTAATATTTTCTCTTAATGGAGACGATGAAAAAGGAAGTTGTCAGAATTTTCAAGAATACTGGTAGTTGTAGGCTGGTGTTGGGTTGCTCTGCATGATGAATATCAGTGCTGCTTTTTTTATCTGGTCTATTTCTTTAAAAAAAAAAAGAATACTGGTAGTGTTGTGTTATGTTTGAAATGCTGAATAATTTCCTATTTGATTGAAAATGACTTTGGACAAATTACAGAAATCTGTGCAGTCTTTGGCTTAGGAAAGTAACAAAGGAATCTTGACCCCCATCTCCTTCTCAGGTTAGCTTGGACTACTTAAAGATGCAGTTACTCCTGTGTGAAACTGACACTTTTATATTGAAGTTCCTAAGGAATGAACAGATATTCAAGCAGTGAAGTGCATGCTAAATTAAACCACATTTTAATATCTAGGACACAGTTTCTACTTTTATACTTCATAAGATATCAGAATGATGTATTTGGACTTAATCATTTTAATCACTTTTTTAGTAATTTCTTTACCAAGCATTGGTAACCTTGATCTTGAGAAGGCAGACTTGAGCAAAGCTGCAGTGTTACTGGAACATTTTAAGTAATACATAAGACACAAAAAATTGATATAAAACAACCTTCAAACAGAATCTGTATTAAACAGAATGTTGGCTCTGAGAGCAAGGCAGTCTTTATAAATACCACCAAAGGAATTGGTTTAGTGTCTGTAGATTGTGTGCACTGGGTTGCTTTTGTCATAGTGGAATGGATTTGTGTACTTACCTAATTCACCCTCCTTTCTGGTGTCACTAGATAGTTATCCTGTTTACATAGCCCATATAGCTGGAAAATACAGTGGCAACCATATGAACAGTATGCATAACATCGGCCTCCTTATCAGAGATTATATCTAAATGGAAAGCATGAGCCCCTCCTCTTTATTCTAAGGAGAAGTCTCACCAGGTTTTCTTAATGCATATGTCACTTGGAGGCTTTCAAGCTAAGCTGATTTAGAAGCTTCACTTAATTCTTGGAGGTCATCATAGGAACACTTAATGCATTGCTGGTCAAGGGTAAGCAGGGAGTCCGGACAGCCCTGAGATGTGTAGGTTGTGGAGAAGCGTCGTCATTCATTATGCAGGTTCTCCAACAATATATTTGAGAATGTCATTGCAGCCTTGGATGGATGCTTGTGTTCATGGTTAACTTAACAACTGCCTTGTCCCAGATCTGTTCATATCCTTGAAATCTCCATTTTTATAGCATCTTTTTCCTAGTCATGTCACCTTGAAACCTAGAAATCCATCTTCTTTAAAATTATTCATTTCTCCACATATATGTGATGAAAAATTGATCATCAAAGAGGGTTCTAATGTTGAGTGCTTCTATGTTAAGCTCCATGATAGATGCTTTAAATATATATTTCATACCATAGCTTATAACACTGAAATTAACCCCAGAAAACTGATTCTTAATCAAGAAACTTATCCAGACCCATTCAATAAGAGGCAGAGCCTGCTTTAATCATTATGTGTAAGTATGAAACTTACCCTTTCATTGTCTCTCTCCGCTGATATGCCTTTGTCAAATTTAGCATATTAATTTTATCCCTGTCATGATGAATATTACAGTGGTAATTTTTCTCCTCAGGTACATCCACACAGACATAACTTAGGCAGTCACTAAAGATAAATGTTATAAGCATATTTACTGACATGTTCATGATATAACAAAGTAAAAATAGGGACTTCAACAGGCTGGGGTTAGAGCTCAGCGGTAGAGCGCTTGCCTCGCATATGTGGGTTCCATCCTCAGCACCACATAAAAATAAATAAAATAAACAAAGATATTGTGTCCATCTTTAAAAAGAAATAGTGACTTCAAACCTGTTAATTTTACCCGATATCACATTTTATTGTACAACAGTGACTGTCTTGATTATTTTTTTCTTATGTCTTATTCCTCTTTTCTTGATTTTGTTCAATAAATGTGTATGCTTCTATAATTTTTGTATAATTACTAACGAAGAAAAATTACTCTCCCCCTCTTTCTATGGGTCTCTAATTCCTACAGTAATCTCCTGTCAAATACAACTATGTAAGGCCCAGCTAATAACTGTTAAAATGCTCCTCAAAGACCGTCAGGAAGGACTATTTTACCAATTAAATAGAGGAAAGGGGTGTCAAGAATTCCTTTGTTTGAAATTTTGTATACAGACAGTTAACAGGATTACTGTTATACACTAACTTCTGTTATCCCTAAGTCAGAATTAAACAAAAATTTAGAGAAATTTTCAGATTTTGATCAAAAACAGACATAGTGACATTTAAAGATTTTAATATAATACATGAGCTTTCTTCTTTCCTATTAACTAATGCAGGTCAGATTGATAGCACTTATAGGGAATATGATATATCAGAATTCTTTCCTTTTTTTTTTTTTTGTTTTCATAATACTCATGACAAAGAACAAATCTGACTCCAAAGTTAGGATGATGATATTGGAAGGAGAAGCTATAAAGCAACTTTAGTAATTTCAGGATATTCATTTTGAGCTTTTATACCAAATGAATTGAGTGATATTGTCGTTTTAAATTTTGTCTTTAACTCTTTGTAATTAGCCACTTCCAAAATGACTCCCATGTAGTATAAACAATTTAAATGGGTTTTTTTTTTTATCTAAAATGGACTCTGGATTTTACATGAATCAGAATTGCAGTGGACAAACATACCACCATGTAATGAAGTTTCTATGGATGGCTAGTCTGTCGCTTGCTTACTCCATAAGTGGGACACTTAGTGAAATTGGTCTACTTGTCACATTTTTGTATTGTGCAGCAATGTCAAATTGCTACGAAGGTTTGTACAGCCTTCCTCTTGATTAAACTTATCCTGTCCTGGATCAGTACTTTACCAACTGGCTTTCAGTGTCGCTCGTCAGAGCTCTTGCTCTAAGAGACAGTAGGCAATGAGGAACTAGACTCAGGACACATTCACCTTGAGTTGCTAGTGCTCCATGAGTAGTTGAATTTCTTAAGGAGAAAACCTATTATATTTTGTTCATGTGTTCAGATGGGCCCACTTGATCTACAATCAAATGGTTCATTTGGGGGCCTTTTTCTCATGGTGCACATACTCTTTGCTCTGTACAGTTTGAGTTGTAAATGTGATATGAGTTGCTGCACACACATTTTATTTTTAATGGGAATCTGGAATGGGTGATAATGTATGAGGCTCTGGGTTTTATCTTGATATCATCAGATTCATGTTGGAGCCAATTAGAGAAATTTCCCACATGATATTCCAACAGAGATATTTAAACCTGTTATCTTTTAAATGATGTGTGACACTGTAATACACTGAAATAGAAAAGACATTAAATCAAGCTAGTCCAGGGTCTTCCAGCTACTTATTGAAGCTTTTTAAGGCTTGGTTTCTTCATTCAAAGTGTGGATAATAGCACTCTGGCTGGAAGCATAATGAAAAGAAAATGAGCAAAAACCTGTAAGAAACAAAGATGAAAAGGAAAAAAAAAAGGAAAAGGAAAGAAAATATATAAATAAAAGGCCTTGTAGATCTTTAAATGTAAGAGACCCATATAGCTGCTTTTGGACATGTTTAGACATCTGATGGTTCTTTATAAATGCCCCTGGCAGCCTCATTCTCATAAATAATATCCAGGATATTAAAGAGGAAGTGAAAATCCGCTGTCTTAGTGAGATTTCCATCTCTGTGATAAAAATATTTGAGAAAAAGAACTCAAAGGAGGAAGGATATATTTTGGCTAATGATGTCAGAGGTTTCAATCCATGGTTGGCTGACCCCATTGCTTGGTGCTTGAGGTGAGGCAAAACATCATGGCAGAAGGTCATGGTGGTAGGAATCTGCTTGGTTTCTAGCAAGCAGAAAGCAGATACATATATGTGTGTGTATGTGTACATGAACACACTATTTTATATAGAATATTATATAACATATAACATTTATTTATTTGTTTGTTTGTTTGTTTGTTTTGGAGACAGTACCCTTCCAAGGCATGCCTCCAGTGAATGACTTCCACCTAGGCTCTGCTGTTAGTAGTTTCCACCACTTTCCAACAGTTCAATTACAAATCCATCTATGGACCCTCCATTGATGAGATCAGAGCTCTTTTGATCCGATCATATCCCCCAAATCCCTATCACTGTGCATTGTTGCCCTGGAGACTAAGTCTTCAACACATTGACTGTTGGGAGACAATCCAGATCCAAACTGTAACAGTCACTGCTGTGAGTTTGACAAAAACCCATACATATTATTGTAGATAATATCAGCGACAACAACAACAACAACAAAAAAGAACTCATAATTGGGGGAATCAAACAGTTTAATCTATCCCCTTATTTGTTTGGCATTACTTTACAATGCTAGAATTTTGTACATCTACTTAATTCGACTGAATTGTAGAAGTTGTTGAACGTTGTTCTCCTCTTTTCAACATATACTTAGTTCTGGGTCAGATTATCTCATTTTTAATCACATTTGTACATTCTTTTTATAAATTTTTATTTTTATAATTATCAACCAAGTTGACATTTAAGTAAATTAGATTTAAACTTCTGAGTTTCTTGATGATAACATTCTAATTGCAATCTTATTTATAAAGACAGAATATTTGATATTAAATATTTAAACTTACATAAGTGGTTAAATAATTTTACATCTATTTAAAGGAATACTCGATACTAAGCATAAATGTTTCAAATAAAAACTAATGTCACTTGGTCAGAATGAAATGTCATCTTAAAATTGTATAATACAAAATTATATGTATTCAAAATTTCATCACATACTTGTACATACCTGTATGTGCCAAGTAAATACCAGAAATAAATATGCCAAAATATTAAATAATTTTCTGAATGACTTTAAGTTGTCGTTTTTATTTTTTGTCCACATTTTCTAAATTTTCTTCAAGTATGCTATCACCTTCCACCAGAGAAGCAGTGCAGAGAGATATGGAGGTTGGTTCTGATCCTGGGAAGATGAGAATGTTCTCAGCCCATCATTGAGCTGGCAGGCTTGAGAGTTGTGGACCTTAATAACAGCACTTTCATTCCCTGGTCTCCCAATTGGTTGACTTAGTATTCCTTGTAGTTCATTAGCATCATCTTTCTTCAAGTAATATAAATACATAAGAGGGCAATAGAAATTATGACATCCCTGGTTCCTGATTCATAGCTCAGAGAATTGAAAATTAGTTTAGAAATATAATGAATTGTTCTCAAGGCTGACCTTTCTTCTTAAAGTAATGTACACTGAAGTATCTCACCAACCAGAGAAGATAATTTCCTGATGAAAACTAAAGAAGCACCTATAAAAGCTTACACTTAAACATATTCACATCTCTCCAAAGAACCAAAATATGTTTTTTATATATTAATTTTAAAATTGTGCTTTTACTGAAATTTAAATTAAATTTCATTGATATCAAATTGTTTGAACTGAAGAATAAAATACAAATTTATATTACAAGAAATTAATTCTATGGAAATCTTCTATACTAACTGGAGATAATCAAACTATTTTTTGAAGTTCAAATCTAAATATTTTTCTTGAAGGTAATATTTTTAAGATTCCAGTTGGTCTTAAAATAACAATATTTATACTAAATACTAAGAGAGTAAGGAAAGATCTTACCCAAAAATCTAGTGTTAATATTTCAGAAAAAAAATCAATAAAAAATATCTGTTTTGGGGGATGGGGATGTGGCTCAAGCGGTAGTGCGCTTGCCTGGCATGCGTGCGGCCCAGGTTCGATCCTCAGCACCACATACAAACAAAGATGTTGTGTCTGCCGAAAACTAAAATATATATATAATATATATATATATATATATATATTATATATATATTATATATATATTATATATATATATTTAAAAATTCTCTCTCTTTCTCTCTCTTTCTCTCTCTCTCTCTTAAAAAAAATCTGTTTTGGGCTAGGGATCTAGCTCAGTTGGTAGAGTGTTTGCCTTGCATGTACAAAGCTCTGGGTTCAATCCCTAGCACCACAAAAATAAAATATAATAAAATAATCTGTCTATGGTTTTGAAATGTAACGATTAAAGCTTTTAAAGCTAAAAATAAGATTTAAATGTCATATTACCACATGCTTGTTAAAATAGAAAACTTTTATTGATATTTAAAAGAAATAAAAACAGTTGAGTAAATGGGATGTAACCCCTATGGCCATTCTCAGGGATCACAAACAAGTATTTATTGGGTTCCACCTCTATGCCCTGCACAGAGTTTTGTATATTCCGGGTAGAATTTATTAATATTAGGAAGATTTGAATAAAAAAAAAGATATTCATAGTTCTATGGTATTATGCTCAATGGTGTTGGGTCTTAGCTCTGTTAGCCTAGTGAGTTTGTCAACATAAATATAGATTAATGGATACATTGACACATCTATCTTTCCATCTATTCATTCAACATGTACTTATTAAGCATAGCAAAACACATTCTGTATAAAAATATGTAAGATTGAATAAACACAGTCATTTTGATCAAGGAGATTTGTAATATAAAGATTCCCTATCTTGTACCCTATTGTTTCTGATGTCTTGGACTTAATTAAGTGAAATTAGTAACCTGTGAACCGTGAACAAGGCAGGAAGTAGACATAACTGGAGATGTACAAGAAATATTCAATCCAATCTATGATGGTGTTTGATTCTTTTTCTCCCTCAGAATCCAAAACACACCTGCATATCCCACATCTCTTGCTCCACTGTGACGCAGGACACCATAGCACTTTTTAATTTTTGAGGTCCCCTTTATTCTTTCTTCCTCTCCTTTCCTTTACTACAGTCTTCAGTTACATAGATTAATACACATGAGTAATATATGCGTGTACACTGACACATTCAAAGCATGTAATTATGGTGCCTAGAAGCTGTTGAAACTAGATGGAAATAAGAGGCCTTAAACACTTAGGCAATAATTAATTGATAAATTTTTATAAACAGATCCTGGAATGAGAGATACCAATTTGAGTTAAGAACAGTTCAATAGTCTTTATGGAAAAGATAAATTTTAGTCTTGGTGAGGAGAGAAAATGACACCAGAGGATGAAAGAAACACTGAGGGGAAAAGAATAAGGCTGTGTATGACAGTCACAGGAATTGTCACAGTGTGTAAGGTTGGAGGAAAGAAAATTCTGTGTGTGTGTATAAAGTAATGGTGAATATAGTTGATGGTTCAGATTGGCATAAAATTATCTTACCAAAGTTGTTACGTTGCATGCCTTTTATAGGTTTACCCTTTCATTTGACTATAATTTGAACTTTAAAGAATTTGAAGTTGCCCAATTGCCTATTAACTATTTTATTATAAAATGAAAGTGGGAGGTACCAGTAACAGGAATCTTACTAATAATTTCAAAGTGTATCAAATTCACACCTATGTTTCTACTTTCCTAGGACATTTCTATTTGTTTTATTTATTTCATTTTTGTTTCTTTTTTAGGAAACATTGTTTGGGAGGGTCAACATTACTTTTGCTTTATAAATGAGAAAGCTGAGAACCCAGAGAGGTATTCTCTACTTCTTCCAGATTCAAACTCAATAATGAGCTCTGGAGAGAAGCAAGGTCTTCCTTGTTTGATCTTAAGTAGGACACACGGGAGTAGAGAAAAATGTCTAAAGTGAATTTATTATATTATCATGAAGCTAACATTGAATATTCCTTATAGCTCAATTTTAAAAATACCTATAAAGTTAAGGAAAAAATATTAAAGGAAAGAGAGATAAGGAAAGATATTCCTTATAATCATATTCAATGCTTCAATTCAACTGAAATATTTAGATGAGTTTGAGAAAACCTAATAATTTTTGTATTGACTGATTTGTTTTCAAAAAGAAAGGAGTCTTTGTAGCCTTACAAAAACTTATTTTCAGTGGCTAAGGATGTAGCTCAGTTGTCAAATACTTGCCTAGCATGTGCAAGACCCTGAATTCTATACCCAACATCACAAAACCAAACCAAAACTATCACAGGGCAGATTTCATATTAATATTTTAATTCAACTCACTTTGTTTGAGTCATGTTTTTATGCCTGTCTGTGCATTTCTTTCTGTAGGTCTAACTTCATCATGTTGATCACATAATCAATTTGAATGGCCATTAAAACCTTTCAATAAAATAAAGGCAAATATTTCAGCCTATTAGTTAATATTGGATAAATAAGTGCGAAGCAGAAGGTACCTTCCAAAAAAGTCATTAGCAGGAAAAATTATTAGAAAGAATGTTATTTATCATTAATAAAAGGCCAACTTATCTCAAGACAGGCATTTGTCAACAGAAACATTCACAATGGTTTGGTTCACAGTGGCACACACAGTATTGAAGCTAGCAGAGCTGATCTACTTCTTTTCTGTATAATTTACCAATTCTTTTTATTCTTGCTGAAAATAAAACACTATTATTTATAAAGTACTCTAGAAATGTAATGATAATGAAATTGCAATATATACCTTCATCAATTTGTTATTGATGCTATAATAGTAAAATCTTTGAGGTCATATAGTAGTAGTGATGCTCCATGCTTATATTTTTAACTTGTAATAGCTGGTGTCTGTAGTTCTCTAACTTAGGTAGATATATGATATTTTATAAATGAAGAACTAATATTTAAAGCAAATAGATGACTTGTTCGAATTTAAGTTCATATCTTTTGTGAACTTCAAGTCATAAGGAGCATGGGTGACTATGATCAAATGATCAAATGCAGGTTTAAGGAAAAAGATATTAAAGGAAAGATAAGTAACATGAAGAATGATTTTGAGATATTGCATTAAGCACATGTTATATAATTTAGGAAAATGAAAAATTTCTCTAATCATTTTATTCAAGAACTATGAATTAAAATGCATAGAGAACAAAGAATTTAAAAACTCAGTGTAGTTTAGAAAATAGAGTATTATGCTGGGTTTAGGAGACCAGGCTCAATAGTTGAATGTTGACTTTAGAAAAACCTCATTACCTCACTGGTGACTTCAGTCTTTCATCTGTGTGATTACAGGGTTTGTCTGAATGACATGCAAAGTCTTTTTAAATTTTGTTATTTTGCAATTATTCAAATCTGGCTATTGCAGCCCATAAGGCCCTAGAGAACATAGCAGTATGTGTGGAGCTGGCTAATTTCCAAACTTCACACCACCTGATTCAAGTGGAACTTTCCTAGCAAGTATTGTTAGTACTTTAGACTTCTTTAATATCACTTGCAGAACTTGATCCCACTCTTTTTCAATTCCTATGTGACCTGCTAAATAACAAGAATGAATATATAATTTAAGTTATAATATTGAACAAAATGCCTACATTGTTTCCTATCATTACTCATAGCGTAATGCACTTAGCGCCTTAAACATATATTTCTGAGTTAAAATATTTGTCAAACTTTATTTTGAAAAAGAAGAGTTTTAGGAAGTATAGAAAGTGAGAATGTGATATTCTGGTAATGGTATTTTTTCACATTTTTTTGGACAAAATTATATCTATTTAGGATTTGTGATGGTTTAGAATGAAATAAAAATCTCATTTAGACATTACTGTTAACATGGAGGTAAAAATATAAGCACCATATATTGAGAAGTGCTAGGCCCTGGGATCAATCTCCAGCAGCACACAACAACAACAACAACAACAACAACAAAGGAAATGTCTAAAAATTCTATTACTCGGAGATACTAACCATACTTCAAGTGTTCAAAAGCCACATGTGGCTAGTTATTACCTTACTGGACCTGCTAAATGACATGACCACTATAGCAGAACATTCCTATCATTGCAGAAATTTCTATTGGAGCTGTTTTGTGACATGTCATTTTTTGCTTTTTTGCTGTTGTTGCTGTCGTTACAGCAGATTGAAACCAAGGGTGCATTACCACTGAGGCACACCCACTGTTCTATCTATCTATCATCTATCTATCTATCTATCTATCTATTTAGAGACAGTATCTTGCTAAGTTTCCTAGGGCCTCACTAAGTTGTTGAGGCTGGTCTCAAACTTATGATCTTTCTATCTCAGCCTACTGAGTCCTTGGGATTATAGGCATGTGCCACCACACCCACCTGACATTGTATCTTTTGATAAAACTTTTTATTATGGCTTTTCCATTATAAAGTGAAAAGAATAATATAATGAGCTCCCACGAATTTATCATCATTTAGGAATGATTACCAACATTTTATGAATCTTTGTTTTATCCAGCGATATGCATACAATGTCAAAAGCGAGGTTTGGACAAACTAAAGGAATTAATCAAACAGGAATAAGAGATAGGGTCAAAAAGAGAGGTATGTGCTCATCATCATCAATATCTAAAACTGTTATTTTTGAATGACACAGTTTAATAGGTGTATTCAGATTGGAAAACCAGGTTATGGTCTAAAATATCTGAAATGTGGTTGAAGTAAGAGCTAGAACAATAAATAAGTTGCCTCAATCTGGCTGCGGCAAACTAACCAGGGGGGTGAGGAGCAACTTGTATAGATTGATACAGCAGGAGTGGGAGCCATTTATTGTAGGACAGTAGGGGTATATATACATAACTGAATACACAGCTTGTTCTTAATTAACATAAACTAGGTACAGCAGTCAACCAATAAGGAATCAGCATCTTAATGATTACACACAGCTTAACTTAATTGACATAATCTAGACACAGCAGTCAGTCATTAAGAAATCTCTCATCTTAATGGCTCGCTGGCATTACTTCTCAAACCACTCCCTCTGGCAAAGTGCCAGGCGCCATCTTGACTTGTTTATGGACCCTAACAGTAAGTGAAATTGTAATTAGACCCAGGAAAAATATGAAAGGTCTTCCTATGAGTAAAGAATTTGATTTCTCATGTAGATTTCATTGAAATGGAAGTCAGTGGTTACAGATCTAATCATCATGTTAGGCTACCTATCAAGTGAAGTTTTCCAGATTTTGGTTAGACTTCCGTAGAAAACAGTGACTTTTTTTATCCCTCTTCTTATTATACAGAGGTTGGGTAATCTTAGGATAACATTACACTAATGGGATTTGGGTAGTTTATATGAAATTTTAAAAGATGACCTCTATGTCCAACTTGAGTTCTATGATTTTATCATTTTCATCTCCACATCCACCTAAAAGTTTGGTTTGAACTTCTGTTTTAGTCATCCTTTGGTTTAAGAAAATAATTAATACATTGGTTTCGGATACTTCCTAGGGGCAGGTGTCAGCTTTTTCAGAAATTTTTCTTTTCATTTCCACACAAGAAACCTCTGGCATGAGACATAAAATTTCTCTTTGGTTTGACTGGCTGTGTGGAGTTGCCGAAAAACAATTTCACAGCTGATCTCACTTTGTGCTTTTAGTTGGTAACATCTTGGGAAACTCTGTTGTGCTGTCAATGCTCAGGCCACTTTTAATGAGCTTGAACATTCATTACTAGGGTCGTGCACCCCTGCCATTAAACTGTCATCAGTGCCATGTTCTTGCAAACAGCATCTGAAGGCAGGTAGTTTGCACCTATCTGCTCTCTGATGATATCCGATTTGTAAGTGAAAAAAAAAATACACTTATTAATTAGCTGCATGTTCCCCCCGCCCCTTTTCCTTGGAGTTTGAATACTCGCTCGGTCCACTATGATCAGGACTTCTGATCGTTTAATTTTTCTTCTGTCATCCCATGCCTTTGATGAAATATTTTGGTTTCATTACAAAGGTAATGTACTCCTTACCTTTTGAGTCCCCCCAAATCCCGTTATATTCAAAGAATTAAAAAACTTGAAATCATTTAGAGCAGTAGATAACACTTTGTGGTGCTCAGTGATTGCTTAATGACTTAGACTATGCTGAGACTAACTGGCGCGGCATGCTTGAACCATTCAACTGTTTGTTGCTTAAGGCCCAACTGATCTCCAAGGTAGAGAGGTAGCTTGTCAGTAGGCAGAAGCCTGTTTTCACAGGCAGAAATCAGAAGCATTAGTTTTACATTTGGACAACATGTTGGACAAGTCACTTGACCTCCCACAGTGGCATTTTCTCACACACAAGAATAAGAGTATAATTTTCCATATGCCTTTCTTATAAACTGAGCATCACAGATTTGTATGTTTTCTAAAAAACTTAAAACACTTAAAAAATTCATCCCTATTTTCATTGAATGAGGGTTAATTTTTTCTTCATTAGACTGTATGGCTTTGGGTAAGTCAGCTGGTATGTCTGGGCATTACTTTTGTCAAAGTAACAGTAATCATCACAGCACCAATAAAACTACTACTGTCACTTTGGGAGTTTAGGGACACACTTCTTGCTATGCTATCGTTTCTATTGTTTATAACTAAAAAAAATATTGCTTAAAAGCCTTGGTTTTTACTCTCATGAAGCAAGTCTAATATCTCACTGACCTATATTTCTACTCTGCAAGACTTGGCACACCACAGGGCAGTGCTCAAATCATGGAAAGAAAATATTGTTGCTTATTCTCCATAAATGGGTTTGTGTCCCAAACCATGTTTTCCTTACAGGATTATTGCCTGGAATATTTTTTCCTTTTCATACCAAAATCCAATTCCTGCTCCCCCCCTCCAAGCATAAGTTATATTCTATAGTAAGGAGGCATTTCCCAGGCATTATTATATTTTCAAATAAGCTCCTTCTCCAGTTTTCCTCCTCAGCTATGATTGAGCCACTCTTTTTGTCTCAGTATTCACAGCATCAAACATGGTTTCTAGCATGTAGTTATCTAGTTTTTTCAGTAAATGAATTAGTACGTTGTAATTTTAAAATGGTAATTTTAATTGGAAAATAGACACAATTGTGAAGGTAATTTCCAAAGTTTCCTAATAGTTTTAGATAAAATATAAACAATAAAGGGTTCTATTTCTTCTTTCAAAAATTAAAATAAGCTCCTTCAATTTGTTTAGCTTAATAAGAAACAACTAAATTATGACCAACATGGTCATAGAATGCAGTGTGATTATAGGCAAGCAAACACCAGCACCAAGTTACCCTATAAATAAAGGTTAATTATAGTCTATCACAAATGCTGAGGCAAGCTCTGATGAGTAGAAATATCTATTTGTGTTTAGATCCCTAGACGATCACCTCTTGTGGAGCTATATCCAGCAAACCAATTCCCTAGAACTAGACAGACTGTTCTAAAATCCAATAGGTTGTTGGAGGTACCCTGACGGCTGGGGGCAGGATATTGCTGAAGTTCCCCATTACCCAACTCCAAACCTTCCAATAAAAAATGTGAGCATGGAGCCTTTTTAAAGTGTTTTTTTTTTTTTTAAGTGGAAATACTCACAAAGGGAAGCTTTGAGTTATGAGGCTAGGTGGCTCCTCAGAACCATCTTGGATGGCAAGAACTGAGAGGGGTACCAACATCATTAAGGCTGGTCAAGTTGACAGGCAGAGATTGTATGATGCATTCTTCACATTGCATATGCCATCCATCTCTTTCTGAGCATCCATGGAATTTGCATGCTCAGAAATGTCTTCAAGCTGCTTCTAAGACTATGTTGTTTTATATTATTTTTTTTTCCTCTTTGATTTTCCTAACCTCTCAACATAATGGCAACTAATCCTGCAAAGTCAAAACTGGAAAGGGTTTTAGAGCAGTACCTCACTTTACCATAGTATCTGAAAGTGGACTTGTCCAACAAGGTAAAACTAAAAAGATTTTAGTTTTATCTTGTTCCAAAAATACTCAGACCAGTTCCCGCACCTTTTAGGTGTTCAATACATTGCAAGTAAGCTAAATGAGACCCATGGTTTCTTTCTGTTGCTATCCACAGTCACCACTGCAGGTCAGACTTAGAGGAAAATGACTAGAATTCTTTCATTTATGGCCACAAAAGCCGAGGCAGAGCTAGGTTTAAAGTCAACAAATTGCTGCTTTTTTTTTTTTTTTGGTAAATTATTATAAATGTATGACTGGACTCTCTGATATATGTTTTTTGATTAGATGTTTTTTGAGTGATGCTTTTTGATTCTAGATTTGTTAATTTTCATTTGTTTATCAATCTATTTATTTCTAATCCAAAAAGTTTGATTTTAAAGGAAAAGGAAACTAATAGTGATTGGTAGGCAATAACTGGGACTTTTCTGAGAGGTGACATTTGGCTAACATAATTGCTCTGTTTTCTTCTCCAAAGGCATGTGTATTGCTTGAGATGACCTTTACACTCAGGCTTTTATGTCTATAATTTTGTGCTGTATTTCCTTCAGCTCTTTTAATCAGCCAGCATCTTCTGAGAGAATCCCAAATTTGTGTTACGTTACTTCTTTTTTTTTTTTTTTTTTTTTTTAATTTTTTATTGTGGGTTGTTCAAAACATTACAAATTTCTTGACATATCATATTCCACACTTTGATTCAAGTGGGTTATGAACTCCCACCTTTACCCCATACCCAGATTGCAGAATCACATCAGATACACATCCATTGATTTACAAATTGCCATACTAGTGTCTGTTGTGCTCCGCTGCCTTTCCCGTCCTCCACCCTCCCCCCTCCCCACCTCTCCCCTCCCCTCCCCTCCTCTCTCTCTACCTCCTCCACTGTATAACCCTGAGGGTCTCCTTCCATTACCCTGCAATTTCCCTTCTCTCTCCCTTTCCCTCCCACCTCTCATCCCTGTTAAATGTTAATCTTCTTCTCCTGCTCTTCGTCCCTACTCTGTTCTTAGTTACTCTCCTTATATCAAAGAAGACATTTGGCATTTGTTTTTTAGAGATTGGCTAGCTTCACTTAGCATAATCTGCTCTAATGCCATCCATTTCCCTGTAAATTCTATGATTTTGTCATTTTTTAATGCAGAGTAATACTCCATTGTGTATAAATGCCACATTTTTTTTATCCATTCGTCTATTGAAGGGCATCTAGGTTGGTTCCACAGTCTTGCTATTGTGAACTGTGCTGCTATGAACATCGATGTAGCAGTGTCCCTGTAGCATGCCCTTTTTAGGTCTTTAGGGAATAGACCAAGAAGGGGAATAGCTGGGTCAAATGGTGGCTCCATTCCCAACTTTCCAAGAAATCTCCATACTGCTTTCCAAATTGGCTGCACCGATCTGCAGTCCCACCGGCAATGTACAAGTGTACCCTTTTCCCCACATCCTCGCCAGCACTTGTTGTTGTTTGACTTCTTAATGGCTGCCAATCTTACTGGAGTGAGATGGTATCTTAGGGTGGTTTTGATTTGCATTTCTCTGACAGCTAGAGATGTTGAACATTTTTTCATGTACTTGTTGATTGACTGTATGTCCTCCTCTGAGAAGTGTCTGTTCAGGTCCTTGGCCCATTTGTTGATTGGGTTGTTTGTTCTCTTATTGTCTAATTTTTTGAGTTCTTTGTATACTCTGGATATTAGGGCTCTATCTGAAGTGTGAGGAGTAAAGATTTGTTCCCAGGGTGTAGGCTCCCTATTTACCTCTCTTATTGTTTCTCTTGCTGAGAAAAAACTTTTTAGTTTGATTAAGTCCCATTTGTTGATTCTAGTTATTAACTTTTGTGCTATGGGTGTCCTATTGAGGAATTTGGAGCCCGACCCCACCGACTGTAGATCGTAGCCAACTTTTTCTTCTATCAGACGGCGCGTCTCTGATTTGATATCAAGCTCCTTGATCCATTTTGAATTCACTTTTGTGCATGGCGAGAGAAAGGGATTCAGTTTCATTTTGTTGCATATGGATTTCCAGTTTTCCCAGCACCATTTGTTGAAGATGCTATCCTTCCTCCATTGCATGTTTTTAGCCCCTTTATCAAATATAAGAAAGTTGTAGTTTTGTGGATTGGTTTCTGTGTCCTCTATTCTGTACCATTGGTCCACCCGTCTGTTTTGGTACCAGTACCATGCTGTTTTTGTTACTATTGCTCTGTAGTATAGTTTGAAGTCTGGTATCGCTATACCGCCTGATTCACACTTCCTGCTTAGCATTGTTTTTGCTATTCTGGGTCTTTTATTTTTCCATATGAATTTCATGATTGCTTTCTCTATTTCTACAAGAAATGCCGTTGGGATTTTGATTGGCATTGCATTAAACCTATAGAGAACTTTTGGTAATATCGCCTTTTTGATGATGTTAGTTCTGCCTATCCATGAACAGGGTATATTTTTCCATCTTCTAAGATCTTCTTCTATTTCTCTCTTTAGGGTTCTGTAGTTTTCATTGTATAAGTCTTTCACCTCGTTTGTTAGGTTGATTCCCAAGTATTTTATTTTTTTTGAAGATATTTTGAATGGAGTGGTTGTCCTCATTTCCATTTCAGAGGATTTGTCGCTGATATACAGGAATGCCTTTGATTTATGCGTGTTGATTTTATATCCTGCCACTTTGCTGAATTCATTTATTAGCTCTAATAGTTTCTTTGTAGAGCCTTTTGGGTCTGCTAGGTATAGAATCATATCATCTGCAAATAGTGATAATTTAAGTTCTTCTTTTCCTATTTTGATGCCTTTAATTTCTTTCGTCTGTCTAATTGCTCTGGCCAATGTTTCGAGAACTATGTTGAACAGAAGTGGAGAGAGAGGGCATCCCTGTCTTGTTCCAGATTTTAGAGGGAATGCCTTCAGTTTTTCTCCATTCAGAATGATGCTAGCCTGAGGCTTAGCATAGATTGCTTTTACAATATTGAGGTATGTTCCTGTTATCCCTAGTTTTTCTAGAGCTTTGAACATAAAGGGATGCTGTACTTTGTCGAATGCTTTTTCCGCATCTATCGAGATGATCATATGGTTCTTATTTTTAAGTCTATTGATGTGGTGAATAACATTTATTGATTTCCGTATAATGAACCAGCCTTGCATCCCAGGGATGAATCCTACTTGATCATGGTGTACAATTTTTTTGATATGTTTTTGTATCCGATTCGCCAGAATTTTATTGAGGATTTTTGCATCTAGGTTCATTAGAGATATTGGTCTGTAGTTTTCTTTCTTTGAAGTGTCTTTGTCTGGTTTAGGTATCAGGGTGATGTTGGCCTCATAGAATGAATTTGGAAGTTCTCCCTCCTTTTCTATTTCCTGAAGTAGCTTGAAAAGTATTGGTATTACTTCTTCTTTAAAGGTTTTGTAAAATTCTGCTGTATACCCATCCAGTCCTGGGCTTTTCTTAGTTGGTAGTCTTTTTATGGTTTCTTCTATTTCCTCAATTGATATTGGTCTGTTTAGGTTTTCTATATCCTCCTGACTCAGTCTGGGCAGATCATATGACTTAAGAAATTTATCTATGCCTTCACTATCTTCTAATTTGTTGGAGTATAAGGATTCAAAATAGTTTTTGATTATCTTCTGTATTTCTGAAGTGTCTGTTGTGATATTGCCTTTTTCATCCCGTATGCTAGTAATTTGAGTTCTCTCTCTTCTTCTCTTCGCTAGCATGGCTAAGGGTCTGTCGATTTTGTTTATTTTTTCAAAGAACCAACTTTTAGTTTTGTCAATTTTTTCAATTGTTTCTTTTGTTTCAATTTCATTAATTTCAGCTCTGATTTTAATTATTTATTGCCTTCTACTTCTTTTGCTGTTGTTTTGCTCTTCTTTTTCAAGGATTTTGAGATGAAGTATGAGATCATTTATTTGTTGGTTTTTTCTTTTTTTAAGGAATGAACTCCAAGCAATGAATTTTCCTCTTAGAACTGCTTTCAATGTGTCCCATAGATTCCGATATGTTGTGTCTGTGTTTTCATTAATCTCTAAGAATTTTTTAATTTCCTCCTTGATGTCTTCTATAACCCATTGATCATTCAGTAACCTATTGTTCATTCTCCATGTGATGTATGCTTTTTCCTTCCTTCTTTTATTGTTGATTTTCAGTTTCATTCCATTATGATCAGATAAGATGCATGGTATTATCTCTACTCCTTTATATTGTCTAAGAGTTGCCCTGTGACATAATATATGATCTATTTTTGAGAAGGATCCATGTGCTGCTGAGAAAAAAGTGTAACTGCTTGATGTTGGGTGGTATACTCTATATATGTCAATTAGGTCTAGGTTATTAATAGTGTTATTGAGTTCTATAGTTTCCTTATTCAACTTTTGTTTGGAAGATCTGTCCAGTGGCGAGAGAGGTGTGTTGAAGTCTCCCATGATTATTGCATGGTGGTCTATTAGACTCTTGAACTTGAGAAGAGTTTGTTTGATGAACATAGCTGCACCATTGTTTCGGGCATATATATTTATGATTGTTATGTCTTGTTGGTGTATGGTTCCCTTACGCAGTATGTAGTGTCCCTCTTTATCCCTTTTGATTAACTTTGGCTTGAAATCTATTTTATTTGATATGAGTATGGACACTCCTGCTTGTTTCCGAAGTCCATATGAGTGATATGATTTTTCCCAACCTTTCACCTTCAGCCTATGTATGTCTTTTCCTATCAAATGCGTCTCCTGTAGGCAGTATATTATTGGGTCTTGCTTTGTGATCCATTCTACTAGCCTGTGTCTCTTAATTGGTGAGTTTAAGCCATTGACATTTAGGGTTATTATTGAGATATGTGTTGTTCTTCCAGCCATATTTGTTTATTTCTGTTACTAAACATGGTTTGTTTTCCTCTTTGATTATTCCCCCCCCTTTATTGTCCTACCTCCCACTGTTGGTTTTCATTGTTATTTTCCATTTCCTCTTCCTGTAATGCTTTGGCAAGGATGTTTTGAAGAGATGGTTTTCTAGCTGCGAATTCTTTAAACTTTTGTTTATCATGGAAGGTTTTAATTTCATCTTCCATCCTGAAGCTTAATTTCGCTGGATACACAATTCTTGGTTGGAACCCATTTTCTTTCAGTGTTTGAAATATGTTATTCCAGGATCTTCTAGCTTTCAGAGTCTGTGTTGAGAGATCGGCTGTTATCCTGATTGGCTTACCCCTAAATGTAATCTGCTTCCTTTCTCTTGTAGCTTTTAAAATTCTCTCCTTATTCTGTATGTTGGGCATCTTCATTATAATGTGTCTAGGTGTGGATCTCTTATGATTTTGCACATTCGGCGTCCTGTAGGCTTCTAGGATTTGGGATTCTGTCTCATTCTTCAAGTCTGGGAAGTTTTCTTGTATTATTTCATTGAATAGACTTCTCATTCCTTTGGTTTGGAGCTCTGTACCTTCCTGTATCCCAATGACTCTTAAGTTTGGTCTCTTAATGTTATCCCATATTTCTTGGATGTTCTGCTCATGGTTCCTTAACAGTCTTGCTGAGCTGTCTATGTTCTTTTCCAGTTGAAATACTTTGTCTTCATTGTCTGATGTTCTATCTTCTAAGTGTTCTACTCTGCTGGTAGTATTCTCCATTGAGTTTTTAAGTTGGTTTATTGCTTCCTGCATTTCTAGGATTTCTGTTTGTTTGTTTTTTATAACCTCTATCTCCCTGTATAGTTGCTCCTTTGCTTCCTGGATTTGTTTGCGTAATTCGTTGTCGAAGTGGTCTTTCATTGTCTGATTTTGCTGTTTAATGTCTTCCTTGATACTCCAGATCATTTGAAGCATGTATATCCTGAATTCTTTATCTGACATTCCATCTGCTGCAGCTGTTACCTCTTCTAAAGTTGCGTTGACCTGCATTGCTTGTGGTCCTTTCTTTCCTTGTCTTTTCATACTGCTTGCGTATCTTTCCTGCAGGTGCGGGCGGCGGCTCTGCTCTCTCCTTATTCCAATTGGGGTTTCGTGGCTACCACGCCGGCAGGTCACTGGGCCTGTTCTGGGAGCTGGCGGCGGCTCTGTTCTGCCCCTGCTCCGATTGGGGTGACGAGTGTACCACGCCGGCAGGCCACCGGGCCTGATCCGCCGGTCGGTTGCAGGTTTGCCTACCCTGCAGGTACGGGAGGCGGCTCTACTCTGCCCCTACTCCAAATGGGGTGACGTGTCTGTCGTACCGGCAGGCCACTGGGCCTGTTCCGCTGGTCGGTCGCAGATCTGCCCACCTTTCGGGCACGGGTGGAGGCTCTGCTCTGCCCCTACTCCAATTGGGGTGTCGTGACTACCCCGCCTGCAGGACGCTGGGCCTGTTCCTGGCACGGACGGCGACTCTGCTCTGCCACTACTCCAATTAGGGTGGTGTTTGTACCACGCCGGCAGGCTCCTGGGCCTGATCCGCCGGTCTGTTGTAGGTCTGCCTACCTTGGAGGCGCGGGCGGTGGATTTGCCCTGCCCCTCCTACCACGCCTGCGGACCCCTGGGCCTGATCTGCAGGTTGATCACTGGTCTGCTCACCCTGCAGGCACGGGTGGCGGTTCCGCTCCGCCCCCACTCCAATTGGGGTCACGTGACCACCACACCGGCAGGGCCTGATCCGGGCGTGGCAGAAGGATCTGCTCTGCCCCTACTCCAGTTGGGGTGACGTGTGTACCACACTGGCAGGCCACTGGGCCTGACCCGCCAGGCTGTCACAGGTCTGTTTACCTTGCCCGCGCGAACGGTGTCTCTGCCCTGCCCCACCTACCACGCCCATGTACCACTGGGTCGCGGGTCTGCCCACCTTGCGGGTGCGGGTGGCGGCTCCGCTCCGCCCCCTCTCCAATTGGGGTCACGCGGTCACCACGCTGGCGAGTCGCTGGGCCTGCTCTGGGCGCTGGCGGCAGCCTGGCTCCTCCCCTCTGGCTCGAGGACAAATTGAGGAGACTCGGGTGACTGTGCCTCACCCCCCCTACCAGGAGACCAACTGCTTATGTCACCGCTGGTATTGATGAAGTTCTCTCCTCCGCCGCTTTCTGCTGACATCAGATCTCTGCCATGTTGGTATCCTATGCGAATGGCAGCATTTCGTTCCCCTTGCCAGGCAACCAAAGCAACGGGTGAGTCCTGACCGGCCCTCAGCAGGACCCGGACCGAGAAGCAATTTCCGCGGGCTCCTATCCCCGGGCCAGGGAAGTTCCGGGACCCGGAACTCGGCCGCTCCGTGCTCTGTGTAAGCTCCTATAAGTGTAAGCTCCAAGAAGCAGTCCCGCGGGCTCAGTTCCGGGAGCCGGAATTCGGCTGCTTAGTGCTTGGTGTATGCTCTGATAGGCGCAGGGTCCAAGAAGCAGCCTCCGCAGGCTCCGCAGCCCTGGGCCAGGGCGGTTCCGGGTCGGTTCCGGGAGCCGGAACTCGGCCGCTCTGTGCCCTGTGTAAGCTCCTATAAGTGTAAGCTCCAAGAAGCAGTCCCGCGGGCTCAGTTCCGGGAGCCGGAATTCGGCTACTTAGTGCTTGGTGTATGCTCTGATAGGCGCAGGGTCCAAGAAGCAGCCTCCGCAGGCTCCGCAGCCCTGGGCCAGGGCAGTTCCAGGTCGGTTCCGGGAGCCGGAACTCGGCCGCTCCGTGCTCTGTGTAAGCTCCTATAAGTGTAAGCTCCAAGAAGCAGTCCCGCGGGCTCAGTTCCGGGAGCCGGAATTCGGCTACTTAGTGCTTGGTATATGCTCTGATAGGCGCAGGGTCCAAGAAGCAGCCTCCGCAGGCTCCGCAGCCCTGGGCCAGGGCGGTTCCGGGTCGGTTCCGGGAGCCGGAACTCGGCCGCCCCGCGCTCGGTGTTCGCTCCGATAGGATCAGGTTCTAAGAAGCACCCAGGCGCTGTACCCTAGCAATCTGTCTGCAAGCCGCAGGCGAATTGCAGCCTGAAATTACCTGATCTATGGCTGAATGAGCTGCGGTCAGTCGAAAACAGGGGTGGTGACGTCAGTTTAGCAACATGGTGGCTGCTGGCCTCCTCTGTGGTCTGACCGGTGTGGAGAACCGAGATGGACCGCTTCCTTCCCCCGTCTCGAACCCAGAATTCAGCCCTGAGTACGGTGCTTGCGCGGCTGGCAGAAACTGCAGCGCTGTAACCCTGCGTCTCTATCCCAGTGCGCTCTGCAGACTTTAGCCGCGGGGCGATTTGCTGAATAAGCAGTGTTACCCTCCGTGCAACAAACCTCTCGCGTTTGAGTCCCCGTAGCCGATCCTCGTGCGATGGAAATCCTTCCTCCAGGTTCCGGAGCACCCCACTATTGCTGGAAATTCCTAACAAAATATCCTTTAGCCGTCCTGACTTGTCATACTCCCACACAGTGAAGCAGCACACGGGGACAATGCACTCCCCTCGCCGCCATCTTCCTTTTTTCCACGTTACTTCTTTTCTTTTCTTTTCTATGGCATCAACTCTACTTTCTTCTAACAAAAATGCCTTTCATGCTGCTACCCAAATGTTGGTTGTTTGAAGACCTCAATTTTAGTCTTTTGTCCTAGCTTCATTCTATAATCTTTTTTATGCCATGAAATATTCATTGCACATTGGCATAAATTATTTTAATTAAGCCATATTTTTTAATTATTTTGTTATTTGAAAACATATCTAGTCTTCAAAGAATAAGTCAACATCCATTGGTTGCCTCCTCCTGCGATTATTCATGGTAATATTATGTGAGTTTTCTATCATAAACATTGATTTATTTTTCCTGTTTGTCTTTGGAGATTCTTATAGACTCAGTCTGTTTTGCTCTTGTCTTGACTGGGTCTTGTAGTATCCCCAGGTTTAGAAAAGGTGGAGATGTTTACTTCTTGATCTATTGATTTGTGTCCGATCAAATTCTGTTTAGGGCATTACTATTAACTGATATTGTGTATTTTCCTAATTTTTACTTCTTCAATACTCTAAACTTACAGTGTACATGAAAAATCATATTACCTTAACCTGATTCAAACACTATGCCATGTACCACATGTTATTGAATATTGTGTTGTATGTCATTTACATGAGCAACTTTTACATTCTTTGTATTCATTAGAATAATTAAAAAAAAACTATCATATTACATTCCCAAGGGAAAAGGGGGATTTAGGAAAATTATCTTAATTATGCCCAAACCTACAACTCTTTATTTATGGGGCCTACACATTCTACAATATGTGAGCCCTATCACTACCTTCCCCAATCCATCATGTATACTAAGATTTGTTTGGGGATTTGACATCTAATAGATATTCTAAAAGTGATACTGTGGGGAGGATGGAGTTGGAAAATAAAACACAGCAGGTCAAGACCTTTAAATAGTACCTAAGCAGCAGACAGATGGCATCTAATTACCTGCTTTATGCAACCATTTGAATTTTAGATTTAAAGATCAGACAAAAGCATCAGGAAATACAGTTTTACATTTTAGATTTTGATTTTTATCTGTTGTACATGTATGTCTTGTGTGTATTAAACCATTTTATTGTTAACACAGCCCAGTGGTCTAAAATATTATGATATTTTAGTTCATTTCTGGGGACCTTGTAATTTATAAAAATTCATCACTGTTTCTTAGAGTTTGACAATTCTAGATTTAAATGTAATGTGATACTCGCTGGATTAGCTCATATTTCTATCTATACAAATTTATAATTAAGTAGATATTTAGGAGAGCATGTGGCAAGTACTGCTAACCAGCACATTTAATATTAACAATCTTAAGACTTATTCTTCTTTTCAGTTTCAGAGCCAAATTTTTGGCTTGACCCAGTTCAAAATTACTCGAAGCAGTAAAATAGTAAAAAAGTGAAAAAAAAAGGCTTATACTTAAACAATGAGCAGGATCAATAAATTACAAAGCATCAAAGCATTAATGAAAGTTAAAGTTGTAATAACAAAACAGCTTTCTCTCTCCAGAAAATGATTACAATTTCTAATTAATAAATATCACTCATACAAATTTGTATATCTTTTTGCAATACATATGCTTGCGTTTATTTTGAAGTTATGATAAAATTCTATGTTATATGTAACTAGCTTTAATGATTTTGAAAACAGAAGTTGATATTTGATAGACATTTAAATGTAATAAAAGCCCACACATATTATTCAAGGTTTTGGATTAGAAATTTAAGACCTATTTGAAAACAATTTAGAAATTTAAAAAAGGAAAAAAAAAAAAAAGCAGAAAAAAAACACAAAACCCTGTCCTAATTCTGCCTGCCTCCATCTGGTGTGTAACTTCAGGAAAATTACTTAGTTTAAAGAGATTGCATAGCTGGAAGCCATCAATGAGTTCTACACATTTTTTTTAGCTCTTACAGTCAGTTAAAATTTATGATAATTATTGATGACCTCCTTACAACAATGGCTTTTCATCGCTTCTTGTCATGAGAGTTGGTTTGAATAAAATCATACTGAGAGAGGAAAGGGTGCTGGGGTAGGGGGGAGAATAAACTTCAGGAGAACTCAACAGTTACTAATATGGCATTATGTAAAAATGTGGATGTGTAACCGATGTGATTCTGCAATCTGTATTTGGGGTAAAATTGGGAGTTCATAACCAACTTGAATCTAATGCATGAAATATGATATGTCAAGAGCTTTGTAATGTTTTGAACAACCAATAAAAAATAAATAAATAAATAAATAAATAAACTTCAGGAGAATATAAAGCTTTAAGCAGGAGACTGGCTTTCTGGAATGCACTGTGTTTCCTTTCTCCCTAGCCATTGCTGGAGGCTTTGGCAAAACTCCAGGGTTTCCAGGAGCTACAAGAGGGAAACTGTCACCCAGAGCTGTTGAGAGATCAGACAATATGATAAGTGAGCACTTATCAAATCCAAAGCCTACCATATAAGGTTCAGAGTAATTTTACTTTTTAAAATTTATTTTTTTATAAATTTTAGTATCCATCTTTCTTTTTCAACTCATCGCATATTCTAAACATTTGCAGCAATCTATCATATTATACTCATCCTTAATTATCTCATGTTGCTTTTTTGAAGTATTCAAATTAAATCACTAATTTTATCAAGGAAATTCAGAAGTAGTAATCTGTAGAAATGTAATTGTATTGCAAAAAGATATACAATTTGTTCATGGATAATGGTGTCCTAATTCTGGTCTTTATCAAGGTCAAGCAGGTATGTGGATAAATTTAACACAATATGACATTTTCACTAAAATGGTGCACATTGGTTGTATATTTGTACAGGTGTGTGATGATTGACTCCATTTTATAATCTGAAATACTTTAAAAAATTTTTTTACCTAAAGTTTGTCATCATGGAAAGTTAGATGATACTGAAAAAACACCTTTTTGTGTTACTATCATAAAATGTGTCCAAACTGTTTTCCCTAATATCAGTTACTTTATAAGTAAAGAACAGGTTCTGAATATTTTAACAGAGGTGTTTGAGTTTTGGCTTTCATCAAAATGATCTCCTGATACCTGATTGCATACCTGATTATGAATCTATCCTACAATACTGGAAATTTACTCTTCATTAAATCTAACAGAAAATTATAAGGTGGGAGCCCAAACAGTATGATATATCTATAGCCTTGTTAGTTGAAAATACAATCAAATCAATTAATAGCTTATATTGGTAGGAAGAAAATTTTCTCAAAAGTATTTAAAAAATCAAGACTATTTTATAAACAGGTTTATATATTCACAATAAACCTGGAAGTTGAAACATGGATTGTTGTGAACAAAAAATAATTTGCTCCAAGTGTAGTTAAATAGTTTATCTGTGGTACCTTAAAATAATTTATATGGATAATTGTTTTGTTTTTGATTAGTTAAATATACATTTATTGCATTCCTTCATATGAAATACCCCATATTAGATAGTGGGATTTTAATATTTAAAGGAAGATGAATAAAAGATTATAGTTTAACTCAAGGGCAAGACAGAGATATAAGATAATAATTCCAATAAAATGTTTGGATATTATCTAATGTTAGAAGTCTGTTCAAGATAAAATTATACAAAAGCAAAATTGAGTTTCTGTGGTAAAACAAAAGAAAGCAGAGCCTCAGCATGATTTATCAGAATGAATACAAGTTGATAGATGTATAGGGGAATATTCAGAAAGCACCAGGCTGAGGGTATAGTAGTGTCTTTGCATGTAAAGATGTGGTTCAAGTATTTTATTTTTAGGGAAGTTCAGACTTTCAATTGAAATTTAAGTAATCGAGTTGACTGAAACTAACTGACAATAAGAAGATCAACAAATAAAAATGCTTCATTTTTTTTTTAATTTGCACATGTACATGGAAGGCATACAAACTCAAAGAATGGCCAGATGATTTAGGCTCAAATATTATCTTCCAGGTAGAGGGAAAGGAAGGATGCTGTTGTCAATTTTAAAGGGATCATAAATGATTTTTGAAGGAGATAATGAACTTGGAACATAGACAATGGCCTAGAATGAAGTTCCCATGGGCTGTAGGCATGATGTTTGATTTTAATCTCTTTGTGATATGAGTTTAATTTTCCTTGCTTAAGTGAATTTCAGTAAGAAGACTGAAAATGATGGCATTCTTTGGTGCATCCAATTTTTAGGTAGAAAAGGACACTTCAGGAAAACCCCTTCCTGTGATTCAGGACAGAATGAGGATCCACAGAAAATAAGTGTGGGGAAGGCCATTGAAACCTGGCTGCTGCTGCTTTAGCTGAGAATTTCAGAGGGTGTCATTTTCTGAGCCCCAACATACTTGGTATCTTACCATTTTTTATTATTCAGTTTATAGCTTAGTATACTTTACAAGCAAAAAAAAATATATCTGTACATGCTTATTCTGTAAGTCCATCTGTAATACATACAGAAATACCTACAGAAAATAATGTTATAGATCAAAATTTTCAGATTTGACTATGCAATGCTTAGGCTCCAAAGTCTGTAGAGTTCTGGAAGGAAAAACCTCATAAAAAGCTTTCCTGAAACTCTACCTCATCCAGGACAGTCTCACTTACACTTGTTTTCATATTGAGTTTTCTCATTTGGGAGGAAAAAAGAAAAACAACAACAAAAAAAATTCAATTGCAAAAAGCAAATAGATTTAAGTAAAATCTCCTGTCAGACTTAGTCTTGTGATTGTTTTTCTTGTTTAATCTATTCCTGATGACAGGAAAATTGAAAGCTTGTTTATAGACTTGGGAACACTTATCCTTTGAAATCTATATCTATTTACTTGAAGGTCAGTCATTTTCGCCCCCTGATTATTTTAGAAAACGTCAGGGAAACAAACACAGTAATTGATCATATTAGGATGGAGTGAATCCACGAAGAATTGAAAGCTTACTCTTGAAAGCTGTAGTGTATATTTGAGGATTTGTAGAGAAAAAAAATAATTACAGGCCTAGAGAAACAGAATAAACATCAGCGGAAACTGCACAGTGTCTGGGGCTGGTATGTTGGTCCTGTTCTACCCCTGATACACACAAGGAGTAGTGAAAAGTTGAGATCCTATTCCCAGATCACATGCTTTGTCAAATAGGAAGATAGATTTAAACAAGAAGATAAATTTAAACAAGCAATGTTTGTCCTGGAATCTTTCACCCATCTATGTCACCTACTATAAACACATATAGTCGAAAATATAAAACAAATGTTAACATCTGTTAGTATCACCTGATGGGCTTCCTTAGGTTGCTGGGCTTACCCCAGAGTTTCTGAATTAAGTAAGTCTGAGGTGGCCTTAAAAATTGGCATCTCTAATGAGTGTACTATTGCTTGTTCTAGGACTAATTTAGAGAACCACAAGAAAAGCAATCCACAGGAGCTTGCTTATTGAAATATATTGTCTTCTTCCAGTGAGGAAATAAAATACCCATTTTTCTGCCTGAAGAGTTATAATTCATTACTAAATGAATTAATTTGTTTTGGAAATTGAAAATTTAAAATTTGCTCAAAGGAGATAGCGATACCCACTACTTTTATTTGGTCTCAATTTTCATGTTCACGTGACTTTTTCTGTTGTTGTTTTTCATAAAATTTGATGAATTATGATGTTTAACATAAACTACCTCCATTGATTTTGTAGTAGTCCCATCATGTGCATTTAAAATTGTGCATTTAGGTCTTCAAAATAACCTCTTAAGATAAACTTTTTATGCCTCTCAAATGCTCTCTACTATGAATCTACTACTGCTAGATGGAAGAAGTGATACTTAATATAAACATATGAAAACATTTGCAAATTCACTTATAAAAAGAACTAGAACTTGTTCAAAGTATAGATGAACCTGTCAGCTTTTTTTTTTTTTTTTTTTTTTTTTACCTTATCTTATGTCTTATTCCTCCCTCTTTAGATTTCTAGTGTGTTTTACCATTTTCAGTATAATTTTGTTTGAGGTATTTTTTTTTTTTGCTACAAAAAGCATACTCAGAATTATTTTTCTTTTAAGACAAACCCAAACTTTTTAAGGTTATTATCATAACACTGAAAAAGTATGAAAGGGAAACAGTGCTGATATTCAAATATTTTAAGATATCATTTGCAAATGAGGACATGTTTTGATCTAACTTACTGTCAATGGAGGGAGGACTTAAGAATGTGTTTTTTATGCTAGCAAGAAAGAACATCTAAAAAAAGTAAAACAGTTAAGTAATATTCTGTTACTTTCATAAGTATATTCAAATTACAGGGGTAGGGATAGATCATTTTAAGAAATATTTAATAAGAGATTCCTAAATAAAGTAGGTGTTGCTGTCCTGATTCTTTGCAGCTCTATCAGTTATCGTATACATTCAGTTTTTTCACTAATGTTTATTTTCTGTGTAATTTAACAAGTTTTTAAAGTCTTATTAAACATTCATGTGTTTATGACTATAAAATTCCTTGAGGTTTTGCATTTTAAATTTTTTTTTTCATTAATAAGTGTGATTTTATTGATTACATTGTTAAAACCATAGAGCTACAAGTAGTAGAGCTATTATTTTCAAGATGAATTATAGAAGGAAAAGAACTGAAAGAAAAAGAAAGACCTTAGAAGGAAGAAAAAGAGTACATGAAACATCTTTTAGGTTTAAAAATATGAACATTGATTTCTGATGATAGTTTCTTTAAAAATTATAATTTTGTTTGGTTATTTCTTTTGCTTCTGGCTATGACTTAAGACAGTGAATGACAAGGTAATCATCATCCTTCAGAGGTCTGAACATTTCTGCAGACTTTATAGACCTATTTGATTTCAATAAGTACTAAAAGGTTCTGTAATTTTGCAGGGTCCCACATTTAATAAAGAGCCAAGATTGATTCTATTCTGATCTCAGTAAAATGAAACTCTTATCAAGTATGAAACACTCGTAATGGGCCACATCCTTTCAGTGGGATTATCACACAGTAAAGGGCCGTGACATGTGGTAACTGGCTATTGACTTGTCCACTGGAACAGAGAAAAAGGTTGCTGATGAACTTGTATCAGAGACCAGGTTACCTGACCAGCCCCAAGGTTTATTGTCAGGCATGTAAAATAAACATAACTGATCATTGGAGTCAGTGTGATTTAAGTACTGTCACAGAGGTGAGTGGTAGGCATGAGAATCCAGCATAGCCATCACTGTCAGGCTTGTGTTGGAATCCTAGCCTTGATCTTTATATTGATATTATGTCAATTATTTAACTTATGTTAGACACCAGAAATTAAAACACAACATCAGCCTCTCTTCAAGGTACTTATATCCAACATAGTTGTTGATGCTATCCAGTTATTGATATTAAAATACACAACCCATACTATGGACAATTAAAATACAGAGTTGTGGTGTTGGGATTGAGGTGGCACATCCTGTCCTAGAAGTCACAGGAGGGCTGCCTGGTGGAAGAAACCAGGGAAAGTGTCCTGGAGGAGGGTACATTTTATCTGAAGCCAGCAGAAAAATTAGAGGTAATAGCTCTTTAGTGGATATCTATTGAGTGCTTGTGTCTTGTGTGCCAAAAACTCAATAATAACCATAGAAATTAGCTAGTTTAGTAGGAAAATCCAATTAGGACATCTCATTATTTCTCTTAGTCAAAATGAGGATGTCAATATTTAAGAAGGTTATGTAAGATGATTGCTTATATTGCAAGTTGAAGCTGAGTTGCAAGTCAAAGTTCATGCTATCAATCCCTGTGCAGTACCATAGAGTGCTAGAAACATGGGTTTGCAGATCTTTTCTATAGGTTATAGAGGAGCTGTAGAAATGCAGGAGAATTCTAATTGAAACAGAGGGTTAAGAGATCTAAGCATTGTTCCTGAGGACTGTCCTTACAAAGAAAGTAAAAATAGGGAAAAAGGAGCCAAAAAATTAAGTGGAGAAGCTGGAAATGGGAAGGATGATTCAAAGAGAGTATAGTCAGTAGGGACAGATACTCCAGGAATTAAATCAGCAGGACAACTGATAACATCTCATGAGTTGAGCACATTGCAGTTCACTGGTAGTTCTTGATATAAGAAAGTTCATTAGGTTGTTGAGGATTAAAGACAAGAAACAAGGAAACATTAGTGGGTGAAGTTGCAAGAGAGAATAGATGCAATGAGTTTAGCCTCCTCATACCCAAATCATATTGTTGGGAATACAGGTGGAGACAGGAGCATACAAAACAAATATATATTTGCTTATTTGTGCACAGACCAGACTTGAAGGGAATTGTATCTTTTATTCCCCAACACTTTTGAAGCAGGGTTTTTGGTAGTTTCTGGGCTGGGAGTGCCATGTTGGAAAATGATCATTTGTCAGTTCATCTCCATTTTTGAAAAATTTTCTAAAGAAGAGAATAGAGCAAATTGGAGAAGAAGAGAGTGGCTACTATTTAAAGATAATGGGTTTTGATTGTGCAGAAAAGATTAAAATAACTTTTAAAAATTGGAGTCTTTGAATGAGAGAATCACAGTGAACATTAAATCAAATAGCCAGCAATCTATTCAAAAGAATCTGGAAATCCAGTTACATGAACCTGGAAACTGTTTTGCTGGAATTAGTTCTAGCTGAGTCTCTGATACAGGGAATTCTCCAAAGTTGTGTTTCTAAGATGTGTCCTAATTTCACTCACCTGTTTTATGTGACAATGCCTGTTTTGTACAACACCGTTCATTTGTATATACTTAAAACATAATGATCTGATTTGGTTTTATATTGCTTATATGATAATGATTTTGAATATACTTTGCTAAAATAGGTTATTCTTTTTTCATTCCAGTGGGTTTTTAAAAAAAATTGTATTACTTGAAAATGTTAAGATAATTTTTCAGCAATATAGGAATATTTTGCTGAAATTCTTCCTTACATGTTTTTCTAACATTTACCCCTACAACATAAGAAACATGACCAAATCCTTAGACAGATATAGTTAGAATTTTTCATCTTTATGCCTATCTACTTAAGGTATAATATAAATTTTTCTCTTTGGGAAAAGAAAATATCAAAGAACTGTAATGATATTCTAAAACAACTTTGCCACCTGGGAGTAAACTTGACCATACAGGTAGGACTGAATATTAATAAGGATTTATTATATTGATTTTTTAATGTTTTAATTCTGTGAAATAATTAGCAGTTAGACAATTTATATACCACATATTCATTTTTCAAAATCCCCCAGGAAATTAATTTTATTAGACAAACTTTATAAGGGAGGCAAGAGTAATTGAAACACTATTAATTAAAAGGATCAGGTGAACAAGGTAAGCAGGCTTCTTGGTTTTCTTTACCACAAGCAAAACGAGGGAAATTCTATGTCACAGGATAGTATAGGGGAACATTGCTTTTCTCCTTTGCCCATCTTAGGCTCATTGAGTAGGACTATGCAAATAAGGCTGAGGAGACAAAAGAAGAAGAAAAAAGCAAAATATGAGTAACAATGTATCAGGCTCACATATGGGACCACTCAATAATATGTAATTCAGAAGGGTCATTAGACTCTAAATCTTATGTATCATCTTAGCAAAGAATAGTAAATTTGTAGAGAAGTTATGAGACAAAGGGAAAGGATGTTTCACTTCTATGGGAAGCAATTTATGGAGAGCTAATTGTACATAGAGCTAGTTAGTGAGGCTTGGTTTGTCTGGTCCTCTGGTGACCTGTCTCTGGGATGATAAGGGTCTAGTTATTTCCAATTACAAATGTCTGTCTATTCCTTTTAAATAGAGAAGAGAGGAAGGACACTTTTCAAATCTATGTCCTGATTGTATCCAAATAGGGAGAAGGCAGAAGACCTTTCTTGTATCTGCCTCTTCTCAATTGCCTTCTGTTCAAAATAATGCTTATGGAGAAATGAAATAACTCATTACCATGCAGTGGATTAATTTTGCACATTTTTCTTGATCTATCATAATACTTATTAATTAGATGTTAAGGTCTCAAAAACCAGCTGTGTGATAATACTAAAATATAAAGGTCACAGTGCCTCAACTTAAAGAGATCCAAAGTCAATTGTGCATATCTATAAATATAATTTCAAGCATAGGAAGAAATGGAGACCTGAGTGTGGGGGCATCTGTGCAGCTGCTGGGCCTGCTTGCGTGTTTCTCTTTCACTGCCTTTGCCTGCTCACCTCTGTGCAGTGAGAGGGAGGCAGAGGGAGGTCATTCTGTACCCATGACCTCTGCAGCCTGACTGATCTGTTTTTATATTACACCAACAAAGGCATTCACATTTCTGTATGTCTCAAGCAATTTGGGACAGGTTATGTGAAAATAATGTTCGTTATTTATTTGAAATTCAAATTTACCTGGACATTCTGTGAAATCTAGTAATTAGATCAACATTTCCCTTGGTTTTTGTGGTTATATAGGTCATGCATGTTAGGTAAGGTCTGGTTCAGTGGCTAGGCATAACTATGATGAAATAATCAAATTATTTCACAGCTCACATGATAACTAAGGACTGTAAGGCAAGAAACAATTAAATAAGGTGTTGACAACTGTCATGGAGAAAGAAAAAAGATATAGATGTGACCAAGGAATGGGGCTGATGTACACTGCAAAGTCAGGCATGACGTAGCTGAGGCGGTGACAGTGATGTTTTTCCTGGTAGCTAAATTATGGAATCCTCCACATATGTACAAATATTAAGAAAGTACTAGAGATTGAATATGTAAACATCCTGAGGGGTGAAGCTAAAGTAATTTACTCACTGAATGTAAAATAAACTTATGCCTGAAATATTGTCTGGATTTTTTTGTGTGGGGGGGAGGCAGGGCTTGAGGAAAGAGGATATATTTTAGCTTTAGCTTTGATCATGGGGTGGAACTTGGATTATATTCAAAATATGTTGGGAAGCTTTAATGTAGGAACATGATATAGATTACTTTTCTATTGAAGTTGAGGAGGGCTGAGGAATATTGCCAGAGATCAAGTTTGTAGAACCTTGGATTGGTTAGCAGGGAGTGATCACTCTGTGGCTATGCAGGAGTATTCAACTAGCTCTGCTTAGTTCTTTATACTTCTAGTAGAATCATAAGTGAACTCCTGTCATAGCATCTAGAATGCTATCTTGGAATTTCTGGTTATGCCACTTTCTCCTCCTTTAAACTATAAGCTCATCAAGGATAGAAAACTATGATCTTTACAGCACCCTGTTATGTAATGGTCAATGCTATGTGGAAAGCAAGTCCATGAATACTGTTGGGAGCACTTTGGTAGTTCGGAAGTCATGGAAATTTGCTTCATATAATACCAAATAGATTTAAATAAATATGTGTTTTAGCTATTCTATTAATTAAAAGGTTTGCAGCATTAGGGCAAGGAAAAATGATATATAATTATGGCTAAATAAGAAACCTTAAGTCCTATTTTTTGTTAAACTTTGATGGTTAAATTCAGGAAAATGTTGATGAGCTGTCTTGAGGCACAGAAAAAATAACCAGACACACAACTGATCAGCTTCCTGGGGAAAATTAGCTGTCACTACCTCATCAGCTTCCCTTTACCAAACCATGTGACTGGTATCTGAACCCTTCTCCTCTGTTCCCTTTGCAACCCAGGACACTCCCAGTCATTTTGGTGAAGAATATATTATGTGATACTTTGACTCCCACCAACTTAATGAACCACTTTTAAAAATGTCAGAACAAATAAAATGCTTACAGCTACAGCACCCTCTGGCAACAGTTAGGTGTTCTCCCAATACAAACACACATGCCCTCCACTTTGGTTCTACCACATTTCAGTTTCAACCACATGGTGTTCACTACATATGCACATATGGCAAAGGATACACCTCCTTATCTGTTTTACAAGTTAATGATTATTTTTGTAATAACTTGTTTAAATTTTAGGTGCCCCTTAACAGTTCAGGAAGGAATCATTCCTATTTTGTTAATTTTTCAGCCTGTCACCCCTCCCATGTGCCTGTCACTTAAAATATAATAAATTTTTAATAAGTGAGTAACTGATATAATGAGCTAAATCATAATCTCACTGAACATACCGTTATGAACTCAAGAGTGGTGTCATTCTGAGTGTTGAGGGGCAGGAGGGCGCAAAGAGTCTGGTTAGAACAATGCACAGATTATTCTAACCAGAATAATCTTAGTTATTATTCTGGTTAGTTCCAGAGTAGCACATTATAATGCATGAGGATTTGGGGGGAATTCCTGAAAAAGAATATAAAAAATAATTTCTATTTACAAACACTAGGAGTCAATATATGATTATTAATCTTTGTGCTTCTGTATGAATACATATTTAATAAACATAGCAACTTCATTAGAAGTACCCACAAGCCTTCACTTTAATTGATTAGTCTTCCGTATTTCAGTTACCATCTGTTGTAAAGTGTCCTTCTTTCCTAAGTTCTTATCACATCAAAGCTAACGCTCACTTTATTCCCTCTTGGCGGATTCTTGATGGCAGTAGGGAAAAGGAGAGTATTTCATTGTTAGTGATGGAAAAAGTACTTGTACATCCAACAAGAGTCTCTTCTAAATCAGCCCACGCTTTGCTCTGACTTTTGCTTCGTCTAGCCATTGTTGTAGCAACTGGCACCTTGCAGATACTCAAGGACCATTTCTTGTAAGTCGAAAGAAGAAACAGCACTTATGTTGAAACTAAGAAAAAGGCAGATCTTAACAGTTTGTGTTTATGTCCCCAGAAATGCTTGTTGACTACACACAAACACCATGCTGAAATATAATCACCCAACGAAATCACCCAAAGAAATAAAGCAAAGCTGAGATAATTGCCACAAGGGCTATTTTTAGTCAGTATTAATTATATGTTAACCAACTGGTATTTTCTGCCTAAGAGGAGATGACATTTCTGTTGATGACACATGGCATGTGTTCCAGCTGCATCTTCATGGCACCACAGGCTTTCTTCAAGTCTGCACAAGGAATTCATTATAAAATGATATTGCTCCTTTTGTCATTGCTCTGTTTTTGTGCTCCGCTCCACTCAATATAAAGAGGGACATTGACCATTTCTTACATGGCCTTTTCTACTATTTCCACCTCAACCTTCCAGTTTCCCTCAGCACTCAGGTCTAATGTTGAGACAGAAATGAAGTGACCCCCCTCTGTTAGTCAACTTTCTATTATTGTGACAAGTACCTTAGATAATCAGCTCAGAGGAAAAGTTTATTTTGGCTCCAGTATGGGAAGTTTCACTCTTGGATTGATCATTGTTATTGTCCTGGGTCTGTGAGACAGCACATCATGTTGGAGAGTGTGTAGCAGAACAAAACTTCTTACCTCATAGCTGGAAAATAAAATAGAAAAGAGGAAATTCTATGTTCCCACAATCCCCTTGGAGGGATGGACCCAATGAACTAATACCTCCTATTAGGCCCCACCTCTTAAAGTGTCTACCATCTTCCAATAGCACTATTCTGGAGACCAAACTTTTAATACATGGGCCTTTGGGGGACTCAAGATTCAAACTATAAAAGGTTTTGGTGGTTACATTTAATTGATAAGACACTTTTCAAGACTTAAGTGTGAAAACGTGTACAAAAGTTTCACCCTATGAGTAAATTTTATAAAAATATATATTTAACTAAATGCAAAAATCTAGACTTAGTAAATATTGGACTGTTAGAGCTATGTTTTAGTGAGGAAGTTTCAATTAAGAGGGATTAAATTGTTTGAGGTCCATATCTCTATCTCAAGATTAATTGTATTTCAAACTTTTTCCTTCTGTCTTCACAATCAATATGACCTTAAACTAGTCAACTTTCTCCTCACCTATAATGGACTCATTAAAATCTTGCACTGTCTTTCATTGCTTGAGAGTCTGATAATGGTTTCATGGGGACTATTATATTCAAAGCTTGTTTTATTAGAAGCTAAAGAAAAAAAGAATATGGAAAAAGGGAAGCTGGTCATGAGGGCTGTTAGGTATGGACTTTATGAGCCACATAAAGATGTTACATACTTTTGGAACTCTGAAGTCTACATGTATGTAACATACACAACTTCTCAATGACATCAGCTTTGGATTCATTGTTTAGACATGTTTTATAAAGTCAGAGTCTTCTGGGATATGAATGAATATACAATGGTGAATAATAATTAACAATAGCGACATTTCCATCTTCATGCTTCTGTTTTCTTATAACTCAACTTAATATAAATTCCTGACTACTACAAACATCATGTAAACAGAATACCACCCATGAGGAGTGATCACCATTGGATGTCATTCTGTCTTATGGCAGTTAGAACAGGTTACATTCAAGGAGATGTAAGGACACTCTGAGTAAATACTGGTATCTAGAAGGAAGGGATTTTGAAGTAGTGTATGAAATGACTTATGGCACATAATATCTAACAAACTTGCTTTTGAGAGTTGGGTTCTTATCTTCATAACTTTATGACCTTCATCATGTAATTTCTCTATGCTGAAGTTTGTAAATCTACCCATCTGGGGTAGCAATATGTACAACATGAAGATGAAATAGAGCACTATGTACAAAACAATATGATTTTATTGCATATAATATAAATAATTACTTACCATTTATTATAATTTTAAGTATGTATTTATAAATAATTCATCCAATAAATTGAGAATGGAAAAACTATAAATCAAATACTCCTTGACTATTTCTCTTGATGGAAGGGAAAAAAGTAGAAGGTGAGTTCTGGGGGTGGATGTATTAGGAAGCTACAAAGTCTTTTTACAACTACCAATTAATTTATTCTCCCCCACTCTTTTAAAGTAAGTAGATCCAAGTGAATTTATTTAGTATAACCATACTGTCACCAGAATAAATTAAATTATCTAGAAGACTGGGTACCTGAGTTCTTCAGTAACAACTATATGACCCAGGATAAGTTGATATCACGTGTCCATTTTCTTATCTGTATAATACTGAGTTAGTCCTAGTGGTCATTAAAACTTCTAGACACAAGTATTTGCTTATAAAATAGTGCTTCTTTCAATTTATTCCACTGTTGTCAGATGAAAAATCACTTTAAGACCTCAGATTTTAATTCTATTTTAGATTGTTTTTATTTTACTCTGAAGCCTGAAATTGCCCATAAGCAATGGAGTCAGTAAATCATACTAAACCCCTGACCTTTGGTGACTTTTATTCCTACAAACTATGCTGGGTTTTATTGTCAGTAACAGGTTTCTTTCACAAAGAGGTGGTCACTTTGATATCATAATAGAAAGGTCAAAATGTTTTAGCTTTACAGTTATAAATTGTTGAGCTGCATCTAAGTGTTTTTATATTTCCATTTTAAGTTTTTATATTCACACATAAAAATCTGTGCATTTGTTGAAAAAAAAAAAATATATATATATATATATATATATATATATATATATATATATATATAAATGCTTTCAAGAATAGCTTGAAAAATAATTTTCTAAATATTTTTCAGCATATGGGTAAAAAATACTAAACCAAGTAAATTTAATTATATAGACTATTTCAGGATACCAAAATATTATTGGCTTTGTTAGTCAGCTTTGTGTTGCTATGGTCGAAACACATGACAAGAACAATTTAGAAGTGGTAAAGTTTATTCTGCATCAGTTTCAGAGATTTAGTCCATGACTGCTGCAGTCTGGCTGCAGCAAAATAACCGGGGGGTGACGAATAACTTGTGTAGATTGATACAGCAGGAGTGGGAGCCGTTTATTGTAGGACAGGAGGGGTATATATATATATTCCACACAGCTAATCTTAATTAACATAAACTAGATACAGTAGTCAACCAATAAGGAATCTCCACACTTAATGGCTCCTGGAGTTACTTCACAAACCACTCCCTCTGGCAAAGTGCCAGGCGCCATCTTGACTTGTTTACAGACCCTAACACATGACCAGTCAGTTCCATTGCTAGGCCCAAGGTGAGGCAGCTCATCCTGAAAGAAGGGTGTGACAGAGGGAAGTTTCTCAGGACACGGTGGCTAGGAAGCAGAGAGAGAGGAAGGCGCTGCAAGGAAAATGAACCCATTTTTTCCATTCACACCAGACCTGCCTGCAGTTTCCAACCAGCTAGACCATTCAAATTAGGAAGTCCCGATTAGATTTCAGCTCACATAATCAGTTCACCTATGACTATTCCTGCAGTAACATGGGAAATATTGAGGGACACCTCACTCTCAAAGCGTAACATAACCTGATTAGATGAGTAAAGATTATAAAACAGGCTATATTTAATAGAATTTGTTCATTTCAGTGGCCACAATTACAATGAATCTTAAATATTTGCATAAAATATATTTATACAGGTTAATTATTTATATTCATAATTTAATGAATTCTTTTGGTATGGCAGAAACAATATTTTTTATTTTTATGAATATATTTTGTAAAAATGATCTTTGACTTTGAAAGAAGGATCTGTTACATTCCTCATAGTTATATTTTATTTGTTAATATGTGAAATTAAGATCCTCATTGTGATTCATGCATTTATATTGCATTTCACTTTGCTATTTGGATGTTTTCTATATCTTTGCCAATTGAATATGGATAAATATGATTAAAACAAAATATCTCCAGGCCAAAAAAATGACAGTGCTGAAAACTGAACAAAGTCTGAAATGTTGTATACTCTTGATGGGAAACTGGAAAGTGCAGCCACATCCCTCTTCTATAGAATAATAACAGAAGGAAATAGCATTTTTCCCAGAATCTTTCCACACTTGGATCTGAGTTTCTGTTAAAAGGTTCATGTCAGGGACATGTGGAGAAAGGATACTATTGAACTCATTAAGGACCAGTCCAGTTTCCTGGCTCTCCAAACCTTAGTTCAGAGAGGGAGTCTTGGAACATACTGTCCTCTGCACAGTTCCTGGAAGGCAGGCTACTCTTTCTTCTGACTTGGTTAAAGGACCTAATAAAGAGATTGTTGACTATTCTTCCCAGACCTGATCTGTCCAAAGTGGTTTCTAAGAATAGAAATTTATACCTAGGATAGGAAGCATGAGTTGGTGTTTGTAAGGTTACGCGAGGATCATGTATTAGACCACTTGTGCTAAATAAAAAGCATATGTGGAGGTCCATAGATGAGATACTGCAGTGTTTTCTAGGTCTTGGAAGAAAGCATTAGTTAGTGAAATGTACATGTAGAGTAGATTATATAGGAGGAGGGGGATCCATGCAATGCAGTAGGAGGAAAGCCTCTTAGTTTTAGAGAAAATCATGCAGAGGTTGAATTATGCAGGTTTTCGTCAAACTGGTAGTGAAAATGGCAGTTTATTCTCAAAGCTGTGAGGACATAACACGGTGTTTTATGTGGAAAGTGACATGAACAGACTTCCATTTAAAAAAAAAACTGGAATTTGAAACTATTTGTGTCTTTGGACCTTAAAAACCTCTCACAGCAGAGGTTAGCAGTTGGATTATAGACACTGACTATGAGAACACTGATCCTCAAGGAAGGGAAATTACTGTTTCCATCATGTTTCTCTTGAAAATGTCAGTGAAAGTACTGGTAAAATGCAGGGCACTGCTCCTGGGGGTATGCTTTTGGGGGATGTAGAAGATGTTAAAATTCCTTTTTCTCATTAAAAAAATAACACTGTATTTTAATTTGTTATGAATGATTCAACCTTACCACAAAGAAAAGACAAAAAGGAAAGAAAAAAGACAATCACTAGTAATAATTGCCCCTTTTTAACATTAATGATACCAATAAATAAAAATTTCTAAAAGCATTCATTCTATCATATACATTTTTTTATTATGACAGCCAGGTGGAAAATTAAAGCAAAGTAGTGCAATAAAAGTAGTTCATAAGAGGTGCACTTTTCTTCTTCTTTTTTTTTTTTTTTCCAAATAAAGAACGGAGTCTAAAACTAAGAGGTTTTCCTGAATTGTGGCCCCCACTGTCCTTTGCCCAAGATAGTACAGATTTTTGTTAGGCTGGTTCAAATAACCAACTACTTTTTCTATGTTTATAGACAGTTTTGCAAAGGAATATATTTATCTTTCTAAAATATAATGAGTTCAACCAGCATGACAGTGTTAGAATTCCTGGCTAAGAATAAAGGAATCAGTGTTATCAAGGGTTGAAGATGGCAAAAGAGAGTTAAAGGTCAAAATAATCATTTTGGCAATGGGAAAATAAGTGGGCTATACCAATGCAGACCTCCTCTCTTTATAGAAAACAATATTTATATTGTCAAAACTCTATTTCTGTATTCTATCTTCTCTGAGGTCTTTCTCCTTGACTTGCACAGTACTGGTGTCTGGATGCCTCCTCACATGGTTGTTCCTCTGTGCACCCCAGTGCCTCTTTCTCTGGGTTCAAATTTCTTCTATTTAGCTTGATTATCTTTTTTTAAAGACCATATGTCCACCCTAGTTAGAGTCTGAGGTATTGGGGGGTTAGGGCTTCAACAGATGAATCTGGGTGGCCAATGAAAATTAGCCCATAACAAACTCCAAAAGTTTCAATGACATTTAATTATCAACCAAAAAAAAAAAAAAAAAAAAAAAAGTTCCTCTGACTTTCTTTCTTAAGCCTTCTCTGATTTGTCTGACTCCACTAAAGTTTGCCAGTCCTCACATATGAGATTATTTTCCCAATGTATCTATATCATTTCTCTCTTTTCCCTAGATCTTATCTAGTACTGGCTTTACAACTCAGCTCAAATTATTCCCAAATTATTTTATAGGCCCATTTAATTTTAAGTCTTACATTGAATTTTAAGTGTTTTTCTGCCACAGTCTGGCTGGGCACAAATCACAAGCCACTCAAGCAGGAACAAACTTTATTTCTGAACTCCCCCCAAACGCCACCCACGTGGCCTTCTTCTGGACACACCACACACCAACAGGAACTCCCTCCACCAGAACTTCACCAACCAATGCGAACTCCCCAGGAATTCCCCTGAGAACTCCAAAGTAGCAGGCACCCAAGTTGGATAGCAGGGGTCTATATACAATTGAATACACAGCCTGTTTCAATCCAGCATCGTCCAGTCACAGCAATTATAGACAGCTTAACTTAATTAACATCATCTTAATGGCTCCCCTCTCAACCATTACTTCTGGCAAAATGCCAGGGGCCATTCCAACTCATCTGTGGCTCTCAACATTTTTCTATTACTATTGTCTCTTCATCAATTGTATTGTCATTGATGAGAATGGGAAAAACATGCCCTATGCATTTTAGAACTCCCCCTGTATTGTATTATGTACAGTAGACCATTGTGTGGTGTCTATGTGTAGATGAATTCTCAAAGTGCCCCATTTGACTGAATTTCTGATTAGTGAAATAAGCAGCTACCTGATTTCTATTTCCAATCTTGATTTCCTGATTTTCCAAACCATTAATTGGTCCTGGGAATTCCCAGCACTAGTTTTTATTCACCATATTACTTTACAGCCTTCTACAATGCTTGAGTAGGTTGTTAGATGCTTTAGATAGAGTTGTGGGCATGAGGATGCCTGCACATATACTATCTGCTGCACTTTCAGGCTTGTTTTTACTGATGTAGATAGTTATTTCACCTTCCTTTAGGTTTCCTTGTGTGCCTTTTCAAGATAACCTTACCCAATACAGAATGCTGTTTTTAAAGATTATTCAAGCATTTGTGCTCTGTGTGGTAATATCCAAAGTCATAGATGCTATTGGACTGTATTCCTGTGTTGAATGAAAAAAATTCATATTGATCTCCATGAATTACAAATGTTTGTTTTAGAATATTGGTGAAATAATATTTGGAAATGAATTGCTACCTGAACCAAGTATACAATAACACAAGCCAGTTATCCCCATGTGGTTTCTAAAAATGGAAATCATGTAATCTATCTCCTTCACCTTGGAATAATACACAAAATGTCAAAATGAGTAAAAGGGCCCTTGGTAGTTATGGATTCTATATTGTTTATACTTTGTTGTTGCGTAGGCACTTAGATTAAAACAGCGCACAATGTCAGCATCTCCCCCTGTGTTAGCTTTTACAGTCCCAACATATGTCCCAAGTTTAAAAAGCAATAAAAGGCTGCTACTTCCACAGCCATTAGCTCTGGTTGCTGCAGTCAATCATCCATAGAGGTCAGAGTTATATCAGTTTTTTTTTCCCCATCCTCATTGCAAAATCAACTCTAGCCATTGTATTCATTTATCATTAAAGGAAAAAAATGAACCAAGGAACCTGTCAAAACTCCAGAGTTAAACTGAAATGAGAGAAAACTCTCACGACTTTGAGGGAAGATGATACTCTTCAGGTTGAAAAGCAATAAAAATGTGAGACATTGATACTATAAATTGAAGTATCAACCAATCTCTCAATCTAAGAAATGAATTACTTTAAAAATTCAACATATTCTGAATGTTGAAAAACTGAAAGCATTCCCTACAAAAACAGGAACAAGACAGGGATATGCACTTTTCACCACTTCTATTTAACATAGTCTTTGAAATTTAAAGGAATACAAATAGGAAAAGAAGAACTCAAATTATCTTTTGCTAATGTCATGATCCTATATTTAGAAGACCCCAGAATTCTACCAGAAAACATCTATAACAAAAATGAGCAAAGTATCAGATTCAAAATCAACACCTATAAATTAATCATGTTCATATTCCAATGATATTTCAGATAAAAAAGAGAAATTAGGAAATCTGTCACTTTCACAATATCCTCAAAAACCTGAAAATCAACCTAACAAAAGAGGTGAAAGACCTCTACAATGAAAACTACAGAACACTAAAGAAAGAAATTGAAGGAGACCACAGAAAATGGAATGACCTCTCATGTTCTTTAATTAGCAGAATTAATATTGTCGAAATGGCCATAATACCAAAAGCATTATACAGATTTAATTCAGTTCTTTTAAAAATGCCAATGACGTTCTTCATAGAAATAGAAAAAGCAGTCATGAAATTGACTTGGAAAAATAAGAGGCCTAGAATAGCATCACAATAACAGAGCTTAAATTATACTACAGAGTTGTAGTAACAAAAACAGCATTCTACTGATGTAAAACCAGGCATGAAGACCAATGGAATAGAATAGACGACACAGAGACAAACCCACGTAAATACAGTTATCTCATACTATAGAAAGGCACCATAAACATACATTGAAATAAAGATAACCCCTTCAAAAAATGTGCTGAGAAAACTGGAAATCCATATGTTGTAGAATGAAATTTAACTCCTGTCTCTCATCCTGTACAAAACTCAAAGTGAATCAAAGACCTAGGAATGAGACCAGAAACCCTGCCCCTACTAGAAGAAAATGTAGACCCAACACTCCAGCATGTTGCCTCAGGAACTGACTTCCTTAAAGAGACCAAAAACACAAGAATTAAAATTAATACATCAGCAAAATAGGATGTCATCAACCTGAAGCGCTTCCTCCCAGCAAAGGAAACAGTCAAGAACAAGAAGAGAGAGCCTACAGAATGGGAGAAAATCTTTACCACCTTCACCTCAGATAGGGCATTAATCTCCAGGAAATAGATCTCAAAAAACTTACCCCCCACCAAAACAAATAGCCCATTCAATAAATGGGCAAAGGAACTGCATAGATATTTTTCGAAAGAAAAAATACAAATGGTCAACCAATATATGAAAAAAATGTTCAACATCTTTAGCTATTAGAGAAATACAAATTAAAACTACACTGAGATTTCATCTCAGTCCAGCCAGAATGGCAAGTGTCAAGAATACAAGTAACAATAAATGTTGGCAAGGATGTGGGGGAAAAGACATATTATACATGCTGGTGGGAATGCAGGTTGGTGCAACTACTCTGAAAAGCAGTATTGAGCTTCCTCAAAAACCTAGGAATGGAACCAAACTTTGACCCAGTTATCCCACTCCTTGGCATATATTCAAGGGATTTTAAATCAGCATACTACAGTGACACAACCACATCAATGTTTATAACACCTCAATTCACAATAGCTAAACTATGGAGCCAAGCAAGGTGCCCTTCAACAGATGAACAGATAAAGAAATTGTGGCATATATACACAATGGACTGTTGCTCATCCATAAAGAAGGATGACTTTAGGACATTAACTGGCAAATGAATGGATCTAGAGACTAAGTGAAATAAGCCAATTCCAAAAACCAATGATTGTATGTTTTCTGTGATACGTGGAAGCTAACCCAAAATGTGGGGAGGGCAGGGAGAAGTTCAGTGTAGTATATAATGGGAATGAAGGGAACGGAGAGGGAATAAAAAAGGAAAGATAGTGGAATGAATCTGACATAAATTTCTTATGTAAATATATGAATTCCCCACATCCACAAAAATTAATTTAAGAAAATAATAACTATGAGTAACTGAAAGATCAACGGAAGGAAGGGAGCAGGAAGAGATGAAAGGGAAGGGGAAGAAGAGATAATTAGAATAATATATATTCCATATTTGTATAATTATGTTAAAATGGATTCTACTGTTATGTGTAACTAAAAATAAACAATAAAGAGACAAGAACCCCATAAAATGATATGAATAATTAGCAGAATTACTTAGATAATTTAAGATAAAATTTACTTTTGCCTCAGCGACTTGAACATTTCTACTTAAGTCATTGTTAGGAAAGCTGGTAGGACTACTTCAGCAGAGTGTTGCTTGATCCACCTATTAAGTCAAGAAAGGAAAGGAAAATATAAGTTGGTCATGTTTGAGTTTTCTGCTGGGTAATACAGCATTGAAATAATTTTTATTGGATTAAGCATATCAAGTAAATAAGCTCATTTTGAACAATTAAATTGGAAACAAGGGTATTTTTATTGCTATTTCTATTGCACCTTCCGGTTTCCTCACATTTCATTTTGACTCAGGCACACATATTAATCATATTAATTATATTGTTTGGAATTTTTTTATTATTTTAAAAGGGATATTATATGACAGTCATATAATTACAAACATTTCGTAGTCTTCTGATGTTTGATAAAATTGTTATAATTGTGTTAACTTATATAAATTTACAAAACCTGGGTTTGAAAGTGGCATTCAAGCAAAGATATAAAAGGATGCATAGGTAGTCTTTCTGAATACAAGTTGTAGCACAACTTGTATTACTCGGAAAAGGGGATGATGGGGTGATTTTATGAATGTTCAGTTTCCACTTCAGTTTCTGACCAGCCTGGTCTAGAATATTCTTCCTGCACTTAGGGCCAGAAATTTTTGATGATTTAAATTCTTAGTCTGCCTACCTAGAGCCAAGGTTTTCAGGCTTGGTGCTTTTATGATGCTGACTTTGTGTTTTCGAAGTTTGGGAAGACTACTGCCAGAAGTATTTGCCCACAGTTTGGTTTGTATTCCCAACCATTGCTAGTTTTTCATGTCCCCGACCAATCCAAGATTCAGCTCCTCAGCAAGTGACTAGGTGCTTAGTTGAGCTGATCTGGCAACATTGTAGAGAATATATGTTCTTTACCATTTTTTAATTGGATAATGTGATGAAATATGTGAATATTTTTTTTATAAAGATTCTCATCACATCAACAGTTACATACAATTTCAAGACCTATTCATGAACTTGAACTTAAGAACTCTAGGTTTAGAGATGCTCTTGAATGTATTTCCTTGAATTTTTTATTGTATGTGAATTTTTCTTGTTCTTTTGTCCCCTGGTTATATTAAGCTGCTTTAGAAGGCAGCGTTTAAGAAATTGGAATATCTCTTTCCATATAAATGTGTGATAAAATTTATTACAACTTATATGATTTATTAAACTGAGTCGCCCCTGAAGCAAATGCATTATTAAGTAGTTAAAAAATTCATGACATGTCCTTAACTCAGTGAGAGTGCCTTAGAGGAGCTCATTCAGCCGATAAATATGTGTTTAACAAAATTGGTTGAAATGAATCTCTTTTATGGCTTTTTATAATTATTGTTCTTATTTAAGACTTAGATATATATACGATAAATAACAGAATGTGTTTTTCACATAGGGTCGTGATTTGTTTTTGAATGCAAATAGTCAGTTTTCATCAGTATGTAATAAAATGCTTTGTTGCATCATTAAAATTCCTCAATAGACAGCGAAGTACTACAACATATTCCCTATATTGTACATAGTTACATTTCTGTTTTGACATTTAACGAACATATACAATGGAAATCTTACATGATGTTTTAGTATGCATATTGGGCTGAGGCCTCAAGCACTTGGTTGCAGAAAAAGGATTTTAAATTTTAGTCTTTTCTTTTTTTTAAGATTTAAAATTTTAACTTTCCTCAGTTTTCAGTCAGACACGTTCAAGTAAAAACTGCTATTAAAAACAGAGTTCTGGTTGGATGTGGTGACATACACCTGTAATCCAAGAGACTTGGGAAGATGAGGCAGGAGGAACACAAGTTTATGGCCAGTCTGGCAATTTAGCAAGACTCTGTCTCAAAATATTAAAATATAAATAGGGCTGGGGATGTATGTCAGTAGTAGAACACACTTGGGGTCAATCTCCAGTCCTGGAAATAAACAAACTATGTTTCCCCATCATGTATAATAGGAATATTTGCTATGTGTTTAATAGAAGAGGCAAGGGCTAGGGTCGTGGCTCAGCAGTAGAGCGCTCACCTAGCATGTGTGGGGCGCTGGGTTCGATCCTCAGCACCACATAAAAATAAATAAATAAAATAAAGTATTGTGTATATATATATATATATACTACAACTAATATATATATATATATATACATATATATATATGAGGCAAGACTGATTCAATAGCCAGTATAATATATCTATTGCTATTGTCACACAGAGAACACAAGTCATTGCTAGTTTTAAAATTTTCTTCCCCTAGCTCTTATTCAAAAACAGATTTGTATTGTTGCTTAAACATTAAACACTTTGGCTAAAAATTCTGAGGCAGTGTCCATGATCTTTTTGTTGCTCCTGATACCATCTCTTGTCTTATTGCTACTACTACTAGTTCCATCATCTCTAGTAATTGCTATAATTTATTGAATTCTCACTCTATGACTTACATTAAGAAGAGGAAAACACTTTATTTTAACCAAGTTACAGATAAAGAAATTTAGGTCCTGTAAATTTATATAACATGCACAAAAGAAATGTACAAGAGGACGGTTTTTGGTTTTGCTTTTTTTTTTTTTTTTAGCAATCCACATGCAATCCAAGAAAACACAATTATAATACTGTAAACTATTCTCCAAGCTCTTAATGATTGGACATTTATAATGCAACAGGAGCACATTACTTCATTTTTACTATTTGTACTTTGCTTAAGCTCTTTGGATCATTTTAAAATAATTCTCTGCTTGCCCAGCTACTTTCCTTGTCTCCCAAAGAATCTTGAAATTTTAATAGGTCAAGACATATTTTTAGCCCATTTGTTAAAGAATTTCTTTCCTCAGAAGCAACCCATACACTGTTCACTTCATTTTTCTGTTCACTTCAGTATTATGTACTTGACTTTTCATCTATAGTTTGAAATATATTAACTTACATGTTTTAAAGTAAGTTAAGTCTTATTATTTGTAAATAAAATGCAACCGAAGATATTTTTTAAATTTTTTTCTAAATTATTTCATTACACTCCATCCAAGACCTTTATAAAAATTCTCAATTAAGTCTCTTGGACTGGCTGAATTTGCCACTTCAATTATGAATGGAAAGATTCGAATGAACACTAGCAAGCAAATATATTTCAGTTTAAATATTTTAAGTAACTAGAAGGAATTTCTTTCTGTTTAAATTAATTTATAATGGACTACTAATTATAGCAATATGAAGATATTGTTAATTTTCTCAAATAATTAGTGTAGTACTGGAAAAAAAAAAATTCCAGCAATGACATTTCAGGGTACTGGATACTGCCAAAAAAAAAAAAAAAAAAAAAAAATAGCAAGGGGTTTAACACGATTTTCCCTTAAATAAATACAAGAGCTATAGTATACAAAGATGTTATATTTCTCGTTTTCTTATCCAAGATGGCTATATCTTAGCTCTCCACATCATCAGGTTCTGCAAGAATAATAGGTGCAACCCTGGCATTGAAAATGAACAGCTTTAGGATTTTTTTTTTTTTTTTTTGCAGGGGGGTGTATGGGGTGGAGGTTGAGGAAGCAGGGAACAGATCAAATTTGGGATAGTTATTGAAAAACAATACCTTTACCAGCTAAGAGTGAGAACTTGGATGGAAACAAGAGGAGAAAACTCTCACACCTTTGGTAGCCCAAAGTTGTAGTCCAGGTTCAGATAAGCAATGAACCAGCCAGGACTTTCACTCAGAGATTCTATAAGTGAGAGAGCTACAGAAGGGCCAAAATAAGCTCTCCACATATTGCTTGGATGATGGGGAACTGTGTACATCTGTCAGCAGGACCTGACGGGGATTTGAGAAATAGAGGTGCTGAAGAAGACTTGAGAACTAGCAGCGACTTTAAATGTGTTTTCTGAACAGCTCACTCATCAATTTAAAGAGAGCAGACTCCTTACGGGAACAAGGACTTTTAGCAAGCCTTCTGTCCAAATAATTCACTGACTACTACACTATATTAGACAGAGGGGAGAGTCTGAGAAAACAGACAAAAAAAAATATAGCAATATTAATAATAAAACTAAGCAAAGAATCATTGGCTGTACATGTGAGCCCATAGAAATATAAAACACATTCCAGAGTTGGTAAGTTGTATTATCTAAAAATTAAGAATTTAAACATAAATTATGAAACATCCGAAGAAACATGAAAGTATGATCAATACTCAAAATAGTACTGAGTCAATAGAAATTCACTCTAACTAAGGCCAAGTGTTGGGTTTAGGGGGGCAAGAAAAATGCAAAGCAACTATTATAAATGTTTAAAATATTTGTAAAAGAAAGTTCAAAAAATAAAGGAAATATAATATTATATATCTAATAACAGAGAAATAAAAATTATATTTTAAGTGCAAATCAAAATTTTATATTTGTTACTGAGATGGCCATTTCTCCATATGGCTGCAATAGCAGATCTGAAATTGCAGGAAGAATATTTAGTAACTTGAAGACAAATAAGTAGAAAAAAATCCGATCAGGAGAAGAAGGAAAAACATTGAAGAATATTATACATAAACTTTGAGATGTGAGAAAAAAATGCAACATGTCAACATGTATACAGGATTGGGGTCACAGTAGGAGATAAAAAAGAAAACCAGGGACAACCAATGTTTGAAGAAATAATTGCATAAAACTTCAAGATTAGATAAGAAAACACTAATCCACAGGTCCAAAAAAGCTCAATAAACATCAGGGAAAATGAAATGTATATACCTACACACACATATAATAAGTTTTAAAATTTAAGTTATTGTTAACACTTGAGCTTATGCTTAATAGATTTTTCCCCTCAAACCATTTATTTTAAATTTGTAACTCTAACACTGAAATATTTGCATCTGAAAAATATTGATATTTACTCATTTCCATAATCCTATAATATTTATACTATACTATTCAATTATAATGCAATGTAAGTAATAACTAAATCTGAGTAAAATGTAGCACTTCTTTAAAGTTTTCTTAGTCTTAGAATATCATGCTATAAGCAAGTCCTGTGAAAAAGCATGGTCAACAGTCATTTTTAATACTTTTTATATTAAAATAATAAAGAAATCACTTACTGTAATCTATATGGCTGATTGCATTTTCATTCTGATAAAAAGGAGACTAATCTGTCTTCTATTTTTAAAAATTTTTCTTTGCTTCTTTTTGATTTCATTGTATTTGATATGTGAAATATCCACATGCTTCAAATCTAAGTGATGATTTGATGGAAAAGAAAATATAAACAGAAAATATTCCATTCCTTTATGAATGATGGCTGCTCAAAATTCTCATCAAAAGAACAACTTGGTTAAAATAATTAAATACAAGTTTTGTATTCTCACTTGGAGAAAGAACACCTTACCTTCACAGAGTCTTTAAGAGTCTTGAATGCGGAGGACAAAATTGGATGTATATAAGGTTTGAAATATGATTTAAAAACAGTTTTTATGAAATAGCTTGATTAAGGATGGATGAAAAATATTGTTAAGCTCGAATTCGGGACCCCCAAAAGACCACCAGAGACCCAAGATCGATGTAAGCAGCAAAGAGGTGTTTATTGCGAGCTAGCTCGGTCCTCCGAGCACACACACAGCAACCGGTGATGCTAAGAGGCCCCGAGCCCAGGGTTTGCAGCAGTTTTATACATTCTTTGGAGAAGGCAGGGACCCCCACATACATCATAGCATCTCCTAGCAAATCATCACACACCGCGGGAAAATCAAATAACAACTCTAAAACATGATTAGCACATTCCCTGGCAGGAACAAGTTGGGTAGGGGTAATTGGTCACTACAAGAGGGGGATTCATTTGAACTGATTGGTTTAAACCGTGAGGATGTCACAAGGGGAGTACGTGCCAAACTGCAGGGCTTCTAGTTTAGATACTGGTCACCACACCTAGGTGGAGGCCATCTGAAATTTCAGATATGTGGTTATCTTGGCTTTTCCGGCTTTTCGGAGAACTGTTTCCACAGAGCTTTTCTGTAGTTTTTTTTTCCTGACTTTAGGACTACAATAAGTCAGAGGTTAAGTTTCAGAGCAAAATGAGGTCCAAAGCAGAATGAAATTGCTTAGGTCTTTCAATTATAGTGATTTAAATTTATTTGACCTACCAAGGTAAATATTTTGTACAAAAGACTTAAAAGAGTCTTGGAGTAAACTGCCATTTGATGTTGTTTATTTATTTTATCATTTTGGGGGGAGCAAACCAAGGGTTTTTACATGCTAGACAAGCACTCTACCACCGATATACACTCTCATGCTATCTATAGAAAAGCTAAAAAAAATTGATACTTATTTAAATAATTAATTAGGTATTTCCTGGAAGGATAATGTATTTGTAACTACTGTCTTCTTGGAGAGGTTTCTTGGAATAGTGACCATGTTGATGCATACAGTAGAGGAGTCATATCCTGAGAATGCAGACATTCATTCTTACATTGCATTATGTAGACATTTATTAAAGCTCCCCTCACTTTTAGCTGAGTACCTACTATGAACCATGCATGGTACCAGGCTACTCACATTTAATTGACTATAGACAGCTCCTGCCAGCATTGATCAAATAGCAACCTACAAAAAGATTTCACTATTACATAGAAGAAAATTAAACTGCATCAAGATATTATATTTCTACAAATTTTAATCACATATTAATTAAAATTAAATTCTAGATTCATGAAAAATAGACCCTCTTTAGGTAATTTGACTAAAAAGGGCAGATTTTGAAGAACAAATAAACCACTCTGTAAAGACAGGTGTGTACTTGCAGGTTGATTGAAATTTAAATTTGTTCAGAGTTCTTCACAATGAGGTTTGAATAACATTTTCATCTGAATTCTTGTAGCATTATTAGTTCAGGGTGGGAAAGAATTCTGCACAATGAGTTCTGAATAACATTTTCATCTGAATTCTTGCAGCATTACTATTCCAGGTTGGAATCTTTGTTTCCTTTATAGTGACTCTGGGTGACTGCTAGAAGATTTCTTTGGAATAAGACTAAGCCCTTTTTGATCTAGTCAATGGAGAATAAGCACATGGATTACTAGTTCTTGCCTACTAAATGTATTGAGAAGGCTTTCCCTCATTTTTTTTTTCCGTACATTATGAAACCAAGAACTTTAAGTGTTACAGGCGGAGAGCCCTCCCATCCCATACACATCTAATTGGATTGCAGAAGGCCATCTGAGGAATAGGTGTTTTTCTGTAGGCTGGCCAGAAGGTTACCAAGAGGGCTGGCCTGAAATTTCCATCTTACAAGGGTACTACATCCTACAATCACTACTGAGTAGTGATTGGCCAGCTATTTAGCTACTCTTCTAAGCAGTCTGAACATAAAGCATATAGAAAGCAGATGCAAAGAGAAACTCTAGAGAAAACAAAACAAACAAAACAGTAAAAGGAGTCCATATGTTAGTTAAATCTATGCACTTGGTGACATGAATATCAACAAGGAGCAAACAGTGGCGGAACTCCCTCAGTGTTCCACCACACTAGAGTTCCTGATCCCTGCATAGTGTTGGTTGTATAAACTAGATTTCTTCCTTTTTCTTTTTTATTTGCTGAATATTCTCCAATAAGAAAATGCTATCTTTGTGATCAGAATACTATATTCAAATAACACAAATGTACCTATTTTTTAAAAAATCAATGGCTTGATTTAACCATATTTTTCTTCATTTATCATCAGGACACCAAGTTTGGCATCTGTTGTGTTATGAGTGAAAAATGCTGACAGGATTAGCAGGAATACAGTTTTCTGGATTTCAGATGGAGAAGACTTAAAAGCAAGGCATAGGTTTCCATCCTGAGTTTCAGCTTTGGCCAGATGTGAATGGTAGGGTGTTTGAACACCACTTTTAATTATTGACTGCCTGTGTTTTAATCACTTGGCTTTGTTTGAGGAATTCTGTGTCTCTCAATTCTTTCCTTTACCCTTAGGTTTTGCTATAAATGATTTCTTTGCCTAGGCATTAGATATTTGCTTCTGATCCAGTGGTCCAAGATGTTAGAATTCCATGTTTTATTATACAAAAGAGGCTTGAGCTTTTTCCTTTCATTAAAACAGACCTGATTTATGTCAGATTTATCTAGGTATTATCTAAATGGCTTATAAAAATATATAATCATCATACCCCAAATTGAACTATATGGGATTGGATTTTAGAATCTTAATTGAATCTTGTTTTAGTGAGTTTTTTTTTTCCCTGCTTTGACTAAAAGATCTGACCAGAAAAATTTTTAAAGAGGAAAAGTTTATTTGAGGGATTATGGTTTCAGAGGTCTTAGTCCATAGAAGGCTGGCTCCATTCCTCAGGGCTCAAGGTGAGGCTGAATATCATGGCAGAAGAGTGTGGTGGAGGAAAACCTTGATCTTCATGGTGATCAAGAAGCAGAGAGACTCTACTCTTCAGATACAAATATATACCCAAAGCCACGCCCTAATTTCCACCTCCTTCATCCACACCCTACCACTTTAGGTTACCACTAATTAATCCTTACAAAGGGATTAAATCACTGACTTGGGTTAAGACTTTTACAACCCAATAATTTCTCCTCTCAACCATCTTGCATTGTTTCACAAAGGAGCTTTGGGGGAACACCTCACATCCAAACTATAACAAATCCTAATCAAACTTTAGAAATAATTTGGTTTAACCTTATTATAGTAGACATGACCAAAATGCACCCTTAGACAAATAAAGTAAGATTATACAAAAAAGATTATACAAAAAGTCTAGACACTGTGTTTCCATTCCTATCTAGATTCAAGTTCTGCCAGACCATAGATGAGTCATGTTCCCACTCATCTTTTAAACTAATATTCAATATAGTTCCTGACACATACTAGGTGACTGATTGGTGCCATTCAAATGAATACTGAACATGTGCTGTAACACATTTCAAAAATTTATATTTGTCTTCAGAGAATTTTCCATTTCCACAGTATACATTGTTATGGAAGATTTTGATACCGACACATATTCAACATCAAGTAACATCCAATTATATATTTATGTATATATGTAAATATATAGAGATGAATATATATATATATATATATATATATACATATATATATGTGCATATATATACATATATATGTGCATATATATATATATATATACATATATATATATGTGCATATATATGTATGTGTATATATATATATATATATATATATATATATATATATATATTTGCCTAATGCTCTGCAAGGATCTGTCTAAAGAAAATGCTATAAAATTAGCTTTGCCTTTCTAAACATGTAATATCCAAAACAAAATTAAGAGAAAAAGGAAATCTAAAGGAAAAATATTAAGCACTTCAACACTTTGGCAAGGCATTTATAAGAGGTTAAACATCAGGACCAAACTGTCCCAACTCAAGTCTAAGAAGGTAACTCTGTCTCCAGCAAGTGACTCCGAAAGAAAGCATTGTTATTGACCCAGAATATTTAGATTTCTACTAATAAGTTGTGTTTGTTAAGATGGGAACAACTTTCTCTGAGTGTGACTACACTCTGGCCCTTCCTGTGTCATCCCAAGGCTTCTCATTACCTCAGATCTTGGCACTCCTGGTTTCTTTTCCTCTCCTTCCTCTCTCTGAGATCTGTGATTCTGTGGGAGTTCTACCCTTAATGGTGTGTTTCCTTGAAAGAGAGGTATAGCATTCTCCTGAAATGTCTGCTCTTGACTTTGGGCCATTCTCATTACTCACTTTCTTCCTTCCTCCCACCTCCTCTTCTCTCCTCTTCTTTCTTTCCTTCCTTCCTTCTTCTTTTCTTGTTTCCTTCCTTCCTCATCTCACCTCCCCCTTCTCCTCTCCTCCACCTTCTCCCCATCCCTCCTTTCTCTCCCTCTTTCCCTTCCCTCCTTCCACCCATCCACCCATCCATTTACCATATTCTGCCTTAGCACCCATTCATCTGACTGTGCTTTGGGCAATTTCATTTATCATTATTTGGTTTTGGTGACTGTCAGTGTAATCAATTCAAATCTCAGCTCTCCTGAAAAATTTCTGGCCTCATCAAAGCGCAGCCATTTACACCAGCAGCTCCTTTTGTGTGTATATTTGGCTGCTGTGACAATGTACACTAATTCCCGATCTATAGTAATTTCTAAAGGGTTAATCCCCAAATTCTCTCCTTGAGCAGAGAATCTCTGGTAAAGCAAAATGGAACTAACAAGGTCTGTATCAATTAAAAGACCCATTAAGGGCTGAATGCCAAAAGTTGAATAGATGAAAGCTTGCCAAGTGCACAGGTCCAGAAATTTAATTGCACCTTTCTTTAGCAAGAGTTCTATTGACTGCAGTTCTCAATATCTGACCTTCCTTAATTTTCTGCTAATGCATAAAATAAGGGTCCCTGCTTGTCTTTGTACTTACCATTGCATGACATATATTCATGCCTACCATAAGTGAGGTTTGCAAATATATTTGTGAAAGTAGTATTCTTGCTATCAGTGGATAATAAATCAGATATTACAAGATGTTATGTAAATATATGAACATTCATCTTTATTTTAATGGTCAACATATTTGAGATGTATATAGTGAGTTTTTAATATCACATTTTAATTCTAGTATTGCTCTATTTTTTTTTTTTTTGGTATAGCTTCAAGAATAACTATTAGACAAACCTGAAAGCAAAATTGTAAATGTGAAGTCATTTGTGTTTATCTTCTGAGCATTCCAAGCTATTTACTTGCAAGGTATCCTTCCAAAATTGAAATTATATTTTGCTGCTTTCAACTGGATTGCAGTACAGAATATGTTGCCACAAAATGCCCTCCCCAAAGGCTGTCAACAAGGCAGGTTTCTTAGCCCAGTCACAGAGGTAACAAGGTAGATTCAAGGCTGATAAAATAGAAAAGCCATTCCAACCTTGGTTTCCTGGTGGGCCATTGAACATGCTTAGGGATTTTAGAGACAGTTTAATCAGGGTATTTTTTCCCTACATTCTGATTATTTGCTGATACAGTTTTCATGTCAATTTCAAATAGAAAAAGAATACACCTGTGAACCCATAGTTTCCTCCAGGGTGCTATCACAAAATATCTTACAGAAGTCAACTTCAAGGAAGGAAAGATTTCTTTTGACTCACAGTCTGGAAGTTTCAGTTCATAGCTACTTGGTCTCATTTACTGTGGGTTTGTGGGGAGGCCCAGTATCAAGGCAGGGAGGGGGCGGTCACACAAAGTTGCCTACCTCAAAACAACCAGGAAGCAGAGAAAGAGAGAAAGAAGAAAGGGACTAAGGACAAGATATTCCCTATATGGACACAGCCTGAGTAACCTGCTTTTTCCCACTAGGATCCCCCTCCTACAATTTCTACCGCCTCCCAATGGTGCCACCAGCTGGGGACCAATAGTTCAACACATCAGCCTTTGTGGGACATTTCAGTTCCAAACTATATCTCTGGGGTTCTCTGGAAAACAGAACCAATAGGAGAATGAGTGAGTGAATGAATATACCATGTGAGAGAGACAGGTTTCAAAATTGGCTAAAGGACTATTGGAATGGACAGACTTAAAGTTTACGGAACAGCTAGGTGTAGGCAGAAAGTGTAACAAGAATAGTTGCTATAGTCTTGAGTTAGCAGACCAGAGGCAGAATTCCTTTTCCTTCAGGGAACTTCAGTCTTTGCTCTTTAGGCCTTTGAATGATTGATTGAGGCCCATACATAATATGAAAGGCAACTTGTTTTACACCCAAGTCCATGTATTTAAATCTTAATCCCATCTAAAAACTACTTTCCAGCAACAAATAAATGAGCATCTGATCAAAGAACTGAACACCATAACTTCAAATTGATCCATAAAACTTATAATCGCAAGTTAAATTTCAGATGACTGTAAGACATCCAAATGGAAATGCCGAATGGCAAGTTAAATATACACATCTAAATATATATAGAGAAATTCAGCGAGGAAACATAAATCAATTTATAGGCACACAAGTTTTTGAAGACTTGGCACTGGTTGAGATGGAACCCAATTAAAGAATATAGATCCAAGAGGGAACAATTGCCTATCTTAAAGCTCCTGGGAGTCAAATAACAATTTGGAGAATAGAATATTGATTATAGTAATGTAGAGGTAGTTGCCCTTGAATTTACATGAAGGAGTAAATGTATAAACTTGATTAAAGTGGAGCTAGAAAAGAATGTGAATAGTGAGGGAGGAATTAGAAACAGCTCTTTCAAGGGATTTTTGTGTAAGAAGGAACACTGGAAAGGCACATTAACTGTGGCTGAAGACAGATGTGGGATCAACTCTGTTTTTTAATGAACTGCATTTTAGTATGCAGTATGTGAACAGGAATGGTCTAGTAAATAGAGCAATATTTACGCAAGAAAGAGACAGCAATTGCTAGAGGTCTGTCCTTGAGGAGGCTTAAAGCTTGGGATTTAGGTCACATAAAGATGTATTTTCATAGAGAAGCATGATAGTTTATACATAGTAACAGGGAAAACAGCACAGAGAAACTGTTACATGCATAACACAGTGTACTGGCAGGATGAGATAGCACTTCTTGATTGCTTCTCTTTTCTCTGTGAAGCAATGACATCAAATGAAAGTAAAGAAAAGGAAGGTGGTATTGGGTATTGCAGGAGATAGGAAATACATGAATTGATTGTCTAAAAAAGTGGCACACTTGTACAATTTAGAAACCGCTGTGCTGTTCTGTCATCTTCCAGAAAATTGCTGTGATATATACACAAATCTCCAATGACTGTGACTATAAGTAGTGTCCTCTGCTAGTGAAGCAGTTCCCACAAAAACATGTTGAGACTAAGTGCCAGAAAAAAATGTAGTCAGAGAGCCTTGTATGAATTTGTTGAATGACTGAATATAACCAGATAATATTTTTACCAAAGGAAAATAATTATCCTTTTTAATTTAAGACATGTGGCAAAGGTTGCATGTATGGTTTACTCTTTGAGGTATGCCCATATTAGTAGTGGTATTAACAGATAAAGCCCACCATTAGCTTCATGATTTCCTGCTTTGCCCAACTTAGCAATGTCCAGTGTGTTAAAATAAGCTTTTCCACATTAATTTAAAAATAGGCCATCCCTTCTTCTTCTTCTTTAAAACTTAAATGAATCAATTTTACCCTAAAAAAAATGTACATGCTTCTTGAATTCTATAGAAAAGGAAGGATTAGAATACATTCTTATAATATATAAAACCATTAAAATGTTCCCTGGTGATATTCAAAATGAGAAATAGGGCACTATACATTTAAATAGTATATTAATAATGAGGAAATCAGTTGAGTCTTCTCCCCTTCGGGTTTTGGAATTTTCCTCTTGCAATATCTGTGTCCACAGATGACATATATTAGTGTCCACTGAGGGATAAAGAATGTCTTTTTAAAGTATTTTTGACCCACTTTAATCCACTTTATGTAAAACGTCAAATGCAAATTATTAGAGGTAAAGGTGAGGCTTTGGTGTTTTAAAAAATTATGTTGGTTCAGTACTTGCCAAACACAAATCCTCCCTGATAATTCTGGATTCTCACCATGGAGCTCCTGAAAAGCTGCACTTTTTGTGGTCAAACTATTACTTTGCAAGTCGCTATTCAAATGTTTCACACTCACATTGCCATACAGATATCTAGATAGGGGATGAGTTGGTATAGCTGTCTTATACTCAAGGTCTGGCCAGAGCTTTCCATTTTTCCCCTTAATATTGCTCTCGACACTGAGTCATGTAAAGAAGTAGGATTGTAGGAAGGAAGGAGGCATGACTGGGGAAAAAAATAAATCCATTTATATAGATACCAAAGAATACAGTTAAAAGGGAAATGAGACCAAGGAAAGAACGGATCATGGATGACTACTTATTAAGGAATTGTTATGTTCTAAAAAATGCCATATGAACTTACCAATGAGATTAGGAGCTCATTTATCACAGAGAGATCTGAAAAAGGTCTGCTCACAGTCAGGACTGGTTTGAGAAGTACCATGAGCCAAATGTAATGTTTTGATGATGTTAAACCTCTTCACATTTTGACCTCAATTGGTATAATTTGGGGACAGCATCTGTTTTACAGGCCATCTCTCAACACACTGATGGTATCCATAAAGCACCAGCTCTTCAGAGAATTTAAGTGAAATTTCTTTTGTGAATTTTTTTATACAATTCATATGTAAAATCTCTGACACTTTCATAGAATTCAGAAATGTGTGGCCTATTGGTGGGAATATACCACTCGAGTCTATTTCTCAGGAAAAACTGAGATGTATCTCGGGAGAGAACTGTACTTTAAAACAGCAAGTTCTTTTAGAGTGAAGGAACTGTTCTAAGTCTAGATAGTTTAGGAACTAGGGTTCAAAAGCTATGTTGCTGGATGTCTGTCAAAGGGTTTAGTAATAACCCAATCAATAAATGGACAGAGGAACTAAACAAAACCTTCTCAAAAGAAGAAATACAAGTGATCCACAAATACATGAAAAAAATGTTCAATACCTCCAGCAATTAGAGAAATGCAAATTAAAGCTACACTGAGATTTCATTTCACTCCAGTCAGAATGGCAACTATCAAGAATACAGGTAACAATAAATGTTGGTGAGGATGGGAAAAGTGTGCACTCATATATTCTTGGTCAGATGGCAAATGTATGCACCCACTCTGGAAAGCGATATGGAGATTCCTCAATAAACCCAGGATTGGAATCACCATTTGACTCAGTTATCCTAATCCTTGCATATATCCAAAGGGTTAAAATCAGATTAGTACAGCTTTTGGCTACATCAATATTTATAGAAGTTCAATTCACAATAGCTAAGCTATGGAGCCAACTTCAGTGTCCTTCAACAGATGAATGGATAAAGAAATTTTGGTATAAGAATAAAAATGGAAAATGACTTAGCCATAAAGAAGAATGACTTAATGACATTGACAGTAAATGGTTGGATCTAGAGACTTATGCTAAGTGAAATAAGACAATCCCACAAAACCAAAGGTCAAATGTTTTCTCTGATATGTGGAAGCTAACCCATAATAAAGATGGGCTGAGGGAGAAGTTCAGTAGATTAGACAAAAGGGAATGAAGGGAAGAGAGGCAGAAAGAAACAGGAAGAGAGTAGAATTAATCTATCATAATTTTCCTATGTACATATATAAAAATACCTAAGTGAATCCCACCATCATGCATGTGCACAAAATGGGGTTCTAATTAGAATGAGATATATTCCATGCTTGTATAATTTTATCAAATTGTATTCTACTGTCATGTATAACTAAAAAAAAACCACAAAAACAAACAAACAAAAAAAAACTAGGATTCTCTACTCTTTGACACAAGACATTGGGTTACTCCAAAAATGCAGTGCAGCTCTATTTCTTGTTTATCAAAGATAATGGAATTCACACCTTCTGAAAGCAGTTTGGTGATGGTGGAGATCTCCCCTGAGATAGAAACCTAATCTGTGGATGAACAGAAAAGGAACACTGGCTTCTTTCCAGGTATGGGGGGCAGTGGTTTCAGAGAAGCACTAGCAAACAGTTCTGTGGCAGCAGGAACTCTACGGGAAGACATCTGTAGGGGGACCAGAGTAGATACTGCAGGGTATATCAAATGTCTAAGAAATGACTCACAGAACATCAAGATTTCATGATAGCAGGTGAAAATAAAAACCAGGTGTACCTAATTGATTTTCTTAGTAGTATGATCTAATTTGTAACCATTCTGTCTGGACTCATCTGAAATTGGAAGTTAAAGCAATCACAGGGCTGCTGCTGCCTCTATTTCATAGGAAACAGTTAACATTTATAATCTGTAACGCAGTAGCTCTATTTAAAGTTTTTACTTCTTTTTTTGTCTTCTTAATTGCATTTAATTCACCAATTTATTAAAATCCTTACCATGTTCTTACTATTAAGAACATTCTATCCATATAAATTCTTAGAATGTCAAATCTGAAAATAATCTTTAACATCAGTTTATTTATATTAATTTGCATCATTAGACGTAAGCAAAAAGTGAGGTGTATGGGAGTGAATTCCATGAAGAACTAAATGTGCATTCATTTTTTTCCCACAGCTATTAAAATATAAGGTTGTCAAATTCATGAAATGTTTTATATTTAAAATTTTTTCTTCTATCTTCAGCAAATTTAAAGTCACCTCCTGACAAGGTTCTCTATAGGTGAGGTCTTATAAATAGGACCTTCAACTCACTAGATTGTATTCCTGAAGCAGATGCACACTGATTTCTCTGTTCCTAGCCACTATGGGAAATTCTTCTGCAAACTCAAACAGTTTTGAAAAGGAAACTTGTTGATGAAAACCTTTTAAATGAATTCTGTTACTTTAAGGTAAAATCAGTTCTCCCAGTGACCATTAACAATGAGAGGAAGAAGGGAATGTCATAAATTGTTATTTGAGTATTTATAGCACAGGCAACATAGGGCTCTGGAGTTTGAACTAGTTTTTTTTTTTTCCTGCTCAATGAATATTTCAGTATTAGTTATTAATTTCAATCAGGGGTATTTAAGAAAGCGTTTCCATCTGGGGATTTCCTTAGCTTGTTACTTTAGGTAAGAAGTCTGTGACTATGCCAGTCTCATGTCTCTCTGTGACAAGAAAATGTGTTATTCTGTTGTGATAGGTAACATTATTCACTCGAGGTAAGCAAATGTTGGAAGATGAAATGGCAGAAGACAAAGTTCCATTCATGGGTCTTAATAGCCCATGACTTTCAGTCTACTCTTGCCAATAATGCAATAACTTGATTTATCCTAGCAAATAGTTCACTTTTCTAACCTGCTTTTTAAAAAAGAAATTATTTTTAATCCTAAATATGCTTGGATTGATAATGCAGAAAATAAATTGCAGCTAATAGTGTTAATTTAGATATCATGGATTAATTTTGTTGAGAAAGATGAAATAAAATTCTATAATTTCTTCTGTCTATGAGTTCTTAGAGTTGGGAACACTTGCTCAGTTTCATTTACATATAGAGTAAATTTTTAATAATTTACAGTTAAAAGAGATAATGAAATCCCTTCAAATCCTATTTCCTTGTGTTGTATAGCCAGTCTTGAAAAAATATTCTCACTACATTTATACTTCTTACTGTCAAATTTAAATATACTAATCCACAAGTGTAAACCTTGAAATTGTCTTGCAGCTACAATAAATAATAAAGATAATTTTAATAAAATAATCCAACTAACTCCATGTAAATATTAGCATTTTACCATGTATTCAATATAAGAATTATTAATGTTATATTATACATTATTTAAAATGCTGATTGTTGACTGGGTATGTTACTCACTGAGCTCTTGCATACATGAGGCCCTGAGTTTGATCCTCAGCATTGCAAAATAAATAGTAAATAAACACAAAAAACAGGTTTTATACTGTATACTTATAAAGCATTCCTTTTCATATTACCTACCTTTGAAGTGCTCCAAAGCTAAAGGTGTCAAAAGTTGAGCTCTACAGTAGGATTTCTTTTAGGGACAGAAAGCTATAGTTTTTTTAGAAGCATCAAAAGATCTTTTAGATACTAATTATTCTAATAACAGCCATGTTTTGTGTGTAGACCACATGGAATCACATCTTTTAAATGGCTGTTTCTTTGTATTGATAGCTCTCCCTGCCTATGTAATGTTTCCACAGTGGAAGAATAGTTGGAAAATGGGGAAAAGAATGACTTTGGGACAGTGACAGGGAGAACTGATGAAAACGATGTGATGTACTAAGACTAGTTAAGCAAATTTTATTTTCCACATTGTGCATTGTAAGTTGTTTAAGGAGCATTTACTGAGAGAGATAATATTGCACGTACAGTGAAGCAACAGCATCTATGGTACATTCATTCCCACCTCCAGCTCTGCAGTTTTACTTTCTGTGGTTTCAGTTTCCCTCAGTCAACTGTGGTCAGAAAATATTAAATGGAAAAGTGCAGAAACAAACAATTCATAAGTATGAAGCTGTGTACCATTCATAGTAGTGTGATGAAATTGTGCTTTGTCCTGTTGAAGTTGTGAATCATCCCCCTGTGAAGTGTGTCTTCACTATATATACTACTCACCTCTTAGCCACTTAGTAGCCACCTCTGTTATTAGGCTAACTTTTGAGGTATTGTACTTGTGCAAGTAAATCTTATTTAGCTTACTAATGACCCCAAAGTGCAAGAGCTATGTTGGTAATTGTATTACAATATATTGTTATGATTTTTCTACTGGACTATTAATAATTGTAGGAGATATCATTGTATCTAAGTCATAAATTAGACCTAGTCAAAGACGTGTGTATCTATAGGAAAAAGCATAGCATACATATGGGTTCAGGTATTCAACAATGAAGATACTGTATTTCTGTCTGATACTAATTGAAATACAGTATTTGAGAAGAAGGATTATTTTATTACAACTATTTTCATCAGCAAAAAATATATCGATATAGGACCTACTTTATTTTCTCAGTTTTGTTGTTCTTATTTTATATGAGTTTATCTTAAGGAACAGCTGATTTTTAAAAGAATCTATAATTTATACTTCTTAGTTAACAGACTTCTCAGGTACCAAAAAAAAAAAAAAAAGATAAAATACCTTCAGGACCTAATGATTCAGAATCTATCCAAAGTCTTTGTTGGAATCTGTAGAACCATCATTTTTGGAATCTGTACAACTTTTTCCCAGTCTGGCCGTAGGATAGCTAATCAAATTAGAGGAAGTAGTCTTTACAAAGATATCTAGAATAACTAGCATCCAGTATTGTTAAAAACAATTTTAAACATAATCATTTTTTACTACTTGTTAGTATTATAAACACAACAGTATTAAGTATATTTAAGTTTTATGTGGTAGTGTGAAAATTGGTTTTGGGTTTTTTTGTTTGTTTTTCCTGTGGATCTGAGTTCACTCTATATCTGAACATACTTAGTAAGGTAAACTTTATCATGAAATATCTCATTAGATTAGAATTGTGTAATCTAATATTTTTTAAACATTTTATTTTACTGTTTTGTAAAATGTTTTTCTCCTTTAGTGATACTGCACTAAACAGTAAAATGTTTTACAAAACAGTAAAACGTTTTCCTCCTTTAGTGCAGTATCAAGATAAATTCTGAACAAATAGGAGGAAAAAAATAAAAAGAAAAATTGTTGACATGGCTCCTAAAAGTTTATTTCATCAAATTACCATTTTCTAATCATTTTTTACTGCTGTTGCCTTAGTCTTAATCTATTTTGTCCAGTAGGATGTGTTTTTTTTAAGTACAAATAGATAAGAACAAATATGAATTAAAATTAAGAGCAATCACACAGAGATGTATTTAAATATATACATAAGTTTGGGTGATGAAAGTGTATTCAAATAATAGGATATGGATAACTGATACATATAAAATTTAATATCTGGATCTTGGATTTACTTGTACCTGACATAAGATTAAAAACATATTATTTATTTCTAAAGTCAATTGAAGCAAGTTAAAAGTCTGATTAATAGGTTTTTATCAATTGTCTGTAGAAAAAGATTGTGCTGAGTCTGCCAAATGAGCTGTTTTTATGGGTGATCTACCTTGTTCAACTGAATAGACGAGTAAATTATGCACATGTTTAACCCACTGAAGACCAGAAGAGAAGTAGGATAGTTGGAAATCAATAGAAGATGAAGATGGGGACTTGGAAATGTACAGCATGCATTCTGGGGAAGCAACCCCATGACTAGGTTCAAAGGAAAATAAAAGGCAGAAATGGAAGAAAGGCTCAAGAAGAACTAATCAGACAGGAAGTGCTGACCCCTGTGGAATTAATTCCATTGTCTAATTGACTAGTTTCAGAGGAGGAGTAATGGACTTGCCAAATAGAATAAAGATGACATGTAGAGTTAGTTGGATGGATACATGTTGGACAATTTCAGAAACTGCTCTAGGTACTAAAAATCATTCTGAATTTGAATTCAAAAGCTTAAAAAACTGAAGAGCCAACATGGTGTCCATCATAACAGAACATCTTTTTATCCCTTCTAACATCTCTGTGGAAACTACCAATGCTTTGAAAATTATTTATTCATGCCTCTTCAAATATGGTATTCAAAAATAAAAGATCTTCTTTCTTGCATCAATGCTGGTTTGTTCATGAAATATTGGAAAGAGATGGATCCTGATGAATAAGAAGGAAAATTCTTTATCACCAAAGTCTGGGTGTAGACCAAGCCTTTTTCTTCAGGACTTGGACTAGCCAAGTCTTGAATCTGGGAGGAACCCACATCTTCTCATCCACTCAGAGTTCTAAGAGAAGCTGAGGTGATTAAAATTAACAGTTTTAGGGGGCAGTGATAATACTGATTTGAAATATATGAATTAGGAATACCCACATTGTAGAATTTATATGAAAAGAACACTATTGTGTATTCTCTGTGAAAGTATACTTTTTATATTGTATACAGAAAGAATAAAAGAAATTCATAAAAACAGAAATAATAAGCTTAACTATGGTTATTTTTTTGCAAAGGACATTTCTTTCTTTTGAAAAAATTATACATTTAAGGTGGTTTTTTCTTAAGCTCTTCATATTACATTTGAAACATAGTAAATAAAAAGGAAAAATTTTACATATTCATGTTTTCCTTGGGATGTGTGATATTTCAATTGTATTTTACTTTAAGAAATTAATTAAGGCTTATGGGGATAGAAGAGGATATTCAACAAAATTAGCATAAAATGTTTGTGGAAAAGAAATGAAAAGGCAAGATAGGATCATAAAATAGAGTAGTAAAGAGGGTTAAGAATGCATAGCATGGTGCCCAAAGATGTGTTTCCATCGTGTTTGGCATGTGAGAAAAACTCAAAAGAAGAGGGATTGATTTTGTGTACCTGTTAATGAAAATCAAAAGACAGTCCCAGAAACAATGCCATAGTGATCTCAGGTCTTTAAAATCTCATGAATACTTTGCAATTAGAATATTCATTAACTAAAGAACTCGTTTCTATACCCAGTTCCCGTTCCCCAGTATCTGATCTTGTCTAGAACCTTTACTTGGTTGACTTTGTCAATACATGTAAAAACATATAATTCCCCTCAGAAAAATAAACAATTAGTTTGAAATGATTGAGAGTGAAAGATAGATAATAGATAGTATTGACAGTGGTATAGAATCTTGAATGACATCTAAGACCATCACACTCTGCTCTGTAGGCAAAGCCAAGCCTGTAGTATTCTTCTCAGTTCCTGTTTTCATTATTTTAAAAAGCATATGAACCACGTAGAACACATTCAGAGAAGTATGACCAGAAGTACAAAGCATGATTATGTCAGAGGCAAAGAAAGCATTTTATTGTGGATGATTAAAAAAGAGAGAGAGAAAGAAGGGATGTCACTTTTCAAGTATTTTCAAAGAACTCATTTGAAATTAATTAAAAGAATGAGTAAAATAGGACTTGTATTTGGAGGTCAAATGGAGGTAGATTTGGGATTATTTAAATTTTTCTAATAAGTATATCTGTCCATTGGTAAAATTAATGCCTCACAAAATAATATTTACTATTTAGCTTTAAATTAATGACTACAGGATTGGGACTCAAATATTGGACATGTTCCTGAACTGCAAAATCTCATAATGTTACCAGATCTGTAGTCAGAATTCCCTTAATTTCTGCCCAATAATTAATGGATATTACACTAATATGGAACATTGCAAAATACAGGCATAAAAGACTAGCATAATATTTTATTTATGAGTGTAGCATAGGGGAAACTGTGATTATTTAACACTGAAAAAAGTAGATAACAGTCTCATTATGATTTGTGTTTGAGAAGATTTTAAAGGTCTGTCAAGTACTGTTTTCAGGTATTTGTAAAATTCAGTTGTTTACCCAAAATAGGGTAAAATAAGTAATACAAACAAATAAAATTGAATATATTTTATGAGAAAAAAGATAGAAAATAGCACTACTTTTACAACATGTATAAAGGAACAACTAAATAGATAATCTCAGGTTTTTGCTTTGTATTGAGTTTTCTAACTGACAAGCCCCAGGCAGTATGTTTTCAAGAGTGGTGTTCTTTTCATATATGACTTTAATAAAGACAGCACATTGCCAGTGTCCATGAAATGGTGAAAAGCAAATTGTTCTGTGTTTTACTGCTCATTCGACTCCTGTATTCTGCATTCACAGAATTTCTATTTGACAAGTAGGACTTAAATGGGTACACTTTCTTCTTCTTCATGCCTTTTTTTTTCCCTGAATGGGCAGTTACTCTAAAAGCTTAAATGAAATATATTGGAGTAAGCTGGTATAAATTTTTCTCCTTAATTATTAAGACTTGATCTGCATGCAGTGCTCTGGTAGGCATATTATGTTAGGTTCATTACACAGATATGGTACTAGTTTTTTTTTTTTTTAATACAAAATAAAACATTTATTTATTTATTTATTTATTTTTTATTAGCTACACATGACATTACAATGATCTTAGCAATTCATACATTTGAATCAATTGGGGAATAATTTCTCATTTTTCTGATTGTACAGATTGCAGAATCACACGGGTCATAGAGTCACCTATATACATACAGCAATCATAATGTCTATCCTATTCTGCTGCCCTTCCTATCCCCCCTACTCCTCCCCTCCCCTCCCATCATTTCTCTCTATTGAGAATGAAAATCAGGTTACATAGGATTACTATTCATGCTGATGCACTCTGGGTTTCTCATGAACTAATACCTTGCAAAAGAAAAGGAATTCAGGAATATAACAATGGATATTAGATGACAAGTCCTGACCAGAAATTTAAGGTTCAAGATAGTAATGAGAAGCTTTCAAGAACCTTTGGAATGAGTCATAGAGAAACAGGGAAATGCTATCCTCTGAGCATGGGTATCATCAACAAAGAGTAAATAATTAAGCAAAGGGATCAAGGGATGGAATGTCAGTGACCATAGCAGAACCACATCACCAAAGCAGGAGCCCCAAGGAAAACTGTATATTAGCAGGTAATGATCTAAGTAAGGTACAAAATACACGTGAATGGTAGTAGGAATGAAGGTTGACACAGGAGTTATATAGGAACAGTGCTACTGAAATCATTCTGCTTGAGACTTTTGATCTCTAAAAGAATTGTCAAAAAGCAAACCAAAGGGTTCTTTGTACCATTAGGTCTTAGAAACTAATTACAGCCGAGAAAAATCAGTAAGTTCCTCATACCTCACAAGCCTTGGCCTTTCTACCATGGTAGTCATATTCATTGCTGGTCTCTTAACACTGGTGGTTTGACTGGATGTCTTACCCTAAGTCTCTGTGTATAGAACTTAAACCAAGTGCGCAGGCTGTGTAAATACATATTCTATTCCAGACCCAATATTAGCTCTTCAGTCCTTGGAGATCTGAATTTAAAAATGGATGAGCAGGCACTTGTCAATTCCTAAATATGCATGTGAACGACATTTTGAACACTGATGTTCTGAATCTTCATTACTGAAGGGTACCTATAAAATCAGATTTGGAATTTTATTAGAATAATATCAGAAATATTGCTAATAATTTAAACAAGCTACTTTTAAAGCCGAACAGAAAAAAATAAAAACAAAAAATCATATACTTTATTCTTAGAAAGTCATGCCAGTAGACATAATAATCAAATCATTATGAATTATCCATACTCCAAACAGAAAAGCAGATAAAATATAATTAAACAAACAGATAAACAGAAAAAAAAAGTCAGTGATATAGTCAACATTTCTACTTAATTTTTCAATCCTGGGACTTATTGTTATCTATCAGTTGCCTTTCCTTGGAAACATCCAGAGTATGGACAAGTATACTTAATTACGTGAGCTAGAATTCTCAGCTGCTTGACAAGCCTCATCCGTTGGCTGGTCTTTTATTTAAGCTGTTATAGTGTTAGCTAAAATCTGAAGTAAAGGAGAGGCAATTTCTTCTAGGAAATAATGCTTGAAATTGAAGACTTGATTTTAAATGAAAAAGATGTATATTAGTAGAAAGAGTTGGTCTGCTGGTTTTGCTGCTGTCTAGCCATGTGAGTGACTTTAGGCAAGCCATTAAAGTAATGTCGGTCTTTGCTTCCTCATCTGTGACATTGAGCAGCTAAACATGATAATTTAGAGGGACTATTCCTTCCTGTTATGCTATAGATTTTTATTAATGAATAGATAACATGATTGGTCTATTAAAGTTTAATTTGGTAAATGTGAAATATCTTGAATTACTTTTAAGAGGTCCTTGTTTAAAAGGTATATGCAAGTGTGAGCATATATCTTTTATACTACTAAGTGTTAATAGTTATCACAGGACCAATTTTACCTACCAGTGGACTCTGAACAATGAGTAAATATGGAGGTGCTACTGGCTTCTAGCGGGTACAGTCCATAAACGCCGCAGCATATCTTGATACGCATGTGACAACCCTCCCAGGACAAATAATTATCAGGTTCAAAATATCAGTAGTGCCAACATTGAGAAAACTTGCAATTAATTTGTGACCCATATTGACAGCATACCACATCCTTCAGGGTACAGAGCTTCATTAGGTAGTAGTAATTATCTAAACCAAACGTAGTAGTTTTATTTTTTGTTTTGTTTTTCCCACAAGGAAAGGGTCTCTACTTTCTGTATTACACACAATGACTAGAGCTCATTTTTGTTCTCACTATCGACAACCCACTCTGAGATTAGCAATTCGTAATTATTTTTGTTATTAATATTTGCTTTGTGTCCTCATGTAATGATTTTTAAATAAATGCTTCATGTACTGTGGAAGAAGTATATTCTCCATTCCCATTCTAGAGCATTAGGAATGTATGAATATGATCAATATTATGGATTGCATTTAGGTATTCTATATAGTTATAGTCAATTAAAATTTGTTTGATCTTTTTCATTTCTCTAATTATACTGATTTCTAAATTTGGGCAGGATTTATTTCTCCATTTGCATGTGTACATTTGTGTCCATTAATAAAGAAGCCTGTATTTGTGCATACATATAAAAGTAAACACACCTAAAAGTGAAAGACACTTCCTATTTCTAGCTCCATGTTGTCATTAATTTGATTAGCAAGACACTGTTTTGTGTACAATACCCATTTTTTTTCTAGTTAAGGTTCACATTTACCAAATGTTGGTCTTCTCTTAATTTCATTTTAACCATAGCACAGCAGGCTCCCCCGTGGTAGTTCTATATACTAGTGTACCTCAGGGTCTCACAAGGTGAACCCACCCAATATTTTTCTCCCATTTTCTTTATTGTTTCTGTTTATTAGTTTATTCTCCTGACATATAACGACTGGTATTTCCAATGTTGAAATTGCATAAATGAGATTCTTGTTTACCTTTATAATTAAGATTCATCCTTCTTGTATAATTCATATACTATGACTGTCAGGCTTAAATCCCACTAAGTTTTTGTTCTATTAGACTTTATGTGTCTCTGGAGACTTGAATTCAAACCTGACTCCAACAGTTGTTATATTTATATCTTTGCTAGACAAATAACATCTATACATTGTATATCACTGTAGTTTTAAATAATCTTATAGCTTTCCACTCTATTTGCCTTGTAAATGGCATGGGGTAGTGAACATTAAGGGGCTCTGAGAAATAGTAATGGCTATAAATATATGAGTGATGATAATTGTATAATTTATACATTTCACAGTCGTTACAACAGAGAACAGCAAAAACAAAATTGAGTAGGGACAATTAAAAAAATCATGGCATCAAAGTTTGTAGGTCATTTTATTTTTAGGACATGTTATTAATTATAAATGACATCAAAAAAATATTTGAAAATTCATCAAGCTTCTGAAACCTCACTTTTAACATGGTCGAGTTAAATTGCGCCATTTTTTATTAAACAAAGTTGACTGAATCCCTACTGCTTTTCACACATTGAATTATATCCTGGAATATCAAAGTGTATCAATTTGTTTCCATATCCTTAGGAATCTGCCTGTGCAGTAAAATGGAATATTGTTTGCAAGATTAGCCATAGGTAGGACAAACAGAAGCTCTGATAAACTCTTCCTATCAGGATAAGCTTTGCAGTGGAGGAAAGAAAAACTTGAGATGGTAAAATGAGTTTGTCCTCACCTAGAAGAAAGAATGAATGTGTTGGTATAGTCCATACTTTGACCTTCTGGCCTGTTTTGGAGCAAAGGTTTTTGTAAGTACTGTAGAAACTATTCAGAGACTGGACAATCTTGCTACTGCTGGAGTCAAGACTCGAGAGGAAAGCTCACTACAGATGCCTGTTGGACTATAGGTTTACCTTTATGATCATGAAAGTTCAAAAGACTGCAAGAATTTCTTGTAGTTAGGGATAATTCATATTGAAAACAACTCAAATGTTTCCTTTATGATTAATAATAAGTGAACTATTTGTGTTATCTGGAAGAAATTTTTCTTCATTAAAAAATGTTTTCTCTCTCTCTCTCTCTCTCTCTCTCTCTCTCTCACACACACACACACACACACACACACACACACGTATATACTTTGGCAGGAATATATGTATGTTCTCTATTTCCAGGAAGTGTTTCAGAAATTTTCGTTACTTTTACTTTTTTTTCCCTTCCCTTTTAAGGCACTCATTAATGTGAGTGGAAATTTAACACATTTACCAAGTAATGCTTTCCCTTTGTGCATATCTTAAAACTATTGCACTATTTGGAAAATGCACCTTCTTATAATTATATGTTAAAACTATTTTCCAAGTGCTTGGATAAATTTGCCATCAATTTTAACAGTACAAAGTAATTTTTCTACTACACTGTAGGAAAAAAAAGAGTCTGCCTAAAGTGATATTTTTAACAGATAAAAGTCCTTTGAAGATAAATTGAAAATGAAAAAAAAAAGTCTGTGAGTATTATGTGAAATATTCAAGGCAGTGTCTTATTAACAACCGAGGATATGTATTGGATTTTGAGTTTCAACCTATTTGTATAGATTAAGAGCTGTACTCTGGAGGTAGATGGACCTATGTTTGAATTCCTGCTGTCTGTGATTATGTGATATTTATCACATTATATACCTTCTCACATCATCATTAGCAGCTTCAATATTATTGAACTAATAAGAAAACCTATAAAAATTGTTTAACAGTGCCAACAAAGGTGTGTGTGTGTGTTTGTGTGTGTGTGTGTCTCTTTGTGAGTGCACATATTTTGAGTGGCTAGAAAATAAGAAGTACTAGATTGGTGTAGCTAATTATCTTATTGTTTCACTGTTTTTTATGGATTAGGCTGATGTTATAAATTATGGTGATGTGTCATTCTGCTCTTTAATGTACACAGATATCATTTGTTCGAAATGAATACTTAGGGTATCCTTGAAGGTAAGGCTATATCAAAATAAAATAACATGATCTCCAAGGAGTAGGCAGGAACAGAGAAAAGCAATTGCCTATATTTGAAAAAGCAGATCTAAATCTTTGTTTACATGGCTTTCTTGCTCCAAAATGAACTACTCTTCTTTATCTATGTGGTAGACAATGATTCATTTATCTTGATTCTGATTAGGTTCATTTTCTTGATTGGACCTTTTAAACCTCACATCCTCCTGCAGGCTTCTTCTACCACCAACTTTGTAGGATTGACCATTCCTCCATGGAACCTACTCACTCATACTCTAGTGCCTGTCTGACATGAAGTAGATGGCAATTCTTAAATGGGAACTCAGTTATAAAATTATGTTCTTTTAGTAAGCCATGAAATCTTCCAGTTTTTGTGTGTGTATCTTTAGAGCCTAGTGAGTGATAGAAATTTCATACAACTTTGATATGTCAAGGTGTTTGCGTGCTCTCTACTGCAGCACATCAGGTTTCTTAGGGTTAGGAAGTGGCCTCTATCTGCTATATTATGAAATACTTTTGCAATTACAAGAAACTATAAGAAAGGATGTTTTGATCACTGATTCAGAGCCCTGCTGTCTATTCTGCACCTGGAGAACCCAGTGGTGCCCACTAACATAAACAAACTGAAGTGTGACACTTCTGAGGGCATGCATTGGCCTTTCTGAGGATGGATCTATGATTGAAGTTCTAATACTGTCCAGGACCATGTCTGACAGGGCTGGAAGAGGAATGCTCTGCCTTTGTGGCTGCGTTGGCTGCAGTGCTTTTATTTATTCCCTAGGAAATTCATTATGATGTTCAGGAGGCAAAGAAAGTAATTTGCTCTATGAAATCCTCAGGAATTCTGACGAATTTTGAAACTTACAAATGGGTTGAGAAACTTAAAGACAGACTGACAAATGACAAATATATATATATACACACACATATATATATGCATATATATATGTATATATATATATATCTCCCAGGTTGATTTTGACTTGAGAATCAGGTCACATTGAGTGTTAATAAGATGATCATAGTTGTTTTGGTCTAGTGTAGTTCTCATTTTTTTCCCTCACTATTAATGCCCTGCCCAGCCAGTCTTCTGTCATCATCTCCGCTTTTGTAAAAGATTAAAAGATTATTCTTGTATATACCTACACCAATCTAGATTTGGATATTTCTCTAAAAACTCCATACCCATTATAGATAATATACTTCATCAATTTAATTCCCCATCCCTTTCTTTCTTTACACTTGGAATACATCCCCATTCTTTGATCTTTTACCATTTTTTTCTCTTCTCTTTGCTAAAACTGTAGCTATTACAATCCTCATTAATTTTCAAAGCATGATGTGTACCATCTGTCCCAGTGGATTCCAAATGCCACTAACCATCAAGGGCACTTAAACACACATATTCTTAGACCATATCCATGGGGAGTAGATGTTGGTAGGTTTAATTTTTTTCCAGGACTGTCAAACTTCATAAAATATGACTTCAAGTGCTTTTGGTCGTCAGCTAGCTTGGTGGTCAGGAAATACACACAGTATGTATTATGTAGTAGCCAAGAAGCCTCCATTGTCTAATTTAGGTTTCTATATATTACCCAATTATCTCATACTTATTGATGATTTTTTAAAGATTTATTTGAACCCTTAAGTATCAAACATAATATACATTATACATGTATATGTGTATATTAAAACATGTATTTCAATGTAATATTACTACATAATAATATGAATCATTATTCTCTCTCTCTCTCTCTCTCTCTCTCTATATATATATATATATATATATATATATACATATACATATATATATATATATACATATACATATATATATATTTTTTTTTTTTTCATTGCACACAAGCAATATGTATGTTCTTATTACATACCAGGTGTTTTAGTCAGCTTTTTCGTTGCTGTGACTAAAAGACCTGACAAAAAATTTTAGGGGAGGAAAATATTTGGGGGCTCACTGTTTCAGAGGTCTCAGTCCATAGAAAGTCGGCTCTGTTCCTTGGGGCTGGAGGTAAGGCAGAGCATCAGGGTGAAAGAGCATGGCAGAGGGAAGGGGCTCACATGATGATCAGAATGGAGAGAGAGAGAGAGAGAGAGAGAGAGAGAGAGAGAGAGAGAGACTTCACTTGCCAGGTACAAAATACATACCCAAAGGTATGCTTCCCAGTGACCCAATTCCTCCAGCCATACCCAACTCACCTTCAGTTACCATTGTTGATCCCATCAGGGGATTGATTCACTCATTGGGTTAAGGCTCTCATAAAACAATAATTTGTCCTCTAAACCTTCTTGCATTGTCTCACACATGAGCTTTTGGGGGACACTTCATATCCAAACCCATAACAGCAGGTAAGAATGAATTTTGAATTAAGCTAAAATTAAAAAGTAATTCTACTTATTTTTCATTGCTTTTCTCCTTAATTCAGTGAAAGGAGGAGTACAATTTTAGTTCAGAGGATGAGGCAAACTGTTTAAAGGCTGGTATTTGGGGATGGAATAAATAAGGGGAAAATAGTCTCAATGACAGTAATTTGGATTGACTAAAGAAGTACAGTCTCCCTACACCTGTTGGCACATTCCTGTAATGCCACTAGCTCCAGAGGCTGAGGCAGGAGGATTGCTAATTCAGAGTCAGCCTTAGCAATTTAGGAAGGCCTTAAGCAACTCAGCAAAAGTCTCTAAATAAATATGAAAAAAAAAAATAGCTAAGATGTAGCTTAGTGGTTGAGTGGCCCTGAGTTCAATCCCCAGTACAAAAACAAAGCACACACACACACAAAAAGTAAAGTCTACAGGTAGAAGTGTCCTCAAATTTCTATTTCAAGCAGTAAATCAGACTAGGTCACTATCCTGCTACAAAACACAGAAATGTGAGAATTTGTATAGACAAACATATTCAAATACATACACACACACTATATGTCCTCAATTTTTAGTTTAAAATGAAGTAGTTCAATTATCATGGTATATTTAAATATCATCCATCTTCCAACATGGTTCAGATTCCAGTTACCATATGCTATGAATGTCTTCAGTCCACAAATAATCAGGTAAATAAAAAATCAGCATCATTATCCCTGACCCATCTTGTCACTTTTTTCTGTCTGTGCTTGGTCACTGTGCATGCCTACACTATGCAGTTCATATACAGGCTGCAAAGCATGCAGTTGTATTCCTCCCTGATTCAAGTTAAGGAACACATGTGACGCTTTACAAACACAGATAGTTGAAAGAGGGAACGTGTCCACAATGATGGCAGTACAGCAAAGAAATAAAAAATGATAATGCTAGAAGTGAAATTAGAGCCAGATGTAAGTGCATTTGTGGAAGAAAGAGCTGATTTGGGAGTAATACTCTGCTGCCATTCAAGAGTCTCTAGGCGAAGTTGGGGATTTAGCTCAGTGGCAGAGCATTTCCTTAACACATGCAAGGCCCTGAGGTCAGTCCTAGGGGGGGAAAAAGTCTCTAGGTATAAGCAAAGGAACCTAATGAAAGTAAACTCATGAATTTTATTCTTTAGCTCAGGAGGCCCTAATGAAAGGCCATGGAGTAGTGATATAAAGAACAGATATTTAGGTGACTGGGGATATAGCTCAGTTGGTAGAGTGCTTGCCTAGAATGCACAAGGCCCTGGGTTCAATCCCCAGCATCACCAAGAACAGACATTTATTTTTCAGAGTACTAGGGAATGGTAGTCTGAGGTTAAGAGTCCAGCCAATTTAGTTCCTGATGAGGACTTTCTTACTGGCTTATAGATGGCCACTATCTGACTGTACACTCACATGGAAGTGAAGAGAACACAATATGTCTAGTATCTCTTGCTATAAAGACATTAATCCCATCAGAATTTCCCCAGCCCCTTTCATGATCTTATCTATCCCTACCTACCTTTCAAAGGTTTCATCTCCCAATATTATCACATTGGGGGTGGAAGACTATCATGGGGGTGAAGACTATCATGTATGAATTTTCCAGGGCAAAGCTCATAAACCTTCAGTGCATAATATCGACATAAATGAAGAAACTTGTCTTGAGAGAAAAGATGAAGGTTTCCAGAAGTGCCATGTCTAAAAAATTTAACACTAAAGGAACTATCAAATCTATTTCAAGACAAGCACCAAAGTCAAAATGTTAGGACGAGATTCAAATTTAGAAAGGAGTTTTATCAAAGAATAGAAAATAAGTTGACTATATATCTCATTATATCTTACATGATTTAATATTGTCAAAATACACTTGATAAATTCCTTAGCAAAGGGAAAAAATTGTAGTGTGTCTAATGTTTAAATTATATTAATTTGACATTTTAAATTTTATTATAATTTACAAGCAAAAGTAGCTAAATTTTTGTTTTGAAAACTTTTTTTCAAAGGTAATAAAATAATCACACTTTTTCTCATCAACTTTTGATTGCTTTGCACAATTTCATATTGCACATCATTTTTTTGCAGTCCCACATAGTTTTTGATGTGAGTCTAGCCTGTATACTCTTCAGTGATGTGACTAAATTTGAAAAGAAGCAAAGGAAATTCTTTGGACCAGGAACAAAACACAAGTGCCAAATTATGTATGTTAGCACCAGGAGAATCCACAGATCTCAAATGAGTACGTATGGGCAAGGATGTTCTAGACACATGGAAAAAAATTAGAAAGGTGTAGCATTTTTGTGGTTTCACAAAGAGAATATTGGTGTGTAGAGGTGAAATGTTAGAAAGAGATGAGATTTTGAGATTCCTTTTATCCAGGAGAAAAATTTTGACTTTTTAAAATCAAAAGCATCAGGACAGTGGCAATATCATTATTGAAAGTGGCAGTATCATTTTCTTTGGCCTTTTGAAACAATTCCAGTAATAGTGGAAACATGAAGTCAAATAATGAAAAAAGTACTTTTCAGAGATACTAATAAAAACTCAAATGCAATGCAAAATAAATCATTTGGGTGTGAAATTGTTATAGAAATCTATAATCTCAGTTAAGAAGTAGTCATACTTCAAAACGGTGAAATATATTTTTATTTTGTCATAGCTATTTTTCTACCTTATTTATTGTTGTATTCTAATTACACATAATAGTGGAATATGTTGTTATATATTCATACTTACATATAATATAGCAATATAATTTGGCGAATTTAATTTCCTGTCAGAATTCATGTGAAACTGTACTCCATTCCTACTCCTTAGTCCAGTATAAACATAAACTAAGTGTAATAAATACAGTTGATGGTGTTTGGCTTAAATTTCTATCTACCAATTTAGCTTTAAAAGTTTGGGGCTTAATTTTATTAATTGTCTTTAATTGTGAGAAAAGTAAATTACCAATTGCTTTATTTTTATCTAAAACTCTCTAGTGTTGAATATAACTAACAAAAGCATTGCATACAAAATGCTTAAATATCATAATCTATGGATTAAAACATTGAGGCCGGGCACTGTGGCACACTCCTATAATCCCAGTGGCTCGGGAAGTTGAGACAGGTGGATCATGAGTTCAAAGCCAACTTCCACAATGGCAAGGCACATAGCAACTCAGTGAGACTCTGCCTCTCAATAAAATACAAAATAGGACTGGGGATGTGGCTCAGTGGTCGAGTGCCCCTGAGTTCAATCCTTGGTACAAAGAAAAAAAAAATTGAGGTAAAGTTAGGGCATAGGATTCAATTATAGGAACCCTAATTTTAGATAATTAATTGATAGATTTTGCCATATCCACAAGTGCTGAAATAGTAGCAATAGTTAAACACTTAAACCTCATTTACCCAGGCCCCTTAGATTCTTGACATGGAATTGATATTTGGATGTTGCAGAGATCAGGATGGGTATTAAAAAAAACAATACTAATAAACAATAGAAAAGATGAGAACAAATAGTTGAAAGACTTAAAAACATGGAAAGCTACTTGTACAGTTTGAAGTTTTCTGGTTCTAATTCTGAAACTTCTTTCTGTTTCTGTGCACAATGATGTTTTTAAGTGGGCATTGGAATCAATATGAAGCATTTCAAACTGAGTCATATTCAGTTCAATTAATAATGTATTTTGCTTCATAATAATAATCCTACCAATAGTAAATTCAAAATTTGGCTTAAAAATGTCTAAAACAGGACTTTTACTAAGTACAGTGCTCTCCAAAAAAGCATATATTCTCATTGATGATTAAACACTTGACTGTATGACTTTAAATCAGAATATCATTTGTTGATAATTACAAGCCAAAGAAAGGCAGAAATTTTAGACCATAGAAGATTTCAAGTGTCATACAGCAACCTATATGATTTCATGGAAAAAAACAGTCTGAATTACCCCAAATTGGTGTGTTAATAGGATGCTGACCTTTCCTATTATTACTAAGAAGAGTCCTTGTGAATTATCTCTTTTAGTGCATAGATCAAATAACAGCATAAACCCTGTTTTTCCCGTGTAACTTCTTTAATCATGCAAGCTGCCCCTTGATTGTAACCTCTTAGTAGTTTCCAAATTTATTTTTTTTTAAATTACAGATTTCAAACTTTTATATAAAGAATTAAAATTGTAATCCAGTATTCTACCCTTCCTAGTCTCGTGACTAGGCAATTTTGGAACTACTACTTATTTGTAATAGAATATTCATTTAACCCAAAGCAGGTATAGAGAGCTCTCTAATTTACCCTGGAGATTTAAATAACAACATAGATTCAAAAAAAAAAGGGGGGGAGTCTATGGGTCAGAGTAGGGTGAAGATGTTTAAAAGAGGAACTTGCTCAGCAACACCAGTCCTTTAAGAAAAGTGTGTGAGTGTTGAGTTGGTGATCTGAGTGGAGTCTACCCAGCAGAGCAGTCTCATCCCTCATGTGTTCAGGATGATAAGCACAGCTTGCTACCATCCAAGTTATTTATGACTAAATCAGCCTCAGATAAATGTGTACATGATGTTTTTAAATTGGAAAATGGTGCTGGATTGGAAAACAGGTGGCAACTTAAATATTCATAATCCAATGTCCCTTTACCTTAATCATGTAGTAAACAACAGCTTGCACTTCAGCGTGTGAAATCATATTAAGAATGTGACTAAAACGTTTAACTTCATTCATTAGGAAATAGGTGTGAACAGTAAAGGTGATAAATGACACTCTCAGTGGTATTGTAACAGTTGTCAACAACAAAAAATGATACACCATTTTTGTTTTGTCCAAGTTTCATTCCAAAGCAATATAATTTCTTTTATAATACATTTTATTTTATTACATACATTTTGTGCACCACATAGAAATAAACATGTAACACCCAAGCATTTCAAGAGCAAAGATTTTATTTGTTTTATAGTATATATTAAAATTTATAATAGATCTTTTTGTATGACTAGGAGTTCAAGCTGAAAAGAAGAGGAAAGATAGGTTTACTTTATGTGGATGGAATATCAAATTAAATAATTAAACTGCAATTAAACATTTTTGAGAATTATGAGAATAAGCACATGAAAAGATGCTAAATATCACTAATCATTAGGGAAATGCAAATCAAAACCACAAGGAGATATTATTTCAAACCCATTAGGATGGCTATTATCCAAATTAGAATTAGGGGAAAAAAAAGGAAAGTTGGCAACAATCTGCAAAAATTAAAAGCTTTTTGCACTGCTGGTAAGCATACCTAATTTGGAAGACATGATGGTTCATCAAAAAACTGCACATAGAATTATCATGTGAAATGGAAATTCAGGTGCTAGGTTTATACCCAGAAGAACTGAAAACAAAGACTAAAACAGTGATTTCAATCCCAATGTTTATAGCAACATTTTTTTATAGTCAACTCAACCCATATATCTATGGATGGAGAAATGGAAAAACAAAATGCATGATACATGTGCATTTGGAATATTATTTAAAGAGAAATCCTAATACATGCTATAGCATGCAATCTTAAAAAAATAAGTCAGTCCCAATTCTACTGATGTTGGATACCTAAAACAATCAAATTTATACAGAAAGTAGTAGTGGTTTCCAGTTTTGGGGTGAAGGCTAATACAAAGTTATTGTTTAATGTAGACAGTTTATGTTCATTTTTGAATTAATAGATTCTTTAATTCAACATATTTTTCTTTGCATCTTTCTCATGAAATGAAATACCTACCTTGGAGAAATTTGTCAGAAAGTTAAGTTGGAGGGGGCTGCACATGCATATGTGTAAATATTTTCATGTATTATATGAAAAGTGAGCTCTCGTGACAATAAAAGCTTTTCTAAGAACAAATATATTTTTTTTCTAGTAAGATAAGATGGAATATTGGACTGATATTGCTTTTCTTATATTATTTTTTCATAGAGTTCAATGGTACATTCAACCCTATGAGCAGTAGAGCTATGATTATTTATTTGATTTTCCCTCATTTATTTTCCTAAATATTTCTTTTTCATCTGATGTAGATAGCAAAAGGGAAGCTAGTAGGTCAAGATGCCATTTATTTAATGCGTTAGATTATTACTGAGCTATAGCTTGTTTTAAAGTGAACACGAATTTAAAGATCAATTTACTGAACACATTCTGCCTCTTTCAAATTTAGACTAGCTCTTCCTTGCAACTGTATTAAAATCTGTTTTCATAGACATTCTTTTTCCCAAGAAGGTTTCACTCTTGAGAGAAATGTAAGAGGTAAAAATTGAGCACTTAGCACTTGCCAGTATTATCTGATGAGATGAGTTGCTTTTAACAGTTTGGTGAACCAAGCAGCTTTAGTTTTATCTGAGAATACAAGGTTAGACAACAAGAAACAGCATAGCCTGGTAGAAAGCTGGCATATGACAGTGACTGAGGCTTTTGGTCCGGTATACTAGGATATTTACCTTGCTCACTTGTATATATATACATGTGTACATCTTGTTTGCAGTACTGGGGTTGGAACCCAGGGCTTCTCCCATGATAGTCAATCTCTCTACTCCTGAGGGACATCCCAGCCCTCATTTATGGTCCATTGATGGATTGATTGAATTAATTTTGGTTTTTATTTTTATTTCAAATTCATGTGAATAAAAAGCCTTTTTTAAAAAAAATTAACATTCGCTTCTAAGAAGTCCTTTCTTCATTTTGGAAAAGCTAAGATATGGGACATATACAGATTTTTTTTCATTCATATCAATTACATGTATACATATATAAGTCTAAAACAATTTGATGCTGGGTTTGTTTATGCTCTCAACCTTAAAGTCAGACGATACAAAACAGAATCAGATACCCTCCTGTCTTGTATGGATTAATGTTAACAAACAATAGTTAACAAGTATGTGTTGTTGTTTGTCAGGAAAATGGTCTCAGATGTAAATATCCCATAGACTTAGAATCAATGACCATTATTTTAAACACTTAAATTGCCAAAATTTTTGTTCACTGGAAATTTGAGAGCCTGTTATGTGACTATTCAGCACTGAACAAGTCAGATCTTGCTCTGATGGAGCTTAGAGTCTAGACTAGATGAGACATTCCCCTTAGGATTATAGGTGTGATATATTGTATGGAAGGAGAGGTGCAGGGTTTTATGAATGGCTACTTTTCAATGACTAAAATCAACATGGTGGTTCTGAAAATGTGATCCTCAGACTAGTGCCATTATCATGATCAGAAAATTTCTTAGAAATTTTTAGGTCCCTCCCAAGACCAGTTGAGTCAGAAATATTGGAGATGGGATGTGGCAATTTGTTTCAGCAATTGTGTTTTCTTTTCCAGGAGATTCTGATGGTTAAAGTTTCAGTAGAGCTGTTTTCTGGCAAGTGTTATAAATTTGGACATTGTTGATATTTGGGCCAGAAAATTCTTTGTTGTGGTCATCTGTTCTTTATAGGTTGTTTAGCAACATTTATGGCCTCCAACACCTATCTGCCAGTAATATCTTCTGGTAGTAACAGCCAATGATACCCCCAGAAGTGGCCAAATACCCCATCTTATCCAGGCAAGATCTTTTCACCAGTTTCTGGCTTCCCTTCAAGCTCCAATCAACACTCAAAATAACTTCTGACCTTCTTCTTGTCAGTATATGTTAAAGTGCTTTCTGAAAGAGTTGAATACCATGCCACCATGTTTATTCATCTGAGGAGCCCTAAGTAGGTTTGATTTCAAGTCTCAAGATGATTTAAGTTCTGATCACATTTTTTGGTTTGTCAGTTTTGTTATTGCTTTTTTTTTCTTTTATTTTTTTTTTCTTTTTGAGGAGCTCAGGGCACATTTATTGCCCTGCAAAAGGAATGTGGGCAGATTTTTTTCAACTCATTGACACTGAGTTCAATAAACAGAAAGGCTGTTTTACAACATTGATTACTTTGGTCTCATTATTATTTTTTTTTTTCTTTTTCAACCTATTTTTCTTCTAACTTCAGTGAATATCCTACTGTATTAGTCTTCTTTTGACCTTAAATAGTAAGCCATTTTGTTTATGTTTTACGTCTAGCAATTTGATTGCTAATGAAGTCCTAGGTCAGAGGCCTGGCTTTGGGAATCCAGCAAATCAGTTCGAGCAGCTGGCCCCACAAAACAAATGGAGAAGGTAATGGTGAAAAGCACAGAAGAAACTTTAATCAGTGTAGCTACACTAGGAAGGCAAGGGGACCCATGTTATCAGCCCTTTCTTCTAGGCCCTGACCCTAACTTTGAGATTTTATAGAGAAGGGAATGAGGGCAAGGTTTGGGGGTTTGTCTAGCTGGAGGCTTTTCACAGCTGACAAAGCAGGTAATCTTGATCAGGTGTGGTTGATTGGTCAAGGCCTTTTCCAGGTGAGAAAGTTGCTGCTGCCTGGTGGGGTGGGTAGTTCAGACTCATTGCAAGATGTTTATCCATCAGACCTTGGAATCCAAAGTGACTCAGAGCAAGGGTTATTAATGCAAAGTGCAGGCAGAGATGCCAATTTTTTAATACTGCTTTTAGTTACCCATCACCCACTTGCAGGCAAAACTGAAGAAGATAAGTGCTTGTTACAATTTGATGAGTCTTGTATTTAAAATGAAGTTCATTTTTACGTGAGTTAAACTGAGGTACCTGTTCTTTTATGTTAAACATAATCGAGAAACTAAAAGACATAATTTTTGTTTTGTTTTGTGTTTTTATTGTTAAACTGAAACTCTTTTTTTAAAAAAAAAAAAGAAAGAGAGAGAGAAATTTTTTAATATTTATTTTTTAGTTTTCGGTGGACACAACATCTTTATTTTTATGTGGTGCTGAGGATCGAACACAGCGCCCTGTGCATGCCAGGCGAGCGCACTACCGCTTGAGCCACATCCCCAACCCTAAACTGAAATTCTTGAGACAGGATTCTTTTTAATAAAAGAGCTTATTGGTGCCAATACAGAGGATAGACAGAAAAGGACCATGTCCCAGGTAGTTCTGCGACTACCAGCCTCAAGGCTAGACAGCAGTTGGAATAATGTCCACTAGAACCCAGAGCTGAGAGCATTTTTCTAACAAAACTTTGGGAAAAGAATATATCAATTGTTTATATTGGTAAATTGTTTACATTGGCTATGGAAAAACAATAGACTGGGCAGGAAAACCACATGGGAAGGGTTTGGGATACAAGGACACTTCATAAGGAGAATACTTACTGTTATGATTGGTTGGAGTCAGTAGAATAGAAAGTTTATATGAAAACAGGAGGTAGTAGCAACTGAGTTGACTGTTTATTTTTATTTTTTTAATTTCTTACATACATGATAATAGTGGAATGCATTACATTCATAATTATCCATTCACAGCACAATTTTTTCGTAACTCTGTATATAAAGTATGTTCATGTCAAATTATGTCATTATACATGAGCTCTCTCTTTTTTTTTGCATTACAATTTTTAATACACCCTTATACCACAATGTATCATATCTCTATTTGTACATAAAGTATGTTGACACCAAATTCACATCTTCATACATGTATTTTATATAATGATGACCATCACCTTCCACCATTTTTGCTATTCCCCTTACCCCACCCTTTCCTTCTCACTCCTATTCCCTATGTAGAGGTGATCTTCCTCTCATGCTCTCTCTCCCTACCCCACTTTACCCTACTTTGAGTCACACCCCCACCCCCCCACTTATATCAGAGAAAACATTCTGCATTTGTTTTGGGGGGACTGGCTAACTTCACTTAGCATAATCTTCTCTAATGTCATTCATTTCCCTACAAATGCCATGATCTTATTCTTTTTTAGTGCTGAGTAATATAACATTGTGTATAAATGACACATTTTTTTAATCCATTCATCTACTGAAGGACATCTAGGTTGGCTCCACAGTTTAGCTATTGTGAATTGTGCTGCTATAAACATTGATGTGGCTATGTCCCTGTAGTATGCTGTTTTTAGGTCCTTTGGGTATAGTCCGAGAAGAGGAATAGCTGGGTCAAATGGTGGTTCCATTCCCAGCTTTCCAAGGAATCTCCATACTGCTTTCCAAATTGGCTGCATTAATTTGCAGTCCCACCACTAATTTGCAGTCCCGCCAACTGTATATTTTTGAAAATACATTCAAGAATATTGCAATGGCCTTTGTTAGTGTCAGCTCCACAGGTTAACTTCCTTTGTCCCATTCCATTTAGCCTCCAGCCTTTCATTAACTCCAGAACTTTCATTAACAACCAATCAAAATATTCTCATTGATGCATTATGGTAGAATAGAACTTTCTAAAGCTCACTGATTCTCTTGGAGCTGAGCACAGTGGCACACACCTATAACTTTACTCTGGAGGCTGAAGCAGAAGGATTACAAGTTAGAGACCATCCTGGACAAGTTTGTGAAAAATAAAATAAATAAAGGGCTGGCATTGTAGCTCAGAGGGAAGGCACCCCCACAGGCTCAATCATGAGTACTTCAAGGAAAAAAAATTGGGAATTTGTTTCTTTCCAAGAAACTTTGAGACTTTTTCAGTATTACTTATTGTAGTTCACAAATCTTTCCCAATTCATGGTTATAAAGTGAAAATATGTAGTTTCTTAGTCTCTGAACCAAATTCTAAAGTGTTTCAATTTTCTGCATTTTAGATCATAGGAAGCCCTACTTGTAAATAGATGACTTAGGAGCTAGGTGTGCAATGAATTTTTGGTAGGTTTATAAACATATGTACACTTTGCAGAATGGCTAATTTGATTCAAAGGGAGCCTCCATTCTGTCCTCTGCAAGTTCTGTAATTGAGCCTGTGAAACAAAATGAAAATAGCTTAGCAAGAGAAAAGACCGTCAATGAGGGCATGGGGCATCGCAGGAATGTGAGTGCCCCCACACACAATGGGAGTGAGAACCTTATATCCCTTCTTTATTGAGGACAGGGAAGTGGAGGACACAGGCAATGTTTTGAGGAATGACAAGTAATTTTTAGCGGAGATGAACGGGCTTGAATTACACAGACAGTGGCCTAGGACAAAGTTCATGTGGGCTCTGGATGTGTTGCCAACTCGAATTTTCTCTCCTAGAAGCTAATCTTCCTGGTTTAATGAAATTAGCAGAAGGAAGTTCCAAACAATTGCATCCCTTGTGTATGAACTTTCCTTGGCCAGATAAGGATACTCAGAGAATAATTGACTAGTACTTGTTAACTGGTAAAGGTCAATGATATTTTATTTGACCAATAACAGATGTTTGAGCAGTATGACAGTGATACATTTTGATAATAAATAATGATGGATCTGATGATGATGATGATGATGGATCTGATGATGATAGTGCTGATAAATTCTACATAATTCGAACAAGCTTCAGACAGCCATGTTTCAAAAGATGAAGAACTTTATAAGGTCTAGATGGTATTGGAATAGACATGTTATTTGAGTTTCTGACGAAAGAGGGGCATTCATCCTGTGTGGAAAAAACTGAGAACAGTTTCATTAAAGTAGACCTTTGGCTACTGGAAAGACAATGGGTGGAGTCCTAGAAAATGCATAGTAAAAGAAGTGGCAGACTTAAAGGATTCCATTCTAGGGAAGAAGTAGGCACTTTAGAAAGGAAAGGTATCCCTTAGAAACTTGGGCAGGGTAAAGAAAGAATTAGCTAAACAGAATAGGGCCCTACTTGAATAAAATGCCACCAAATAAGAAGATGTCAATTACAAATAGGCTATTCATTAAATGGGGGCCATAGCCCAGTAGTAAAGCACTTGCTAAGCATGTATGAGTTCCTGGGTTTGATCCTCAATACATGCATACACACCAATGTATACATGCATATGAAAAAAGTAAAAAAGAAACAGGAAAAAAGTCAAAGAAAAAGGCCAGTGACAACAACCAGCGTAATACAATAACAACAGAATTCTACCTATATTGAGGAAACTGTACAACGATATTCAATGTAGCAAGAAGAATTTGTATCCTTATGAAGCTAAGTGACCAACCTCATCCCTCAAGTGTCATCACCTGTGGCTAAAGCAAAAAATAATTGAAGACATATAATTCTTACCTTCAAATAGAATCCAACATTCACAAAACTTAATGTATGAAGAAAAATATTACCTACTATCAAAACTTTCATGTTATGAAATACTAACCATTAAGAAGGAACTCAGTATACACAAAAAAACATGGCATGGAGACAAGATTACTTGATAAATATTTTAATTTTTATATTAATTCAGAAGTGTCCATGAAAATGTGTAGGTAAATTTTAAAATATGGACTTTATTTTAAAACACCATATAGGTGCCTTCTCAGGGCATCTGGTTTCAAATGGTTTCTCCCAGTACTCCCTTCATAGCTAATATCACTTCCTGAGGATTTAATGCAAGTTTTTATTAGTTTGTTTTCAGTGCCTTCCACTACAGTATAAACACCATGTGGTCAGTGAGTTTGTTTATTTTAGTTTATCTGTCATTCTTAGAATGGTGCTTACCAAATAAAAAATGCTCAATAAACATTTGTTGAATGAAGAAATGACTAAACTTTCATTATATAATTTGCAGAAATTTCTACATAAAATAAAAATTGTGAAAATTTCAGCAAATTAAATCATAATTTGAGATGAGCTAATTCCTCTCCTTTGTTAAATTTAACTTATAAAAATATTGTGATCATTTAACATGAGAAAACCATATAAGTGCTAATACATTTTTGGAAAGCATTCAGCACAAGATGCACTGGGAGAGAGCCATAAGATCTTGCCAATAGACCATTAATTTTAAGATTGGAAATTTTAATAAAACAGTAATCATTGATGTTGCTTTGTATTGGAAAAAAATATCAAAACACCATATTGTGAATAGATAAATATGAACAAGAGGCATAAAGTCTTCTTTGTCTTGGTAATTGAGGTAAGTCTATTAATGTCTGGGGTGTGGAAACAACAGTGTTCTATTTTGTGCCGTCTCTATGCTCCTGCATTGATGCTGAACCAGGAATTCCATAGTATGTTGCCTGAAATGAGGATGTTTACCTTTATATTCCCTGTTAGCTAGCATGAAGATATTGCCATCCCTGCATATGCCTGACACATGAATGTTTAACACAGTGAAACATCAATAATTTTATTGCCTTAGGCATTCCACTTGGGGGTTCTTATAATGAACATGTCCAAGCCTGTCTCCTAACTAAATGTTGAACCAGTATCAAGAAACCACATCCTTTGGAGAGAGTTGATAAAGACTTTGTCACTTAGCATTAAGCTCCATAGCAAGCTAATATGGATTGTAAAATTGTTTCTACTCTGATGCAGGAGTATATAAGCCTTAGACTCTCCATCATATACCTCAGCACATATATCAAAGCAATTTGTGATAGTAAATATTGAGGCCGTTACAGAAGTTACATGAAATTAGTCTATGTTATAAGTCTATATGGTGAAATGCATAATTAAATTCGAGGCATTTTAGGCTGAAATTGCCTTCATAAATCAGGCAGAAATAAAACAAATCTCAGAAGAATGAATTTTTCCTCATAGCTCAAGGATTATTCATTAGCAGAACAGAGGCATAAACTGAAGTCTCTTAAGTCCTAATTCTTTGATGCTTCCTGATATGTGACACTTATCTACAGTCATCTAAATGCCAACTAAATAAACTCCTCAATTAAGACTTTTTTTTAAATAAAAAACTTTGATTTGAAACAAAACTGAACAAAAACATAAGAAACAAAGGTATCAGATCATGCTTATAATGTCATAGAAAGCAAACTTTAAAGCAAGATTCCAGGGCTGCGGTTGTGGCTCAGAGGTAGAGCACTCGCCTAGCACGTGTGAGGCCCTGGGTTCCATCCTCAGCACTACATACAAATAAATAAGTAAAAGAAAGGTATTTTGTGCAACTATAATGAAAAAATATTTTTTTAAAAAAATAAGATTCTAAGGCCAGGGTTTATTAAATTTTATGCTTTTGTCACCTCCACTAATGCATTATTGGGGATGACCAAAGCAGGCATAAAGAAAGGAAGATATGACATGGAATGTACCTGTTCTTTTTCATGGGCCTGAATACTTACTTTTTGTATAGAGGGTGTCTTTTAGCTGGAAAAGAACTTTAAGCCATTTATTGTCTCTTCTACTGATCATGTAATTATGCCGAGTTCTAAAGATAAAATCACTTCCAAGTTACCTACTTGAATCTTTCTTTATTGTTTTTTTTTAATACCCCTATGTTTTTTTTCTGTTTTTTAAAAATTTGTTCTTTTAGTTATACATTACAGTAGAACCTATGGAAATATGTAAATATGTCTTTCATAAACATGCATCAATGCAATTTTAGGTTTTGTTTTTCTGCAATATTCAAAGTAGGGGTACATGTATGAAGACATGAATTGGTGTGAACATACTTTATATACAACCAGAATTATGAAAAATTGTGCTGTATATGTGTAATAAGAATTGCAATGCATTCCACTGTCATTTATTTTTTAAAAAAATCAATAAAAAAGGGGGAAAAAGTAGGAGATACTAAAAATACTAACAAAAAGTGTTGTTACTTTATAAAAAGTTGTTTCTCATTTAATATAAAATATTGAACAATGGGACAAATATAGTTATGGTCGTCTTACTCATAAAGAATCCGAGTTTTACAGATTGTGAATTTTGCACAAATTACAAACTTAATAAGTGGCAAAACACAGTGCAGGAACTGGCTCAAAAGCTGGTGGATTTTGTTTATTTGTATTTTTTCTTTTTACTGTATGGGTAACATTATCTATTCTCAGGAATTATTATTCATTCAAAACCTATCATTTTTTAATTGAATTGTTACTTAAACAATGTTTGCAATGGGCTGGGGATGTAGCTCAGTAGGAGAGCATTTGTATATCCTATGCAAGGCCCTGGGTTTTATTCCCAGTATTGAAAAAGCAAACAAATGTTTGCTAAAAGTGACAGTATAATAAATAAAGTATTTCATTATCAAAGATGAATAATCAAAACTGTTTATGAGAGGTTAAAATGTTAAAGTTTAAATGCATGTACTTTATTCTTTTTAAAATTATATATATATATATTATATTATATATATATTATATATATATTATATTATATATATATTATATATATATTATATTATATTTTATATATAATATATATATATATATATATATATATTCTAATTTGTTATACATGACAGCGGAATGCATTACAAGTCATAGTACACATGTAGAGCAAAATTTTTCATGTCTCTGGTTGTACACAAAGTAGTTACACCATTTGTGTCTTCATACATGTACTTAGGGTAATGATGTCCATCTCATTCCACCATCTTTTCTACCCCCAAACCCCCTCCCTTCCCCTTTCTCCCCTTTGCCCTATCTAAAGTTTCTCCATTCTTCTCATGCCCGCCCCCATCCCAATTATGGATCAGCATCCACATATCAGAGAAAACATTCGACAGTTGGTTTTGGGGAATTGGCTTACTTCACTTAGCTCCACCCATTTACCTGCAAATGCCATGATTTTATTCTCTTTTAATGCTGAGTAATATTCTATTGTGTACATAAACCATAGTGTCTTTATCCTTTCATCTACTGAAGGGCATCTAAGTTGTTTCCACAATTTAGCTATTGTAAATTGTACTGCTATAAATATTGATGTAGCCGTGTCACTATAGTATATTGCTTTTAAGTCCTTTGGGTATAAACTGAGGAGTGGGATAGATGGGTCAAATGGTAGTTCCATTTCAAGTTGTCCAAGGAATCTCCATACTGCTTTCCATATTGGTTGTACCAATTTGCAGTACCACTAGCAATATATGAGTGTGCCTTTTCCCCTTGTCCTTGACAACACTTGTTGTTGTTTGTATTCTTGATAATTGCCATTCTGACTGTAGTGAGATAAAATTTTAGAATAGTTTTGATTTGCATTTCTCTAATTACTAGAGATGATGAATATTTTTTTCATATATTTGTTGATTGATTGTATATTATCTTCTGAAAAGTGTCTGTACAATTCCTTGGCCCATTTACTGAGTGGGCTGTTTTTTTGAAGTTAAGATTTTTGAGTTCTTTATATATCCTATAGATTAGTGCTCACCTGATGTGCATGTGGTAAAAATTTGTTCCCATTCTGTAGGCTTTCTATTCACCTCACTGATTTTTTTTTGTTAAGAAGAAGATGTTTAGTGTGAATCCATCCAATTCATTGATTTTTGATTTTATTTATTGTGCTATATTAAGGAAGCTATATTGTGCTTATTAAGGAAGTTGGGGCCTAATCCGATATAATGGAAATCTGGGCCTAATTTTTCTCCTATTAGGTGCAGGGTCTCTGGTTTAATTCCTAGGTCCTTGATCCACTTTGATTTGAGTTTTGTGCATAGTGAGAGTTAGGGGCTTAATTTCATTTTGCTACATATGGATTTCCAGTTTTCCCAGAACCATTTGTTGAAGAGCCTATATTTTCTCCAATATATGTTTTTGGCACCTTTGTCTAATATGAGATAACTTATTTATGTGGGTTTGTCTCTGTGTCCTCTGTTCTATGCTATTGGTCTACAAGTCTATTTTGGTGCCAATACCATGCTGTTTTTGTTACTCTTGCTCTATAGTGTAGTTTAAGGTCTGGTATAGTGATGCCACCTGCTTCACTCTTCTTTCTAAGGATTGCTTTGTCTATTCTGGGTTTCTTATTTTTCCAGACTTATTTCATGACTGCTTTTTCTATTTCTATGAAGAATGTCATTGGGATTTTGATTGGAATTGCATTAAATCTGTATGGTGCTTTTGGTAGTATGATCATTATAAAACTTTGAGTAAAATTTCAAAGAATGTATTAAATCAGCATCCTCATCATTCTGCCAAGTTTTACAGATAAAATTGTGAGCTTTGAGAGCATCTTGATACATGTGTTGTCTATTCATTATGTGTGAAAGTTTGTAAGTGTATTTATTACAAAATTGCAATTTTCATTTTACTATTTCCATAATGTTTTATTTGAAAGAAATCACTTACTTAAAAACATCATTAAAAAGTGGCTGAAAATTGAAAAAACAGAATTAGCTACCTAGATTTGGGACCCATGACAGTTATGTTTTTTTAAATAGTACTACATTCATTTTCAATAAGCAACATTTGTTTTATGTACTATTTAACATATTTTTAGTTTATGAAGGAAAATTTTGTATTATATTCCAAATAGTAATAAAAATTAATATATAATACTATGTAAAGCTTGTGGTTCTACACAGATGAATTTAAAATAAATATGATGTTTTACTAAGTGAATGGAATATGAAGTGTAAGGGGAAGTATGTGTATGTGTGTGTCTTTACAGAGTGATGAAAATTTATTAAATCTCAGAAAGGTTTTACTGGATGGGATGCTTCAGTCTCCACACCTTTTTGGTGGTTATCAAATCTGAACCAGGAGAGTGAATCAATATCTTAAGATCACACAGATTGTTGTTTGCAAAGCACAAACCAGAACACAGATCTTTTCACTCTCATTTTATTTCTCTCATTATTCTGCTCCTTTTTCAATTTTGTTTGTATTATTTCTGTAAAAATTATAGCTCATTTCTGTATTGACGGGACTATGGGCATTCTGTTGACTTGCTATGTTTGATACTATAGGGACTGTTATTTGAGAACCCCTGACTTGATGAAAAGGAAGACATATCATTTAGGTAAATTGCTTATTTGGAGAGTCCCAATGATAACCTGAAAATGCTGTAGTATGCTCCAAAATCTGGGTCTACAGTTTTAACATGTTGTTGAATAGTGCATGCGGCTCTGTACTCCTAAATCCTTAGACTTTTCTCTTCTGCCTGTATGTAATTTAAGGTTGGTTGAACTTTGTTCCTTATGAGTAGGATGAGTAGGCTTGTCCTTGTACTGTCTCCTCGCAGGTGCAATTTCTCAAAATATTGATGACACATACAGTGACCGGATATTTCTCTCTTTTCTCATATGGTCATGCATTATTTTTCTACTTGCAAGATTTCTGTGCCTACTCCCCTTCTTTCTCAGCATATCCCAGTCTTTCTGACTTTTCTATAGATCTTCATAATTTCTATAGATAACTGTCTTCCTTCTTGTTTAATTCTACAGTTTGTACCTTCTTTGACATATCCTGCAGGAGCTGCCATATTTCTATATGTCCATATTTTTTTATGACTAAAGAAACTTTGTAATTAGTGATCAAAATAATTCAGGTAACATTGCTCAATAATATAACAGACAGGCATCATGTTTCAAATGAACAGACATACATGTTAGTAGGTAAGAGTCTCCATATCATTACAGTGATAAGCATATAATACATCTTATATCCTTATGAACAAGTTCTTTGTTTTCCCCTTGAACTCATGATAACAAGAAAAAGTCTTGCTTTTTAAAATTTTTACCTACAAAACTATGGTCCCATGTGATTTATTTTTAAATCCATAAATGAGCCTTTCTACCTACTCAATTTGTATTATGTAAGAATATTAGGAATATCTGCTGAAATGAAACATTAACTTATATATGATTTCAAACATACCTCTCTTAATTCTTAAAGAGAATGGGACATTTTTTTCCAGTTGTCTCTTATTTTATATAAGAGGTTGTTGAACATTACTTATAATTATCTCAGCATTTATTCATAATAAAAACTCTTAACCAACTAGGAAAAAAAGAGAGCATCTTTAAACTAATAAGTAGTATGTAGAACACAGTACTATGCACACTGGTGAAAGAATATCTTTCCATTACAATCTGAAATGAAACAAGAAATGTCATTTCTTCTACTCAACATGGTACTGAAGGATCTAGCCAGCTCACTAAGCAGAGAAAAAGCAATTAACAGTATCTAATGTTATAAGGAAAGTAAAATTTTAGTTCTCAGATTATATGATCATTTCTGCAAGAAATACAAATATACAATAAAACTATTTGAAACAAATTTGCCAATGTCACTCATCAAAATCAGTATAAAATCAATTGTATTTATGTCTTATAGCAAGAAATGATCTGAAAATGAAATTATGAAAACAATTTCTTCATAATATCATAAATGATAAGATACTTAGGAATAAAATTTGCAAAATAAATGCAAAATCTTTGCTAAAAACTATAGTGCAATGCTGAGACAAATTAAAAGCAAGCTACATAAATGGAGAGGAATTCCATGTTCATGATTTGTAAGACTGTATATTGTCAAAAAGATGAAAATTGTCCCAAAACAGCTGTATATATTCAATGAAATTTCTATCATAATTCAGCCATAATTTATTTTCAAAAGAGAAATTGATGAACAGCTTTAAAGTGTATATGGTAATTCAAAGAACCCAAACTAGCCAAGATAATTTTGAAAAAGAGGAAATGAACTGGAAGAATTGCCTTAACTGATTTATAAACATAGTATAAAGTTACCGTAATCAAGACATTTGTAAGATAGACATAGAGATCATGGAATAGGATTTAAAGTTAAGGAATAAGCCCTTCAATTTATGATCAGTTGAACTTACAAAATCCTAGTGCCAAGGCTATTCAACAGGGAAAATATTATTTTCAAGAACTGCTAGTAGGACAATTGTTTATTTGTCCACTTGCAAAATATTATTTTTTTACAATTACATCACAGCATTAAAAATAAATAGTTCAATATGGATCATGTTTACAATAAATTTTAGAGCTAACATTGTACATTTTAGAGGGAAACTATAAGAGAATATTTCACTTTGTTTTAGACAAAGGTTCTTAATTATGACATTATAAGCATGATCTATAAAAGAGAAAAATACTAAATTTGACTTAGTATAGCTAAGAATATCAAGGCAAGGAGAAAATATCTGTAAACTTTGTATTTTATAAAGAAGTTATACCTAGAATGTATATTAAAACATTAACACTCAATATTAGGAAAGCAAAAACAAATTAAAAATGGGAGAGTCTAATGAATATTTTACCAAAAATGTCATATGATTTGATGATAAGCACATGAAAAGAGTCTCATCATCACTAATCTTTAGGGAAATGCAAATGAAAACCAAATTGAGATATCTCTGTATAAGAAGAGGTGTATAAAAAAGAAAATACCAAGTGTTGGCTGAGATGTACAGAGACCAGAGCCTTATGCACTGTGGTGGGAATATAAAATAGCATGACATTTGGGAGACAATCTGACAATTTCTTAAAAAGTTAAATACATGCTTATGAGGAAACTCTATAATTTTACTCCTAGTTACATGCTCAAGCAAAATGGGATGCACATTCAAGCAAAAATTTGTATAGAAATATTTATTACAGCATTACTCATATAGCTGAAATGGAATAAATAATTCAAAACTATTAATTGGTACATGGACAAAAAATCACCTATTATTTATTTGCTTATTTATTTATTTATATCTGATATGTAATCAACAATAAAAGGATTGAAATCTTAATGAATGCTACAAAATAGTTCAGTCCCAAAACTTTAAGTTGAATAAAATAAGCCGACATATTACATATTGTATGAATACAATCATTTGAAATGTCCAAATTAGACAAAGTTTCTGGAGATAATGAACACTCTAGGTGCTAGGAGATGAGCAGAGATTGCATGACTATAAATGGGCCCAAGACTATTTTTGAGGTTGGTGGCAATTATCTGTAACTGGATTATGGTAATGATTCCACAACTCTTTTAATTCATTACAAATCATTGGATTTTACACATATAATGAGTAAATTTTAAGGCATGTACATTATGCCCCAAAGAAGAATTAAAGCTGTCTCCAGATGTAATCTCAGAACCTCAACATGGGGATGATAGCGTTTGAGGACAACCTAAAGAACATTATTTAATTATTTTAATTGTGATTTTAAAATTGTGACAGGAACATTTGAGATTTTAAATAATGAAGAAAAATATTTTAGTGATAAGCCTAAATTTATATGTTGAATAAAAGACAATTGAATTCATTTTAGCCTAAGATATTGTCTCTTGGACGTTTCTTTAGGCTGAAAATAAAGAAAAGAAACATAGAAAGTTTAATCTCGTGTCACAAAAACTTCCAACTTCTGCCTGTATTCTTGTTCCAGCATTTAAAATGAAAGTGCAAATGAAAATATGATGGAGAAAAGCTTTTATTTAACTTAAGTTTTTTACCTGGTGCATTTTGAGTTCAATAGAAGCCAATGTTTGATAATATTTTGGCATGCAGTATGTAAGTACACACAGGTACTCATGTGTAATTTTGTACACTGGGGTAAGAGTTCAACATGGTTGCTTTAAAGTTGCAGTAAGGGAAATGTTATATCATACTTGCTAGCTTTTCCTCACCAAGTTGAAGGGTCATAGACTATATATTTTAGCAAAATTTTTAGTTTATTTTTAAAATAGATTATGGTTAATTAGAAAACTCGATCAGTACCTAATGTCACTCCTTCTCTCCCATTTAAACTAGTTATTTTGGTAAAATGAGTGATTGCTAGGGGAGAAGGATGCATTTCCACTTATGATCTACTGACACAGGATTGCACACTTCCTCTGTGTTTCCCCTGTGCCATGCATGACTTCAGAATGGTTGTATCAACTCCAGTGCTAGGACTGCATTCCTATTGTGGTAATACAGCTGAGGATTTGACTTCTCTTCCATTAATTTAAATACCTACATTTAAAAACTATGTACATAAATATCATATTAGGTCTAAACCCTATGATGTATTTAGGTCTATTTTTATTTGTAATGAAGAAGGAGAACTGATAGGCCCTCAAAGAGACAAACCTCAATCAAACTGTATTGATTAAGTATCCAGAACTTCAGTGTGTATGTGTGTGCTGTCCATAATTAGGCTTTCTAATGATTCACTTAATTCATATATCAGTTGTAATCATTGCTAGAATATTGACACTTTTGAACTGATTAGGTATACAAAAATAACCATTGATGTAAATAACCAAGAAAAAAAGAAAAACTTATTTCAAACGAAAGCAGTGCATTTGTACTATGAATATGCTGCATATATGTCTCATGTTTACATATGCTATATATGTATATTAAACAGATATCCACTTGTATAATATATAGTATAAAAATAACAGAATATTAAGTATATAAAATAAGCACACTAACAATATAATATGCTTTATGTTTTGTTTTCTAATCACAAGGAATATTAATCTTAAGTAATATGGCAGTCTTTTCCTTCTGTCTATGCTCCAGCAGTAAAATACATAATCTAATGGCATATTGTCTATATAGCAGATACCTACAGTGGACAATGGCCAGTGCATAGACTTACCATAGACCAACACATGCATTAAATTTGCCAGAGACCCTATTGGTCATTTGGGTGGACATATAACAATCAGTTATCTAAGTCTGAGATAAGTGCTCTTTCTACAAATTTGGTTTTAATATTAATGTTTTAAATTTGTATGCCGGTATTGTAGTGGGTATGAAACCCAGTGCCTCATGCATGGTAAGCAAGCTCTCTATAGCTGCGCTACCCTTACAGCCCTAACGTGAATGTTTGTAACCATAAGAGTGCCCATGGTTTCAGTATTATGGCTATAATTAATGTGGTATATGTGTGTGAATGTGTGTTTTGTGTGTGTGTGTCTGTGTGTGTAGGGAGTATTAGCATTAAAAAAATCATAAAATTCATGTTAACATTAATTTTTCAGGAGTACCCACCAGCCCTCTCTATAATTGAGTGCTTTCTAAGACAAAAGAGGGGGAGAGGCAATTTGAGGAAAGGAAGGCTGTGAAATTCCTTGTAAATATACTGAAAAAAATAGAAATTTCAAGAAACAAAAGTTTAAGGTAATATGATTTTAAACTGTGCATATTTCCAACTTCACATAATTGAGTAACTGGGATTATTTTCAACTTGGGAGATTTAATTTTTGTCCCACAACTATAGTTCAAAAAACAAGTTGGAAAGTACTACCATTAGGTAAAATCATTTGCAAAGCTGATGTAAAGAAGCATGTACACATCTTTGTTCACATAATTGTGCTAGATATTGTGGATATAAAGCAGAATAGAATATGGTATTTGTCCTCAAGAATCAAAACTGTGTCTAATATCTTTCTTCATAGTAATGTAGTAAATTTCCTTCTCAGAAATTTAACAATAGTATTCGTTTGAATATTCAGTGGTGATGGGAGTTTCAATTTTTGCTTTATAGGTACTTCCTAATGACTGATAGAGTTGGTTTCAGAGGCCCATTAACTCTACTTGGTGTCCACATAAGTAATAACACACTCTGTTGTATGAATGGATTACATTTTTCATAATGACCTGCAAATATAAAACCTTTCTTTCTCTTCCTATTAGTTATTCTCTCTTGGCACATAAGTAGAAAAGACATAATGAACTACTAGGAGTTTTATCTACTTGAACTCAAGTAATATCTCCCAAGGTGACATCCTCATGGTAAGAAAAGCAATCTTCTTGGTTTTGTGTTTTAGAACACATTTATTTAGATATAGTTTTAGATGGTACTTTTCTTGTAGGAATTTAAAAATGCTTAGCAAACTGAAGTTAATCATTACTCTTTACACTTACATTCTGGCTTCTAAAGTTCTCTAATTAGCTATTCTTCTTGGCCAGTTGCCTACACATTTCTCTAGAAATTTTGTATCATGTTGACAAGATAATAGTTACATAACCTTCTTCTGACTGTTTTGAGTCTGGCTCTCTCATGCTTCTCTATGAGATCCTGGGAAATTACAGAAGAAGTTTACTGGAGGATTGCAGTAAGCATATATTAGTCTGGCCAAGGCAAACTCTCATAAGTGATGAGAGAGAAGAGTTGCTGTGTATGATGAATGTGTTAATAAGCTTTCTGTCACTATAACAAAATACATGAGATATTTTGTTTATATATAACAGATTATGAAGAAAGGTTAATTTTGGCTAATAGTTTGAGAGTTTTCAGCCCATCATTAGTCAACTCTGTTGTTTTTGGGCCTGTGGTAAGGAGTTCCATTATGGTAAGAGCATTATGACTGACGAAATTGCTCACCTGGTAACATGTGAATAGCAAAAATAGGAAAAAGGAAGGAGTTGGGGTCCCAGTATTCCCTTTGAAAACACACCCTAAATGACTTGACTTCCTTCCAATAAGCGAAACCTCTTAAACTCTCCACCACCTCACAATAGTGCCACAGGTGGGTGACACATGGGCCTTTGGGGGACACTTTCTAACCATGGCACTAGGCAATTAAAGGAGTATAAAATGAATCTGATCAGGAAGTATTGTTTCACTTTACCTGTCTATGCTCAAGTTCTATCTAGATAGGGGGTTATTTCATATAATCAGGAACCTCTTTTATTGTGAGCTAGGAAAGTGACTGTTTCAGATAAGACTTTCAGAGTTTGTGGGGATTCACTATAGTGTGTATCCCGGGAACATATCCCAAAAGAAAGATGAAATTAAATGTAACAGACATTCACTTATGTTAGGGTTTGTAAACAAGTCAGGATGGCGCCTGGCAAATGTTAGAGTCTGTAAACAAGTCTGGATGGCGCCTGGCATTTTGCCAGAGGAAGTGGTTTGTGAAGTAACACCAGCGAGCCATTAAGTGTGGAGATTCCTTATTGGTTGACTGCTGTATCTAGTTTATGTTAATTAGATAAGCTGTGTGGAATGTATAAATACCCCTCCGGTCCTACAATAAACGGCTCCCACTCCTGCTGTATCAATGTACACAAGTTGTTCCTCACCCCCCTGGCTATTTTGCTGCAGCCGGACTGCAAATTCAAAATTATAATGAATTATGAATTCAAAATTTATAATTTAACCAATTATTATTGATTAACTCGTCTGAGGCTTCTGTTTAGAGAGGACAAAGAGATGAATGAGAAAAGTATGTTCTCGTATTTGTCATCTCAAAGGCCCCAAATATTCTTGATATAGTAGGACTTTATTTATTTTTATTTTTCAGTAAGACTTAAAACTTAGTGATGAAATGGCCATTTCTTGGGAATGTTGGAGAGCTTCTATAGTTTGATTTGTTGGAGAGCTTCTATAGTTGGATATAGTTGGGAATGTTGGAGAACTTCTATAGTTTGATTTGTAACTTTGTCAAAATGCATTAATCTGTACTGTTAAAATGGGTAAATTTTATTATATGTAAATTATAACCAAAGAAATCTGATGTTGGTCAAAGAGGACAAAATATATTATGCAGTATGAATACATTCTAGAGATCCAGTGTATAGTATTGTGAGTATAGTTAGAAACACAGTGTTGTATATTTGAACTGTTCAAAGAGAGTTGATCTTTTTTTATTATTATTTCTTACATACATCAATAGAGGAGTGCATTACATTTACAAATTTCTTGCATTGCAATGCTTAATTAATATTCTCACCACACACAAAAAACAAAGATGATAACTATGTGAGACAATGGATATGTCAAATAGCTTGATTATGACTATGATTTCACAATGTGTATGTTTATCAAAACATTATGTTTTATATCATAAGTAAATACAACTTTTATTTGTCATATACACATTAATAAAGGTGGGAGCTTGTCTTTCTCATTGACAGGATTGGCAATGATGTGTATTATTACTTTCATTTTTAAGGGTTATTATAAAGAATATTTGCCAATGTTTATTTATACTCTATGAGATTATTTCTATGAGATTATTTCCACCTTGCCCTGATGTTATGAATGTGGAAAATTTCTGAGTATACAGTCAATTTCAGTCTGTGTCTCCCCATCTCTCTCTCTTACTCTTTCCATCTTTCTGTTCCTCTCCTTCTCTCTTTCAATGATATAAACCAAAGACATTATTCGATTAAGAAATGATCTGTTCTGTATTCCTCTCTCAACCCATGGTGCTTTGACATGTTTTTTATTTAGTCTATTTTATTCTATAAAAAAGTCTTCCAGAAATGGAATATTATCTTGAGATTTTAAAACCTTGCTAATTTAGCCTTTTGCAGTAAAGAATCGGGTTTTAGCAGTGCACAGGTGCATCAAGCTCAACACATTTGAAGTTGGACTCCCTATTGTTTCTCATAAACTTTTGTCTTCTGTTCTTCAGTCTGCACAGATTGATATCATCACCTGCCAATGACAAAAGTTTATGATCCAGAATTCTTAAACCTCCCTTTTTCTGTTCCCTTATCTCCAAATGCACCCACATTCAAGCACTTCCACCTCCTTCCCACAATTTGGATCCATTCCATCATAGCCATCGTTTTGTTTCCACCTTAATTCAGGCTCTGTTAGTTTTTTTTTTTTTTTTACCCAGGATACTGTATCTTGTTCTCAATCTTGCTATCATACTATTCTTTAGCAGAAAGAGGATTATAATAATATCTAATAAATTATGTTAGTTCTTTTTTGGTACAGGGTTTGAACCAGCCAGGGACACTTTACCACTGTGCCACATCCCCATCCCCAGCCCTTTCTTTTCTTCTCTCTTTTATTTTTATTATTATTTTTTTAATTTTAAGATAGGCTGTTGCTAAGTTGCTGAGGCTGGTTTGAACTTGCAATATGCCTACCTCAGTCTCTCAACCTGCTGGGATTACAGGCATGTGCCTCCATACCCAGCTTGGTCATACCAGTTCTTGGTTTAAAGTTCTTTAACCAATTTCCATCACCTCCTAGGTTAGAATCCAAATTCCTTAAGGTGACACACAAAGTTCTCTATGATATGCATGCAATCTATCTGCTTTTTCAATAGCAATTAATAGAATCTGATCATATTTCATAGTATGGACCCTAAACCACAATAGATTGTCTCACTTCTTTATATTTTTGCCTAAGTTGTTTTTTCTACCTAGCATGGACTTACCTAAACAGGGTCACCAAGAGGGATAATTACACAGCTCTAGTGTCAGCTGTGTTTGGAATTAAGCATATTCTTCTGAAGATAATTGATCAGTCCTTCCTACGCCACACAGCATTCTGTTTCTATATATCTGTTCTTTTCAGAGTTCTTTTCATGATGGATTCATCCCTAAGATACCTACACTGCATCTCTCATTCAACACATGTAAACATCAAAATCTTGGCAAGTTACTGATAGCTATTCATGTTTCATGTGATTCATTTAAGTTGAAAGGATTATGTGGCTTCCAGTATTTGAATACTAGGTTTTCAAGATCAAAAACACCTACTGAGATTATTGAAGAATTGGTTTCTGAGGTTTTTAGGAAGGAAGAAAGTATTGGCAAAGGATCATAAGACTGTTGGCAACCATCTCCTTAAGTAAATAGAAGTGGTATAAAAACACATGTTTATCTATGTATAGAAGAGTCACAAAATTGCTTGTACTTCATCTGAAGTATATAAGGAAAATGTAAATTATATTTTCTTTAAACAATTTAGTATCCCTGTGAACTACAGATTGGAGACCCATACTTAATTTTGATCTGTTTACATGTAATATGTTGCATTAAGTCATAAATGCTGTAGATTTATTTACTTCTCTTTTGAGTTAGCTTTTCGTGACATCTTAGAGACATAATGACACATAGTAATGCCCTCTGGCACATGGACTCAAACATTTAATTTAAAATTTTAATCCTATATCTCTATGGTTCTTGATCCTAACAACTGATTTCCTAAATTTCTTGACCCCAGAGTATATTTCTTATCTTTATTAAATAGAGACTTGTGGCCTCTCTTGCCTTCTCAGACCCCTCTTGGTTTGTAATGGTGCTCTGGACTTTTGGAGTCATAGATTCCATCACTGTATGGCTTCCACTGCTCAACTTCTGGACCCCTTTGCCTGTCCAACTCTATACAAGATACCCCTGAAAAGATTAAAATGTATCTCCTGTTGTTAGTGAGGGCTGTTGTGATCAGAGCAGGCCCAGCCACAGCATCCTGTGGTCAGAGTACAAATATACAGATACTATTTCACAGTAAATATTTAATTCATTAATCATGCTAACAACTGATTATAAAATACATCGCGTGCTCCTACCTTGACGAAGATATCACCCTAACAATCTAAAAGGCTACATTTGAAATGGGGACTTCTGAGTCTTTCAAGTAATTAGAGCAGGAGAACTAGCACCTGGTTTCCACCCTGTGTCCAGCCTTCCTCCCTTTCGTCTTCTCCATTTAATATCTTGAGGATCCTCAACTAAGCATGTGTGGATATCCCAGTCTGCAAGTTGAAACTATTTATACATACTTCTCCCTAGACTCTGACACGCCCACATAGGTGGCCCAGTTCATCATAAGGTAGAAAGATTCAGGGAACGAATTATTGCAGGCTTTGGAAGAAGATATGGGAAATAACCTATAGAGTCCTGGGTGGTATGAATTGCAGACAGATACGTTTTCAATAGATAGCTATGGCATCCTCTTGGACTCACAGAATCCTTGTCTTCTGTGTAGGTGAGCATTCAGAGGAAAGACAGAGAGTCCACCAAGATATAGGACCCTAGTGTCTACGACCCATACTTAGTTGATGCAGAGATAATTTTCCAGAATCCAGAAGTCTGAAAGGTCTGTGCTCCTCCCCACAACTGCCTTTATTTGATACTCCATGATCACTTTACTCACATGAACTAATTGTCCTGTTTTATTCCTAAAGAGAACAGTCACTAATGCAATCTATCTTCAAATAATAAATCTTTGGGCCCATCTTAGAAGAGAAAAATATTCAAGAAAACAACAACAGAGAAAATATTATGTATTGTTTAATATTTTTCAGTATATTTTTCCCTGTTACTTACATAAGTATTGCCTTTGACTCTTTCTAGGTCACAATAAAATACACTCATAAATTCTGCAGTTGGGCTGGAGATGTGGCTCAAGCGGTAGTGCGCTCGCCTGGCATGCGTGCGGCCCGGGTTCGATCCTCAGCACCACATACAAACAAAAGATGTTGTGTCCGCCGAAAACTAAAAAAATAAATATTAAAAAAAATTCTCTCTCTCTCTCTCTTCCTCTCTTTCTCTCTCTCTCTCTTTAAAAAAAATTCTGTGGCTAACTTCTCTGTGCTGCTAGAAATAATGCTGTTGATTATTTCTTTCAAAGTATGCAGTTATCCTATTAGGCAATGTGAACATAAAATAAATGTACATATTAAATATGACTAAGAATGAAAGATCTAGTATACTTTCCAGGCTAATGGGAGGAAAATCTGTTGAAATAAATTGTGTTTTATCAAAGTACTAAATGCAGAATATAAGAATCAATAGCAATAGTTGAATGTTCTTGCCCAAATCTGAAAAATGAGCCAGGTGTGGTGGTGCATGCATATAATTTGAGTACCCAGGTGACTGAGGCAGGAAAATCACAAGTTCAAACTCATCCTGGGAAAGTTATCAAGATCCTGTTTTCAAAGTAAAAAAATAATTAATTAATTAATAAAAAGAACTGAGGATGTGGGTTCCATGTCCAGGACTGCATGATTTATAGATAGACAGGAAAAACAAATAATATTATAGCTTTTAAAACTATTTAAAAGTTCATGAGAACAGACCAAAGAAGTACTCAAATTAATAGTATTCTAAAATTAAAAGTTTCAAAATTAAATTTAATCTAACAATATGGTGCCAGTTTAGTTTTGAATGATATACAAAACTGTATGGCAGTATGAAATCACAAGACAAGATTTACTGGAATGTAATTTTGTACTTTTAGCCTTCAGTCAGTTTCAAAGTTTTGATACTTAGAGGCATGCACTAATTACTGTTAAAACTAAAACTTTTTCATTTTAGTTTTAAAACCTTTTTTTACTTTAATTATATCTCTGTGTTAAGAATCAATATTCTTTCACAATCACAGATTGAAATTACTTTGAAAAAAAAGTTAGCTTCCCCAGTTTCTATTTAAAATGACCAATTTCTTTAAAATGTGGATATTAGTTAAGATCAGTACTTTTTGTTGTATATTGAACCTATTGGATGAATTCACTTTTTTAAAACAAATAAATGAGGCAAACTGTGTTTTAGGGTGAAGGACGCTCACCAGTTAGAAAATCTGTACACTAATATGTCTTTTGATCTTGGAATTTGCAAGATATAAATTTGGTTTCTCACAACAAAGAAACAAAATACTTATCTACCAAGTCCCCTGCTCTAATGCAAGAATTATGTGAAATGTAAAAGAGAAAGGTAAAAGAGATTCCCCTGTGTTTGATGTATTGTGGGTAATGGTTATTTGACTTTGAAACATTCAAGAAGGCATTTTAGGGCAGTTATGTTGGTAAAACTGTTTTTCTTGCCAAGAATAGAAGAGGACAACCCAACCTTTTAATGCAGTGAAACATTCATCATTCTGTCACAGAAACATCTTCTTCCAGTTTCATCCTGGACTAGGGCTTTATGACACAGAAAAAAAACTGGGCATGAGACCGTAGCATATGAACAAGTAGATGGCCCAAATGCTGGAAAGCATCAACATGCCTCAATCACTGGGCGCTCAGTGGGAGGGTTTGAAGCCCATTATTTGTAATTGCAGTTCAGAGCAGGAGAAAAAAATGTGTACAGATGAGAAACAATTTGAATGTTTGTGTGGATTTGGATTTGGATAGCTTCTGTCACATTCCATCACTTTTTGAGCATTTTCCATTCTGCTATCCCAACATTGAGGCCCTTTCTTCATATTTTTTTTCTCTATATTACATATTGTTTTCAAAATTCCTATTCTTTCTTTCCCAAAACAATCTCACTGAGATTTTCAATTTGATATATTGTCAATGAAAGTACATACTTCGAAGAGGTTAAAACCTAAAATCAGAGGTGACTTGGTGGAACACATACTTACTTTTACATCTTTCTTTCCATTTTATTTCTCACTTGTCTGACGACGCTTCTCAGTGTTAGCTAGACCTTTATTATTTTCAAAATTAAATTTGGCTGTTATTACTTTTTAAACGTGAAGGATAGTAAACATAAAATGTGTGAGAGAAAACATGAATGTAAGGGAGATTGTAGTATTCAGTCATAAATGAGTAATAAATGTGAACTGTTAATGAGACTATTGGAGAATATTCTGCTTTTACACAGGGTAAAACTGCTGACTTTCAGTGTCACATTCAACACTAAGATGGGGTGTGACCAAAAAAAGGGGGGCATAGATAAACTCTAGGAATTATTCTAATAACATGCTACAAATAAATGCTTAGAGAACACACTGTGAGATCATGAATTGGGAATGTGCTCTCTGCTACTGTTTAGAGGGTTGGCAGAGATTTGCTCTTATGTCTTCAATATTAAAACACTGAAGACAGAGCAATGCAGTCTTACTAGGGCAAATCAGAGCAAATGACTCCAGCTAAAGTATTTTTCAGATATTGCCTTTTGTTTATTATTACAAGTCCCCCTTCATAAATTTAACATATACTCTATGTGCACGTATCTCTTTCATTTTTGTGACCTTATATATTTCATATTTAAAACTTAATTCACTATATGTCTTCCTTCCTATTGTATTGCCCTATGACATAGCCTTATAACTGTCCACAGCTCTAAAGCAAAGGAAACCTTTCTAAAACATCTCACAACCTTTTCTCTTTCCCCTGAAAGTAGATTTCCTTAGTTATATTTTATCCTAGTAAACTGTAAACATCTTATGGGTGCTCATGTCTATCTGTAATCACAAATAGAATCTGAACGTCGATATTAATTTTGGTAAATCATGCTGAATATCCAAAATCCAAAATGTACTTTCATAACCTGACATACAGTGTCTGTGGTCAAGGAGCACAAGATTTGAAGGCTTGTTGGTTTTGTTGGCTCAGTTCCTAGGAAGGGATAACTGGCTATATATACCAAAGTATCCTGCCTTGAGAGTCTGTTACCAGGAAAGGAGAAAATATGACTTACACTTCAGAAACCCTTTGTGTCAATGGTTTAGTAATATCCCACATCCATTACTTATTACCATTTCATTAGTTCTGCTTTTATATTACCTCTGGCACTCTTAGATGGAATAACTAATCTCACCACTTCCTTATAGTGGTGGACATTGGCCCATCCTTCTGTTTCTCTTTCCACCACTGCTTCCAAGAAGTCTACAGTCTTATTCCCTGAAAACTACTTTCAGTTCCCGAAATGGGCTACCGTGCTTTCAAGTTTTAATGACTTAATAGCGTTCCCTCTTCTTGGAGTATGTTTTCTGTCCAATAACACTTGGATAGCTTCCTAACATTCTTTAAGACTTAGTTAAATCGTATCATTTTGAGAAAATTAAACTTACAGTTTACCTCGTCCACTCTGAATTGGCTATTCCCATCTTTCTGTGTCTATTGCTCAGTGCTACTACTAATAATAGCCCTTTACATATTTGAAATTGTTTTCTTGTATGACAACCTAATTTGGTAAAGAGCTGTTATTATTGCAAGTTTCCTTTTACATATATGGAAACTGAGGCCATGAATTGATTACTTCTTTAAGATCTCAAGCTAGTAAATGATAGAAGGAAATTTTCAGATAGTAGGTGTACCATCATAGTCTATTCTAACACTGTCCAATAGAAATCCAATGTGAGCTACAAATGCAAAATAGTTTTCCATGTTTTAAAATATATTTATTACAAAAATAAAAGGAAATAGGTGAAGTTAATTGTGTTAATATATTTTGTTCAGCAAATATATACCCCAGATATAATTTATTTATTTATTTATTTATTTTTAATTTTTTATTGTGGGTTGTTCAAAACATTACAAATTTCTTGACATATCATATTCCACACTTTGATTCAAGTGGGTTATGAACTCCCACCTTCACCCCATACACAGATTGCAGAATCACATCAGTTACACATCCATTGATTTACAAATTGCCATACTAGTGTCTGTTGTGCTCCACTGCCTTTCCCATCCTCCACCCTCCCCGCTCCCCACCTCTCCCCTCCCCTCCCCTCCTCTATCTCTACCTCCTCCACTGTATAACCCTGAGGGTCTCCTTCCATTACCATGCAATTTTCCTTCTCTCTCCCTTTCCCTCCCACCTCTCATCCCTGTTAAATGTTAATCTTCTTCTCCTGTTCTTCGTCCCTACACTGTTCTTAGTTACTCTCCTTATATCAAAGAAGACATTTGGCATTTGTTTTTTAGGGATTGGCTAGCTTCACTTAGCATAATCTGCTCTAATGCCATCCATTTCCCTGTAAATTCTATGATTTTGTCATTTTTTAATGCAGAGTAATACTCCATTGTGTATAAATGCCACATTTTTTATATCCATTCGTCTATTGAAGGGCATCTAGGTTGGTTCCACAGTCTTGCTATTGTGAACTGTGCTGCTATGAACATCGACGTAGCAGTGTCCCTGTAGCATGCTCTTTTTAGGTCTTTAGGGAATAGACCAAGAAGGGGAATAGCTGGGAGATTTCTTGGAAAGCTGGGAATGGAGCCACCATTTGACCCAGATATAATTTAAACATGGAACCATTATAAATAATTAATGAGCTATTTTACAGTTTTTCTTTCTAAAGTTTTAAAATCACGTATATGTTGGACACTTACAAGAGACCTCAATACAGCCTAGAATTTGAAGTCACATATAATTATTATTTTATGTAATAGCACAAGCTCTCACACTTAATCAAAGGACTCATCTTTGTATTAAAATCAATTTATTTTCCTACCTCTCCTATTAATAAGTGTGTCTCTTACTGTGCCAACAATGCATTACTTATGTGTTGTTACCCCTAGCACTGACTAGTTGGTGCTTGACATGTAGTAGAAACTAGAATTGCTTATTGAATTTTGTGGAAGTATTGAAGCTGATTTAGAGCACAGATTTATATATATATATATATATATATATATATATATATATATATATATATATATATTCATTATTGTTGAATTGGAACTTTAAGAAAATCAAAACGCTTCGCTAAATTTATAAAAGACATGCATTCCTGAGCAGGTCACATAGGAAGACTGAGAAGGCATCCAACAAGTTGCTGGTGATTCTCACAGACTATGTGTATGGTTCCCCTAGAAGAAGTTATTATTGCTATGAGTTTCACTGAGACCACAGTCTAGTATGATTAATTAAAACATGGTCTAAAAGTGTTTTGAAAATGTTCTATTACAGAAGATTGTGTTTTGTTACAATTGTTTAGTAGAAAAGGGGGTTCAGATTTCCTACTGTAATGTCATGTTTGGAAAAGCCATGAGTGCAGTCATGCCCCATCTATAATAGATGCCTAAAAATTATCTCATTTGATTTATTTGAGCTGGGCTTAGTAAGCTTAATTCCTACAGGTGTTCATTATTTATTTGAAAACCTATCCAACTTGCCATCAGTTGGGACAAGCTGGGACAGTTCCTTAAAATGAACTCCATTATAGTCAAATTGTTCCATCTGTTTTCCCTAAATGAAAGAAGATTCCCTTGATGCTAGTCAGACTGAGGGCTCCTTGACTCAGAACCAGATGCAAGCTTTATTCCAGCCTTCTATTTCAGCCCAATTACAGTCTTGGCAGCCTGTGAGACTCATGGGGTAAACTTTTTATAACAATTATCAATATCAGCCAATTTTTCAGAATGGGCAGGAATAAACTTGAATGGCTCCAGGATGAGTTTCCTGTCTTCCAGAGGCTCTGTCTGGCTCCCTGCCATGGAGAATTTGTAGAAGTTAAAGGCTGCAGTTTAATGTAACACTCTAGAAACCAGCTAACTTTATGTCTACTGAGGTTGCTCAGATTGCTTCAATCTGAATAAACCATTTGATATTGTGTTAGGGAACTGTTTTTGTGAGAAAAAAAATTTAAATGTGCAATCTGCATACAGAAATCCAGGTGTGTATGTTTTATTTGTGTGTGTGTGTCTGTGCGTAGGTTATCTAGCAATTCTTAGAGGCTGGCCTGTCATTGACTCCAAGATAAAACTATTATGGAAGAAAGAGAGAAAGCATCTTAGTAATGAGCCATAAACTCAATAAAAACTTGAAACCATTGCACTTCCCCTGCCCTGGTTTGTGTTTATTGGGGTTAAAGATTTTGTTAGGAGTAGAGTTGAAATTTAGAGTGTGATGCAACAACACTGCATCCTCAAACCCAGAAATGACAAAGTCCTGTCATTATCCCCCAATTCCTATATCCTGTGACCTCAGACATATTACTGTGCAAGGGAAATGCCAATTACAAACACATACAACCCTGCTATTCTTCTACTCACCCCAAATCCACACAAACAAAAAGAAAATTCTTTCTTAAGTGGCAATAGATAATCTAGATTTTTCTCAAATTTAAATGAAAGCTTTGCTTTTCCTAAGCTATTTTGTCTCATCATCCCATACCTGGAACCCCTATAAAGACATCAATTAATTAATTAATTAATAGTTAATAATTAATAGTTGTTAATTTATAATAAATAATTAGTAAATATTAATAGATATATAGGGATAAAATTATATTTTAATGAAATAGTTAAAATCACTAATATTAATTTAATAATATAAATGAGCTCTATATTATTATTTCTACTCTAATTTAATGTACTTGTGTCATTTTCATTGAAATATTTATAGAAGTGAAAACTTGGGGCTTATGTACTAAAGTCCAAGGTTTAGGACTAGGCCATTTTTAAAATCAAATCTAAGGAGTTTATATGAGAAAAGAAGAGGGTGAGAAGCTGTAAGAATTCTCTGGTCTCCTAGCTAGGTTCTGTTGGGTTCAACCCAGGAAGGAAAAGATTAGAAGATATTGGAGAATGCATAGACTGGATTCTTAGAAACGCAGCTACAGAGATTCTGGAAGCAGGAGAACCAGCCATTCCATGACCATAACCTTTGAGCACCATGAATCCTCACATTGTTAATTGTTTAATTTGGTTTACAAAAATATAGTTCCTAAATATAGGTTGTCCTCAAGATGTTATGAAAATCTTTTTATAAATACAAATTATATTTGGCAATATGCCCCAATAATTGTGTGCATTATTTCTTAGATAATAAATCTCCTCTTCCTCTTCTCTCTCTCTCTCTCTTTCTCTCTCTGTCTCTGTCTCTCTCTCTCTCTCTGTCTCTCTCTCTCTCACACACACACATACACACGCACACATTTGGGGAAATAACAGTTGATTTATTTGGGGGGGTTTTGTTTGTTTTATTTTTGTCTTTAACAATTCCCTAATTTTTTTCCTGCTCATTTTTTTTCATAAATGGAATTCCTATTGCCTTCATTAAAGCAAATTTTGAGATACATTATATCTTCTCACATTTTTATAAATTGTTTTCATTTATTAACTCTTAAGGAAATCTTTTTCCTTGAAAGAATAGGAATTGTTATAGGTATTTGGAAGGGAGGCAGTTGAGACTTTGGGATAATATTGGGTGACACTGTCAACCTAAGGGACACAATTGTTTTTCCTATCTGGCAAGAAAGTTCCATCAAAATGTTGCAACATCTTGGCCACCTTGAAGTTGGGACACTCAGTTACAGATACCTGGAATCTACAGATGAATATACCATTTCTATTTGTTTTTTATATTAGACTGCTTTGATTCTCTCTCTCTCTCTCTCTCTCTCTCTCTCTCTCTCTCTCTCTGTGTGTGTGTGTTAAACCTTATGATATTAAGGTTTAGATATAAAATGTCCCCCTAAAAACTCATGTGTTAGTGAAGGTATATTCAGAGGTAAAATGATTATCTAATGAGAGCTGATGGGTGGATTCATATATTTGATAGATTAATAATTTGAATGGATGACTGAGTGATAACTGTTGGTAGTGGGGTGGGGCTTGAAGAAGTGTGTCATTAGGAACATGGCCTTGGGGATTCTATTTTGTCCCTGGATACTCTCTCACTCTCTGTTTACCAGCTGCTCTTAGCTGAGCATCTTTCTGCTGCCTTGCCCTCTTACCATGATATTCTGCCTGCCTCAGCCTAGAGGGATGGAGTCAGCTGATCATTGACTGAACCTATGAAACCATGAGACAAAAACCTCCTCTTAGGTGGCTCTTGTCAGGTATTTTAATAACAGTGACAAAAAGTTGACTATTTATTTATTGCTATATATGACTATTTATACTGTATATGTGTGTTATCTTAAAAATTCACACATCATTCAGAAAATAGAGTCTCAAAGCCTCCTTCTATCTCTCTTTATTAACACTGAATTAACTTATATTTGTCTCCTTTAGAAAATATTAAAACTGGTCATTAAAACACACACTGAATTTAAAAGCATTAAAAATATTCTACCAAAAAACAAAAGTCCCATAAAATGCTACTGTAAAACTTTGTGAAACTATTTGAAGGCAGAATATTGATTATTAAAACCATTGAACTAAATAGCATAACCAATTTCTGCTACTGTCATGGAATGTAACAATTTACTAATAAAAATGAATAATTTCTATGTGTTCAATATTGAATATTTTTAGCCATTACAAATAATATAACATTTAATAATCTACAATGACATTTTCTATTATTTGAGGTAAAATCAGATAAGAAAAGTCCATAAACTATAGACTTCTAAACTTATATTTGACTATAAAAATTTTAATATAATGAGTCCTAATGACATTGTCTTTGGATGTAGAGATAATAGCATTTTAACTCACTTTTTCCAAAAAAAAGTTTCATTTTAAAAATGAATTGTGTTACTACTGAACTCATAAAAATAGGGGAAAGAATTTTGGGAAGATGGCTGAGTAGGAAATGCCAGGAATCTCTCTCTTTTCTCAGACAAATTTTGCACTAGCTGAATCTGTCTGATGTAACTATTTTGGAATTATGGAAGCTATTAAAGGCTTGCAATTTCCAGGGAGATGATTTGCATGGTAAATTGTAGTTAATATCAGTCAATTTCAGCTTTTAGCATAGTAGCAGCTTCTTCTCCTCCAAGCGCCAGCCTGCCCTGTGGCAGGCAGCTGCGCATGTGTTCGTGGGGCAACTTGCATGCAGCTTGAAGGAGCCAGGGTGGACTGAAAAGACTTCATCTTCTAACAATCAGGGTTTGATTCTCTGATCACTGATGGTTGCTTTTGATCATAGAAGTGCAGAAAAAAGAGGATGTGGCCATTAGTACCTCTAGCCATTGTGGGAGCCCCTTCATCCATTGCTGGAAACCAAGAGTTTCCCTTAGGTATAAAGAACAGAAAGGTTAAAAAAAAGGGGGTGTAAAAAGATATCTCATTGTATGTAGTAACCAAAAGAGAGCAGGGGTGGCTATACTAAATTCAGACAAATTAGGCCTTGGATTTAAAAGTGTATCAGAGACAAAGAAGAACATTCCATACAGCAAGAAGACACAATTAGGTGTCTAATAATAAAATTGGTGGGATAACTGAGCATTTCAACAATTCTGGTGTCACTAGAGGAAATCTGAGGAGTCCGGAGGAGGGGAATTCTTGACCTGTGTCAAAAAAAAAAAAAAAAAAAAAGCGAAATTAAGGACATGTCAGAGGCACAGATATTTATTTAGGAATCAAGGAACATATATATTTAATGGAGAATGTGAATCACCTGTAGAGTGAGAGACCCTTTGGGGATTCTTTGTTTTTTTTAAAGGAAACTTGGTGAAGGAAGGTCATGGAAGGTTTGGGGGATGACATCAGTCTGGTGATCACAAGGAGGTTTCTAGTGGTCTGGCAGTTCCCAAGGTCCTTAAGCTGATGGTGTCTCCATTATCTGATTTGTAGGCAACATTGGAAGTTTCTTAAAATATCATATTCCCCCTCTCTCTCCCTTCTATCCCCCACTTCTCTCTTTGCTTAATATATTTATTATGTAGGCTAATCAACCGTGCACAGGGTAATTGAAGTCTGTGAATTTTTGGTAACTCTTAAGATTTACAGATTTTCCAGAAATGTGGGTGTGAGAGGCTTGGAGGAAGAAGTGATCTGAGGAATAAAGCTATGTAAAACTTTAGCACAAAGCTTTCTGATTACTTTTCCTTGTCCTTCTTTTCATCCTCTTTTTACCTTTAAAAAAAAAAAAATATTCTATCCTAACTCAGTCGTAAGAGACTTCACAAGGCCACTTTCAATAATGAACAGAAATGAAGAAGTAAAAGAAATAGCTTGAATAACATTATCTCAGAGAATCATTCAATTCTCTTCACGTGGCATGTTTTCCAGCATAGACCAGGTGTTAAAAATTCAGTTTCAATAGGTGTAAGAAGGTAGAGCATATGAAAAATCTTCTCCAACCACAACAGGATAAAGTTAGAATTCAATATCAAAAGTAAAACAGGAAAAAGTCACAAATTAGTGTATAAATTATTCATTCTGTGAGGTCAGCATTGACTTGACGCTAAAGCTAGACAAAGACATTACAGGAAAAGAAAAATATAGGCTGATATCCCTAATGACATTGATAAAAAATACTCAACAAAACACTAGAAAACTGAATTCACAAGCTTACTAAAGGGATTCTATACTATGACCAAGGGAATCATTCATAGAATTCCAAGATGCTTCAACATATGAAAATCAAAGAGTCTAACAGACCACATAAAACGAATGAAGGCTAAAATAGCCCTGTGAGTGTCTTAATTGGTATTGAGAAGTAATTTGACACAGATCAAACTTTTTTTTTTTCTTGTCATACCGGGGGTTGAACTCTGGGTCTTGCCCATGCTAAGACAGTGCTTTACCACTGAGCCACATCACAATCTCTTTTCATTGTTAATTTTGAAACACTATCTCCCTCAGCTGCCCAGACTGCCCTCCAAATTGTGATCCTTCTTCTTCATTCTCATGACTAGCTCTAATCACAGGCATATGCCATTGTACTCTGCTAATTCAAATCTCTTTACCATAAAAGCTCTCCAAAAAACCAGCACTAGAAAAAAAAAAGTATTTCAATATAAAAAAAAAATACATGAAAATCCATAGCAAATATTGTACTCAGTGGAAAAAGGCCAAAAGCTTTTCCTTTAAAATCAGGAACAAGTTATGAGTCTTCACTTCTACTTGAAGTTTTAACCAAGGAAATTAGACCTCCTAGTTTTCAAGGTCTGAGTTGGGAAATCAGCTGAGATCCATATTGGTTTCTCTCAATTGTTTTTCTCTGGTAGCCTTTAAAATTCTGTTCTTATTCTCTAGTTAGGTATTTTCATAATAGTGCGCCTTGGTGTGGGTATATTATAATTCTATATATTTTGGGTCCTATTCAACTCTTGGACTTCATTTTCCATTTCATTCTTAATGTTTGGCGATTTTTCAGATATTATTTCCTTGAAAAGGTTATGCATTCCCTTGGTTTGGATCTCTGAGCCTTCGTCTATCCCAATAAATCTTAGTTTGGTCTTTTTATGTTATCCCATATTTCCTAGAGGTTCTGTTCATGGTCTCTTAATATCTTTTCTCCATGGTTAACTTTATTTTTAAGATTATATGTTATGTCTTCATTGCGTGAAACTCTAGCTTCCAAGTGGAATAGTCTGCTGGTAATCCCATTCAGTGAAATTTTATTTTGGTTTATTGATTTCTTTATTTTTAGGACTTCTGCTTTTTTCCCCCCAGAATCTCTATCTCTTTATTGACATTATCCTTTGCTTCCTCTATTCTCTCCCTTACATTGTCTCTTGCCTTGCAGGTTAATTTAACTATGAACATTTTAAACCCCTTCTCTGACATTTCTTCCACTGTGGGGTTGATGGATTCTGTTATTGAAGTATTTTGGTTTGTTTGGAGCAAATGGTTCCCTTCCTTTTTTATATTGTCCATGCGTCTGTCCATCTAACAGTTGATATTGAGGCAGTAGAGTTTCTATCCTGTGGACTTATAGTGTCCCTGAAGGTTTCCAGCACCTTACAGTTTAGAGGGAGACAGATAATAACATCTGAAGCAAACAATTTATAGCATAAACCAAATAGCACCTGCTATGAAATCTAAAATGTCACAATAACCAGAAATAATATGTCGTTATTGCCCACAGTGAAAACAGTAAGTTTATAAAAAGGTTTACAATTTTAAGTGGTGAAATGCGATAGAACAGACACGATATAGGTTGTAATGATTATGAGGGAAAAGAAGAGAAAATAGAAATGAACAAGAATAAAAACATATTTAGTTTGTGTTACAGTTATGTTGAATTTGGCTGAGTTATATATTATATCCCCTGTTTGAGATCACAGTAATCCTTACAATAAAATCAATCTTTTGAATATAACTTTAAATGAACTGAAGCCTGGCCTGCTTTGGAATCATTCTGACATGTTGTAAGGTGGGAGGCAGAGCTTTACCTCAGATAAGGCGGGGATCTTCACAGATCTTAGGTAAAGTGTTCTCATTCTGAAGCTGATCTTTTTCTTTCTTTTTGAGATATCATTTTATAAAATTTATTGTTTTCTTAGTCTGTTTGAATGTTAGCTAATACAACATGATATTATATCTAAAACACGAATCAAGAAAAGGCTGAGAGTTTTTAACTTTTCTGTGGAAATGTGGCAAAATATTTTACAATATTAACCTTTAAACAGATCAGGCTCTCATTATCTTTTAAAATACCTTTAAATTTTGTATCCCAGTGTAAAAGGTAACATAAGGTTTTGTTATAAAACATCAAATGATATAAATAAATCCCCACTGAAATCTGTTATCCTTATAAGTTTAAAATTACCATTACAGACAACTTTATTTTGGAGAACACCATCTTGATAAAATAAATGCTTCTTTGAATCCGATGTTTTTATACTAACCAAGTTTAGCCTTTAAAGAAAAATGTAGACTCTGTGATATAGAACAATACTTTAAAATAACAGTTGCTATTTAACCACAGATGTACAAACCTTAATTTCTCCAAGACTAGTTGCTCTAGAGAAAAAAAACTTAACGGACACATGTAATTGATATGTTAAGAAGTTTTTGTCATTTTAACATATAGATCAAACTTTTGGGTTAAATCAGCATATTAATAATTGTTCCTATGGAACAACCTTGAACAATGTTAACTGTTTATGTTGTTTATATACAAGCAATTTAGTTATACATAAACCTTTTACTGTTTATTCTTTATTTATAAACCTTTATATTACTTAATTAGACCCTCTTATTGTTTACTTAAATGTATTACAATTATACTTTACCATATAAAGACTTTCTTACCTGGAAACATTTTTTCTTTTTACTAAATATATTTTTATATTTAGAACCTTTTAATAATTTTTAATCTGTTGATCTCTCTGTTTATACTTTGAAATAACTCTTAAAATTTTTTGAATTTAAATAAATTACTCCATTTTAATAAGATGAAATACTTAATGTTATTTACAGTACTCTAATTGAAATGGAGTTGAAAAATTTTGGACCCCTTGTATATAGAATTATACCTGTTGGGACTTTTAACTTTTAGTAGCTCCTGTTTTAGTGATGACACAAAGTAATTTTTAATTCCTTTTTAATTTACCAATTTATGAAAACACCAATAATATCTAAGTATTTTACCTTATGGAATTTAAGGAGTTAAGAGTACTTAATATTACATTTAACAGTTAGCATTTTAACTTTGTAAACCAATCAGATGTCTCTAACAAACACATCCATGATTAATTCCATTCATGCCAGATCTAATTTACAATTTTTTTAAAAAACCAAGATATCAGACAAGTGAATTGAACAGCATTAATCATCATTTTTTATGTTAAAGAAAAATCCTAGAGACAATGGATATTAGACACTTTACAGACATTAACATTTTATTAACAACCGTTTGACACCTAGAAACAAAACTGTGCATTAGTAATTTAAAGACATTTTTACTTTTATTTATTTACCCAATTTAATTTGAATCTTTTAAATCATATGAACCACAGGTATTTGGATCCATTTTAAAAATTTTAATTTATGAGCACATATGTCAATTTTGGTACCAAATATATGTAGACATGGCAATACATGTAGATGGACAGTGCATCTGTATACCTACACAAAATAAACAGACAAACAACAGCCTTGTAAGTTATTTAAAAAACAAACAAACAAACAAAAAAAAAACTATTAGATTGAGAGTTAACCCTTGCATTAGAACAAAGCAGAGTGTAATCAAAAAAACATACTAACCTAGGTGTGTCATATCAAAATCATGAATTTTACAAATATAGAATTTTAAAAGCCTTCCTGGCCTTCATCCTGAGGTGGTCCCACTAATCAAAGGTGAAAAGAGTTAAGGGAACCTAGACAAATGACTGGGCCTTATTCCTCCCTGAAGGAACTTCCCAAAGAGGCAGCTCTATTGGTCTTCTTGGGAGAGTTCCCCCAGGTTAGGGTCCCATTCTAAACTAGCTTTTCGGGTTTCTTGTATTATGGCCACCAAATTTTATCCTGACATTAAAAAAATCATTGGGCCATTTTTAATCATTGGTAGTTATTCATGCTTGCAAATACTGAGACAAAAGCAAAATTTCCTAGACAAAATTATGCTTTTTGCTATGTAATTTAGAAATGATAATTTTATAAAACATTTTAGTTCTAATCTGTCCTCTATAGGAACTGACATGGTCTACCCTGTTGGCCACCTAGCCCAGTTCCTAAATGAAGGCAATCTCTAGAATGCTTTTTTTACCATTAGCTTTTACTTTTACTTTTTTTTAGTCTAATTGGCATCCATTTACATTTTAATGCAAGCTTTATTGAGCACAGTTAAAACCTTTTTAACCATATTTTAACATTAGAAACAAACTGGTATAGAAACTAACACAAAACAAAAAGGGGGCAAACGATAACAAACAACAAACAAGACAAAAACACAAGACAGATAATAAAAGGTACAACAGGTAAGGCACTAAGGACAAATTTAACCTACTGAAAATCAGACTTAGACCAGAGGACTGAGTAAAATCCAGACTCTGACCAGCGGACCAAAGAAAAAACAGACTTAGACCAGAGGACAGAGTAAAAACCAGACTTGGACCAGAGGACCAAACTTGAGTAAGACCAAATTTGGAGCAATGCACTGAGTAACAATCAGGCTCAGACCAGAGGATCAAGGAAGAACCATACCAGAGGTCTAAGAAAACATCTTGCTATCCCTGAACTCTGGGAAATAATGCTGCATCCAGCTTTACGGGAACCTCTCTGAACATGGATCCTCAGAGACCAGACTTACCTTCCCAGGGGAAACACAGACAACTCTTGGCAGTTTTAGGTGTGTGTGGGGGGATTGGTCGAGGAATGGCCCAGGGTGATCCCCTAGGCCATCTCTCTGCCACCACACTTCCCTTGGTGGTCCTGAGTGATATCAGGAATGTGAGAAAATACATCTCCCTGGAGCCTCCAAATGTTGTGGGGCAGGTCAGTGAGAAAAAACACAAAGTCCCAGTTTTGTCCAAATTGAAAAGTCTTTATTTACCCAGCTGGCTACTGCCCCCACAGGACCCATAACTGTCTCTGCAAGGAACAGCCCCAAGCCTGAGCATTTTTGAATATTTAAAGGCAAAAACCACATCCGGGTTTACATCTCTGCAAGCAAGCAGGTGCAGAAGCTGAATTGGGCAGTTAGCGAGACAATGCAATGTGGACATTGGTATTTCCCATGGGACTTCCCAGGTTGGCATAGCAGCAAGCAAGCAGAAGGGAAGTGGGTCAAAATGACCCTAGTTCAGTACAAGTTAGAGAATGGTTATTAATGTCTAGACAATCAATCTCTGACAAGGTACATTGCCCAAGAAAAATGAAAACCAAAGAGAACAATTTTACATTGTATAAGAATTGCTATTTTGTGTTGCCAAGTATACTATCTAGGTAACTATTAATGGGTACAGAGATGGGGCTTTCCCATGGGAGAATCATTTCTTTCATGATTTAGGGTCTCAGGGGGAAAAATTGAGTCTGTTTGATCATTGCCCATATAGCCTGGCCCATAACAAAGACATGCCAATTTTATGAATTGAAACACTTAATATTATTAAGATGTCAGTACTGCTCAAAGCAATATAAAAAATTAATGCAATCTCTGTTAAAATCCCAGTAATGTTTTCTGCATAAATAGGAAAACCTGTTCTAAAATGTATATGGAAACTCAAAGGACCCCAGGTAGCCAAAACAATCCTGAAAAAGGGCAAAGCTGGAAAGCTCACCCTTCCTTATTTCAGACTTACTCCAAAGCTATAGTAAGTAAAATAATGGTGCTAATGTAAAGACAGTCTTATGGGGGCTGGGAATGTGGCTCAAGCACTAACATGCTCACCTGGTATGTGTGACACGCTGGGTTCGATCCTCAGCACCACATAAAAATAAAGATGTTGTGTCCCCTGAAAACTGAAAAATAAATAGTAAAAAAATTCTCTCTCTCTCTCTCTCTCTCTCTCTCTCTTTAAAAAAAATGTCTTCTGTTAAAAAAAAGACAATCATATGGACCAGTAGGATAGTGTAGAGGTCCCAGAAATAGGTTCTTGTGTGTGGTTAAATGATTTTCAACAAGGCGTCAAGACATCCATGGGGAAAGGAGTCTTTCCAACAAATGGTTCTAGAAAAACTGTATATTTATATGAAAAAGAATGGAGTTGAACCCTTATCGAACATCAAACAAAAAAATTAAATGATGATCTAAATGGAGACTTACATTATAAAACTTTTAGGAGAAAACATAGGACAAAAATTCTCACTTTATTATTGGCAGTAAAATTTCTTAAATATGACATCAAAGACACAGGCAACAAAAGGGGAAAAGTGACAAATTTGACTCATAAAAATGTATTTAAAATGTGCACACAATCACAACAGAATAATAATCCACACAATTGGAGGAAATATTTTAAAATCATGTGTGTAATAAAGAATCAATACCCAGGCTATACAGAGAATCTCTCTATAATCACAGTAGCAAAACAAACAATATCCAGAAAGTACAAGTGTTAGTGAGGATGTGGAGAGATTGGAACCTTATGGACTATTGGTGGGAATGTAAAATGGTACAGTTGCTATGGAAAATAGTATGGCAGTTCAGCATAAAAATTAAAAATAGAATTACCATCTGATCCAGAAATGCTTCTGGGTATATATACTCAAAAGAATTGAAAGCAGTTTCATGAACAGATGTTTACATACTAGTGCTCCTAATATGCTCCTAATGCATTATTCATAACAGCCAAAACATAGAACCCAAACAAGTTCCTACTGATGGATCAATAGGTAAGCAAAATGTGAAATATACTGAAAGTTTACTTATCTTTAAAAATTGAAGGACTGGGCTGGGGACATAGCTCAGTTGGTAGAGTGCTTGTTTCGCATGCACAAGGCCCTGGGTTCGATCCCTGGCACCACCAAAAAAAAAAAAAAAAGAAATAAAAAAGGAAGAATAAGGAAGTCTGACAATGCTATATAGTGTTATAATGTGAGTGAACCTTGAACAAATATGGTAGGTGAAACAAACAGTTAAAATATTGTGTGACTCCACCTACATGAGGTACTTAGAGTTGTCAAAATTGGAGATACAAGAAGTAAAATTGTGATTTCAGGTACAGCGGGGAAGGAATGAATAGTTATAGTTTAATGGATATATATTTTCAGGTATGCACGATGAAAAAGGATGTAGAGATGGATGGTGGTAATGTTTGCTCAACAATATGAATGCAATTAATACCACTGAGCATGCCCTTAAAATAGTTAAATTGCTATCTTGGTTATATATATATTTTACTACAGTAAAAATTGGAAAAAAAAAACACCTAATTTCTTTCTAAATAAAAACACACATAATCTTTTTTGTGATCACTTCAAATTGTATGTATTTATTTATTTGATCTAATTAGTTATGCAAGACAGTAAAATGCACTTTGACACATCCTACATAAATGAAGTATAAATTCTCATTCTTCTGGTTATATATGATGTAGGACCACACAGGTCACATAGTCATATGTGCACATATATACACATAATGTCTGATTCATTCTACTATCTTTCCTATTCCCATACCCCTCCCCTCCCATCACATATTTAATCTTTGATGAGATGATGTGGAATGCAATATATCACCAGGAGGACTTGATCAAATTTGCTCTATTCCATGTTGCTATTTAGGCCTTTGGAGGTCATCAATCTGTTCCTGCTGAGCTTCAGATGTGGGTCTATATGAGGGCCTACCTCCACTGTTAGCCAGGTGTTGTTTTGCTGACAAGGCTGAAAGGATTTGTAGCATCTGCCCTGAAAATAAGCATGATGACTTATAATCCTGATTTGCCATGTTCAGAACTCAGTTATTTACCATTATTGAACAAATGGTAATTCTGCAATTCTACCAATGAGTGACCCTTTCAACTATCAGCTCTGTGTGCTGAAGATTAGGTATGATGGGGAGAGTGCTATGAGGGTATAGGGACTAGGTAATCACATTCCCTAGAACTTATTTCAATTATCATTGCCAAATTGCATTTAAAGTCTGTTGCCCATCAGAAGTTTGCTTCACCATTCTCTTAACTGCATGAAGTTGATCCAGTTAATTATGTTCCCCAAATCTCAATTTTCCATATGTAAAAAGTGTCAAAGAGTCATTATTGTGAGAATTAAATAGTTACAAATAACTAATAAAATGCCTTCCCCATGGTAGGTGTTAATAAATGTCTGTTAAAACAAAAGAACCACATAACCTTATTTTATTTACCACACCTTCAGGTGCCTTGTTCCCTCCTTTACATTTCCTGGTTACATAGAAAGCGCTTAACAAATACTTGATTGAGATTCAAAAATTGCATGCATTATCTTGTTACTTCTTTGTTACATCAGAAGGCATTGATAATAAAAACAGAGAGCACATTTTCTGTATCATATCTGCATCTGTGAAGACAGTTATCTACTGTTTTATTGGATTTGTGCTTCCAGCTGTGCCCCAGAGCAAATGTTATGAAGTTAAAATGCAGGTGAAGTGAGGCAAGATGTGCAGATTGTAGCTCTTATCTGCTTAATGATGTGTACAGTAAGTGTCATATTAGGAAGAAGAACAGGAAGGCTCATCTTTTTGAAGTAGAAACATAATGTTCGGGGCAAAGCATCTCATATCATGTTTTCTAAAAGACCAGAGGAGAAAAAAAAAATCAGAAATTAAATGCTTAAGGAGAAACATCTGTTCTCTCTGATTCTTTAACCCGCTTCCAACATGGAGAAGCAAAACAAAGTGAGAGTTTAACTCCTGTGTTTTGTCAGGTCCAGATCTTTAGCTCTTGAATGAAAGTGAGCAGGTTACCGTCTGTGCAAACAGGTGGCCTGAATTAAATAGGAGGCTGAGTATTAGAAAAAATGATGGAAAAATTACTAAAATCCAATGTGTGTGTGTGAGAGAGAGGGATATGTAGTTAAGAGAGAAACTTGAACCCAGGTGAAGTGTGGGGATATTTTTTCAGAAGGTTCTAAACACCTACATGCTTCCCATTTTTCCTGGGTAATTCTGTCATCAGTGTGCTCACTCCCAAGAGCAGGAGGAGCACCATTACTCTGTGTCCTCCTCAACCAACTTCTGTGGGTCACCTGAGGCTACCTTTGAAAGGAAAGTAGGGAAAAACCTTTTTGTTATAATAAAGAATTGGTCACTTGTGCATTAATTATGAGTTAATAGTGATTCAGATTAATGAAGTACTTTATTAAAATTTGAAGCTGTGGGCAAAAGGCTGAAGAATGCATAGATGAGATGAAGAACATGAGCATCACTCATTGGTTAAGAAACTGTCACGGTTTAAGAAAACAAATTGAGTTGGAATCCTAGTTGGGGAATTTGGCTTACCGATTGCTCACTGGGCCCACCTATTTTTTCATGGCCTGGATTTTATTGTTCATAAAATGGAGTTATTGAACAAGATGGCATTCGTGGTTCAGTCCAACCTTTCAAAATATTTTGGCGTCAATACTTATTGTCAACTTTTTCATGAAACCTTTATAGACACAGTGGATAAAAATGACTTGTCAAACAATTAGACAACTTTGTTCATACAAATGGCTAATGTGTGACTACCTTTTATTCAGAATCTTTGGTTGGAGTCCTACAGTAGTGGAAATAAGGATAAGATGGTTCAAAGTGAAGGAGAAGATGAATTGCAGATAACACACATAGCACAAATCCATTTCTGTTTCACACACCATTTCTGTTTAACTTTGAGCAATCAGAGCAAGTACCAGGTAAATAACACTTTATTTCGTTGTATATTCCATCAACAGTTTTGGTTATATAACCAGCTGACACCCAGAGCTTTGTATTTTAAATTTCTGTCATCTCAGTAGTCTCTTCTTTCGGTAATAATGCATTTTTATGATTTACTTTTTTAAAAAACAATACATTTACTGAAACAAAATTTACATACCATACAATTTGCCCTTTAAAATTTTATGATGCATTGCTTTTTGGTATATTCAGAGTTGTACAACCATCACCACTATGTATTTCCACAAGTATTCTGCACCATTGAAGAGAAACCTGGTATACATTAGCAGCCACTGACCATGTTTCTCTCCTCCCAGCCTCTGAGAATTATTAATCTACTTTCTATTTCTCTGGATTTTTCATATTTGTACATTTCCTATAAATTATACAAAGTGTAGCTCTTTTTGACCAACTTTTTTCAATTAGATAAATGTTGTTCAGATCATCTACCTCATACCATGTATCATTACTTCATTTTTATCATTAAATAATATTCCATTATATAAATATGCATTTAAAAGTTTATCATTTTATGATACAGTGTTGGTTGCCATTCATCACTGCCTTTTGACCTTACTGTCTTCTTATATATTTTTCTCCTTAATTTAGAGGTCATTAACCTTTGGAATTTCACTCTAATCTTCTTGAGCTTGTCATTAAATTTATATACTAATTGCATGATGCTCAAGATTGGAATAGACATCGATTCAATGAAATACCAACTCTACACTCAATTCTATTCTAAGTAATTGTAAATTAGTAAATTTGAGTGTTTTCTTCTAAAAAAAATGTCAATTTTCACGGTTAGTGACCAGATATAATAATAGTAAGGATGTGTATATATAGTGAATTTGAAAATAAAAATAATGCTAACTGAATCCACATATTAATGCTGTCTGTATTATCATCATGCATAGGATCTCTTATTGGGCACATACTCTAAAATACTGCATTTTTAATGTGTATTATATAGTAATTGATCTTAAAACATTTGTACTCATGTTTTTCTTATTTTTAAGATAATAAAAGAAAATTATAGATACATAATAAAAGTAGCTCAAAAAATAAATGCTCAGATGTAGAAGAATCAGATTTTATCCCAAATCTCTAAAACATTTTATTACTTTCAGAGCTGCACATATCAATATTGATAGAGATGTACATATGAAAAACCGACATCATCTGCAGAGAATTCCTGACTCATAGAAGGGATGGACCTTAAACCTGCCCCTATTCTTAGCTAACAAGATTCTGGCAGCCATGGTCAGAGGTGAAGTAGGGTCAGTAGTTGGAGGAAAACAACCCTAGCAATAAAAGCTGTTCTTCCACATTCATGTTAACACCGAGTAATTGATTTTAAAGAGTATGTTTAGAGTTTTTCCTTTCTGAAACACCTCACTTATAAATTCTGTCAGTTCCTTGGAAAAATCTGATAATGTTTAACAACTCAACAGAAGACTAGAAAATGTAATGGAGATTTGTGGTAATCCCACAGCATAGAGTTGTATCTCTGAAGCAGTTTCAGACTGATCTGCTGCCAAAGTGTGTTTCCCCCTCTCAGTAGAATGAATTTCCGACTACACATTCTGGCAAAAGCACTCGTTCCTCCTGGCAAGCTTTCCATATGAGCATCAAAAATTCTTGAAATTTCAGGCATAATCATTTTTCTCCAAGTGAAATGTGACTTGGGTAAATGGTAGCTTCCCAGGCAAACTGAAAAATCTGCCCAGAAGTTTAACAATGACTAAAGCACATTTCCTATTATGACTCTCTCTCTCTCTCTTTTTTTTTTTTTTTTTTTGCCACCAAGTAATAACAACACACAAACTCATGCACTTATAATCAATTGTTCTGACTTTCCTGTATGATGAATTGTCCATTTTTGGGTAAGTTTGCAGAGTCAATGTTTTTGTTACAAATAGCACCCTTTATAAGTAAAAGTAATTACCACCAATGCACATATGCTGTATAATAGATCTGTGTGGTCCCTGTCACATAGCCAGCCTTGACCCTTTTCTGGCATCCAATATAATTTTATTCTAAATGAGAAATCAATCCCTATAGGACCCTTTGGCAGGAGTGGGCCTATCATTTGGGACACTGCCTATTAGTACACTGTGTTGACTAACACCCAGTGCAGGAAGGATTACTTGGCCTGACCAGGATCAATGAGAGCAATGAGACTGAATGAGAATTCCAGAAAAGAGAATCATATTTTTTTTTCTATTGACTTGAACATGAGAGATTGTTGGGTCTCCATGTGCGATAGTCTTCTTTTAATCATGAAGAGAAAGCCTATCTAAATGAATTTCTCTGAATGAGAGCTACAGTACTCCCCATGCCCTGATGACATCATTTGAGCACCTACATCAAGTCATATTTGTCTGCATGAAGACAGACATATTGTGTAATTATTATGGGGATTAAACTCATTCAGGTTAGAACTACTGAAACCTAAAAACATAATTAGTCCTTTAATTTTCTTGCAACTCCTATCCAGTAAGAGAAAATGCTAACAATGACCTATCTATGTTTTTCCCCAACATTCTTCTGAAAATATTACCTTTATTAAATATTACCTTTATTAATATTACTGTTTATAGTTAGGTAAGTCACATCCTAGGCCCAAGACAGAACATGTTTAATTATATTGTACAGCTTTGGACTCTACAGTACTTTTTTAATCAACTAATTTTTCCCATGAACTTTGAAAGAGTCCAAAAAATAATAAAAGCCTTTACATGCTCCAGAAATGATTTCATCCCCAAATAAAAGCATATACTGTCCAATATTATTCTCTCACTTTCTCTAAAGTTAGCATGGTAACTAAAGTTTTCTGATTTTGGTTACTGTGCTATAACTATTTTATTATGAGTGTTTTAATATATTTTATATTTCAGTTGTTCATCCCAGGGTCTGATTCTCTGAGTATTTGGATTTTAAACATTCCTTATTTTGATTCTTTTAATGCTGTTTTCATTTAAATAAATGAAATTTATTCAACTAAGTCAATTTTCTATTCAATTAAGTTTTACCTTATGATTTAATTATATACTTGTGGTACAGTGATCAATTGTACTCTGTAGAGATTTAATTAAAATATGCATGGGTTGATAAAGGTATACCATTATAAATTTGAAGAATCATAACATCTGTTGTTTAGATATATAAACTAGTTTGTCAGGCAGCAAAACTCTTCAGTGATACTGTGTATAATTATGTTCAGGCCTATAAACATGTACATTTCCTTTTTTATGCATTTTAAATAGTGCCACTTTTTTTCTTCTGTAATGTCCAGTTTTTGTGTTTCAATTTATTTTCTTTCAGTAATGTCAATTTGGGTTGAGAATGTTAGACATTTGAGATAGTTGGGGGCTGGGAATTTAGCTCAGTGGTAGAGTGCTTGCCTAGTATGCATGCATAAGGGTCAAGGTTTGATTCTAAGTATCAAAACAGCAAAATTTAAACAAATAGTCAATGAGACATTTTTAATGACAGAGTAAAATGCTTGATATGTAATTATAAGATGATAAAATGGAATGAAAACCTTGATATACCTTTTTATTGCAATTCTGTGTTTTATAAAGGAAGTAATTAAAATTTACACATTCTCTACAATTAAAATATATTACTTTAAAATATGAAAAGATAAATAAATAAAAAGATAAATAAATAAACAAATGGAGATATAGCTGGTAGTAGTATGCTTGTTTAGCACATGCAAAACCCTGGGTTTCATCCAACACTACAAACAAACAAAAAGCAGAAGAGAAATAAAAAAAATTATTATCTTTGATCCTGTATGCTCCACTTTCATCATCAGGCATGTGCTAATATTAAGCATGACTAGAAAAACTTCCATATGGCTTAAGATTAGTTGACTCTGATTAGGTGAAGGTATTGCATTCAGTTTTCCCTTCAACCACAAAACAAGTAGGAGGAAATTGCATCTCACTCAAAGGGTGCAGTCTTATCAAAGATATTAGAGAGTAAACATGTTTGTCAAGGGGTCAATGTCTATAGTCAGTGAAGTTGACTATACTCCATTGGCTAGCCATGAGGATCCCAGGAGAAATCAAAATAGCTAAGTGATGTATGGTTATAACTATACTGATAGATATTTTAGTAGAACAATTTAGAATCTTAAATGACAAAAAATGGTGTAGAATTAAATTATAATAACTGTCTAGAGTTTAAGTTTTTAATTTACAAGTCTTATGAATGATTATCTGTTTTTGATTAAGGTATAGAAGAAATAACACTATGCTATTTGAAGCCATTTTACTAATGATATAGAAATTAAAATTAAAATTTCAGGAGAAAACAGGAAGATGTTTGGAATTGAGGGGACGTATTCTCTAAGTGAACAATTGTGAAGGGTATAGATTTCACACTACTTGCAAATTTACAAGTCAGCCTGCTGAAGACTATACATGTATACAAACATGAGAACTTTCTGATACAGGCAAAGAGTTTATTATGGCAACTACACAGTGCTGTGGTAAGGGCCTGGGGGTCCTTGCACAAGTAGTAGGGAAGAGTACTGGAGTAGAACCCCCAAGTGAGAAAATTCTCATTTTGTATGGGGTTGCTGGTGACTTGTGCATACTTCCAATGTACATTTAGAAACTGACATGGCTCAGTCTAATCTTTTCAGAATGAGATAGATAGATAAATAAATAAATAGATGGATAGATAAAAATAAATAAATAAAGGAAAGACAGTGCTAACAAAAATCAAAAACAGGCCAGGTGCAGTGGTGCATGCCTATAATCCCAGAGGCTCAGGAGACTGAGACAGGAGGATTGTGAGTTCAAAGCCAGACTCTGCAACAGCTATGTGCTAAGCAACTCAGTGAGTCCCGATCTCTAAATAAAATGCAAAAGTGTTGGGGATGTGGCTCAGTGGTCAAGTGCCCCTGAGTTCAATCCATGATACCCCCTAAAAAAAAAAAATGGAAAAGAGGAGGAATGATGATTTTCCTTGCCTCTGATTTTATTTTTCCTCTCTTTTGCAGTTTAGCTATTACTTTTGAATAAGCTCTCATCCCTGCATGTGTCATTTCATTGCTGACTTTAGACCTCTAGGATCACGGAAACCTAAACACCTCTTTTATGTTCATTTGATGTGAGATTTCATTGAAAAGAAGGCATTAATCTTGTGTATTTCCTTTCTTTGCCTGCCAATTTCAATAAAGGGATTGAGAGGAATTTGCAGATAGAGAGAGAGAGAGAAAAAAAAAAGATATACTGAGTCTCAAAAGAGAAGCACCAGGAACCTGAATCACTGGATCACAAGATAGCAACTGAGAGCAAGAGAAAGTAGCACTATATGAGGGCAACGTGGAAGTACAAGGAAATCTAGAGCCAAGTTGCTTACCTACACCATGACTCCACCTCCAGTTCAACAGCCTACCTATAAATCTATAAATATTAAAACCCCAGACCAAGGCATTGCTTCTCACTCTAGAGACTGTCTGTAGTCTTTCCCTTTGAGTGAATAATCCCTCATTTCCTAAATAAATATCTGCATGTACTTATATCTAACAAATTCTTAAATCTCATTCCTTTCTGTGTTTATCAATAATCCCACTCATCCAAAAAAAGAAAAAAAGGAAAAAAATATCCCACTCTTTCTGGGTTATAAATGTTAGCTTAGGGCTGGGGTTGCAGCTCAATGATAGACCATTTGTGCAGCATGTAAGAGGCACTGGGTTTGATCCTCAGCACCACATAAAAATAAATAAAATAAAATAATGGTGTTGTGTCCGTTTACAAGTAAAAATATTTTTACTTGTCTCTGGGAACTCCTGGTACCCTCTAGTGACAGAACCACTCAGGCAGAGGTTGTTGAGTGTGTTCGACTCTAAAGTTTTAAAAGAAAAAAAAAAGCTTTTGGTAAAGACTTCAACTATAAAAGCTTAAAAACCAATTAAACTATGTGGATGCCACTGTTATGCAAACAACCTTTCTGGTGGGAAGAGTTATTTGAAATTCTAGAGAGGAGTTTTGTTCTCCTCTTATGTGATTTAAAAAAAAATAAAGAATGGAATGATCATGTGAAAATTGCTGCTATTCACATTTTAGCTACAAATCAGAAAAACATAATTTAGTTGAGTGGCTATCAACTGTTCCATTATCTATCCTAGAAAGGGCTCTTTATCACAGAAGTGCCATTTATAGGATTGACACTTCCATATGAATTAATGATGATTACTTGCAATTATGGTGACTTTTAAATTAAGATGACCTTTTTTTCTGATTACTTTTTAGGAAAATGTATTTCTTTTGTATACCTGGTTTTATCCTACTTACTAGGAATTTGAATCACCTAAAGGCAAATATGTATCTAATGCCACAATGGGGGTGGGTGACCTCTGTAGAGTCTATAGACACTTTGGAAATTAAAAGGAACAGCCTCTTACTGGCATTACAGCCATCAATAACTAAGTTAACATGTTTTAAAAATATTTTTACATGTAGATAGACACAACACCATTATTTTATTTTATTTATTTTTATGTGGTGCTGAGGATTGAACCCAGTGCCTCATACATGCTGGGCAAGTGATCTACCACTGTACGGCAACCCCAGCCCTAAGTTAACATTTATAACCCAGAAAGAGTGGGATCTTTTTAAAAATAAGACAAACAATATCTAACACAGAGATCAAACTTTTTCTTCAAAGGACCAAAGAATAAATATTTGAGCTTTGTGGGCCTTATGGTCTCTGTTGAAAATATTCAACTGTCTTTGTATTGTGAAAGCAGACAATAAGAAAATAAATAAGCAGAGCATGTTGTTTATGAACAAAAACAGGCATTGGTGAGCCACAGTTGGACCAAGGCTATACAGACCTCTGGTCCTGCACACTAAATAAAATACATCTAGGTACAAAATACAGAAACACAAACACACAAACATTTTAAATTTAATGCTAAAACTTTTTGAAAATAGGTTACTTAAGTTTTGGTTCTTACGATAGGATGAAAGAAATATTATTCTGATATATATTAAAATAGTAAGGAAGCCATACACATATACTCCTACCATTCAGGAGGCTGAGGCAGGAGGATTACAAGTTTAAATCAGCCTCAGCAACTTAGTGAGGCTCTAAGCAATTTAGCAAGTCCCTTTCTCAAAATAAAAATAAAAAGGGCTGGGGATATGGCTCAGTAGTAGTGTGCCCCTGGGTTCAGTCTCTGGTACTGTAATAACAACAATAATAAAAACAAACACACACAAAAAAAAGAACAGTAAGGAAGACTATATACAAAACTGCTGCAATAGGGCAGAGAGACTGAACTCGATTCCAAACAGCAAACACAGCTGGGGATTTACAGTCAATGAACAGAGTCAGGGGGTCAGTGTGTGGGAATCAATTCTGAGGAGTCATCAAGGGAAGACTTGCTAAATCAACTTAACAGAATTCTAGCTAGAGCCAAGCCAAAAACCTAGTTTTCAATGACAGGCGATGAGGGATTTTGATTTTGTCTGGAAGGTGAAGTGCTCTCACGAACTTGACATAGTAGGATCTTGGTAAAGTCAGACCAAGGTGTAGGGCTATTTGAGAGGAAACACAGAGAAGACTGATTTAAGTTTTTGGTCAAGGAGGATATCTTTGTAGTGATTTCTAAATTAGGCTATAAGAGTGAAAAAACATAAAGATGAATGTAGTCAGATATAAAGATAAAAATATGTGCTGAGGTCCTTTTATGGGATTGCTGCTTTATTACATGATATAGAAGTTATGAACTTTCTAATGCTGGCGCTCCCTGAAGACCACTAAAATATCCTGTTGAACATGGTAAAGCAAGTCTGAGTTAATTGGTTACTTAGATAAAGGAGATCATTCTTACTATAAAAATTAAGCAGCATGTGGAACAGGAAGTAAAAGGAGGGATGTCTTTGAGGTTTTCAGGATCTATTTTGATGGTGTTTTCAATAGGTGCCTTTGATTATAATTGACCAATTGAGTTTAAGAGTTTGAAACTGGTGAATCCAGAGAGGTGAAGTTGGAAAGGCTCTCAAATAGTAAACTGCTACTTGGTAGAACTGGGTATAATTTTGAGAGGAGATTGTTACCTTAGTTGATCAGAATATGTTTCAAGGAAATGGGTTTCTGATAAAAGCAATGATGTTACTTGCAATTTCATCTTCCTAGGAAGAAATTCCTGAAATATTAACATCATATTAACACAGAAGCTAAATAATAAACTTTGTTCTATTGGATGTGGTGATACATACCATTATTCCAGAGACTGAGGCAGAAAGATCACTAATATGAGGCCAGCCTGGACAAAGGAGCGTCTCAAAAAATACATATAAATAAGTAAATAAACTTATATTAACCTATAGTAAAGATGTGTGGGTATAGATGATTTCTGTTCTCAAAAGAACAAGGAAACAGGCTTCTGAGAGCACAAGCCAGATGGTGGCTAAGATTCTCTAGTGATCTTCTCCCCACAGACTCACTGAGTTTAACAGCTGTTCACATATTAGACTACCTTCAAAAGAGCTAAAGAAATCAGGTGAGAGAGTACAGCACCTGCATTTAGTATATCAAAATAAAAAGACCATAAGGAAGTCAGGAAGGGGAAAACTTGCCTATGTCACCCCTCCCCCAACTCCAAGCAAGGAGAAGTACAAGCCTTCTACTTGAAACCCAGGATCAGGCCCAACACAGTGAACTGTAGTGTTGGGCAAAGCCCCATGACCTACCCCTGCCCCACCACGAGTCACTGAAACTATGTTAGTCCAGGCAACTGTCAGCAATGACCACCCCTCCTTCAACCTCAGGTGACAAAAGTGGGAGGTCATTAGCCTATCTGATTGAAAACATAGTATCAAGCCATGGTAATCAAAACAGCATAGTGTTGACATAAAAACATACACATAGACCAATGGGTTACAGTAAAGAAAGAGCCTAGAAGAGACCCACACATCTATAGCCAACAGATGTTTGGTTAATATTCTAACAGGCATAGGAGAAAGGAAACTCATTTTAATAAATGGTGCTGGGAAAATTGGATATTCACATGCAAATGGGGGGAAATATTCTTACCACTAATCAGTTACAAAAGTCAGCACAGAATAGATTAATACTTACATGTAAGTCCTGAAATTTTACCCCTACTGGAAGAAAATATACTGTAAAAACTGGAGGACTTTGGAATGGTCAAATAATACGTATAAGCCCAGTAGTGGGATTCTTTGAACATATATCCAAAGGAAATAAAATCAACATATCAAAGAGACATATTGACTTCCGTGTTCATTGCAGCACTATTAACAACAGCCAAGAAACAGAAACAAAGTAAGTATCTATCAACTGATGAATAAATAAAATGTACATAACACAATGGAATATTTTTTAGTCATAAAAATGAAATCCTTATCCATTCATCTACTGAAGGGCATCTAGGTTGGTTCCACAGTTTAGCTATTGTGAACTGTTCTGCTATAAACATTGATGTGGCAGTGTCCCTGTAGTATGCTCATCTTTTTAAGTCCTTTGGGTATAGACTGAAGAAAGGGACAACTGGGTCAAATGGTGGTTTCATTCCCAATTTTCCAAGAAATCTCCATATTGTTTTCCATATTGGCTGCACCAATTTGCAGTCCCACCAGTAGTGTATGAGTCTACCTTTTTCCTCACATCCTATTCAACACTTATTATTGTTTGTATTCATAATAGCTGCCATTATGACTGGAGTGAGATGAAATCTTAGAGTGGTTTTGATTTGCATTTCTCTAATTGCTAGTGATGTTGAAGATTTTTTTCATATATTTGTTGATTGATTGTTTATCATGTACTGAGAAGTGTCTGTTTAGGTCCTTGGCCCATTTATTGACTGGGTTATTATTATTTTTTTTTTGGTGCTTAGCTTTTTGGGTTGTTTATATACCGTAGCGATTAGTGCTCTATCTGATGTATGAGGGCTAAGGAAGCATAGATCTCTTTGGAGTGTGTGAGAAGATGCAAAGTGCTGTGTAGACTGGATTAGGCCATGTCATGGGAATAACTAGAGGCACAGGAAACCCCTAAACACTAACTCATCATCCAGATGAGATGTTATAATGAAAGTCTTAATATAGGAGATAAAGAGAGGGGTAATGAACATAAAGATGAATATGTATGTGAAATTTGAAGACGACGAGGTGTAGCCAATTTATGTTTGCTTTTAGTCTACTGAGTTTTATGTTTCCACAAGATGTTTATGTGATCTAGCCTAGCACTGGGAATTTAGAGCTGGCAAATGGTAAAGGTCAAGATTTGAGTTGAAAATGTAAGAATCAATATAGGAAAGTGTCAGTGGAAATGATCACTCAAAGAGAAGCTGCTAGTGGGGGGAGAAAAAAAGCCCAGTGCTGAGCTTTGAAGGATATCTTTGTTTTGATAGCAATTGGGAGGAAAGAACCTATAGAGACCTTTGAAGAAAGAACACCAGGGCAAAGTAGTGGTTCAAAAGCAGGAGAGAGTTTCAAAGTCTTCTTGTTCATCACTGTTCCATGCTGTGAAGTCCAGAAAAGGGGGAGATTAATCATGGGGGAAGAGCACATTGCATGTGGTTATTGCAGGTCAATGGTGATGTTGGATGCTATTCTATTTCAGGAGAGCAAGAACTTGCTGCTGCTCCACAGGAGATATGGATATATGGTGGACACAGAATAAGGCAGAATCCCCTATACAATGTGTCTGCTGGGATTATTGTGAAAGGGAAAACTACCAGCGACAGAGAAAAGACCTGAATGAACATGCTTATTATCTTTTTTAATATAGAGAAATATATTCACTATGAAAACTACAAGTAGCTGAAAAGAGGAGACAGAAATCAAAGATATTTGAGAGACAGAATGCCTTTCACAAAAATCAAGTGAAAAAAAAAAAAAACAGTGTGTGCATGAAAGTAGATTTTGAGGTAGAGAAAAAGGACAGTGACGCCATTTCTGGTGGTCTGGGACTCTTTAAAAAGTGAGGAAAGTTTTGAAATGATTTCGGAGGAATAGGAAAGAAAATTGCTTAAGGAAATTCAAAGATTTTTGAGTCCCATCTGTCCAACTATCAAGTATTTTCCTCTATCCTCGTCAAAGAAAATAGTTTTGGAAAAAAAAATTTAGATAGTCAATATTTGATTGCCTTTTAATTTCTACCAAAACTTGACAAATATGACTATAGTCCAATTGGAGAGAATTAATCACCTGTTTTATTATTTAAAATCAATCTGTTCATCTATGTCATTGACCTCAAACCTTTCCATGGGCTCCATCAAATTTCTCCAATCACTACTTAACAATGGCAAATTCTTTTTCTGTTCTTGCCTTTTGTCTCTGAGAGATGATAAAATTGTCCCATATTTTAACAAATCCCCCTTGAGCAGTCATGTTTCTCTCGTTTTAAATTTATAAACTAAACCTTTGGAAGGTAAAAAAAAAAAATGAGGAAAATATTTCACTGTTGTGAGCAGTGTTCTAGGAGAATTGATTGAGGGGCCTGCCTGATTTCAACTACGAATAGCTCAATTTTCTTGATTAACCATGAATATGTTTAATTAAGGAATAAAATCTTAACTCAATATTTAACAATTCTCCTCTAAAAGTATTTGCACATTTCATGTGAAAAATCACTTCAATAATATGTTCTACAAAAGATTCAATTTTAGATTTCCCAGTTTATTCATTATGTGTTTTTTGAAAATTATGGGATACAATAAAAATATAATTTTAGAAAAATAAGTAGATCATTGTAAATGAAGGTATGTTTGAATTAAATTATCTCAAAGAACTGATTTTACAAACATCCTTTACACTATTTGGACTCTATAAATAGGTAGATTTAATTTTGAAATATTTAAAGCAAATTATGTCAAAATTGAATGTACATTTAAATTATCAATAATAACACCAATAAAAACCAAAAAGGTGACTTTATATTGACATACATGAGGAAAGAATTTTGTCAACTGTCTACTTCTGAACAGCCACCAAGAATAAACTGTTAGCAAGTGATGTTTATTACCTGTTGTTGTCAGGAAAGACTTTTCAAGAGTCTTAAGGTGTCCAGATGGAGGGGATAAGAAGAAGATTATACGTATAGGTTTGGAGATCTGAGTCTGAGTAACTAAGACTGTTCTTTCAAAGTGAGGGTCCAGTTGTGGCTGGGCACCTTTCACTGTATTTTAGTTTAGTTAGTTGTTTGATGATAAGCAGTTTGCCCAATTTTAGAAGCTAGTCCGTAAATTTGAGAAACTGATGTTCAGCAAGTTTATAACATGATTTTGTTCTTGTGTAGTCTTCACATTATGGACAAAGACTTCCTAGAGAAAAGAATAGATAATATGGATATAGGTTGCCTTGGTTCTTAGTCGTGGTAGTGAAGGTTGGTGCAGAGGTCTCAGTTCTTTCAAGGTTCATTAAGAATTAACTATAATGTTAAATGCTTTATGATCAGTTTTGTGAGCAAGAATACAAAATATAAAGCTGCATTTACCTGAAAGATCTTAAACTAAGATAAACTAGTGTGGTTTTACTTTTGTTAGTCAAATTGTGTGGTGGGGGGAGAGTTGGACTGTAATAATAGTAGTTGTTGTTTTGCAGTGCTGCAAACTGAAAATGCATGCTTGGATCTGAGGGTGGGTAGGCTGCATAGTAATTCAATCCTGTCAAACCTTTTCATGAACTACAGAATTGACTGTGTGCTCAGGATAACTAACTGGCTCTTAACTTTCAAAGAGCTAAAATGATGGGAAGATTATTTAATCAAAGTACTATAGAGACATGCATATGCTGTATTTTAAGGATGCTTCAAGTACACCTACTTTAATATTCCTCGTTGTTCTGAGTCACTAATACCACATCATCTAATATTAAACAAAATACGAGGTAAACAGTTCAGAATTATATTTCAAGAATGTTACTTATTAATCTAGTAAGAGGAGTTTCTGAACTAAGATTTCAACTATTGATTATAAATCAAGCAGAATATAGGATAAATATGAGATACAGAAATCTAGATCACAAAGAATGTTTAAAAATTAAAGAGAATTAATAAAACCAGATATTAAATGCTTTTGAAATAATCCATGAAAAACCTTTATTCAATATTATGCTAAAGAATTACACTTGAATTTAAGAAAAGTTTCTCCTGCTAATTAACATTGAGTCTAATGGTAAAATTTTTAGGAATGTTGATCTGAAGGTATTTACAAAACTTAAATCTCCATAGATTTTTTTTTAAGCAAGTTACTTTTATTTTTATTTATTTTTTTGGGTGCTCACAGACATTTTATTTTCAACAGTCAAAAGCTAACAAGAACATAAACATCAATATTTGAATGAATAAACACATATGGCATATCCAAAATGGAAAGCTACTCAGCAATAAAAATAAATACTTGATGACATTGTTTCTACGGGAAAATCAGAATAAAATTTTAAATTTCAACCTAATATGCTTTTTTTCTAGATGGTTCTCTATTATGAATGTAGCATCAACTCATACATTGAACTGTACATTATCATATTCAGAATAACTTATCCATGTAGACAGAGTAGAGATATTAATACAAATTTAGGAAAAAATTACCTATTTTTCCAAAAGGTAATGTTGCAGTGGCTTCAATTTCAAATAATGAAAGAAATATGAGGTACAAAAACAAACAAACAAAAAAGACAAGCAAGAGTCACAGAAGCAGGACTTCAGTTAGAATAAGGACATGATAGTGAGAATTTTTTTTTTAATAATTTTTATTGTTGGTTGTTCAAAACATTACATAGTTCTTGATATATCATATTTCACACTTTGATTCAAGTGGGTTATGAACTCCCATTTTTACCCCGTATACAGATTGCAGAATCACATCAGTTACACATCCATTGATTTACATATTGCCATACTAGTGTCTGTTGTGTTCTGCTGCCTTTCCTATCCTCTACCATCCCCCCTCCCCTTCCCTTCCCTCCCCTCCCCTCCCCTCCCCTCTTCTCTCTCTACCCCCTCTACTGTCATTCATTTCTCCCCCTTGTATTATTTTTCCCTTTCCCCTCACTTCCTCTTGTATGTAATTTTGTATAACCCTGAGGGTCTCCTTCCATTTCCATGCAATTTCCCTTCTCTCTCCCTTTCCCTCCCACCTCTCATCCCTGTTTAATGTTAATCTTCTCGTGCTCTTCGACCCTACTCTGTTCTTAGTTACTCTCCTTATATCAAAGAAGACATTTGGCATTTGTTTTTTAGGGATTGGCTAGCTTCACTTAGCATAATCTGCTCTAATGCCATCCATTTCCCTGCAAATTCTATGATTTTGTCATTTTTTAATGCAGAGTAATACTCCATTGTGTATAAATGCCACATTTTTTTTTATCCATTCGTCTATTGAAGGGCATCTAGGTTGGTTCCACAGTCTTGCTATTGTGAATTGTGCTGCTATGATTTTTTTTCTTAAATGCAAATCACTATCCAACAAATTGACTTAAAGGAAAAAAGCAATATGAACTGTAGTCTTTACCTTCTAATAAAAGCTTTGCTTCCTTCCACTTGGTCTTGAGTAATATAATGGGTCTCTCCTTTGTCCTCCACCTCTAATACCAAACCACCATTTATTTAATCTTTTCTCTTACTATGACAGACTTTGAGGCTGTAAGTTGCTTTTTCTCTTCCATTGACCAGGGGCCATTGTTTATACTAAGACTTTACTTACATCTTTCCTTTCTCTCCAAGGTTGAAGACCATATTCTATTAGAATTCTTCGAGATGTTTGCCTTTTGAAAAAGAACCACTGATTATTTTGTTTTTATTTATTTATCTTTTGTTGGTTATACATGGACACAATATCTTTATTTATTTATTTTTATATGGCACTGAGAATTGAACCCAGAGTCTCACACATGCTAGGCAAGTGCTCTGCCACTGAGCTACAACTCCAGCTCCATGATTGAGTGTTTTTAAGCTGTATTTATCTCCAAACTGAAACAGAAGCCTTTTTCCTCTTAATTAAATGAGAAAATATTATAAGGAATATTTTTCAGGGAATACTATTAAATTCTTCTTGCTAATCTAAAACGATGTGTTCAGCAAAATAAAAATGTGGTCCAGTGTATGTGTGTGTGTGTTTGTGTGTGTGTGTGAGAAACATAAGTACAAGGAGACGTGAGTGTTAGAACTTAAGTTTGAGATTGAACAAACATAAATTCATAGCTGAAAGAGAGTAAATGCTGAAAGATAGCAAAGATAACACCAGGTGGCTGGTGTTCCTGTTCATAAATGAGATAGAAAGGAATATGAATCAAAAGAAATATTTTCTATTTGTGTGAACCTGTTATTAAAGAGTTAAAATTAATGACAAGAGGAATCCAATTGATTGGCAGCTGATGTCAGAAATTCAGAAGGTGATAGCATGACTTATTTCAGAGATCATACACTCTCAGTCTATACAGTCAGTACCTCAGGAAGTAACTGGAACATCCCTTCTTGGTCTCTTTTCTCCTTTTAAAAAAAAATTGATTTGTATTTTTCTGTTCCTCAGCTCAGGGTTCTAACATATGTGTCAAGAATAACTATCTACTTTTGTGACATCTTTAAATACTATGAATTGATACTGAGCTCTCAGTCTTTTGTAATGAAAATCTGAGTAAAGCACCATTTTTCTTTTTAGTATTGATCACTTTTCATCCTCTTAATTCTAGGTGTTACTATTTTTATTATTGAAATAATTAGAGAAAAGTCAGAAAAATATCTTTCTGCCAAATTGTCAGAACATATGTTCCTGCAGTTAATCTCCATAGCTCACCGTGCAGTGCACTACCTGTTTCCCAGGACACTGTTGAAAACTTCCAAATTTTGAGAGATTGTAATTTGTATAAATTCACTTAGTGTAAATAATATAAGCATCCCCCATTAAGTTTGCCTTTCTTGCAATAATAGGGAGTTAGAGTAGTGCATGTAAAACCACTGAATTTGGTTAAACTAGAAAAGAGAATATCATTTTAAGAAAGGAGAAGAAAGTATTCAAGGTTACTTTTATTTGCATATCTTCCCTTAAATTTTATGCACACACTCACCTTGTACACACACACATATATATATGGATACTTGCACACAAATACATTTAAGTATATGTGTGCACATATATAATCAACTATGTGTATACATATATTTATGTGTATTTTGTAGATATATACTGTTCTTATCATTGTTATTATTATTATTATTATTATTACTATTTTCTGGTACTGGGTGCTTTCTCACTGAGCTACAGTCCAGCCCTTATTATTTTTTATTTTGAGAAATGATCTTGCTAAATTCCTGAGGCTAGCCTTGAATTTGAGATACTCCTGAGTCACATGTGCCACCATGCCTGGCCACAAATATATTTTTTTTTAACTCCTAAGTGTCCTTTTAGCAAGTTTCTCCTCAAGTTGATTCTTTTGGTCTGAGGTATTCTTAACATGATTTCATTTCAAATGTGATGAAATCCAACTCAGCAGATATAAATTAGCCATCCAAAAGCAATGCAGTCATTTAAAATGAGATCTTTCTCCTGACGTTGACAAAGTGTGTTTGATGATACTTTAAAAGCCATAGAAATTTTTGTCTGTGATCATATAAAGCTCATAAAATGCCAGAGGAAAATTCTGTAGCCCAGAGAGGAAGAGGTTAAGGAGGGATTGAGTGGTGGTAGAAGTGCCAGGAATGTGGTCAGGGCTGCTTGAGGGTGCTTCAGTCTGACTTCTCTTAGCATTCTGTGCAGTTACAGTACCAGGGAGCCCTTGTAAATCTGAGCACCTCACTCATTGGTAATGGCTTACTTTGGAAACCAGAGAAGGACTCCTCACTGTCTCTCATCTCGGAATGGGCACCAGATTGCCCATATTTTAATTAATTTTCATTTTGTTAAATCATGAGACTGAGTGGCCTTCTCACTAACCCTGTGTTCATTGTGCAATAGACCATGTGTTAAGCAGGCTTCCCCATCTTTCAGGAGAATTTATGCGAGCCAATTACAGAAATCTGCTTGGGTTATTGAAGGCTAACAATGATCGTTCTAATGTGTCTGTTTATTATGCACATTTTCTCCCCTACAGTTATTGTATTACCTAGTCAATGTATTTGTCAATTGTTAATGTCTTTGTTGTTGCAGATACAGATGTGGTGTATAAAAGCCAGAATGGACATGTCATTAAACTGAATATAGAAACAAATGCTACCACATTATTATTGGAAAACACAACTTTTGTAAGTAATGAATAATTAATTACTTAATGCATTTCAGTATTGTTTAAATTGCTCTCTAGATGCATTTAACTTTCTATTCTTCACCTCCAGCACTTGCAATGCATTTCAGGTGGAAAGGTCAGGCTGGGATATCATTAGAATAAGGAAATCTATTGATATAAAATGCCCCTGTCACCATATGCTTCATTTTTTCTCCTCATTTACCCTTTTTACTCAGCATGTACTCATAGGAATAATATTTGCTTAGAGTGAGTACTTTGCTTTATATTTTCTAGATTGGCCATACAAGTGCTGAGATTTTAAAAAGAATGGTTAACCATGCCCAAGTAATTATTAACTTATTTTGTCCCCTTTGCTTTTTGTTTTTCCTGACTACTTTGTAATTCTGTGGGTTCCTGGATCAGGCAGCAAGAAGGGTTCTAAAGTTGACCTTCGGATAGCGTTGCTGTGTGTGTGTGTTTTTTTTTTAATATTTACTTTTCAGATGTACATGGACACAACACAATGCCTTTATTTTTATGTGGTGCTGAGGACCAAAGTGTCCCGGGTTCCCGCCCAAGCTAGGCAAATGCTCTACTGCTGAGCCACAATCCCAGCCCCAGAGTTGCTGTGTTTTAAGTTTAGAATTTAGGATTCTGTCAGGGGCCACTTTCACTCTCCTTAATCAATGCTTAGGTAACAATGCTCAAATGACTGAATGTATTTATTTTGTTCTCATAAAAGCATATATCCTTTGCCTTTCTGATAAATCTAGTTCCCTAAAGGTTAAGAGACTTATCTACGATTACCAGTTGAGGAAGTTATCGTGAATGAACTATTGCAAACACTGCAAAATCTAATACAGGCAATGCTGAAAAATAAGCAGTTATTTATTCATTATTCTGTAATAAAAGGTTAAATATACTGCCTATAAATGAGCTCATAAAATACATATAAAAGATAGTGCAAGGCTAAGAAAAGCTTTTTCATAATAAGGGACAAAAATAAACATCAATGGCTACGTTTAAACATGCATTCCCACTTGTATATTTGGGATAGATATTTAATCTTTACATTTATCATAGGATAGAGAAATGGAAGAGATGGGCAAGGAACCTTCTCTTATTCAGTGCTTTCAAATATTAAGAAAAAATGGTAATGTAAATCATGAAGTATTTATATTTATATATACCTATTGGGCCAAATTTAACCAATCAACAGATGTATATTAACAATTAGGTCATTATTAGCTGAAATTAATCACATTTTTTATTAAACTAAGTTGATTTATAGGTGTTCAAGGACTAAGCATTGGGTATGCAACCCTTTTTAGTACTTGTGGGATACCAAAACTATATAAAGCAGATTGCTCACTTTTGTAGAGTATGGGTTACTTTGAGGAGATAATACTAACATTTAAGAAAAAAAATGTAATACACAGCATACAGTTGTATCTAGTACATCTTCATTGGATGGTCTTCAATATCGCTAGAAATGAGAGCAGGAAATCATTAAGATATGCTGCCATCAAAACTTCCATGGGAAAATCAGACAGGAAGAAGAAAGTAGGAGTTGGTGGTGAGAGAGTATGTTGGTGATAACCTTGGTAAAGTCAATGTGAATTCTTTTCCATAGAATTGGAGAGCAATAATTAAATGAATTTTCATTTTTTAATTCCTGTATCATTAGGTAACATTTTTAATGGAGATTCTAACCCTCCAGTAGTCAAGCAGTCAAGCAATGTAGGGACTCATCCTTATTGGAATATTCTTTTATGTGGCTGGTCTTACTCATAACTCCTGACACAGTTAATGAGGTTTTTCCTCTGATCACTAATGATGTTTATTTGTTTCTATTTAGCATTTATTCATAGCCTTTTTAGCCTCCATGACATCAAAAAAGAAACAAAAGCAAAGCTTTCATGTTATTATTCCATTATCCAAATGCTTTTGTTGGTGCTACCTACCACCCCATCCTATCTCATTATAGTTTCCTTTATGTGATAATTAATGCTCTTTTATCTTTATGGTTATGTATTGAATCTTTTAAAAATTATTTCCAGGTCTATTTCTATTCTCCTCTGTGTTGCCTATGACTCTTAATTACCATATTCGCATTTAGCAAATATTCTCATTTACTGATATCCTAAGATTCATAGGCTCCCTAAAGACATTTATGTCACAATGCAGATAATTAAGCCATTTATAAGTCATAGGAATGTCAGCAAGTAGTTCAGGGATTGGAGTCAGAAGGGTTAGGGGAGTGAAGGGTGATATATTTGCCACCAGCTAACCCAAATGAGAGATCAAAAATAAAAATTACCCTGATTCTACATTATTTCAGGCAAATATGTTTAATCACTTTATACCAACTCCAACTCCAAGTTATATTGTTACGTACAATTGTGTTTTTAAAGTTCATTTGAGGCTAATGTCTGCATTTACTCTTTCTCCTAAGCCATCTGTTGAAAAGAAATCTATTATCAGAAGATAAATGTTTATTCATATTGCAGATCTTTCTTCTATTATCAATATTTTAATTGTCGTCATGCTTAATTGGATTAGATTGCTATAAAATTTTAGAATAAAAGTGTATCTCGTCAATTGAGAAGCATTATTGATAAATATGATAACAGAATAGCTTAATGTTTAATATGACATATATGCAAAAACATAACTGCCCATTTATTTTTTAAACAATATAATCTGATATCGCATTGTCATTTCCCAACTTAAACACATTTTTAACATGATTAATGGATACTTTTGGCCATGTAATTATGGTTAACAGACTCTATGGGTAGGGATACTATTAGGTATAACTGTCTAAAATGAAATAAAAATAAGTAATTTTTAGGAGTTAATGATATTTAAGGCATTCTTTTGGATTGAAACTAGGCAAATTTCTAATGAAGGAGGGAATTGAAAAGCATATAACTCTTTGACTTGAAGAATGGGAAAGAAGTGATTTAGCCCAAACCATTCTTAATAATTTTAAATTGTTTGGAAATGTTATCTCTTAAAGCCAGAACTATTTCAGACAAAAGCACATGCACAATGTCATAATGAGGAAAAATGTTTTATACGTATTAGCTGTATTCCTTCTGCAATCAATAATTTGAATATCACCAGAGGTCTTGGCAAAAACCACCAGCAATCATAAATGGTTCTATAAAATCAATTTTTGAAATTAGAAATGGGTTGGAAAAATATGCCTAAGCCTCATGTACTTAAATATTAACATTAATTTTTTTAAACCTCATTCACTAATACGGAAAACAACAATTGACTGTAATCTCCAATCTCAGAAAATTTGTGTTAAAATGCATTCTTAAAAAAAAAAGTAGCCTAAAACAGAGGCAAGAAATTCATATATGGCAACAGAGTGACTCCAAAGGAAATTTTCACTATCATATTTTACTGAACTCTCTATAAGCCATTATAAGATATGAGCTTCCAGTAGAACCAAGGAATATGTTTTGATTTCTCACATATACATAGCATCAGGTATTCTGCATGCCATCCTGGTTTGGGTTCATCTGCTCTTTCATTTGCTGTGCCATTGTGTATGTGGGACTGAGAGACACAACTCTTTATACTACCATGACATGGGAAACTAATCATCTGATTTGAGTCTCAGGAAATAGTTGCTTTTTAGAGGAAGGTAAGACACACAGCAACATAAACACAGTATTGCTATATAAAAGAACTCAAAATTTAAAAGTTGAGATGAAGAAAGGTAATCTTTTAAAATTTGAGATTAAGAAAGGTTATCAAAAAATTCTGATTGGCATGTGACCTCACATGCTATGATCATAGAAACTTTGTTATTTTTTACAGTGTCTGTCCCTAGCCTATACTTGGGTTCCCCAGTATCGAATAAGGTCAGTAGTGAAACTCACACTGATTATACTCATGAGTGTCGTTGTGTTCTTGTCAGTACAGTTTATTTATTTGTTTTTCTTAGGCCAGTGATTCTCATCAGGGAGTAATTTTGTCCCCAGGAGATATTTTTCAGTTCTGCAGATAGTCTTGATTGTCATGACTAGTGGCAAAAGATTTGTTAAGAGAGTCTAAGAAGTAGAGTTCAGGGAGAAGCATCCTACAATGCAGAGGACAGCATCTCACAACACACACTGTCCACCCAAAAATGTTGGCACCGTCAAGGTTGAAAAACCATGTTGTAGACAGAGATAGAAAGGGAACCATATACTGATCAGAAGGTAATTTTTTTTGAGGTCAAATTAAGTGGGTAAATTGTATGGAAGATCTCAAGTTCTGGTTTTCAGTATCATTAGCTTCAGGTAATGTTTCTTCTTTGCAAGGATTGCCCTGTGAAGAGAATTAGTATATGTTAATAGTGGTCATTTGGCTTTAGTTTCCTGTTCTTCACATGTTTTCAAGGTCTAGGCTAAAAGGGTAACTCCAGTTTTCTTACAATTCTCCTAGGATAAACCTAATTGAAATATTTTGTTTAAATAAGTTAATACCTCTCATTTTATTGTTGCCACCTCTTTTGAACAAGAAGTGTTTGTTCCATTTAACCTGATGGCCAAGGACTCTAGCCAGCATAATTGCTTTAATGGGTGTGCTATGTTGATAAATAGTTGAATTTCAATGTCTTTGAATTGAGCATAGCTCTCTCCACTGTAGTTACCATCCTTTATTGTAGGAAACCTTCATTGTTCTTTTATTTTTATTATTTACTTTGAAATACTTAAATACATTTATATCTACATTATTCATTTTGAAATTATTTTACATATATTTATATTTTCTAAATTTTAATCATCAAATAGAGATCAAAATTTATCATAACACCTATATACATCAGGGAAACAAATGGAGTGATGTATTTTTCAGCAAAGATTTTTTTAAAATATATTTAGGAAAGAAAACATCAAATGTATTCTAAATATTTGGCTTTTTCATAATTTTCTATAAGTTACAAACATCTAAAATAAATTTCAGCATAGTTTTGAAAGTAATGGTCATGAAAACAGGAGAATTAGCAAGAGAAGTTCTAATCCTCACACCGGAGATCTAGTTAGGCACAAATTTAATTTTAAATATAAGAGGCCATACTCATTGTTTCCATATATTTTCAAGTATGGCACAATTAGCCTGTACTCCATACTGTTATTCACATAGGTGAAAATAGGACCAAAGCAAAAAAATTGACATTGCACCTTAAGTGACCATTGTGAATGATCTAAAACCTAGATTCTACTACCACATGCATTGATGAGGACTAAATGTCTCAGATGGTATAACCACTTTTATTCTCAATGATGCTAACCGTTACTAATAAATCCACATCTATAGCTTTATTTAATTATTATGAATATTTTTGAATAAGTTATCCTTGATTGAAACCAAAACTATCAAAATTATATATTTAAAATTCTTCTTTGGTTAGAAATAAAGCACTGATAAAAATACCCCTTTCTGCTGGGCACTGTGGCGAACACCTGTAACCCCAGCAGCTCAGGAGGCTGAGGCAGAAGGATGTCGAGTTCAAAGCCAGCCTCAGTAAAAGGGAGGTGATAAGCAACTCAGTGAGACTCTGTCTCTAAATAAAATACAAAAGAGGGTTGGGGATGTGGCTCAGTCATCAAGTGTCCCTGAGTTCAAGCTCTGGTACCAACAAAATAAAAATAAAATAAAATAAATACCACTTTTTAAAATTACTAGCCATCACTTATTTAACTGTTTGCATAAGAACTTTGTTCAATTTTCTCTGATATGCCCTCCTAGATATGTAATCAAATGACTACAATTCCAGTATTTTTTTTTTGGAACATTCTCATTTAGTTCTTTCAGAGCTAGAGGTGTATATAGTCAGAAAAAAATGCTAGATGATAAAAGAGGCCAGATTTATTGCAATTATAGTAATTACAATTGTTTTGGAATTTGGCTTCCTGAGAGGTCAGCACTGTGACATGGGTTCAGGGCAATCAGTCTATTTTGAGAAATTCAAGTGTATAGTTACATGCCCTGGAACATCTGATGAATAGTTTTGCCTTTCATTTTCTTTCTGAATAATTTCATATATGGTTAATTCTCAGTCATGAAGAACTAATTAGAAAAATTTTTAAATGTGTAGGATACAATGTTTCTTTTAGGCAGGAAGAATAAGTTTTTGAAATCTGGTGCAGAATAGGGTGACCATGGTTAAAAATAATGTATATATCACAATTAATCAAAATAAACTTTGAGGGTCTCAGTACTAAAAATAATGAATGAATAAGGTGATGGATATGTTAATTAGTTTAATTTAATAATTCTGTGTTTACAAATGAATGTAACATTGAATCCATAAACGTGTATAATTGTGATTCATCCATTAAAGTTATGTTTCTACAAATAGAATTTTCAAAAGAGATTTAAGTATGTAAATATCAAGATTTTTCTATTTATTTATGGTGAAATTTAAGAAAAAAAATATTTTCAAGAGAATTTTGAAAACTTTGAAGTTGACATAGAGATAAGCTTTCCCAGCCTTTTTGACCTTTCAGAACATGTCAGTCTATGCAGCTTTATTGATGCATGGTGTGGAGCCATGCATTGGTGAAATTTCTGAGGCCTAACAACATGATATAATGCAGATATTTTAATAGTACAGTGGAACTATATCAAATTCAATTTTAGTTTCCTTGCAGAATATGTGTGACCATTCAAGGAACTTTTAACAAACATTAGATGGTAGTTGCAGCACCTCATACTACTGAATTGCATCCCCCTGTCTCCTACTGAAGTGAAAATTTTTAAAACTTGAAAATAGTCTTGCTTGATATATCTAGAGTCATCTTGAGAAGAAAAATGTCTTATATCCTAATTGTATTTATTTTTAATGACTATTCCATTTAAAATTAATTTTGAAGAAATATAAAATTATAGTATAATTCTTTAATATTCTATACATAAGGATTTTCTAGGTGTATTGTGTATATTTTCCTTAAACCTGTTAGGAAAGATACTGAATTAAATACAAGCCCCTGAGTTCAATCCCCAGTACTATAAAAAAAAAGAAAGAAAGAAAAAGATGAGATCTCATCTGAGTTTATATGTATATCTATCTATCGATCTATCTTCATACACACACATATAGGTATACATGTAGATACATGTAGACATCTATATCTCTATATAGGTATATATCTATAGATAGACTTATCTATATACATTATCTATTTATTAAATGAACTATATATTTTACCAAAAACTAGTAACATAGAAAACATTATATAATGCATGGGAAAGAGAAAAAGACATAATGTGGTTTAAGTGGTTTCAATTGTCTTAATTTGGCTTACATTGCCACATTTTTAAACATTTCAGTGACTGCCTATGTCATCATTATTTTTTCTGTCAAAATATTTTCAATTCTTATGGATAAATTGTCTATGCAAACAAATTAAAATGACCTTAGTTGATTTTGTTTGTTTGTTTGTTTATTTGCAGTTTCATTGTGCTGAGATTGAACCTAAAGCACAAGAATCCTGGACAATTGCTTTACCTTTGAACTACACCACAGATCTTTTTATTTTTATTTTGAGACCAGGTCTCACTGAGTTGCGTAGGCTGGCCTTAAACTTGTGATCCTCATTCCACAGCCTCTCAGGTTTTTTCCCTTTATGAATTTGGCTGAAATAATCTAGTTTACTTTTGAGGTTTTTCCTTTTCTTAAAACCCTGTGTAAATTGTTCTACCACTTCACGTTTATAAGGTTTCTGCCTTCTTGTAGTAATGGCTCATTATTTATTTGGTTAATCCATTTGCTAACTGCTCATTGCACCCTCTACTACTTATCATATAATATTTCAGAGTCTGGGAATACAGTGGTGAATGAGAGCAGTTAGTGATACCAATGGCAAACAAATAGTCAAGTAAAAATAGAACAAAATGTATGCTAGTATTAAGTCCTTGGACAAAAATAACATACTGTGGGGGTAAGAGAATGACTAGGCATTAGGAAAGATGCAGGGTGGAAGAAGCAACATTTCAAGATCAGATTGAGGAGGTTTTAGGTTGCAAGAGCAATAACCCAGGGTGGGAGCCTAGAGTGGGAACAAGATAAATTTATCCCAAGAATAGAAAATATGTAACTGCTAGGGCATGTGATGCATGGTACAAGATGAACCCAGTGGGATAACAGGGGAATGATTATGCTGAGTTTAGTAGGTCAAGGTTTTCTCTCATCAGTAAGCGCAGGTTGAAGAAGGAAAGTGGCAATGTCTGAACATGTTTGAAAATATTATATTAGGTCTATATTCCAGGGATATTAAAGTAATAACTAAGATCTCTTTTAAGGTTCCTACAAATGTACAGATAAAAGAAGATGTAGACCTTGAACAATAATGGTACTAATGTAGAAAGTCAAAAGTAGGTAGATCAAGGATTTCTTTGGTGATAATTTGGACGGGTCTTTGTTGACTAATTGTTCTGAACCCATTGGAAATAGAGGTACAAATACTGTCTTCTGTGTTTTGAAATGTCACTAAGGAAGTAATTCTGTTATTAAGAGGTTTCAAAGTATTTGTGTGTGTGTGTGTGTGTGTTTGTGTTTGTGTGTGCACGCACACATGTATATGTGTTGTTGGGTTTCAAACTCTGAGCCTCATGCATACTAGGCCAGTAGTCTATCACTGAGGCACACCTCTACCCCTAAGAGATTCCAACTAATTTTGATAATAGGATTCATTCAGTATTGTTATCTATACATCTTTGGACATTCTCTGTATATAACAGTACTACAGATGGATTTTTAAAGGTTTTCTTCTAAAAGAATGGAAATGAAATTAATAATCTTTATAGAATATTGAAGTGTTGCCCATCATCCCCTGAAGGTTAAAAATTTGCTTTTTTACTTACACTTGGTTGAGTCACTTAATAATTTTTATGTGCCTGTTTTATCCCACATACTGCAATAGCTACTAAAGATATCAGAGTGAAAAAATAGAAAGAAAGGTCCTCAGCTACAATGACCTTGTGGTCTACTGAGACAGTTGTACACTAATTAATTAGATATGTAATTGTGAAATTACACAATTACACAATCTAAAATATGTAATTAAATTGAGGATAGGCATATATGACAGTAACAAGGTACCATGCTAGAATTTCTAGTATATTGGCATCATCTATTTTGAAAAAGTCACAGAAAGCTTCACTTGCAAAGGTGAGTAAAGAGAATTTAACTAGGCAAGGATAAAGCTTGGGTATACCAGAAACTGGTAACTAAATTACAAATGTCCTCAGGAGAGGATAAATAAAGGTCATCATTGCTAGATTACCTGGGCTTAAGATCATTAAAAAATTGACTTAAAATGTGGCAGTGGAGATTAAGAGAAGTGAAAAGATTTGAAAGATCGAAGTAACATAAAGGGAGATTAGCAAACAGTGAGAATGGCAGCGGTTGCAGGTGGAGTTTAGAAAGGAGTCATGAAGGATATTCCCTGAGAACTCTGTTCCATTTTTATGGATGGAGGCGTTAACCACTGAGATGGAGAATTCTGTGTAAGGACCAGGTATGAAGAAATGATTGGGTAAAAATTTCAGTTAAACCTATAGTGAGGGTAAAGTGGAAACATTTAACAAATGGTATCTCCAATTCAAAAATAAAAATTAAAACAAAAATAAGTCAGAAAGCTAGCACAATCAGTGACATTATTATTGATTTCAAAATACCGAAACCTGTAAGTTTATCTAAAGACAAATTTAATTACCTTGGGTTATCCATCTGATTATCTATGGTAATTCCCATTTTATGCAGGGGATAAGTTCCAACATTCCCCATCAGACATCTGAAACCACAGATAGCACCAGACCTTGGATCTTTTGGTGCAACAAGTTACCTCAAATAAGACACATATTCTGTTCATGTCTTCCACCAGTTAATATGATACTTTTCCATCTTAATTTAGCACTTATATGCACTGTGGCCATAATTTTGCAGCCTGAGGTGTGACAGCAACTCTAGTAGGAGTTTCCTTTTCTTGCTTCACAATTTCCTGAATAGAAGATATATTCTTTCTATAGATCTTAGCAAGCTTGTGATTTTTTTTCTTATTAAGTTGAGAACTTTCACCTTTTCATGTAAAAATATTTCACAGCTTCTTGTTGGCATATCTGATTGTCAGCTTCACCATTCCAGAGTGATCTTATCTTTATGTACATCAGTATATATTATGGTATAAGCAGCAAAAGGATTGAAAAAAATAATCAGAAAATTTTCTACAAAGAAAAGCCCTATGGCTGGTGTTGTGGCTCAGAGGTAGAGCACTCGCCTCGCATGTGCAAGATCCAGGGTTCGATCCTCAGCACCATATAAAAATAAATGAATAAAGGTATTGTGTCCAACTACAACTAAAAAGTAAATTAAAAAAAAAAAGAGAAAGAAAAGTCCTCTCCCAAACATTTTCATTTGTAAGTTCTATCAAACATTTATAATAAATATTAATGCCAATCCTTTCCAAGCTTTTCCAAAAAATAAAAAATGACATTCATTTTATAATATTCATCATGACCCTTTTGGGTCTGCTAGGTATAGAATCATGTCATCTGCAAATAGTGATAATTTAAGTTCTTCTTTTCCTATTTTGATGCCTTTAATTTCTTTCGTCTGTCTAGTTGCTCTGGCCAGTGTTTCGAGAACTATGTTGAACAGAAGTGGTGAGAGAGGGCATCCCTGTCTTGTTCCAGATTTTAGAGGGAATGCCTTCAATTTTTCTCCATTCAGAATGATGCTAGCCTGAGGCTTAGCATAGATTGCTTTTACAATATTGAGGTATGTTCCTGTTATCCCTAGTTTTTCTAGAGTTTTGAACATAAAGGGATGCTGTACTTTGTCGAATGCTTTTTCCGCATCTATCGAGATGATCATATGGTTCTTATTTTTAAGTCTATTGATGTGGTGAATAACATTTATTGATTTCCTTATATTGAACCAGCCTTGCATCCCAGGGATGAATCCTACTTGATCATGGTGCACAATTTTTTTGATGTGCCTTTGTATCCGAGTGGCCAGAATTTTATTGAGGATTTTTGCATCTAGGTTCATTAGAGATATTGGTCTGTAGTTTTCTTTGTTTGAAGTGTCTTTGTCTGGTTTAGGTATCAGGGTGATGTTGGCCTCGTAGAATGAATTTGGAAGTTCTCCCTCTTTTTCTATTTCCCGAAGTAGCTTGAAAAGTATTGGTATTAGTTCCTCTTTAAAGGTTTTGTAAAACTCTGCTGTATACCCATCCGGTCCTGGGCTTTTCTTAGTTGGTAGTCTTTTGATGGTTTCTTCTATTTCCTCAATTGATATTGGTCTGTTTAGGTTGTCTATATCCTCCTGACTCAATCTGGGCAGATCATATGACTTAAGAAATTTATCTATGCCTTCACTATCTTCTAATTTATTGGAGTATAAGGATTCAAAATAATTTTTGATTATCTTCTGTATTTCTGAAGTGTCTGTTGTGATATTGCCTCTTTCATCCCGTATGTTAGTGATTTGAAAGAAACTATTAGAGCTAATAAATGAATTCAGCAAAGTGGCAGGATATAAAATCAACACGCATAAATCAAAGGCATTCCTGTATATCAGCGACAAATCCTCTGAAATGGAAATGAGGACAACCACTCCATTCACAATATCTTCAAAAAAAATAAAATACTTAGGAATCAACCTAACAAAAGAGGTGAAAGACTTATACAATGAAAACTACAGAACCCTAAAGAGAGAAATAGAAGAAGATCTTAGAAGATGGAAAAATATACCCTGTTCATGGATAGGCAGAACTAACATCATCAAAATGGCGATATTACCAAAAGTTCTCTATAGGTTTAATGCAATGCCAATCAAAATCCCAACGGCATTTCTTGTAGAAATAGAGAAAGCAATCATGAAATTCATATGGAAAAATAAAAGACCCAGAATAGCAAAAACAATGCTAAGCAGGAAGTGTGAATCAGGCGGTATAGCGATACCAGACTTCAAACTATATTACAGAGCAATAGTAACAAAAACAGCATGGTACTGGTACCAAAACAGGCGGGTGGACCAATGGTACAGAATAGAGGACACAGAAACCAATCCACAAAACTACAACTATCTTATATTTGATAAAGGGTCTAAAAGCATGCAATGGAGGAAGGATAGCATCTTCAACAAATGGTGCTGGGAAAACTGGAAATCCATATGCAACAAAATGAAACTGAATCCCTTTCTCTCGCCATGCACAAAAGTGAATTCAAAATGGATCAAGGAGCTTGATATCAAATCAGAGACGCGCCGTCTGATAGAAGAAAAAGTTGGCTACGATCTACAGTCGGTGGGGTCGGGCTCCAAATTCCTCAATAGGACACCCATAGCACAAAAGTTAATAACTAGAATCAACAAATGGGACTTACTCAAACTAAAAAGTTTTTTCTCAGCAAAAGATACAATAAGAGAGGTAAATAGAGAGCCTACAACCTGGGAACAAATCTTTACTCCTCACACTTCAGATAGAGCCCTAATATCCAGAGTATACAAAGAGCTCAAAAAATTAGACAATAAGAGAACAAACAACCCAATCAACAAATGGGCCAAGGACCTGAACAGACACTTCTCAGAGGAGGACATACAGTCAATCAACAAGTACATGAAAAAATGCTCACCATCTCTAGCAGTCAGAGAAATGCAAATCAAAACCACCCTAAGATACCATCTCACTCCAGTTAGATTGGCAGCCATTATGAAGTCAAACAACAACAAGTGCTGGCGAGGATGTGGGGAAAAGGGTACACTTGTACATTGCTGGTGGGACTGCAAATTGGTGCAGCCAATTTGGAAAGCAGTATGGAGATTTCTTGGAAAGCTGGGAATGGAGCCACCATTTGACCCAGCTATTCCCCTTCTCGGTCTATTCCCTAAAGACCTAAAAAGAGCATGCTACAGGGACACTGCTACATCGATGTTCATAGCAGCACAATTCACAATAGCTAGACTGTGGAACCAACCTAGATGCCCTTCAATGGATGAATGGATAAAAAAAATGTGGCATTTATACACAATGGAGTATTACTCTGCATTAAAAAATGACAAAATCATAGAATTTACAGGGAAATGGATGGCATTAGAGCAGATTATGCTAAGTGAAGCTAGCCAATCCCTAAAAAACAAATGTCAAATGTCTTCTTTGATATAAGGAGAGTAGCTAAGAACAGAGTAGGGTCGAAGAGCATGAGAAGAAGATTAACATTAAACAGGGATGAGAGGTGGGAGGGAAAGGGAGAGAGAAGGGAAAATGCATGGAAATGGAAGGAGACCCTCAGAGTTATACAAAAGTACATACAAGAGGAAGTGAGGGGAAGGGGAAAAATAATACAAGGGGGACAAATGAATGTCAGTAAAGGGGGCAGAGAGAGAAGAGGGGAGGGGAGGGGAGGGGAGGGGAGGGGGGATAGTAGAGGATAGGAAAGACAGCAGAATACAACAGACACTAGTATGGCAATATGTAAATCAATGGATGTGTAACTGATGTGATTCTGCAATCTGTATATGGGGTAAAAATGGGAGCTCATAACCCACTTGAATCAAATTGTGAAGTATGATATATCAAGAACTATGTAATGTTTTGAACAGCCAACAATAAAAAAAAAAAAGTAAGAAAAAAGGATGGAAATCATCATCAAAGCAATAAACCATTCATCAAAGATAGGAGATAAATGGCCAATAAATGTGTAAAGAACTAAAAAAAAAAAAAAAAAAAAATGCTAAAAATCAGTTACACATCCATTGATTTACATGTTGCCATACTAGTGTCTTGTTGTATTCTGCTGCCTTTCCTATCCTCTACTATATATCAAGAACTATGTAATGTTTTGAACAACCAACAATAAAAAATTTAAAAAAAAAAATAATAATATTCATCATGATAAGCATGTTATTAGGACAGTATTATCTTGATAACAAAATCATAAAAATATATTTCTAGAAAGTAAAAATTCAGATCAACATTTCTTTGGATATAAATGCAAAAAATTCTGAACAAATACAAACACAGAATCTGGGAACATATAAAAAGGATTATACACTTAATCATACTGTAAATCCACTTTCCTAGGGAACAAAGCATTCATTTATAAAAGTTCTAAATAAATAAGAGCATTTTTGCATGATAATATTTAATACACATCTATGGCTTTCCTTCTTTTTTATTTTTAGTTGTATCTCTCTCTAAAACTCATTTCTATATGTTTCTTAAAAATAGTAACAAGTTGGTATTTGAATAAAATATACCATAATTCTGAGGGCAAGTATTATTTTCAATCTCCTTCATTGACATTTTTAAAACAATAAAATAAAAAAGTTATATAAATAATATTTAGCACTATTAAATATGAGAGTTACTAGCCACATGTGGCTATTTAAATGTATTTTTAATTAAAACTATATAAAATTAAAAATACAATTTTTCAGTCTTATCAGCCACATTTTAAGGACCCAGGAGGCTAAATGGAACAGTGAGTACCCAACTGGACAGTATAGTCACACAGTACTTTTATCCTCACAGGAAGTTCTGGTAAGAGAACTGCATAGATATACGCAAAATGAAAACAAAATTTACCCCCTCATCATTCAGTACTCCTTTTCTGAAAGTAGCCATGTAAAAATTTGTACCTGTTAAAATGATTCTCTAGAAATTTGTCTGTGTATGTTTTCATATATCTGTACATAAACAAATAGAATTATAAAATATACACACTCATATGGATATGAATGTGTTTGTATATGAGTGTATGTGTGTACATTTAACTTCAACAATATGGATTGCTTGTACTTTTTATCTACTTAGTACTGTACTTCAAAACCTTTTTATTAAAACCCTTATGTTTTTCTCTAATATTTAATGATTATGTAAAATTACCTTGCCATTACTTCCTAAATTATTTATTTAATTATTTCCTTATTATGCACATGCTTCAAGAAAGAAAAAGAAAACCTTAGTAACTATTTTTGAAATGCTTTTGTTGACTAAATTTGTAACTGTACTATTGTTAAGTGAAAGGAAAGGTCAATTTTCAACATAATAGATAATATCAAATTATCTTAAATACACCCATCAGTTGCATATAGTATTACCTATTACATTACAAGGTATTGTCAAACATTTTAATGATTATCCATCTGCCTGAGGAAAAATGTTATTTCATTGTTACCCTGGTTTGCAATTACTTAATTATGGGTGATGTTGAGTACCATCTTTTCTATGTGCATTGGTAATTGTTTTGTTTTTCTTTTTTTTCTGTCAGTTCTTCTTTGTAAGCCTTTCACATTGGAGTTCACAAAGCATATTTATGTGCAGCAAAATTTCTTTCTTTAGACAATGTACATAGCCTGGAACTCATTGAATCCCTAAATCACTAGCATTTGGAAAGTCTAGTGAAAGGATTTTCTGTATTTCAATTATCTTAGTAGACGTATAACTGTAATTAGTTCGTCTGAAAAAAGTGAATCAATGGAAGAAGAAACAATGGGAAGAGTTGTGAATAAATGTCTGTAATGAATTCATTCAACTACCTATTTCCTGAAAGTTCATCTGCACCATAAATCCCAGAAATTTAACTCTTAAATGTTGCCTCATTTTAGTTCCAGATGAACTAAAGTTAATAATAATCACTTTAAAAAAGGATACAGAGTATGTTCTTCTATCCTGAGGGTTAACCTAGTCACTATCTGAATACTTTAAAACATGCAGAATAGAGATTGATCATATCATTTATATATTTCATAAAAAGATCAAAGCTATTAAGGAACATTTCTGAGAAAGTAGAAAATATGAGAAATGACTTTTGGATTTGGGCCATTAAAATGCAAATTAATAAATGCCAACTGAATTTAGCTTGACTCATCAGCATGGGTGAAAGTCCATCATGTTGACAACTGTGACAGTGAAATGAGGAAAAAGAACCCTGTTCTTGATATGGAGTTGGGGATTTGGGTTCAAGATGTTGAGTCTGAAGGTAGCTACAGATACTTTCTCATTGTCATTCAACTGGATTGGACTTTATTTTATATAGTCTCTAATTCTTTCCCCAAATAAGAAGAAATTGCTGTGTCAGAGGAAAGTAAATATAAAATTATACTTTTCCATTATTATTATTCTTTTTTTGACAGAAATAGGTCAGTTTTGATCTTTAGTTTTTAACTATATATTAGCAAATGAGCAGAATGCTAATAATTTATTATTGCAAATCTTGAGCATGTGGAGTGATATTCCACCTGTTATCATACTCAAGAAATATTAATATTCAATGCTAAAATTCTGAGTGTTGTTGTTCCTTGATTTTCAAATAAATTGCATATTCTGTATATTCTTCTTAACTGTCATAGCCTTAATTTTTGGTTGTTTATATGTTCTAATTTTATGTTGAGTTAAAATACAAGGTAAATGAGGACAAAAAGCGTTAGAAAAAATGTCACATAATTAATATAAAAACCTCCAAATCAATTGGAAAATGAACAAAAGGTATTCATGGACTTTTCACAAAAGAAACATGTTGATAAAGCAAATTAAAAGATGGGTCAACATAATTTATAAGGAAAATATTAATCAAAAAGGGATAATTTTCTTCACCCTTCATATTGGCAAAGCTTAACTCTGATATTATCCAGTATTACAAAGAATGTAGAATAATGGAGCTTCTTAGACACTGATGGGAGAAGAGTTTGTATTTATCATTGGTTAAAATAGAACTTTTATGTGCCCTAAAACCCACCATACTCTCCTTACATTCATACCATAAGACAACAATTGCACATCGGGAAACAACAGAGAGGTTTAATTCAGTCACAATTGCACACAGCTGCTGATGTCCTCAGCTGTGCTTCACAGCTACCAATGTTCCTTTGTGAGATAAAGGACCTTTATCTCACAAATGAGATGGATATCATCACCCTAAGTACAAGTATGAAGACACAAATAGAGTGAATATACTTCACATACAAGCAGAGATATGAAAAATTGTGTTCTATATGTGTAATATGAGTTGTAATACATTCTGCTGTCATATATAACAAATTAGAATAAAAATTAATTAATTAATTAATTTTTTAAAAAGCACAATTTAGTTAGTGAAAACACAACTTTTAAACTAATTTGACTATTCAAATTATTTTTATATCTTTGGGTTTCAGGTGAATATCTAAAGCAATTTGCTTTGCCACGGATTTGTTTATATGACGTATAATTTAGTCTTAATTAGTTATGAACCCTTCCTTCCTTCCTTCCTTCCTTTTTTCCTCCCTCCCTCCCTCCTCCTCACCCCTCTTTTTTCTTAAGGTTTCTCATCCTCACGCCTCTTTTTCCCCTAAGGTTATGGAACCTAGGGCCGCACATGGGCTTAGAAAAGTGCTGTACCACTGATCTACATCCCCGGACCTTTTTCTTTTTTATTTCAAGGCAGGGTCTTACTAACTTGCTGAGGCTGAGATCACAGGAATGTGTCACCACATCCTGTGGTTATAAACTTTTAAAGGAGGTATCAGGAAGTCCTTGATCATCTAATACCTACCTTATTCCTCAATATTATTGCTGGTTCCTATGTATTTGCATTTAGTTGTTGTTTACTTGTTTTCATAACTATAGGATATTCTTTTTATTTGCTGTTTATGAATATGTGATTTATCATTCTTAGATAGCAGTTTATCTTTGTCTTATTTCATATTCAAATTTAACAGATAATCCTGTATTTTTTATTTGCTGAATCTTTCTTGAATTATTGTGTTGAGAGAGAATGTTAAGGTTAATCCAATATGAGACAATAAGTGGAAAAGAGAAAATACATATCAATTATGGTATTCTTAAGGAATATGTAAGACTATATCAAACCTGGCTATGAAAGTTTCCTGTTTATTTATCAAATGGTTTTATCTTGTTCTTTGAAAATATTACTGGTAATGAATTATTTTACACCAATATTAAATGAGTCTTTGAACCATAAGAAAAATTGATGAGCTGCCAAGAAATTTTATTCTTTAAAATATTTCATTTCTCTGTTTTTACCACAGTTAAAACAATTCAGCTGACTGAACACTTTTTATTTTTTGTAAGGTCAATATTAGTTGTTATATTTTTTCCATTTTTTTAAAACTATGTGGATTGAAAAGTTCTTGGTAGCTATCATTTTGCCCATACTAAAAAAAAAAAAAAAATCATATTACAACTGAAATACTTGAAATGTACATATTATACTTTAAAATATAAACCACATTATTTATGAAATCATACTCTCTAAAATATGCTTGATAGGATATTATAACTAGAATGAATAGAGGTAATTTACTGTTGGACCACTGTAGCCTATCATCTTATTTTATAAACATCATGTCAGGCATATTGCATAAGATCATGGTGAAAAAATTGATTTAAATATTGTATAATCTTATTTTTTTTTCTTTTTTTTGGTTGTTGTTGATGGTGTTTCCAGGGGACTTGGGACAGACTGCAGGGAACTTTGTCATTGACCTACATCCTCAGCCCTTTTTATTTTGAGATAGGGTCTTGCTAATTTGCCCAGACTGATTTGGAACTTGTAGTTCTCCTGCCTCAGATGTCCAAGTTGCTAGGATTACAGGTGTGCACCACCATGCCTAGCCAGGATATTGTACTGGTTTTTAAGACTTATATAGCTTTCATTTTTTTTTTTTTTGTAAATATAACTATACTTAGATATAGCAGCACAATTTAAGAGAAGAATATATTTGAAATATGTTAAATATTAATAAAATTTGAAGATTATTTAGACCAACACAAACTGAACTTCAAAGAAATAATCTGCATAAATATGCAAGTTATAAAATTTTTTTCAGTCACAGCTTTTCTAATTTATTGACATTTCAGGTGGAGAAATATTGGCATATTTCTCTTCAAAGTCACCGTGTCTGCTCTTTTTATTTTTTTTTCAAAACTATTAACAGAATTCAGCAAACATTAATTTCTCTATATATTAAAATAAAAATTGCTTGAAATGTTTTAGTGAGTGTATGACATATGATCTAAATCAATAGAGTATTATTTTGATTTCTCACATTTACTGAGCAATGTGATCTGTAAGAGGCACTCCACATGACAGGTCCTAATTCAATAATCTTAAAATACTGAGTTGTACCATGGCATTTTCTTGCATTGGTTGTTTTATAAAATATTCCAGTATCAATAAAATACATAGTGCTGAGAGAGAGAGAGAGAGAGAGAGAGAGAGAGAGAGAGAGAGATCTATTATGTGTACATAATATTGATGCTGTGGATATCACAGAGAAATATAATTTTAGCATTATCCTAAAAAATTGGGTAGCAAAGAAAAGAGAATAAAAACATACACAATAAAAGAGTTGATTTTAAAATTTCCTGCACATAAACACATTCACACCTGTAGAAAACAAATCATGGCTTTGTTGAGAGCTGTAAGATTAAAATAAAACAAAACAAACAAAAAAGAAAAAAATATATATATATATATATATATATATCTGTGCTTCTTTCCTGTAACTTGAAGCCAGGCAGCGAAAAGCCCATGTTTGGCATCATCATAGATTGCAATTTGATTATTTCATTTTCCAACTTTCACTCACTTTCATTTTTATGTCTTAACTGCCTAGTACCATTTGTTCTTCTTCTCACTTGCTTAAAATTGACTGGCTTTCTGAAACCATCCCTTCCTTATGTTTGAGTCAGGAAATGAGATTGTTGTTGACTGTTGTGAAAAACATCCTCATAATATGTACTTAATTACTTATTTGAAAAGTTAAGATTTAACTTTTCTAGAATCACATTTCTAAACATTCTTGTTAATTATTTAAAAAGTAGTTATGAAATTGGGTAGTGAAAGAAATTCCATCCCAGATCATTTAAAGTGAGTGTGTGCATGTGTGTGCTTTGAAGGAGTCTGGTGGGATGGAGTTTGAGGGAGCAGAAGGAAAAGGCCACAGGATCCATGAAGACTTACATCCTTGTTTTCATCATTCTGTGTTACAAATACATGCTTCTATTCTTTCAGGGCTAGAGGATAATTCTACTGAAGCCCTAGACCATGTTTTTTCTTACATATGAATAAAGATATCTAGACCTATATTTTATCCCTAGCTTGTTCCAAAATTCTGGAACAATACCATGGTTCCTCTGCTTCTTCCATGTTTTCAGTTTTAGGGCAACTAAGTCCTTCTTACCAACGGTGTTATTTTAGTCCCATTCCTTATTCTCGGCTAGCTCACTTCGTTCACAGCCTCAAGTCATAGAAATGCATATTTTATATTTTCTGGCACTTCTGACATTTAAGTTTGTGTTTAATGATTTCTTGCCATGGTCTTTAATATCTGACATCTTGGAACACCATCATTATCCTATTTCTACCTCTAGTTATAATGTTTCTGACAAAAGTGAATCATTGCAATGAAGCCTCTTAATAGGGACATTACTGTGGCAATAAAAGATGTAAATTGCAGTTCCAAACAACCTAGAAGAGCCATCACGAAACAGTGATCAATTGTTAGATGAACTGCACATATAATTATATACATGTGAGGTCAGATGAATCACTGAGCTAAGAAGCACAAGGAGGACTTAAAGGAGGAGAATTAGAATGATATGTGAGAGAAATACAATTTGAATAAGGCTAGGGGAGTGGTGAAGGAGTGAGGAGAACCAGCATACAGGAGAAATAACACATGCATCGTCATAAGGGGATAAAAGTCATAGCAAACAACATTTACAATAACCACAGCGTTGCCAGTTCACCCTGGTAGAGCTCATGGGCACCTGGGTTAAGAAGTGCTGCCCTTTTCTCTTTTATTTTTATTGGTTTTTTACAAAAAAAAAATTCCAAACAAGAGAAAGCATGTAATATTTATCCAAAAAAAAGCTTATTCTGCTCAATATTATGCTCTCCAATTCCCTCCATTTTTTTTTTTTTTTTTGCAGATAGTGTTGTGATCTCATTCTTCTTTATTGAAAAATACTCCATTGTGTATATATACATATGATTTCTCCATTGATGGGATTAGGCTGATTCCATAATTGGTTCTTCTAAATGGTGCCCTGATAATCATGGGTATGCAGGAATCTTGTTGATAATCTGGCATTGATTCCTTATACATACTCAGGAGTGGTATTGCTGGATTATATGGTGGGTTCTATTTTTAGTGTATTTGAGGGCCCTTCATACTTTTTTCCATAGTGGTTGTACTAATGTATATTCCCACAAACTGCATATAAGTTTTCCTTTTCCCCTTGAAACTTCACAAGCATTCATTATTTTTATTTCCTTGATTTTTGGTTTTTGATTTTTTTTTATAATAGCCATACTGATTAGAGTGAGATACAATCTCAAAGTAGTTTTCATGTGCATTTCCTTGGTGGCTAAAGATATTCAATGCTCTTCATGTGTTTTTTGGTCTTTTGTCCTTCTTTCAAGAAATGCCTATTCAGCTTATTTGCCTGCTTAATGAATGGATGATTTGCTTTTTTTTGTTGTTGCTAAATTTTTTCAGTTATTTATATATTCTGGATATTAGTCTTCTTCACAAGAATAGATGACAAAGATTTTCACCCATACAATAATCTGTCCCTTAACTCTGAATTATTTCCTTTGCTGGAGAAAGAATAGAGGCTTTTTAATTTGATGTTATACCACTTGTCAATTCTTGCTATTATTTCCTAAGCTATCAGAGTTCTATTCAAGAAATTGTTGGGGTTATGCTCAGCAGTAGAGCACTCAACTAGCATGTGTGACGTGCTGCATTTGATCCTGAGCACCACATAAGAATAAATAAATAAAATAAAGGTGCTGTGTCCATCTGCAACTAAAAAAAAATATTTTAAAAAGATATTGTTGCTTGTACCAATATCTTGAAGTGTTTCCCCTATGTTTGCCTCTAGTAGTTTCATCATTTCATTTCTTATGTTAAGTTCTTTGATCCATTTCAAGGTGATTTTGGTACAGTCTGAGAGAGGGAGTTTCAATTCCTCACAGATGGATGTCCGGTTTTTCTAGCAACATTTTTTTGAAGAGGCTGTCTCTAACTTCTTTTTGACATCTTTGTCAAAATCAGAAGGTACATGTGTGAGTTTATTCCTGCATCCTCTATTCTATCCCATTGGTCTCCCTTTAATGTGTCCTCTCCTCTTTGTGATCCACTCTCTTTCTTAACTTCCCAAACTGCTTGCCTTACTTGTCAGGAGAGTCTCCTCCCTGATATCAGGACCTCAGGATACCACCAGACCCAGTGCATTTTTCACTCAGTTCCCAATGGAGTAGTTCTAAATTGACATCCGATTTTGCTGCTTCATTGGCTTTATATTTCACCATCTTTGGAACCAGCCATCAGTTCTGCTGTATTCATGTTGATAATAGTATTTAAAATAATTAATATAAATTCTGATCCATGACATCATCTCCCACTTTCCCAGGTAAAATTTTAAACTATTTATGTTTTCTGAAGATTATTTTTATAATGTAATCTATAGTTTAATTTGACTGGAAAAATAATGAATCATGAGGTTTTCACTTACATTGCCACTGAATGTATGAAAGGTCTAGAGTCTGTTCTTAAAACCTCAACACATTTATTTCCTTTCCCCTCTGTCCTCAGTTCTTTACCCTGAGCACTTTATTCTTACTCTGAAGGCCCATTCCCATTTGACCATTAGATTTTGAATTTCTACTCTATGTTGGACTACAGAGATCCATGGTGTTTATCTTAGTCTGCTTAATATGTGATGGAAAATATCCAGTGGACTTTGTTTCCCAATTTTATAGCATCTTGAGTGGCTACCGTGGTGTTTATAAGTTTGTTGTGTAGTGAACGTTCAATAAGTGATTTTTGATAGAATTCCATGCTACACAAAAACGAGACACCAGAAAATGCTCCCAAGTTATCTAAAAGCATGAGAATGTTTTTCAACTTGATCAAATATCTTTCATTCTTTTAGTCTAGCAAATGGCTTTCATAGTTCTTTATTTTTCCCCCATTGTTTATCCTGCCTCACCTGGCTTAAAATGGGTGATCCAAGCTGACAGGGTCCATGCCTTTTAATTCCCTCTGATCTCAAATATGCATGGTAGGCATTGTTGGTAAATAATGACAGTGAACACACATAGAAACTATTTCTACATCCTTCTAAGTCAATGCTAATTAAACTGTTAAAATAGGTTGGTGATGCAATCGTATTATTGGCAATAACAAACTTCCCCAGTCACTAATTTGAAACCATATCAAGTTAAAAGTGAACCAGAATTATATTAAGGTCTGCAATAGGGCCAACATTGACCAAGAGGTCTTTTGCAGCTGCTGGAAAGAATTAGTCTCCCAGATGCAAGAGATGATAGCATTAATGGTTTATATTAAAAGGTATTTTCCTGAGATTTCTGATGCCCCTTGACTAGGCTGCTAGTGTGTGTCCCTTAGAGCATTACCAGTGAAGTCTCCTTTCAGCACCAGTGAGTGACCTGAACATAGTTCTCCAAATTCAGAGAAGTTTCAGCAGCTTGGGTCCCTGAAAAGACATTTGGAATGCTTCCCAGTTTGTGTGCTGCATAAGCTGGAGGGAGTATAGTGATAATTAATAAAGTGCCAGACTGGATAATTGTAATATCTGTAAAAGATACTAAAATGTTGTTACCAGAGGCACAGACGCACCTGTGAAAGCGTGAAGTTAATTTGTGTGAAGAACATCACATGAGGGTGGATGGGGACAAGGGAGGTGAAATATCCTTTAAATAATTCAGACTTCAGAGAAGAAAGTGCTTTACAAAAAAAAAAAGAAAAAAAGAAAATGCTGTTGAGATAATGCAAATCTTATAAAAGGAAGTCTTCCTATAGTCTCTTGTTATATCTTGTTATATTTGCTTTTCTGTGACCTTGAGAAAAAATCAACAAGTATGACATTGGATTTTTCAATATCCATAGAACAGAAGTAATAAAATTGTACTTAGAGATTTTTAAATGATACTGTCCCCTTAGTCAACTCTTAAAGAACAATACTCCTCCTGCTATTGTAATGTCAGGAGAGATGGACTTGTATCTTCAATCTTAACCGGCATTCCCTATAGACTAATTTTCATCTATTTTTTATTAATTCTTTTTAGTTATACATGACACTAGAATACATTTTGATATGATTATACAAGCATGTAATATATCTTATTCTAATTAAGATCCCATTCTTGTAGATGTACCCGATGGTGAGATTCACTGTGGTGTATTAATATATGTATATAGAAAAGTTATGTAAGACTCATTCCACTGTGTTTCCTTTTACGTTCCCCTCTGTGTTCCCTTAATTCCCCTTTGTCTAATCTACTGAATATCTATTCTTCCCCTTTCCCCTCTTATTGTGGGTTAGCCTCCACATATCTGTGAAAACCTTCAACCTTTGGTGTTGGGGGGAATGTTTTATTTCACTTAGCATGATAGTCTCCAGATCCAGTCATTTACTGGCAAATGTCATAAAATTTAAATATATAAGCAGTTAATGAGAGGGATGGAGGGGTTGAAAGAGAGAGAGAGAGAGTGATAGAGAAGGAAATTAGGATACCTATCTCACCCTATTACCCCAAACCCAATTCTTAGCAAGCTGCAGATCACGTGATAAACATCTACTATGTGGTAGCTGCTAATGTTCTTGTATTCTTCTTTTTGTTGAAATGGATATTTTTAAAGATGCAAAATAATTTTTGTGATTAATTATTCCCTGTGATCAATTAGACTTATTCTAAAATGACTCAGGTAGAGATTGTACAAATTGTATAGGTAGGCAAAACTTCTGACTTAGCATTTTTATTCTGTGATGTGTCCCTGACCACTGGGTTTTCTTTGCATAGCTGGTTCAGGGATTATAAACTATGTCATTCTAACAGCAATTCCCTGATAATATTAAATAACAATTATAGAAGGCTGTTGTTTTGGACAAGCCTCCTGTACTTGACTCCAGCAAAACAGACTAACAAATCAAAATGGTGTCATTCTTGCCAAACTTCCAAGTAACCAGGAAAATTGAGAGAGAGAGCCAAATCTGTCAAACAAGCCAGGTCAATTGGCACAATAATGAAGTTCTGTCTTTGTCCTTACACACAAAAAGGCAACATAAAATAAACTAATGTTATCTAATCACTTATTTTTCTATTGTTCTTTCTCTTTATTCCTGCTCAATAAGGAAAATAACTTTGAAATGACCAAATAGGATTTATTTTTTGTTGTTGATATTTGTTTCTGCATTTTAAAATTCATTCTCTATTTTAGGAAAGCAACCTCTCCTGCTCACCATATGGAAATCTTATTCTACATTATGGAATACAGTGTGAAGTATTACACAATCCTAGAACTGACAATAAAGCCAATTAATATTTTAAATTAAATTGTAGTAATTTTGTTCTTTGCGAACACCAAATGGATGTCCTGAAATCTAATATAATTCTGACCCTAACTACCTGAGTCCACAGACTAAAAGGCTTAGTCCCACAAAACACACCAACTTCAGAAGCCAGCTGCAGATTCTAGACCCTGAGGTTACTCACCCTCTGTCTCAATTGACTCTAAATTGGGGAACTCCCACTACAACTCTTATGGTTGGATAATTCCTCATAGTGGTTCACAGGGTTCAGGAAAGAACTGTAATTATGATCACTAGTTTTATTATAAAGGATGCAAGTGAATAACCATTTGAAGAGGTACACAGGATAATGTCCAGAGGGATCCTGAGCCAGGATGTACCTCATTGTAATCTATATTACCCTCCCAGTAAATTGATATGTTTATCCTCCAGGAAGCTCCTTCAAATCTCAGCATATAGTTTGTTTGTTTGTTTTAAATCAAGTTGTCATTATTAGGCATAACTGGTCTTTAAATCACTGGCTACAAGGACATGGGGAGGGTTTGAAAGTTCTCCCACCATAAGCACAAGGTTGATGTGACCTGGTGACCAGCCCCATCCTGAAGATATAAGGTAGTTCCACCAATTGTGAAGAGTTCTCCCAGGTCTTGTTATCATAACCTCATGTATGGTTGAAAAAACTTTGCTCTGAATAATGAAGACTTTTTTATAAATCAGGATATTCCAAGTGCTTTTAGATTTTATGCCAGGAAGCAGGGACAAGGACGAAAGACACTTTTTATTATACTAACAAGTTGTGTAAATATTAGTCTGAGTTTCTTATCCTACCTATTGCATTTTGGAGTCCCTAAGTTAGAAACAAATCAGAACAAAAAAACAAAACCAGAAACCCTGACTTTACCCCTTTCTGTTTTTTATAGACAGCAGCCTTGTGGAAACTATCCTGAAATAGGCTGTACAGAATTATATATATAAATATACATATATATTTATATATATAATATATAGTCACATAATATATATTTATATATAGTTATAGATATATATAGTTTATATATAGTTATAAGATGTAATATGTATTATATATAATGTTATATATAATATATATTTATACATAGTTAGAGATAGATGGATAGAGATATATTATAATTTACATCTATAGCTATATCTTTGCAAATACATGCAAACTGTATCATTCATTTAAAATATACTTTTAATTTTTGTTTGTATTTTGTTATTAATTTTGTTTGTAAATAGAATTCTTCAATTCTATTTTGTAGACTTTCGTTGATCTATCAACTCAATTTGCTTGCCTTCTCTAGATACACCTTGCACAAATGCCTCTGTTTAAAAAAATCAAGACCTTCAATGTATTTCTTTTTCACTATATATTTTAAGTTCTTTCTGTCACCAGGTATGTTCTATTATTAAATTGTAAGCTGAAAACCAGTCAGGTACAGTGTGTTTAGTTGTTGTTGTCTGACATCAAACACAATCAGATACATATTTCTGTTTTAATGTTTTACCCTGGGAGTTTTCTTTAAAGAGTGTCTGTCTTTAGTGTATCTTCTTTAAATATAAATAGTCAACTAGTTAGAACAAAAAAGTACAGGCTCAGATATTATGACACAGATGTAAATATATCTTTTTTCTTTTGATTAATCCAACATGGAAATATAAAATCATTTTGGTTATTTAACAATTTCAATATACCACATTAAAGAGAATAAAAAATAAATACATAGATGCTATGAATGAGGGGAACTAACCCAGTCTGTTGCACAGGAGCAGCACAGGAAGAACAGAAATTTCTTTATTAAATCCTGATAGCAATGGGGGCAATTTATTTGCCATGCCTGAAGGCGGGGAAGTGGCTGCAAAACTTTTGCTAAGAGAAGGTATTGGATTGAAAGAAAAAAAGAGAAGAGAAGAGAAGAGAAGAGAGAGAGAGAGAGAGAGAGAGCGAGCGAGCCAATGTCTTCAACAAGATACAGAAACAGTTGAGTTTTGTCTGAGTTTTGTTTAAAAAGTATCTGTAGGTAGATGATACATTTTCCTGAGTGAAAAAGTAAATTTATGAGTGACAGCTCTTTAGGTCTGGGTAGGAAGACGAGGAACATTCAAGGGCCAGATATGTGTTCATACTCCTCTTGAAGGTCATCTCCTTTAGCTTAAAGGTTACTTCTTCAGGAGAGCCTTGTCTATTCTCCCAGATTCATATACTCTGGCTCCAGATTTCTTCCTTGAATCGTGCGTCTAAAGGTGTAACTCAGTAATTGTTCGTGTAATTACTTCCCAATATCTGTCTCCGACTCCATGAAAACTGAGATAATTTCTCTCTCATTCACTGGGGCATCCCCAGTACCCAGCCTGGTCTAGTCTCTAAAAGATGCTCAATAATTAGTTCTTGAATGATTGAGTAGATGAAGGTATGAAATAGTATAGTAATGATTTATCAAATTTACTAATTAATTAAAATGATAGTACCATCCCTGCTGTTAGATACAAATCCAGTACTTTTTTAAAAAAATGATATTCTAGATTTTTTTTCAAGCATGTGTGGATTGCTGTGTTGAGCCTGTTAACTTATCTAAGCGTTAGATTTCTCATTTGTAAAATGGGAATAATTATGGTGGTGACAGACAAAGACTGCCAAAATCCCAACTCTCTCTTCCTGGCACCACGTGTTCTAAGCATATTCTCCATCTCTTCCTGGGCTCCAAGAAAAGCTGTATGGAGAGCTGTATGGAGTGTGTTGGTAGTGGTGGTGGTGTGTGTATTTGTGTGTGTTTGTTTGGCTTTATTTCAATAAGAGAGAATTGTACGTGAAACAATTTTAAGCAATCAGTTGTTTCAGTCCAACTCCTCAGTATTCTTGATCTTACATTGTCTTGTATATAAAGTTACAGAACCTTCTAGACATAGACAAAAACACCTATCTATAAATAGAAGAAAGTAGTTAAAAAAATGGCAAACTTTAGACCTAAGATCCTAGATGACTCTTAGAACATTATATGTAGCTCTTTAAAGAATAAAAAGAAAAATCATTTCTTCCTAGGTTATATGTTTGTATATCATATGATTAAAAGTAATAAGATTGGAACAAAAGTAATTTTAGTGAATCTTTACTAAGTTTTCTTACTTATAAAAATGTTAGACTAGTCTTTAAGCATAGCAAATGGAAAGATATATTGACAAATGCTTTTCTGTAAATGAATATGTTCTCATCAATGGTTTGCATTCATCTATATAATCATACATAAATTAATACACATTTATGTACATAATAAGACTAATAATACACATTTTAATAATATTATGAGTTGAGATAATTTTGATATATATCCAAATGCATGTTAATTTCTCTGTAATTCAATTTTTAAAGATAATTGTTCCTTTTGTTTTTTTTCCAGGTAACCTTCAAAGCATCAAGGCATTCAGTTTCACCAGATTTAAAATACGTCCTTCTGGCATATGATGTCAAACAGGTAAAAGAATTATGTTTGATGACATTTTTCTTTGCCATACATTCAGGTGACCATTCACATTTATGTGTAGCCATCTACTCCCCTAGACAAAATTTGGCATATCCAATAATTACAGGTGGATATTGATGGCCCCTTTGCAAAAGATATAGTTGTAGATAATGCCCTTTCTTAAACACCTGGCTAGCAATTAACTGGACTGAGCTTTCGGGTACCTGCATTGAATGTGTTAGAGTTTGGCAAATCCAACAAATGAGGGCTTTTGAAATTTTAGGTTTAAACCTTGCTGTATATAATAGAGTTTTTCACATCTGTATAGATAGGGACTTTCTTACTAATTCTGTCCGGAGCTGTAGTGTGTACATTGGAAACAGACTGGTGGAAATATTGTTTTAGATTGTGGTCACTGAATTGTTTGGTTGTATTTGCATGTAAGCTTTGTGGATGTAGAACATTCTGCAAGTGAGCTAAGCCAAGAAATTAATTCTAAACAAATAAAATGGTCTAATTGCAATTAGTGTTTCATTATTCCATGTCAGCTCTAGAGCACAATTAGAGCAGTATGTATGGTTGTTGAGTATTTTGTACGTAGATATAATTCGCACAGTTAAAAAGCAAAGTGAATGTTGGAAACACAATTCAGCAGATTAGTTTCTGTAAAGAATAAATGATTGGAAATCATTCAAGAAAGTTTTATGAGCTTAAGATGGACAATAAAAATTTATGGACTTAAGGCAGGCAGCCTCATATAATGCTTTGAGAGCCTTTGAATACATGAAATTTCACAGCATGAAAGACCTGCTATTTGATGGTTTTATTCCTTTGGAATATACATTTGCTATATATTTTAAGGGAGTTTATATTTTTTTATTTATAATAATTAATTTGTGCTGAAAAAGATGAGGGATTGTAATCAAAGGCCTTTTTACCTATTATATATCATGTCCTTTTTTGTAACTTCTGTTCTATGTTATCTTTAATTGCAGATATTGCAAATCATATGATATAAAGCTATTAAAATATACTAAATAGTTTAAAAAATAACATTGTCTGAAATTTTTAAATTTAAAATAACTGCCATATTGAACTGAGAGTGAGCTTTAAAAATCAGATTTTGTTGTAATAATCAAGACTAGATCTAGCTGCTAGATAGAAACATAGATCAATGAAAAACAATATGGAATTCAGAAACAGATCCTCATACATGTGTCTAAGTGATTTTTGGCAAAGTTGCAAAAGCAATTCAGTAGATGAAAGATGGTCTTGCCAACAAAAGGATGCGGGAATAATTGAATATATATAAGGGGAAAAAAACAAAACCAAAAATACGTTGACCTTAGCCTTGCACCTTACACAAACTCAAAATAAATCATGAATCGAAATTTTAAATGTAAATCTATCGGAGCTGGTGTTATTGCTCAGTGGTAGAGTGCTTGCCTAACATGCATGAGGCACTGGGTTCAATCCTCAGCACCACATAAAAATGAAATAAAGATATTGTGTCCACCTAAAACTAAAAATTAAATATTTTTAAAAAGTAAATGTAAATCTATCAAATCCTTAGGAAAGGAAACATAGGAAAAAAGACTGGGGTGTAAGGCTAAGGAAGTAGTTGAATCATACAGCAAAAGCATAGTTGATCAAAGGAAAAACAACTTCTCTGTGAAAGACCTCTCTGTGAGGATGAAAATAAAAGCTACCCTCTAGGAGAAAATATTTGCATTTCACATATTTGACAAAGGACTAATGTTCATATATAAAGCATTCTCACAATTGAACACTTAAAAGCAAGAACAAAACAGCTCTGCAATCAGAAAGTGGACCCAGACATAAAAAGACATTTCACTGGAGAGGCTACACAGATGGCAAATAAGCACATGAAAATATTTCAGCGTCATTAGCATTGAGTGAAAGCAAGTTAAAATCACAAAAGAATATCCTTACATAACTATAATAATGGCTAAAATTTTAAAAATATAGTAATAGCGCTGCATGATGGAAAGCATGCAGAGAGGCTGGATTGCTCCAACATTGCTGCTGGGAATACATAATGTGATACCAGGGTTCTGAATTTTTTTTTTAGAAGTTTCTTTAAACAACAAACATGTAACTACCATCCAACACAGCAGATTCACGCCAGGGCATTTATCCGAAAAAAAATGAAATCTATGTTTACACTGAAACCTGTACTCCAATATTCATAAATTATTTTTGTCAATAGCCAAAACTTAAAATAATCAAGATGTTCTTCAATGGGTGGGATGGTTAAATAAACCAGTGGAGTCACACAATAGCATTTAGCTCAGAGATTAAAAAAATAGAAGGTTTTTATTTTTTTAATTGTAGTTGGACACAATACCTTTATTTTATTTATTTATTTTTATGTGGTGCTGAGGATCAAACCCAGTGCCTTGCCTATTCTAGGCAAGTGCTCTACCACTGAGCCACAACCCCAGCCCACAAAGAAGCTTTTGATATAACTCAAAGACCTGGATGAATCTCTAGGATTAAACTGAGTTGAAAAACAAACCCCCCAAATCTGATGAAGTATAAAATTCCACTTGTGTAACACTTCTTGAAATGGAAATTGTACACATGAAGAACAGATCAATAGTTTTAAGAGATGTGGGAGTGACTTTTTTATATTAAGGAGCAGCATGAGGTGGAGATAGATACACTTTATCTCGACTATATAAATGTCGCCATCCTATTTGTAATCTTACAGTTTAGTTGTACAAGTTGTTGTTATTGAGGAAAGCTGGGTCAAGGATACATGGCATGTCTCAGTTTTATTTCTTACAATTGTCTGTAAATCTACAATAACTCAAAATAAAAACTTCTAATTTACAGAAACTATAAGTGAAGAAAATCTCCTAAACTGAAACTTAAAACATTTTTTTTTTAAAAAACGAGGCTCAAACCAGTCATACAAAATCCAGTCACCCAAACACATCCATTAAAACCAATTATTTTGATGCATTATTTTTATTTCTTCCCAAGTATAAAAATAAAGAAGCAGGAATTATCATTTACTAAGAATTATCTTAGGCAGAGGCTATTATCCTGATTTCAGAAAGGAGTAAAGCTAGGCCCAGAAAAGCTGGAAAGTGCAGGATCAGAAGGATTTAGAAACTTATCCAGGCTCTTTCCATAAGGGAAGAATAGCTGCAGGCTAGTGAAGTGGCTTGTACTGATTCATTCTCTAAGGCACATGGACCCAAACAGAAAAACTCAGTGTTTGGATTTCAGTAACTTTCCTGTTGTTGAACGTTAGTGCCTCAACTTTAGCTGTTTCAAAATTGTCCATGATTTTAAAATATTTTAAGAATAACTCTTTTTCCTTTAATTTCATATTTCTATGGAATGGATTTCCAGAAATGCACTTCTGAATAAATATATCATGATTTTTAATACACTAAAATTCACATACTACAAAATGAATTAAACTGTGTAATTTGTTATAAGTGCCGAGCATGTACTCTACCATCAAGCTACACCCCCAAGCTCCCAAAACATCTCAATCCTGCTTAAAGAATATCCTGAACCCTGCTATTATTCCCATTCTCTACTATTCCACAGGGATAGCTGGTAATATGATATATCTATATATGAATTTATATATTTTGGAAAATTCATATAAATAAAATCAGCACATGTAGCCTTTAATCTGCCTTGTTTTACTTAATACCCAAGTTCACCTATTTTGTAACATATGTCAGTATTTTATTAGTTTTTGTAATTAAATAATATCTAATTCTATGTATGAACCCTTATTTGTTTATACACTAATGAGCAAGTTTGGATTTTTCACACATATTACGAATAGTGAGTCTATGAAAATGTGTGTACTTTAGCATGCTCTATGTGTATCTGTTTTCAAATATGGGGGTTTAATGAGAAGTGAAATTTCTGGGTCACATAATTCTATTTCATTTTTCGAGGAAACACCAAAATATATTCTAAAGCGGTTGTGCCATTTTTTTTTAATTTTTTAAATTTTTTTTATTTATTTTTTTTAATTGGTTCTTCAAAACATTACAAAGCTCATGACATATCATCTTCCATACATTTGATTCAAGTGGGTTATGAACTCCCATTTTTTACCCCAAATACAAGTTGCAGAATCACATCGGTTACACATCCACATTTTTACATAATACCATATTAGTGACTGTTGTATTCTGCTACCTTTCCTATCCCCTACTATCCCCCCTCCCCTTCCCTCTCATCTTCCCTCTCTACCCCATCTGCTGTTGTTTAATTCTCTCCCTTGTTTTTTTTTTTCCCCTTTCCCCTCACAAACTCTTATATGTAATTTTGTGTAACAATGAGGGTCTCCTTCCATTTCCATAGTTTCCCTTCTCTCTCCCTTTCTCTCCCCCCACTCGTCTCTGTTTAATGTTAATCTTTTCCTCATGCTCTTCTTCCCTGTTCTGATCTTAGTTGCTCTCTTTATATCAAAGAAGACATTTGGCATTTGTTTTTTAAGGATTGGCTAGCTTCACTTAGCATAATCTGCTCTAATGCCATCCATTTCCCTGCAAAATCCATGATTTTGTCATTTTTTAGTGCTGCGTAATACTCCATTGTGTATAAATGCCACAGTTTTTTAATCCATTCATCTATTGAAGGGCATCTGGGTTGATTCCAAAGTCTAGCTATTGTGAATTGTGCTGCCATGATCATTGATGTGGCAGTATCCCTATAGTATGCTCTTTTAAGGTCCTCAGGGAATAGACCGAGAAGGGCGATAGCTGGGTCAAATGGTGGTTCCATTCCCAGCTTTCCTAGGAATCTCCATACTGCTTTCCATATTGGCCGCACCAGTTTGCAGTTCCACCAGCAATGTACAAGTGTACCCTTTTCCCCACACCATCTCTAGCAGTCAGAGAAATGCAAATCAAAACCACCCTAAGATACCATCTCACTCCAGTAAGATTGGCAGCCATTATGAAGTCAAGCAACAATAAGTGCTGGCGAGGATGTGGGGAAAAGGGTTGTGCCATTTTGCATTTGACCAGAAATATCTATGAATTCAAATTTCTGTTTGTCCTCAGCAAAGTTGTGATTTTCTACTCTTCTTAACATATCTATCCTAGTGGTGTATGGATCAATGTCTCCTGTAGTTTTTGAATTGTACCTCTCTGGTAGCCAATGATGCTTGGCATATGTTCATGTTCTTCTTCACTTTGCTTTTAAAGTTCTTTTTTGGGTAATATCTATTCAAGTCTTTTGTTCATTTTTTTTTTGTTTTGGTCTTTTTGTTGTTGATTTTAAGATGTTTTCATATTGTGGTTAGTAATTTTATCAGATATATGATTTCCAAATATTTTCTCACATTTGGAAGATAGTCTTCCTTTTCACATAAAAAGTCTTTTTATGCAAAAATTTCTTGAAGTTTGAAGGCATCTGATCAATTCCTTTTATTCTCTGTTCTACATGCTTTTAGTATCATCTCTAAAAATTCAGTGCAAAATTTAAGGTCATGAGTTTTTATCCTTATGATTTCTTCTAAGATTTTTATTTCTTGTGTTTAATTTGTTGATATATTTTGAGTTAGTTTTTGTATATTGTGTGAAATTAGGATAATAGCCTCTGCCTAAGATAATGCTTAGTAAATGATAATTCCTGTTTTGTTACTTTTATAGAGATTAGGATATAACACATTTCAAGGCTCACCTTATATATTTAAAATGTGTTCAATGAAATATTTGCAAAATTTATCCATGCTTTTCAAGAGTTGAATATTGAGATTGTCCATGCTCCCTACAATAGAACATGCCATTTCATATATCATAATTTGTATCACCTACTGTTGATCACACTATAAAATACGTACAGGAATAGTACACTTTTTTGTTAGATTAGTCCTCTCATTGCTCCTTTCCTTTTCATTACCCTTCTTCTTCTTTGGCATATGTTTCAAATCGTTATTATAAAAGATGAAGCAAGAATTTGTTGAACACTCAGATTGTGCCACTAACACAAGAAGTGTGTTTTATCACTTTAAACACCCTAAAGTCCCTGATTCTTGGAGGTTGGCACCATATTTTAGAAAGTACGAAGAAGTAGAGATGTTATGTAATATCCTTAGGAGTCCATTTCAGAGTAAGAACTTAGTCCCATTCTTCTATCTCCAAAGTCCTCAGTCTTTTGATTACCCTACTATTTTGAGAAAGGTTCTTAATGTCTTTATATATTTAATCTATACTTTTAAATAATTATTTTCCTTTAACTTGAAATCATATCAACTAGATTCTAATTTATTAATTGGAAGATAGCAGAAACTTTTATTATACATATTATGTTTAATACTCAGGTGCCATTTATTATACTGCTCTAAGCTTAGTGATTATATATTTTATTTTAATATCTAGACTTTTGAAATTGTTTCTTAAAGGTTACTATCTAAACTATTGCCTTTTAATGACAAAAATTTAAAATGTTTTGTAAAAATGAATAAAATATTTCAAAATATGATTAAATGTTGATATGATAAAATCCGGGAATAAGAATATCTGTGGTTAAGAAACATCATATAGCTGGGCATGGTGATGCATACCTCCAGCCTCAGCAACTTACTGATATCCTATCTCAAAACTAAAATTTAAAAAAAGAGCTGGAGACATAGTTCAGTGGTAATGCCCCTGGATTCAATACACAGACCCAAAAACTAAACAAATAAATAAAAATAGAAGTTTTTTTTTTTTTTTAAAGAATTATCATTCAGTGTTTGACAGTCCCAACATCAGACTAAATGGTTTTTCTGTTATTCTGAATCATGTCTATTGTTTGAATTTAAGCATTAAATCTATTTCTCATCATATATCATCCTATTATATTTGGAATTATGGTTGATTCAATTTATTTAATAGTTAAATTTTTAAATCATCCTTGAAAAGTTAACAGAAATACTATATATTTTATGGAGAAATGTAAGAAAAATATTTTTTAAAGAACAACACAAAGTAAAAACAATAGTTTTTAAATCTCTTTTAATTACTTCTTATTTATGATTTTCTTATTGCCTGGATTTAAAATACATGTTAAGTGGACTAGATAACTGTTTTACACTGTCAACTTCTTCCTTATTATGTCTTATGTTTACAGCAGAAACTTTAATCAAATTTACTATTGCTTCAGCATAATTAGAATTGCCCTTTATGCATAATAGTACATAAATCTGCATGAGAATGAGCTCTTTCTGAATGCAAAAGTAGTAGCTGAAAGATTCATTTAATTCTTGTGTGATAGAGGAAACACATCAGTTTTACCTGGGCTGCATGTGCTGTGTTGACCTCTGACCTCCAAACTTAATGCTCTGCAGAACAGTATTGTCAACTCTCTAGGAAAGGATGTTTTCATTTTAGTTTAGGTCCCTAGTACTCTGTAGGTCTGTGGGCAAAATTCTTTTTATAATAAATACCTATTTTATCTGAGAAGTAATCACTGTAAAATGAATCCTGCATGCACTACTGCTTGAAAAAGTAACTCTTCTCTAGTGAATTATCTAATTAAATTCTCTGTCTTAATACTTCAGTGCTTTACAATTACAGAGACATATTTAAGAAGTCTGTGGGAGTGCATGGTCTGGTCCTGGGATTGTCTAGGCTGTTAAGCTTCATACACTTGGGTACATTAATATTTCAAATAATCTTATTAATGATAAATTTAGGAAAAGTACAGTCTAGGTAAGTGACCATATTCTAATATATGTGACTTCCAGTTCATCCGGCAATTTTTCTGCCTTCTCATGCCCATCAAATGCATGATTTTTCCTGACATAGATACTGTTCCTAAAGTTTCTACCCATTTAACTTCTTTTTAAAAATAAAGATGATAAGGAATGGCAAAGAGGTATCTATTAAAATATATTTATCACTAATTCAGCCACATGATTGAAACAGCATTTTAAAAAAATAATATTTGGATATAGGGAATGTAAAAGTTATTTTTTTGCACATGTTTACAATATGAATGTTGATTTGGGACTTACATTCTTAAAACAAGTATCTACATATAAAAATATATCAAGCTAGTAGATTTTTCTTTAAGTTAATAAATCCCTGAAAGTATTTATTGAATTAAATCTTTGACATTTATTTTTATTACTGTCAGATAAATATCTAAGGAAATAAAATTACCTATTTCCTTATAGTTCATTGGATGGCAAAATTTTGCATGTGCTCTACACAAAATTTTAATAGACTTAATATGGAGAAAGTAGTTAGTTCACATAGAGTTGGGAATTATTAGAATAAATAAGAGTTAGCAGAATTCTCCATTATAAGTCTTCACAGAGATTTTAATAAACAACTATGTTACTAGTCATTAAATAAAAGTAAATATATTCATTGCAACCCAAGATAGCTTCCTTACACATATCTCTTTTCCATGGATAAGTTTGTAAGAGAGTACAAAAAGATATACCTTGGGAAGTACTATATTAGCAAAACACGGTCATTTTAACTATAAACATATTACTCTGAATAACTAATGCTGCATACTGCCAGATTTAATGGTATAAAACGGTATTTTAAGTGTGATCATGGATTCTGTGCATCAGAGATGCTGGAGAGGCTCAGATGTGCAGTCCCCAATGGGGTTCTTTAGGCGACTGATGTCAGTTGAGGAAGCTGCAGTCATCTGCTGGCTAGGCTGGGATTGAGGATGGACTCCAAAGAAGTTCAGTCACAGGGCTGGCAATTTTACTGTGACTATTGTCTACGAGCCTCCGTTATTCCTGTGTGAACCTTTCTACTGTGCTACTTGGGTATCCTCATTGCATGGTATATGGCTTACTTCAAAGGAGAATCTGTAATGCCTTGTTTGACCTAGTCTTAAAACTCATAAACCATCACTTTCTTTAGAGTCTACTTGTCATACAGGAACACCTGTGATTCCACGTGGGGAAAGAGTGTGCTAGGGCAGGAAAATCAAGTGATGGGACTCATTGATGGCTTCTTTTGCATCATTATCCTGAGATGAAATAATTAAATTGCACCAAGGCTTTGGATAGTACATCATGACATCATTGTGAAGTTAGATTTAGATTATGTGGTGACTGCCAGTGAAATTTGGTGGTCTTAAATGTAGTTGAATATTCATGCTCATAGGATTGTGATTAGTATTATGTGCATGGGATTCGATATATCATAAGCTGGTATTATTTTCATGAACCTTTCCTATTGCATATGCTTAAAGGAGTTTTAATAAATATGTAAAATAATATGATTACAGTTTTCAATGAGTAGGCTGGAATGGAGAGCTGATTTAGTGGGCTACAGAATTAATATGACAGATAATCTGGACGTGCTAATGCTGGCCAGTTAACATCATTAAACTTAATAGCAGTTAGAGTGAATTTAAGCATGCGATTTCTAAAACTCTGGTTCTCAAAGTACAGAAGGATGGATAGTAATTGAGTAATTGATGAATGTTATGTTTGCTTTGTCGTGTTTTGGCAATGCTGGGATTGGATTTAGGGCTTTAGACATGTTAGGCAAACCCTCTACCAATGAGCCATACCTCCAGACAATTTGGGTATTTCTATTGAACATGTGTCATTATGAATTTAAGCTGAGAGATATAAACTTTAGAAACACTGACCTATCTCTGTGCTGAGTTAATAAAATTAAACTATCTAGAACTGTAACCACCAGCCGTGCACACTGTTGAACATTTGAGATATAGCTAATCTGAACTGAGGTATAAAATGCATGCTCCAGATTTTGCAGACTTAATATAAAACAGAAAACTGCAAATTGTTAATGAAATTTTATATTTTGAAACAATAGTTTGCATACAGTGAGTTAAATAAAATAGATCAGTAAATTTATTTTACCTTTACTCAACTTTTTATTAGTGTGGCTACTAAAAATCAAACTTAACATATTAAAAGTTTGTATTACATTTCTGTTGCTCAGTGCTACTCTCAAACACAGGAGATGAATATTCCATTGTTCTAAGTGTCAGTGGAAAAACACCTGGCATACTGTACCCTGTTGGAGATTATATGGGAGAGAAGCATCATTCTTAAATATGTAGAGACTGTCGTGGAAGAAATTATAAATGTTGTGAAAAGAAAAAAAATATAGGCAGGATAATAAATAGAAAGATAGTTTCAGCACTGGAGGACAATCACAGAGAATATAAATTGTATGTTAGTGTGTTTGTTTGTTTTCATGTCAAATTAAGACACTTGATATCAAATGGCACCAGGAGGTAAGAGTTTCGATTGCCATAAAGATGGCCTTTCTTCATTGTAGTTGGTTCACAAATACAAGAGCCAGTGTGGAAGTCCTTCATCCTACTTTATTTTTTAGAATTTCAAGATATGAATAGATATCTGTCCATCCCAGGCATTGTGCAAAGAAATATTGCATAGGTTGGCTATATTGGGTGAGTTAAATTTCAATATCTTTCATTGATCCAGGAAGGATAATTGTCCTCTCTGAGATATATCATACCATAAACACAAGTAGAAAGAGATGTGACTTTCCAACTAATATATCAGGTAAAAATCCTGAAGATTATGCAGTCCTTTATTTTTCTTGCTTTAGAGTTCAATTAAGCACAGTATACTTTGTTTAAGTTAATCATACCTAGTTTGGAAGGTAGCATATACTGGGAAAGATTTTCTGAAAATTATAAAAATAATGATTTTTAGTAGAAATAGAAAACTTCCAGGTGAAAAAAAATGTGAAAAAGAAATCTAGAAGCAGAGTTTTCTGATTACTTTAACCCAGAAATTTGATGGTTCTTAATTGGAGCTCACACCAATTACCTTTTAGTTGCTTTCATGTGGCCTATATTTAAAAGAAAAGCAGCTAAAGAATATATGTTAGTGAATTAAGCAACTCAAACATAGGATGTAGCTTGAGAGACTCTTTATTAGCCAAATGGAAAGGACCTTAGTGTTTCTGAGAACAGAGGGTGTAGAGAATATAATTAGTCATGAGGCTAATGCATATTTAAGAGGACTCAATCCAAAAATAACCAAGACTTAGTGGTCAAAATAATTTATATTAGCTTTAAGTGCAAAATATTATTTTAGAGGTGGTATTTTATCCACTGTTTCTGAAACATAATAAAGTGTGGGTCTATTATACATAACTTTATTGATTAATAGTTTATTGTGTTTGATTCATATTTTCACCCCTTGTGGCCTTAAAATTATTCAAGGCTCTAACCAGATCTTAATCTCTGTGGTAACCCCAACATCAGCACAATGTTGGTGAAAACTATAGTCATTAGGTTTTTTTCTGATTAAATGAATGACAAGAGGTGGAGGCACAAAGTATATAAAAACCAGTGGCAGAATTGGGGATGTAGTTTAGTGGTAGAAGACTTTTCCAGCACTGGTGAGGCCCTGGATTCCATTCTCAGCACAGGAAAAAAAAAATTGTGTGAATAATGGAAGTTCAAATACAATTTTACACCAATTACTGACTTAGGTTTATAAATAATGACTGATTGACAATGATTTTTATTTGGGGGGTAAAATTATTTCTGTCCGTGGTATTCCCAAATGCAAAATTATTATTTATGTTCAGTGTGGGGATATAGTTTTGTCATTGTTGTTATAAAATTAAGGAGACTTTTTTCTTGTTGTTTGTTTGGCGATTCCATTTCACTTAGTAAATGGGTCCATCATTCTATCATATATAATAATACAGTCTAGTGGAAGGCATTTTATTAATAATTTACATTGCCTCTGTTTGCCAATTCAATAGTGCCAGGAAGCTGAAATTAATAGGATACATCATCACTTACTCTTCATTATAATTTCTAAAATATTTTGCATTTATTGGTATAATAAAAAAAAATATATATATATGTGTGTGTGTGTGTGTGTGTGTGTGTGTGTGTGTATTGTAAAAGACGCTGTAAAAAGAAATTTTTTATACATAAAGGATACTGTTGTTAATGAAGAAGAGAGATCTAAGATGTCAATTTAAGTTACTGTGGATTAATGCTATATGGGTTCTTTGTTTTTAGAAAACTGTTCTCCAAATTACAAAACAATACAGCAAAATCCCATAGCCTTTTACCTGTTATTGGACATTTAGGTTATTTCAAAACATTCCCATTATATAAAACACTGGGATAATTATATTCATACTTCAAATTGTAGCCATAGTTCTGATAAATTACTAGGTCAAATGATGTAAATTTTGGAAAGATTAACCATATTCCTGTGATTGTTTCAAAGAAATTTACCTCAAAATTTTTACCAGTTCTGTATTATTGCACATTATTGCATATGTGATTCTTAAATTTAACCTTTTAAGCATTATTAATTTTCTGAGTGAGAAAACTAAATAAAAAGTTCAAGTAGGTTGATAAAGATCTGCTTCTTTTTAAAAGAGCACAGCAAGGATCAAAATCAAAGGTCATGATATTAACCATAATGTTAAGATGAGTCTTTAAATGTAAAATATTACATTCATTAATTGTAAATTATTCACTAACTGCTCATAGAGAGCTTCCTCTGCTGGAAATTGCTTTATTTACCATAGTTATAGCACTGAAGAAAAACAATAAGAATTCCTTGCTCATATGGGTCTTGTATAGTAGTAGGGAGAGAGGGAGGATATAAAGAAAATAAATAAATAAATTATATAGCACGTTTCATCATGATCATCACTGAGAAGAATCTTTTATTTTAATTTTATTTACTTTTACTTTTAAATAGAGATGCATACAGATTTAGGAAGTAATACACGGAAGTCTCATGTACCATTACCAAACTCTCCCCAGTGGTGACATCTGGCTTCATAACAGTAAGTTATCAAAACAAAGAACTCAACTGGCACAATAAAATTACATACACCATAAATCTTATTCAGATTTTACCAGATTTTACAGGCACTTAGTTTTGGTATCTCCTTGTGTATGATTCTATGACGCTTTCTCAAACATGTCCATCATCACCATCCCAATTAAGATGTAGATTGTTCTGTCCTCACAAAGTACATGTATAAAGACATGAATTGGTGTGAATATACTTTGTATACAACCAGAGATGTGAAAAATTGTGCTCTATATGTGTAATAAGAATTGAAATGCATTTGACTGTCATATATATATTAAAAAATTAATAAAAAGAATTTTTAAAAAAGGAACACATAGGCAGCTTTGTTATAGTCACATCCTCCCTTGCTTTCTCCGATCTGTGAAAAACATTATGTCTCATCTTAATTTTGTCATTCTGACTTCTGGAGCTTATAGATGAATTTATCAAAGTAGCAGGATATAAAATCAACACCCATAAATCTGAAGCTTTTCTATAGTCCATCAATGATTCAGCTGAGGAAGAAATCAGGAAAACTATTAAAAAAAAAAAAAAAAAATCTTGAGAATTAATCTAACCAAGGAGTTAAAAGAGATCTACAGTGAAAACTAGAGAACACGGAGAATGAAATTAAAGAAGATCTTAGGAAATGAAAAGACCTCCCATGTTTTTGGATAGGCAGAATTAATATTGTCAAAATGGCTATACTACCAACAGTGCTATACAGATTCAGTGCAATTCCCATTAAAATACCAATGACATTCTTCACAGAATTAGAAGAACCAATTCTTAAATTCACTTGGAAGAATAAGAGACTGAGAAGAGCCATATCAATAAAAATAAAGAAAAGTAAAGCAAGAAGCATCATAATACCTTCTCTGAAATTATACCACAGAACTGTAGTAAGGCCTGGCGTGGTGGCACATGCCTCTAATCCCAGCACCTCGGGAGGCTGAGGCAGGAGGATCACAAGTTAAAAGCCAGCCTCAGCAAAATTGAGGTACTAAGCAACTCAGTGAGGGCCTGCCTCTAAATAAAATACAAAATCGGGCTGGGAATTTTGCTCAGTGACTGAGTGCCCCTGATTTCAATTCTCAGTACCAAAAGAAAGAAAGAAAGAACAAACTGAAGAACTGTAGTAAGAAAAACAGCATGGTTTGGGCATCAAAATAGACATGAAGACCAATGAAATTAAGACACAGACAAATACACAAACCTATAGCCTTTTTAACAAATAGTCCTGGGAAAACTGACAGTTATATGTAGAAAAGTGAAATTAGAACCTTTTCTGTCACCCTACACAAAACTCAAATTGAAATAGATCATAGACTTAGGAATTAGGCCAGAGACTTTACAACAATAGAAGAAAATGTAGAAACAACACTCTATCATAAAGGTTCTGGCAATGACTTCCTTAACAAGACCCCCAAAGTGCAAGAAATGAAACCAAAAACCAATAAGTGGGATGCTTCTCCACCGCAAAGGAAACGATTAAAAATGCAAAGAGAGAGCTACAGAATGAGAGAAAATCTTGGCCAGCTACTTCTTTGATGGGAGATCAATATTCAAAATATACAAAGAAATAAAAAACACACTAAAAAAAACACAAATAAATCAATCAATAAATCAACAGAAGAATTAAACAGAAACTTCTCAAAAGAAACACAAATGACCAACAACTATATGAAACAATGTTCAACATCTCTAGTGATCAAGGAAATACAAATCAAAACTATGCTAAGATTTCATCTCACTCCAGTCAAAATGGCAATGATCAAGAATATGAACAATGATAAATGCTGTGGGGGAAAAGTATATTTGTACATTGTTGATAGGGTTGCAGTCAAGTACAACCACTGTGAAAAGCATTACGGAGATTCCTTAAAAAGCTGAGGATGGAACCACCATTTCACCTAGGTATCCCACTCCTCCATAAATATCCAAAGGTTACTGATCGGTGTACTACAGCGACACAGCCACCTCGGTGTTTATAACAGCCCAGTTTACAATAACTAAATTATGGAATCAACCCAGATCCCCCATCAATAGATGAATGGATTAAGAATTTATGGTATATGGAGTTCTACCCAGCCATAAAAAAGAATGAAATTATGGCATTTGCCAATAAATTGATGGAAATAGAGAATATCCTGGTAAGTGAAAATAGCCAAACTCAGAAACTCAAAAGTTGAATGTTTTTTCTCATATATGTGGAAGCTTAAGTAAAATAAAGAAAAGGGGAGGAAAACAGAGGATAACATAAAGAACCAATCATATGTAAATTAATAGATGAGAAGAAAGGAAGTCCAGTAGAAGAAGAATGGAAGAGGGGAGGGAAGACTGGAGGGAAAAGGAGGGACAAGGGATCTCAAGAACTGAAATTGACTTCTATGCATGTAGGAGCCTGTGGAGATGAACCCAACTACTAACTCTAAAACAAACAAACAAATAAAAAATCCTCAAAAATAAATAAATAAATAAAAGTGCCATTCTGAGAATGGTATGTAAATCAGGTGCATACAGCATGCATAACCTTTTGAGATTAGCCTCTTTTTTTATGTTTAGCATAATGCCCTTAAGATCCATGCAAATTGATTTTTGTATTAATAGTGCACTCATTTTTATTGTTGTATACTATATAGGGAAATGTGAAGCAGGAAAGATAATGTCATTAAAAAGGGTGTGGTTTTCAATGGAGTGGTTAGCAAAGGCAGCCAAGAGGAAATGGAACCCCCTCATAGACATAAGAAGGTAAGAAAGCACACTGGTGCATACTTGAAGGAAGTGTTTCCTAGGCTGAGAGAATATCAAGACCTTAGTCTTTGGGAAATGCGTTTGGACTTGAAATGAAGCTGCTATGGTCTGAGTGAGCAGAAGCATTTAGGAATTACATCAGTGCTCATAGGTGAATGAGGGATCAGTTCTTATAAGACCTTGAAGATTCTTCACCACCAGTGTGTAGCTGCAACAACTGCATAGCTATAGTATTATATAATCGAAATGACTCAACATTTCCTATGAATTTAACTCCCCAAAACTGAGCTGACTGAAGGGGTTCTCTTTTCCCTGGCACTTATGCAAAAACAACCACTTCATAATAGTAAAATATCTCAAATAGAATTTTATCTTTAAAAAAATTAATTAGACTTTATAGTCCATTTTGAAATGTTTGTGTTGATTTCATCAGACCTTTATTTAACTTTGGCATGAGATAGGAAGCACACATATTCTGCTACTTTTCATCATCCACAAGCCACTGCTGACTACAGACTGCAGAATGGGTTATGAAAGGTTCAGAATTTACTGGAAGAACAGCATTGGCACCTCCTGCGACTCAAAGGACATTACATCAGTGGGGGATGGGGTGGCCCTCAGCACAGCAGGAAATATCATGGAAGACAGGAGTATGGAGATGAAGCCTTTTTAACTGTGGCTATCTATGGATCTTTGAGGTCATGTCAGATGGCAAACACTAAGTGCTCCTGCCAAAAACTTCCAGCCCATTTGGGAAATTATATGACTTAAGCCAAGTTCTTTCATTCTGTCAAAGAATAAAAAGAGTGTAAGTCTTTTTGACGAGTCTCAAAAGCATCTTAGTAAATGAACAAAGCTCAGGAAGTCAAAGTTGCAGATGTTAATGGAAAGACTGAATTGAACTGGTGCTGGAGAGTCTGCAATCCCAATCTGATTTCCATAAACTTGCCGGTGGCAATAAAATTCTCTGAAAGAGTCAAATACATAGAAATTCAGGGAGTAGAAGGGGTTTGCCATGAAAATTTGATTTCTTTAATCTTGTTCTAGATGATTGGAAATGTACTCTTTGGTATTTGACAGTGGTATTCCCATCCTGGTATATACATTCATGGAGAGCAGTTAAGCTTTTCTTCTTTCACATATTTTCCATACTAAGCATGAAATGTAGTGCAGAGCAGAAGGCACTCAGCCTTTAGTTGTAAAGAGAGTTCCTTTCTCTGACTTCAAATAATACAAGTTACCACTTTCAGGTGCATGTGGGAAATGAGTGTTGCTATAAATAAACCTCAACAATACTTTCAAGGAGCATCAACATTTGATTAATAGTCCCCTACTTACAATAAAGAATTAATAGATGAAATCTAACTGCCAAGAATCAATAGGGGGAAATACTCATTGTGTTGATTTCAATGCCAAGTGGAAGTTGCATTAATATTAAATGGATTTTTATTTAACAATCGTTTCTTCAAAGGGGACAAATAATTAATTACATGAAATATTTTCAAAGCCTTTTCCCCAATAGTAAAGGCAAGAAAAAAAATTAAAACCCAGAAGAATCATAAGCTTGTGTGTTTTATTATGTGCAAGGTAGTAAACACTGAAAAATAAATTAAGATGTGCTTTTTAACACTGTTTATAATATTATGTCACAAATACAACATTAAAAATAAGAATTCCTTATGACATTCATTTGTAGGTTATTAAATAACCCTTAGGAAATTGTCAGTATACTTTGCTTTCTGGAATTACAAGGGTTTGTTCATGTTGCTATTTTTAATTTCTTGTTTTTACATTTAAATCTCCTAGGAGAGCATTTTGTTCACTTAAAGTTTTGTCTTGATTGTTGCCTAAGTTTTTTCCTCTCTTCCAGGTAGAAGGTGTTCTGGGATAGTTACCATGAACTGACTGCAGTTTTTTTTTGTTTGTTTGTTTTTGTTTTTTTTCCTTTTTTTTTTTTTTTTTTTTGTTAGAGGAGAGTGTAGGACACTGTGATGTATTGCTGAGAAAGTTGAGGCCCAAGAAGTCAAATGACAGAAAGCTAGGCAGTGGCACAGTTTGACCTAAATAATAGGTTTCTGGATTTTCAAGTGAAGGACTTTTTCATCGCACCATTCTTTAGACTATTCCTTATCAGTGAGAGAGGGAGGCATTTTATTTTCTCCCCAAAATGGTTAGGGGGACACTTGTCTTGATCCCTTCTGAATATTACTTACCTTGTATTTTTCACACATGTACTTGTGTATTTTTAAATAACTAAATTTCAGGAAATGTGCTAGGTACTAAATAAAAGTAGTTACATATAATTTCTGCCTATCATTTGAAGTGTACAGAGTCCGGTGGTGGGAAATTTGCATGATTCAAAGAGTGATAGTACATTGAAGTCAAGAACTAGAAATAGCTCAAATTTTCATAGAAAAAGACATTAGAACTGTCATGAAGATTGAGTAGGAGTTTTCCAGGGTTTAAAATCTATGGAAATATGGCATCAGGCATGTACAGAAGCATCAGGAAAGGTCCTAGCATGTGTGGAGAATAGTGAGAGAGGTTGTGGGGTAGCAGAACTGAAAAATGAAGTGTGGAAATGAGTCAGGAGGACTTCAATTCACATATTTGCTAATTACTTTCTAATGTAAAGTTAGCTGTGAGGAAATAAAATCACAAATCTCCAAATTTTCAATCACTTACAGATTTACAAGGAGAATATTAGTTTTTTACATCAGGGAAAATCTACCTATGTATTATGTGAAAGTGATTGTTTCTGTATGGCACCTGCAGTACCTTTGTGCTTTCTGAAAGCTTATAGGGTTTCCTTTCCATTCTTTAATCTAGCATTAGAAGTAAATGTGGGCATCTTGGTTTCCTTTCTTCCATGTTCTTATGTTTGGAACTTGGGGCCTCTCCAATCCACTCTTCACCTTGCTGGTTCTTATTCTTTTCATTTGGGATTGGGAGAGAAAATGACAAGAAGAAATCCTAGCAATATCTAGATTTTAGAAATGACCTTCATAGACTAAAAGTCTCAATCTACATTAGGGCATGGGAACATCATATTTTTACTTTCTACTTCTAAAAGACAGTGAAGATGATGAGATCTGGTCCCCTCCTTTCCAACTGCCCACCAAAATGTTTGTCAAAATTATGGGTCAGGCACAGCAGCACACACGTGCAATTCCAGGGTTTGGGAGACTGCCTCAGGAGGATCATGAGTTCAAAGCCAGCCTCAGCAAAAGTGGGGCAATAAGCAACTCAGTGAGACCTTGTCTCCAACTAAAATACAAAATAAGGCTGGGAATGTGGCTCAATGGTGGAGTGTACCTGAATTTAATCCGTGGTAACCCCCTCCCCCCCAAGAAAAATGATAACAAGTCAGATGTGGTGACACATACATGTAATCACAGTTAGTAGGGAGGCTGAGGCAGGAGGACCAAAAGTTAAAGTTCAACCAGAACAATCTAGTGAGATCCTATCTCAAAAGAAAAAAATAATAATAAAATAAAGTGGTATGGGACTATAACTCAGTGGTGGAACACCCCTAGGTTCAATCCTCAGTACCACAAAAATAAATAAATAAATAGTTAAAACAGCCAGGAACTGGCCTGAAGTTTCTGGTCAAATGAACTTCAGTTAAAACAGGAATACCTAATTGGGACATCAAGTTCTTATTGAATACAACATCAAGTAATGCTATGTACATATATATTTATACATGTATGTGGATATGTATTTTTCCTTAATTAAATCACAGTTGTGTTTATTAAGAGTTCTCAGTCTGGATAAAGCTAAACCTATGACCAATCCACAGGTTCTGATACAGTGAGATGTAATATATTTTCTACCTTTCCCATTGATTTTGGTTTCTCCATATAACATATATGGAGAAACCAAAACCAAGGGGAAATGTACATTATAGTATATTATAATATACTATATGTTATAGTATTACAGGTACTAATTTTTTTCAACATTTTTAATCCTCATTTAGTTTGCATCTTGCCTATGATAACTAAAAAAATTATCTACTCTCATTATTTGTCTTAGATCATTATGGTCCTTATAAATTATAAGTGCATAGTTAGGATTTAAAAAAAAAGATATTGGTAACTGACCCCTAAAATATCAGCATATTACACACATCCAGCTCCTTTCTTTGCAGATAGTAAAGGGCTTATGGAGTGTAGTTTGAGGATCTAGAGGAATCAATTCTTGAGAAGACCCATAAAAATTTGATGGCATAAAGGGGGGCCTGAAAATGCCAGAGACCATGGAAAAACAGACATTTCCTCTACTCCATTGTTGTGGTACTACAGATCATTTGCAGCTGGATCTCATATATGGAATGCAGTTTAATTCAAGTATTTATTATTGGACACCTACTAATACAACTAACATCTGCTGAGCCATATAAGAAATGCATGTGAAATCCTTGGATGCTATGACCCTGGCCTTTGGGAAGTTAATATAATTTGATATTCTTTCCTTGACTCACTTTTAGTTCTGCATACCACCCTTTATTCCTGACACCAAATGTCACCCTTTATCCATTTCCATCCCAGCACTGCCTACAGAAAAACTCTAACCAAGACATGAATGATCACTTATAATAAAATGCCCAGTGAGGTCATTCTTCATCTTTCATTTTGTTAAATAATTGGGGAATGGTATTTTAAAAGCTGCCTGGCTACAACATAGAAAGCCATTTTTTAAGAATGCTTTTGCAGAATTATAGCACAGACATCTTTTTTATTCAAACTTCAAGATCTTTAAAAATCTTTCTCTTAATGAAACTATTCAAGTCTTTCATATACAGTAGAAGCTCATATTAAAAAGAGAACACAATTCCTTATCTCACTTTACCATTTCTAAGTTCAGTTTGTAAGTTTATATCAGATATATTTTTCTTAAAATGGATTATGAATGATTTTATTGGGCAAAATATTAGGGGACCTGTCAGATTTTATATGTCTTTACATGTAATATCTGCTGCTCTTAAGTAGAATTGGCAACTTTACTAAATTAGAATAAAATCTGTTTCTTTTATATTTAGTTGTTCAAATGCATTTTACTTGAAAACCCAATTAGATTTGGAAATAGTACTAGAGTAAATATGTGATTTTAACTTTTGCACAATAAAACCTTGATTAGTTAGAACAAAACTAACAAGAAATATCAATTAACCAGAAGGAACAAAATTATAAGGCAACTCAAAAGTATCTGGAATTGAGAAAGCTATAATAGAAAATGTTGGGAGGAATGTGCTCAAGGTTATAAGCAAGCATCTAATCTAATTCATTTGCTTTTATGGTTTTATAATCACAATTTAGATTTTTAAATCTTCTAGGATCATTAAAGCACATTTTCTTCTGTGCATTAGATTATTCTTACAAACTGAGAAAGTTACAATTCTGTGAGCAACAGAAACTGAGAGAAAAGTTTTTATGATCCCTCAGGTAACTCAAGTCCTGTAGAACCTCTGTTTTTCCTGGTATCATGCAGAAAATTCATATATGGAAGAAATGATAGTCTCAAAAGGGGATATTTGAAGTAGACATTTAGGACAAAAGTACAGACTTGTTATGCACAGGGGTATTCTTCAAATTTAGTGTAGAAATGACAGTGATGTAATGAGGAGCTTTGTGTAAATAAATGGCTTTGCCAATGTCATCTACAGATTTCAAAGCCCTTTTATTATTCCAAGCACTAGTAACTCAGAAGAAGATGCATTTACCTGCCTCTGAAAATTTACCATATGATGGTGAATGGTGAAGGGAGGTTAGCAATTAGACACATTAATCTTCTTTCATTAGATGTCATAGCAATGTTTGATTTGCCCACAAGATAAACACGTATGTACTTTGAAGCACCTATGTATTCTCTTGAAGATAGGACTATAGGTGTAGCTCAGTGGCAGAGCATTTGCCTGCATGTGTGAGTACCTTTGCTCAACCCCCAGCACTACAAAATTAATGAAAAAGAAAGAAAATAGCATTTATCATCATCTCAGTTGTGGGTTGGCATTTGATTCTTTGACATTATGGCAATGAGATCATGTGACAAATTTAAAACCTGAACAATTATTCTCTCCTTCCATCAAAACATAACATTTTATTGATTTTTCTGTTTCTGTAAAGGTATAATTACCGACATAACTACCAAATCTGAAAGCTTCAGTTTTCTTTGAAACACCACCTCCACCACTATCACTCATCCAGTTTTTTTTTTTTTTTTGATATCAGTAAACCCAGATAATTCTTCTTGTACAATTCCACTGCAAAAACTTAATTAGGTACCTTTTATTTCCATTAATAACTTTGACTCGAGAAGCAGTGTTCCAACTATTGCCAAATATATACTAGGAAAGCATAACTTTGCTGTTTGCATGTATGGATTTCCTGAAAAGTTTATGTGTTCCAGTGCCTCCTGTTGAATAGCAATCAAGTCACCTGATATCACAGCCAACACAGTATGCCCAATGCTGCCTTTCTAACACTGTTTCCATATCTGCACTAAGTATTTCTTTTGTGTTCGAAGTATGTGTAATTAGTGGTTGCCCTGTCCTTTCCTGCCTTTTCAACCACAATCACACACAGATGTTGCATTTTTGGCTGTCATCTCCTTCTGTCCAACCTCTTTGTCCTTTGATACTTAGGCCACAGATCTTAACTTTTATGCATTATTCTCTTATTCCCTCACTTCAAGATGGATTTTATCTGCCATTACAATCTTCTGTGACATTTTATAAATATTAACTTATAGGATTCAAAGCATTTATGTGCTATGTGACCATGTCCATTAATCCCATTTCCACACCACCATGTTAAATAGAATCTCCATCATCTTTTACTTCAGCCTCCTAACTGGTCTCTGCATATATATGGCATTCCAATTCCTCTCTAGTTCATTCTTCACACTGAAACCATTGTGATTAGAAGTCTGCAAATGTGCATGCACATACTCCCCCAAAAGTCAATCATTTGCTTGAGATCAATGAATGGCACCCCATTCAGGATTTAGTATTGATTCCCAGTCCTTGACAAAATCTACAAACATTTGCAAGCTCTGGCTTGCTTCCTTCTCCAGCCGTGGCTTTTTCCACTGTCCAAGCTCCATGAACATGAGATGGGATGCATTTTTACTGTGTCCTCTGCTTCTTTCCCCAGTCTTCATACAAAACATTTCTCTAATGGTAATGCTCTCCTCCTTCACTCATCACACCCACCTCTGAGCCAGTCATTGCGGCAATGTGAGTCTACTGCTCAGTGTATAACAATCCAGTCTAGCTATACAACTTGTTCATAATTAATTCCACTAAAATCATTTGAGGCACACGAAGAAGGGAATTGAAAATTCCTGAGGAAATATTCAAATAAAAAAAGAATAGAGACAACTCTATGGCCAGTAACTGCCCTTATAATACATAATGATAGAGTTTTTCTTTTAACATGGTTTCAAAGCACACTGAATTTGATAGTGAGATATGAGTAACCAATGAAGAAAGCTCATTATCATATATTGTGTACATATCAATCCAATGGCTAAAGGAGCTGACTTACTTCTCTTTCATTCTGATAGCAACAATGCCTTTAATCACATCATAGTTCTTGCATCTGTAAAAGATTGTTCAGAATCAGTAACTAAATTGAAATATATAATTATGAAATGTACTCAAAACCATGTTCAAGAAATATACATAGCACAATATTGAAACACATGAGAATCTCCAGTGTGCTTCAAAACTCCAGAAATATCCAAATCATTTTTCTGACTACTTTTTTTCAGGCAGAAACTGACCCTCGTTCTCAGTTTTTGCATGTAATTCTCAGTAGCCATCTGCTTAGGCTTTGACCTATTTTCTTTCTCAACTTTTCAGTTGAAATGAGAATCAGCTTTAAAGCTTATTTAAGGGAATGTGAAAAAGCTAAATATGGGGTTGCAGCTGGTTGAGGCTTTCTATTGAAATCCTCATGGCCTGGTATAATTTAAGAACTATTTATGTAATTGTTGTGAAGTAGGAAAAACAATCAAAGAAAGCTGTGTGTTACATCATTTTGTCAAAGTGAGTTATGTCAAAAAGACATTGTCTTGCTCCTTTTTTTCTTGTTGTTTAAGGAATTTAACTCCAAAGTAGTAATCTGGTCCACTAACAGATGTGTTTGGGTTGACCCTCCCAGTGCTGGCCCAAATATTGACTAAGAATTTTTTTTAAAAAGTATTACTTGTCAACATTTAAAAATTGAAAATTTTATATAGGCGCCTATAGTTCCTATTTTCTCCTGAAAAATCAGAAGATTTGGCCATATAAATATATTGAAATGATATTTTCTTCTGGTAACAATTGACTCACCCTCACATACAGAGAATTCTTCACTTGGTACTAAGAATCGTCGATATTTTCTTACTGTACACTTGTTTAGAGTACCTCTCAAACCTTTGTAGACTTTTCAGATTATAGCAATTACATCTCACAATGTGAACCTCTCAAATAATGGATCTCACCCAAAATGAAGAGTATGAGGAGTTTCATGTACAGAATCAATTTTGATGTTCAGTACTATATCAACTAGAAACTCTGTTAGCTAAAAGTAAAAGACAACTCAAATTAAAAAATGTTTAGTTATTGATTTTCCAAGGTGCCTATAGTAGTCAGCTAGTGGTTTTTGTTCTGTGGTTGTGTCAAATAAGCTGGCACCTCCGAACACTCTTGTCTTTCTCTTGCACTTGTGTTCTGGCTGTTTTAAGATGACTGCTGTAATTCTGGGTGTGCCAAATTAACTCCAAGCAGAGGCGACAAAAAGAATAAAAGACTGCATTAATTATACTGGTACCTTTTCATCAGTGAAGCAAAATATATCCATTAAATTTTACCTAAGTGACACTAATTAAAGCAAATCTCTGGCCAAGAGGAATGAGAGCATGATTCATTTAGACTGAATGCCCTTGGGATGACATTGGGCTTGTCCTCTCTCAGATAAAGCTGTCTTCCAGAGTTTTTGTAGCACATATTCTGGAAGGAAGCTGGAGATGGAGGGACAGAGTCTGTCACACAAGTCTTTTATGTCTCCAGTCAACTTCAAACAACTTCACTAAAACTTGGAAAGTTCCTTCCAGGATAACTCTTACCTTATGGAATTATTGATTTGGTCAACATAGTCTGTAAGATGTGGCTGCTGAGCTTTTCATTCTGTAAGTTTCCTTCTTTTCTATTTTAAAAAGAATTGTAATCGACCTTGCCAAGGAATATCTGTGTTTGTCAAGGTGAAGGATGTTTCCCAGGCAGTGTTGTTTTAGGATGTGATAAAAGCAGGGGGGAATCATATGTAAATTATCTTTATCAACTTAACACCACGAAATATCTATATTGAATATTCATTAATTGAAAAATCTAATCATTTCAGGAAATTCAAGATCATGACTTAGAATGGGATGATGTTAAAGAATGGATTAACTGCAGGGACAAAACTGGGAAGTCCAGAATCTCTCTGTGACTTCTATCTGCTTAAAACATTATTCTTCCTTTGATTTTAGGCAAAAAAGAAATTATACAATTTGTACAAAGTTTACTTATACTTTTAATTTCTAGATTTGGCAGTCTTAAGTTTGAAAAAAAAAACGTTTATCCAACAGTGATGACTTAGAATAAGACAGGATAGTAGAGGACTAAGACCAAATCTTCATGTAGTTGTCATTGCCTGGCCTTGGAAATGAATGGATTTAAAGGGAATTCACTATGCCAAGAGCAATTCAGATAAATTTAATGTGAATATTTCAATGTACACTGTTGAATTATTCATGTACTATCCAGATTTTATTATTTTATATGCAAGTCTATAGTCATTTGACTTTCAAAGTATATCCTGTAGATATCTTAGGTTCGATATACTTGGTATAAATTATGAAATTATATCATAACATTTCTATGAATCTTGATATTTAGATGCAGACTGTGTCAGTCCTGATAGCTATTTTCTTATTCTTCTAAATAATATGAAGCCAATGTAAATCATAATTGTAAATGAGAATTATTACTATTTTTAAGATTAATATGTGCATTAACTTATATTAGTAAGTTTGTCAAAATCTGTCATTTCATTCATGTATTACACCTTTCCTCCAGAAAGGCATAACTTTTTTTTCATTCAAACTTTGAAAGAATACATATAATGGTATGTTAAATTTGCATAAAATACTCTGATTATTGAATAACAATATTGCCATGGACATCACTCTTGGAAAACAGAGGATCCTAATTAGATTAGGACACTTATTAAATGAATTAGTGAATAAATAGAAGCTATTATTTACTGAACAAATAGCATATTTCAATTTATTGGGGCTATCATCTTTATAGAAAAAGAATCTGTTCTGGTTCTTTTATATAGACCACTCCATTTGCATATAATTTGAATTCATGGCTGTGCTGGAAGACACTCTGAGAGATCCTTTTTTGGAACCCCAAATTATGCTGAGAAGTACTTTGCATTAGATGATTTTGTGAATATTATTCAAATAACTTCCTGAATAAGCACCAATAAACTGAAATATCCTATGTTCCCGGTGGTGTGTGCAGTAGAGAGGACCAAATTCAAAATAGCTTCTGAGCTCTGACACCTCTTCCTTTGTCTTTTTCACACACATCCTTAAAACACACACACACACACAGGACAAAGCAGGAGCTTGCTTCAAAGTTTATTATCATATCCAATGAAAAACCGTATCTTGATTTAATGCCAGTGATTATTAATCAAGTGTCCTTCTCCAAAATCTACTCTTATTTAATTGGAATTTAGAGATTACAATTGGCAGAACTTGATTGGTTAAAATTGGTCAGAATTGCCAAAATTATATTTCATGAGAAAATGGGATTTAGTCATACATATGTCCTTAGATATATTTACTTTGAGGAAATGGCCATGAGAAAAACAAGTCTCTAAGTCTCTACTCTCTCCCCACCAAGACAGCCAATTATTGTTCTGGAGAAATCATCTGGAGGTGTTATTTCCTGGGTTTATATCTGAGAACTAACATTGACTCTTGGGCAATAACAACTTGCATTACCCACAGTATGTTGGTAAGGTGAAATACATAAATTAAATGTATTTGTTCCATGCGCTGAATTATTTCATGTGTTGACCAGAGTAACCCTAATCTACACTGTGTCTACAAATCAATCTTAGTATCTCATAGTTTAACTTAGTCTCATATTCCAGAGATAACTACTCTTAATGAATGCTTTTGGATCCTGCCATAAATACCACTCTTTATAAACACAGGTACATTCCTAACTTAGAATATTTTCTACAAGAAGTTGAATATACTATGTGCTTTCTAAATAATTCTCATGTTGTTATGGTTTGGATATGAGGTGTCCCCCAAAATCCCACGTGTGAGATAATGCAAGAAGGTTTGGAGGAGAAATGATTGGGTTATAGCCTTAACCTAATCAGTGAATTGATCCCTGATGGGATTAATTGAGTGGTGTCTGGAGGCAGGTGGGGTGTGGCTGGAGGAAGTGGTTAATTGGAGGCATGGCTAGGGGGTATATATTTTGTATCTGGAGAGTGGAGTTTGCTCTCTCTGTCTCTTGATCCCCATGACGTGAGCTCTTCCCTGTGCCACATACTCCACCATGATGTTCTGCCTCACCTGGATCCCTGAGTACAGAGCCCACCTTCTATGGATTAAGACCTCTGAAACTGTGAGCCCTCAAACTTTTCTTCTTCTCGAATTGTTCTGGTCCGATCCTTTAGTTATAGTAGTGAAACAGCCGAGTAAAACACATGCAATATCTTATAGGGCTCTTCTTTTTCACCAATTCATTTGAAAAAAAAAAATATTCCTTTAGTTTGTCTTATAGTCTCTTCCCATTGAGCACCCTCTGCCCATATTACTATACAAGCACTTACTACACATTTATCCACTTATCTTCTGATGCTTTTTTCCAGAAACAATCTAATACAAGAGGCAGCTGTAACTCTTTAGCTCCTATTGGCTCCTTGCAAAAAAATGTATTAGTAGCCAGGTATTCACACCTCAGAAACAGAAAGGAAAAGGAAACTGTGGGCTGGCATCAGTATCTCATTTCTGCTTTTCATTTTGGTATCTGATGTTCCATGTGGGCATCGATGTGAAAATTGATTCCCAATTGAATAATCAGGGACAAAAATGAGTTATCTAAGTGGTATTACTTTCTGTTTCATGAACTTCTCACTAGAAACTTCAAATGCATGTGTAATGGAAGGGAACCTTTACTCTTTTATGTCATGTAACTAGGGTCCACAAATTAAACTGAAAAATATTAATGGGAGAAAAATAATACATGTTTCATTTATATCAATATTTTAAATTTTACATGCATTTTGGCCTCAGAAAAAAAGAAGTAAAAAATCCAAGGAACTGGTTAGACTCAGGGACTTGTACACCATTTTAACCAGACATATAAAATTGTGAAAAAAACAAAGGAAATGTGGCTTGGATTTAGGCCAATACATTGTGGAAATGTGATTGTGGAAACCAGAAAATATGTGGGAGTAGCTGATGATACACAAAGTTATTTGGTTAGGTTCGTTTATGAAGACTCATTTGGGTGCTATCTTCAGTCCTGGTCATAAGAATTGTTATCCTCCTCCTGTGATGGAAGAGAGAGTACATTTACAAAAAAAAAATTATGTCCTGCTTTTAGTCAGATCGGGATAGGATAGAGAGACCTTCTGTCTCCCATTTCTCTCCAATACCTTCAGTTCAAAATAATCTTTATGCCAAATGGCAGTTTTGGGGTGGCATATTCTGATTCAGTTCACATGAGTAAATTCTTTTTGTTTATCGAAAAGCCATATCCCATAAATGCATCCTATTTTCCGGATAAGAATTCCACATTAGCACTTAAGGAAATCGTGAAACTACTAAAGCTGTGAATTCTTACACTAATGAAATATGCATACTTTTTTATGTCCTGTGGCTGTGTGGTGCTGATGGTGGGTACATTAGGACAGGTCTCTCTGGAACATCTTGCTTCTTCAGATATATTGCCAAGGTTTAGATTTCTTAATGTGCATGTTTCCAAATCATTTGTTATTAGCATGGACAGACTCTGGAATTACCACCTGGATGTCTTAAGATTCTTTTATTTTTTGAAAAAGGAAGGTTTTCTTTCATCCCCCCGCCCCCTGCATGTATTAAAGCATAATTAAAGTTAACTTGTAGGTTTTTTTTTTCTTTTTATCATTATACCTTTAACTGATTTCTGAAAAACATGGGCAGACTTTCCTTAGCAGATGCTCTATTATCTTAATATGAGTATGGAAAAAAAAAAAACAGAAGAAAACCTGACAAGACTGTGACAAAAGAGGTGCCATCGTATTTATGAATGTGCCTTGCTCACAAGTGACACCAATATCGGAATCCTAATTGTGTGCAAAGAAATAGTACTACTAAAATTTTTCTTTGTATGTAGTTAAACCACTCTCTTCCCAACATCCATTCTAAATATTACACACTCTCATATTATTTTAACTAATAAAAAATAATCTATCCAATTTATATTCCTACCAGGACATTCTGGTGAAATTAGCTGATATAATAAGTAGTTTGAAGGAATGTGGCAATACCTAATGCCTTTTCCTCTAAGGTAACATCTGTATTTTAGAGCCACTTCTACTTTCTGAAATGGGCCAAAACCTGATAGAACAGCTTTCTGTTTATCACTTTATGCATTATTAGGAAGTTATAAAACGTAAAGCTTACAGAACCTTTTGATAAAAGCATTTTTATGCCATTTTCAGATGAGGATAATAAGATATTGTGTCACTTGCCCAAGGTCACAGAACACTACAAAACTTTTGACAAAAATGATGATTCTATTTCCACTTGGCTAAATAAACAATAAAAAGCAATGGTTTCCCCATTGCAATACGTAGACACTCTGTGGTTTCCACAGATGATCACTTGAATTCCATTAAAAATTAAAATTTAGTCATGAATAATATTTATATTGTGAATAAATGGGGACTAGGCATGTAGCTCAATGGTAAAGCAAATGAATGAGGCCCTGGGTTCAATCTTCAGCATTAAAGATTAACTATTTAATTCATAAGGCTCTCTTCATATCTATACATATACACATATATTTAACATATATAATACATACACACATAGGTGAAGTTGGATATAATCAAATGCTCTTAAAAATAGTTCCACAGCTTTTACATTTTTTTCCAATATGTCATTTATAATGTTGCTTCTAAGACCTAAGTGCCAATAAGCCTGGAAACTTTCAAAAAACATAATGAGAGAATTGATGAGAGGTTTCTGAATAACAATAGGAAGAAGGTTGAAGTGTTTTTCAAAACAAATTACCAGGGCTGGGGATGTGTCTGAAGCGGTAACGTGCTCACCTGGCATGTGTGGGGCACTGGGTTCAATCCTCAGCACCACATAAAAATAAAATAGATGTTGTGTCCACCAAAATCTAAACAATAAATATTAAAAAATTCTCTCTCTCTCTCTTTAAAAAAAATTACCACTACCATTTTTGATTTCACATAGGACAGCCATAGATTTAGCTATCATTGAGAATTTCTTCATGCAGTATTCTGTCTCCCGTCACTTTAGAAGTTACAAATTGAATTGGTACTTTATTCATAATCTTCTATATTGCTGCAATGCTGGCTTTATGTTGTAGTTCTTCTACATTCCACTACCCTTCCTCAGGGTATAACTTTCTCTAATCTTTTGAGCTAGCTTCCAGATTTCTGGGCCTATTTTTGAACTCTGTAGAGAAGCCTGGTACACACTTCCAGATATTCCAGAGGTTGCAGATTCATCATGAATTGGAAGGCTGTTATCCAAGAAAGATGGATTAAGGTCAAAGGGAAAATAGAGGATGATCTTGCTCCATTTGTCACTTGCACTGACATGCAGAGTCTCATTCTTAGGAAGATATTTTTCATGTGCTGAGAAGATGCTTGGGATTTTATTTGTTGTGAAGAGTTTTGAAGTGACATCTTAAACATAAGATTCATGCACAAAAGGGAAAGTAACATTATGTAGTGAAAAGAGGGACTTTGAAGTCAAATGTTAAAGGTTTTATTCTTCATTTTCATCCTTCATCAACTCTAGGATCTTGTCCAAGTAGGATGGATGTGTGTGTGTGTGTGTGTGTGTGAGAGAGAGAGAGAGAGAGAGAGTATTGCATTATATATCTATATCTATCTACATCTATATCTCTATCTATCTATCTATCTATCTATCTATCTATCTATCTGCATTACCATATGTGTGTGTGTTCCTCTAAGAAGAAAAGAAACAGGCCCAAGATATAACTAGATTTGTAAGAGTTTTATTAGGAAAAAGTACTTGAGAAGGAAAAGGAAGAAAGGACAGAAGGAAGAAGGGAGGGACCTCAGTGTTCAGTGTGATTATGGCACTAGTAGAAGGAAGCGGGAAATGAAAGGGGAAAAATTAGGTATGAAGTGTCTTCTAATATATGGCATGTCTGAGAAATTGTCAAGAAAGCAGGAAGTCACATTCTTACACCGAAGTGGCCTTTAAAGAAGTGCCACCTGCTACAGGAAGGGGCTTTCCCTGTTCCTACGTGCAAGACACCCCTTTCTCTATTCCTATCTGCAGGTCACCACCAAAAACATAGCTGCCTCCATGTGAACCTGGTATTGGATCCAGAAAGGCAGCACATGGGACTGATAGCCAACTCTGTTCTCGCTCCAGGGTCTTCTGAATGAGAGTTGAGAGGTGTATTTCCATGCACTACAGTGTGTGAACTAGAAGGTCTGCACTTATTTTAAGACTCTGAGAGGAAAATAGCTTGGTACATTATAAGGATTCCTTAAGACTTCTCAGAATGCCATCATTAAACAACAGCAGGAACAGTTAATGAAAACCATCTGTCAGAGACTTTCAAATTTTAGGGTATATAAGAAAACATTCAGTGGTTTACCAAAATGTTTTTCCAAGCCTCATGAACTGTAATTCAATGGATAGGTAATTAAGATCATTTTAAAAAGCAATGAAGACATCTGGCACTGTGACCCACACCTGTATTCCCATTGATTCACAAGGCAGAGGCAGGAGGATTACAAGTTTGAGGCTGGCTTAGGCAATTTGGGGAGATAAAAATAAAAAGGGCTAGGAATTTACTTCAGTGGTAGAACACCCCGGGTTCAATTCCTAGTACACCACACACAAAACAAACAAACAAACACACACACACAAATAATAACAACAAAAACAAGGGCATTCTGAATTGGTGGTTTATATACTACAGTCTGACAAATACTGATCTACCTAAGTTATACAGAACACATAAAACTGCATTCATTATACTATATTTAACAAGACTAAATATGTTTTCTAATTAAAAAAATACTCTTGGAATTAAGAGTTTTTATTATAGTATATAATATACAATTGAGATATTAACAGAGTAGCAGTTTTTAAGAAAGAAAACAGGAGACACTGACAGTATTTGGGCGAGTTCCTTTCCCCTTCTCAGCTGGTATCCATCTCTTAGACTACAGGCCATTATCTACTTTAATCATAATGAATCATGGGGTGAGCTGCATTTGTGAATGACAAGTACTTACTTCTGCAAATAAATGGACCACACTGTGCTAACTTGGATGATCAAGCTTTCCAGGTCAAGTAGGGCATTTTCCCAGATTAGATAAATCTCTAGAGATAGCTATACTCTAATGATTTTTCTCTATCATTCACTCTGGAATCTCAAGTAGTATTTTTTGTCCTTAAATTGTTCCCCAAATATTAGTCATATTGCCTGTAGATACTTTTTTTTTTGAAATATTCATTACCTTTTTGAACTCTATCATTTTCCTATTGTTCACCTCACAAAAGTAAACTCAAAATAGAATGGATACTCCAGTGAAAGATATGAAAGCCATATGAAAGGCAGGTTCAGTATAAATGCATGTAAATTACTTTATAAAAATATTGCAAAATACTCTACAAGGGATTGATTTCATGTAAGCAAAATATTTTTAAATTGGCTTTTTATGTTAATGTCCCTATAATTTTTCAATAGCCTGAAAATAGTAATTAGTGACAGAATTATAATTTCACGACAATAACTTTCTTAGTTTGAAATCATACCGTGACCTAATAGAGGTCATTCTTATTTGTTTTACAGTTTCACTTCTATGTTGCAAACTTAAATGCAAGACTGCCTTCCTGGTGCTTTAGTTAATATAGGGCACTATAAATAATATTTAAATGATAGAATGGTACATTAGACTTCAGTTTCCATTAATTATCAAAATTATTAGCTTGTGGTTTGCACGTTGTTTTATAACTGCACAGAAATAATTACACATACATTTTCCAAATGACAAGCACCCTCATGGGAGACCTGTGTTAACTTTAAAGCCACAGTTCCCACACAGCATCTGGAAATTCAGTTTGCATATGAGGTCAAATGAGGAGGATGAGCAGGCCACTTAGCAGCTATTACAATCTGTCAAAACATTTTAAGTTCTTGTGAAAAAAAGCTTGTATCAAATCATTTCTAATGTTCTGACCTAAGTTTTTGTTAGACACTCCGTTAGAGACAGTGTCTACAAAGGGTACATTGTTTCATGGCTTTGGAATCCTGACTTTGATCTATCTATGGGCATATATGGTCACATATCTAAAGAGAAAAATCCTTTCTTCTGTATGAACTGGTAGAGACTGCTAACTTTAAATTCTCCCTCTTAGGTTTGAGGTCACTGTTCAAAGAATCCATTGCTGCAAAAGAGCCCACAGCATCTCATTGCTTATAAAAATGATATGACAATCCAACCTTTTTTTTTTTTCCTTTGTAGGGGAAGTATATTTACAGTCTTCAAAGATAGTCTTGTTGATGCTGAGTACCTAAAAAAGAAGAGCTCACAGTGATCTAGCCACCCCCCAGGTAGTTCCGTTTAGAGCAATGATATTACCAAACCACACTTGGAATTCTTAGGTCCTCAGGACTTGCTTAAACCCAGAAGAAAATCAAGCAAAGTGATGCTGTGAGCATTGAAAAGAAAGAGCAAATGAGAAACAGGTGTTTTAATATTCATGGTTTACATCATCCAGTATAACCATGGTCATTATGACTATTGATTTTCCTATTGTAAAATGTGTTTAAATGCCTTTGGTGTGGTTGATGTCTCATAAAATGGACACCTCAGTCCATGTAGACATCTTCTCTATTTTGATACTTCACAGTAAAAGTGAACAAAAGAATGAGAAGGCGTCAATAGAGGCAGCTCATTAAAAAAAAAAAAAAAAACACACACACACACAACAGAAGTTTCAGATTTTTGGTTAATCTGGTGATAACAGAAACCTTATGTAAACCAGCTCACTGGCTACAATAACGGATAGAGTTTGCCTATTGAAAATTCAAGGATTGAAATATTGACCCATTGTCAAGCTATGCCATCCAAAACAGTGGGAATGTTCACACATTGTTGAGAGGGCACAAAGGTAATTTAATGTGAAAGTTATTTGGAAAACATTCAAAATTAATTTTTCTCATTTTCAAAGCTTTAGGATAAAGGTTCTGATTCATAATTTATATCTAAGATGTTAAGAATTTAAGCAAGGAAATAAATTATACAAATTTAGAAAACAAAGGATTTTCTGTATGAATTCAAAATCATTTTAGATAACATAGGACAAGCACCTAAATTTATTTTGCAATGGGTATAATTTTCCCAATCAAAGAAGAATATATGAATGCTAAACTTTTCAAGTTTTTCAGGAAGAATAAATTCTTCTATCTGGAATCACATCCAACTGTGGGGTTTAATTATGTCCTCTGAATCAATATGTCAATTCTCATCCTATTCTAAACCAAAATACTCTCATGGTTAAAACTAGGATTCCTCTTCTTTGCTCTCCCAGACTGCCCAGTATCTTCAAGTGCTTCTCTGAATATAATCCCCAATATTTTCCTTTCTCTGAAAGCTGTAGTTATTCATCCAAAACACAACCCTTAATTTTTTGTAGAGAATGGAATTGTTTTCTTACCATTCCATGTGTTATAAAGTAGGTGTCTTACTTGTTCCTCTTTGCCTCTTTGGCACATGCCTGTAATCCCTGCAACTGGGGAGGCTGAGGCAAGAGGATCACAAGTTCAAGGCCAGCTTCAGAAACTTAGTGAGGTTCTGAGCAACTTAGCAAAATCCTGTCTCAAAATTAAAAAATCAAATGGGCAGAGGATGTGGCTCATGGTAGAGGTGCCCTGGACTTAATCTCTGATACCAAAACAAACACAAAAAAACCCAACAACTATATCTTCGCTTTCGTTTTTCAAAAACCCAGAGTTTTTGAAGCTCAAGTCTATCAGCTAGTTGCTTCTAAACCCTTGGGCTTTCAATCTCTTACCTCTTATATCTTTTCCTCCACCCCAGCTCAGCTGATAGTTTAAAGGCTCAAACCCTATACCTTTTCATAACCACTAACAGCATCCCTCCATGATCAATCATAATTTGGCATTCTGTATCATTTTTTACTCTCTAGATCACCGGTTAAAATAACACTACTTCTGTTGATTATTTTTATCTCTTTTCATTCTCTATCATCTCTTCTTGTTTTCACCTCCCTTGATGATTAGCATATATTCTCTGATTCAGAGTAATTGCCACTTCATTATAAGCAACCTTAATTATTTTGCACTTTTTTCTTAAAATCATACTCATCTGTAAGATCTGTGTTTTGTCAATCATGTTCTTAGTTTCAGCCTAAATACCAACTCCTAAAAGTTACACTCATATAATTAAACAGTACTAATTCAATTCTCCACCCTACAAAATTAGTTTATACCTTCTATTCTCTACCGGATTTTACTTAATTTTCTCAAAAAGGTTTTGCTTTTTACAATGATACCAATTGATTTTCATAGAGGTTGATTTCTTACACCTTGAAAAGGGTCAGGAAGTTCAGTGATCAGAAAGAAGCTAATAAAGTCTTCCCATTCATGAATGTTTGAAGCCAGTGGCTATCTATAGGAGAGTCCTTCATGCATATATGTGTGAAATATTCAACCACCTTTCCTAGAATATAATAGGTAACTATGTTTCAGTAATACATCATTTCATCTCAGAGTCATTGTAAGTAAAACATGAATACAGAACAATCACATGTTAAATGTGTCAATCAGTTGTCCCCCAAGTGCACCAAGGCATTAGAATGTCTCTAGAGCAGGGACTCTTTACTCTTCATTTTGTACCTACAGTGTTCTGGTCCTGGTAGATGGTTCTCAATATGCATTTATTTGAAATGTCTGCTCTATTCTGCAGTTAGGTCCTATACCTATAAATGTTAAAATTTTAGGAATGTTTGAGTGTAAATATCTTGTGTCTTGTTTTATTTTAGTGTGTCCCTAAAATAAATAATATGTTACATGTATCTTCTAATAGGGAAAAGTAAATGTCACCATATACAAAGAGCACAGTTATAATCAAATGAGGAAATGGAAAAGCAAATGAAGAGACTTATTCCCTTACTGTCACGAACAGTGATATGGAAAATAAGGTGACTTTTTGGTCCCATTGGATTTCACATCTTGTCTCTACCACTTAATGCCTGTTTATCATCATAAAAAGCAAAACCACAAAATCAAAATCCTAAACCTCTAAAATAATTTAAAATGCAGAATCTGAAAGACAGTAGGCATTTGATGTATTTCTCCTTTCTCTATTCCTAACACTTTGTCAAGAAATATTTCTGAGAGAAAATTAAGTTCAGAACCAAAGAACCAAATTTCTTTGAATACTCTGACAGAAAATAGCTGAAGTCTAGAAAATACAGCAAAATATCAGATAATTACATAGGTGAAGAAGACAGTGCCCAAGCCACTGTATCAGTGGTAGAGCTAGAAAATGATTTTTCTCTAAAACCAATGATTCAGACAAGAAATTCTAAAATAAAACAGAATGTGCACATCTATCTTCACATTTTGATTGAAGTTGCAAAGACTGGCACACAACATACTTACTGTTGCTATTTCTAGAGGTGAACCTTGACAAAATTTTAGAATAAAGTTTATTTTCATTTATTTCAATTTCAACTGTTTTCTTTCTTCTTGACCCCACGTATCTACCTGTGTCCTATTTTGCAAGCTTCTTTAATTACTTGCACAATTTACATGGTATTTCAAATACATATATCTTCAATCATGGAAATATATAAGATAAATTTAATTAAATTCAGTCTGAATAGTTTTTCAATCAAATTTCATCATCTAGACATTTATGTGTTCTTTTTCTTATATTCAAAAGCTTTTCTTCTGATTCTAGTGATCCTTCATGCCCAGGTAGAAAATTTAGACACAAAGAATATTTAAACATACTTTTGGCAATAATTAACATGGGGTTCCACCCTCAAGAATAATTTCTGTACAGAAATGCATTTCCATATGAAATGAATTGCGTTATGTATGCTAATTTGTCCACAGATTTTTTTTCTTACTGACACATGATAGAATTCTTTTTTTTCTAATATGTCATTATATCATTCTTTCTTCAGTGACCTTATAATGTTCCACAATTTAAAGGTAACATAATTTATTCAGTTACTGTTCTTAACCTATAAGATAAGATGACTCAAAATCAAATAATTTTTCAATCTTAATGAGTTTCTGAATATTTGCCATGCACAGACTAGTGTTTTTAATAGTTTCACTCAAAAAAGAAAAAATTTGAAAATTATATCATATGTCTATTTGAAACGTTTCTATGTTAAAGAATTGACATTTTTAATGTTTTCAAATTTAACTCCCAATTTCAGTAGCTTTTTATAGTAATTTCTGTTTTATTTGTAGAAGAATCAGCTTGGTTATAGTGAGAAGAGCAGGAAGTTGGGAGGCAGGTTCTTGGTTTAGACATGAACTTAAATGCTTGGTTTTGAGAAGTTAAATATATTTTCCTGTCTTCATTGAGATAGTGTGAGTGATAATCTGAGTTTTTGAATTTTGATACCGACTTTCTTATTTCTCATGATACTATGAAGAAAACCATGAAAATGCAGTAAGCCAGTAACAGAAAACAGAAAAATCCTTCCTACTCCCTATAAAATAGAATGTAGAAAGCACTGAACTTTAAAAGCACATATAGTTGTGCACATGCTCCTATAGAGTTTTCTATGAAGGTAATTTACTGTTTCAAGTTTTAAAACTCCTGAATATGAAATTATTTTAAATTTAAAAAATTGCAAAATTATTTAATAAAACACAGTGGGGGCTGGGGTTGTGGCTAAGTGGTAGAGCGCTCGTCTAGCATGTGCGAGGTGCTGGATTTGATCCTCTGCACCACATAAAAATAAAATGAAGGCATTGTGTCCAACTACAACTAAAAAAAAATTTAAAAAAACATAATGAACTCCAAGAGCCTTTCACTAAATGTTTATGTGCCTATCAATACACTTACAAGCACACACACATTGGTATTTTTTTTTCTTAAACACATCAAAATAAGTTGCTTTTGTGATGTTCTGATAGCTGGAAGTATTTTAATGTTTATTTTTTTAAACAGGACATTCTCTTTCAAAATCTTATTACACTGACCAAATCAGGAAATTAAGATCATACAAAATTATCATCAAATCTATAGGCCATATTCAAATTTTGCCAGTTGTTCTACTCGTGTTGGGAAGAACAAAGATTCCAATTCTTTTCCCAATGTAAAATCACACATTACTTTATTTTTTAAAAATATATTATGCTTACATTTTTTAATCCTTTTATTTATTTATTTATTTGTTTATTTATCTATATATTTATTTATTATTTTTTTTTTTTTTATGTGGTGCTGAGGATCAAACCCAGGGCCTCACACGTGCTACGCGAGTGCTCTACCACTGAGCCACAACCCAGCCCCCACACATTACTTTCATTTTCCATGTCTGTTTTATTTTCATTTATCTGGAATATTCTGTCAAATATTGTTTTTAATTGACTTGTCATTTTTAAGGAATTCAGGCTAATTATTTTATAGATATCCTACCATTTGTGATGTCTGCTGTTTTCTCATGATTAGGTTTGGATTATATACTTTTGGCAATAATACTGCCATACTATGGAAGTCCTTCACATTATTATAAAATCAGGATCATGTGATATCTATGTGTGTTATGGTAGTCAATTATAACATTTGATTAAGATAATAACACTTTGTAATTTGAATAACTAATAATTTTCAATAGAGTATTATTTTGGAGTTTTATAATCTTTTCATCAACTTTTACTAGTGTTTTAACATCTACAAGTTTTTCTTTCCTGAAACCATAATTTATTATGCTGTGTCTAAGTGAAGATTTTTTTTACTTCCTTTATTTCATCTACATTTATTGATTTGATTTCTATTATCATTCCCTTATTACTTAGAAAAGAGTTTTTAGGATTTTAATAACTTCAAGTGAACATTACCAGGATAAATTGACTCTGCACTTATCACTTTCATGTGAAGTTCCATTACTCCTTTGTGGCTGTTTAATTATATTTACTCCATTTTTTATCTTTCCTTGTCCTCTAAATTTTTATGATTTGGAGATAGTCTTTTTTAATTTTGCTCAGCTGTCCATACCACAATTTCTTTCTACTGATCTTGCTTTGCTGGATGTTATATGTGTCCAAGTCATATCCTAAGCCCTTCTTTTACTGTACAATATCACCCATATTTTGCAATGCCTGCATTATTCATGGACTTTCACCAGCCCTTAGTTAAGCAATATAAGGAAACAAGAAGAATTACAGAGAGATGAACTAAGAGAGTTTGTATTCTATGGTTCATAATTAACAGAACCAAGCTGTGGACCCAGCCATCTACTTTCAGAGCCTGTACTCAGAGCCTGTTTTCCTCTTAAAGAAATCACTCATTAATGTTCAAGCTGTATGAGTGGACTGCATTTTGATTTTGAAAATTGGAAGACATGTAATACTCTATCTTAAGTTTCAAAAAAGGCAAACATTTGTTGCTTAGTAAATTAAGTAAAAGATGTATTTGGCTTTAATTAAAAGGACAGCAGTATGCTACAGTTCATATATTACATAATTGTAATTTTGTAGCACCATTGGTTTTGGTAATTAATGTGTACTTAATTTTGTATATCAAATTTTAATTATACTGGGTATAGGGAAACGAGTTTATACAGAATTCATTAATAGGAGATTTATTTGAAAATATACTTAAATCATATTACATGGTTAATGGATAATTTTGTTCTATTTCATACAAGAGTAATGTGATGAAACAGAAAATGATCATTAGGAAAATACCCTTTAACCTGATGAATTTTATTTATTTAACTGTAGTTATCATATTTAGTATGAATCAGTATGAACATACACCCAGCCACATCCATGTGTGCACTGCATAAATATCTGCTCAGACTGAGGGACAATAGGGAGTCCTCTGAGTCAGGAATCCAGGAGAACTTTAGGGGACCCACTGTTATTGGCTTGATGATCATGATCCTGCTTATTATTATTGGAAATTAGTTTTATAACAAATATGAACTAAAACTAATTTGAAATAAAATAACACCATGTGAAAATACTAATTACTAAAAATTAAATAACCTAAAAAATAATCAGAAAAGCATTTTTTTCTTCAATTACCAAATCTTAAGTCATTTTCCTGGCAATTGAAATTACTTTACAATGATCTATGTGATACAGAGACTAAATCTGATCATCTCTGGAGAAAAATTATGTAATAATTCTCCTGGTATTGAATTGTTGCCTTCTGAGGAGTCTTTATTCCTACACAGAAATCAAGACTATTGGAAAACTCTTGGCCTTGTGAGTGGTGTTTTCTGATTTTTTTGCAAGTAATATTCATCATGGGTTAGATGTTAGAAGCTAAGAAATGTTTAAAGTTATGGAGACTACATCTGCAAAGCCAAAATAAGCAGAAAGACATCAAATAATTCCACCAAGTCTATCAGAATAGAATAAAGGAGGAAAATCTGAAATCCACGTTTCCTTAAATTGGCTCATCTGTTTCACTCTTGTTAAAATGTCAAGTCTTAATGCTGCTAGACATTTTCTCTATATTTCATCAAGGATAAAATATTTGATCAGGACTGATATCAAAAGTTTTAGTCTTTTACATAGTTTGTGCTTTGAATCACACATAGACTTTTTACCCAGACATCTTCTTCTGGGTCCACATGTTTTATGAGAACTTCATACTCTATCAGAGTGTTTTCCTCTTAAAGAAATCACTCATTATCTAAATGCTGTCTTGCTCCTTCCACATAGTTCAAGTACATGCCCTGTGCTTAAATTATTCTTATCTCCTAACTTGAGTATGCCTATTAAAGGGGTGTGAGAAAAGCATGAAAGTAATGTTCTTTGGTTAAAGACACAAATTTACAAACAATTTTATCTTATGTACACATATTGACCAAGCTATGGAAACTAATACAATAATTCTATGTGATTGAAAATTTAACAAATGATGTAAGTAGGAATATAATGAGACAAAATTTTCAGAGCATTCATATGTCATATGCTACCTGGTGTCATTCTTTGATTAAGTGTTTCATGTGGCTTATGTGAATGTACTGACTTCTACCACAGTACTGAGGGGAGGCTTGGTGAATGCTAGCCACTGTATTAATCAGGATATGAGGACATAGAGACAGTCACCTGCTGTAGGCACTCATATATCTGGCTAATGTTTGAGGAAGCCATGTCACATGTCACAAATTCAGCCTAGTTCTGCTACTGAACTGACTAAAGAAGCTGAATAATTAGATCCATCGAAATACTAGGTACAAATCAATGGAATGCAAAAAGGATCATAGTGGCCACTCTCTCGCTGTGATTGTTGTCAACATCTTTAATAATATGTGCAATGTGCAGAAATATGATATGAACAGCATTGCGCTAGAAATGGGCACTAATATTGTGTCTCTTTGCTCTGCCTTAATCACAAGGATCCTGCCTAATTTGTTTCAAAAGACCTTGAGTACTTATTTTTTTCCCTAATTTTAGAGAAGAAAAATGTGCTAGTTGTGGAAATTGTGAAAAATTGAGAAAATATTTAAAGTAAAAAAAAAACCACACAATCTCAAAATCCCCAAAGAACATTCTAAAGAATTATTGTTGTATTTACCTTCTAATGTTTTTGTGCAAGTGTGTGTGTGTGTGTGTGTGTATGTGTGTATGTGTATGTGCACACATGCATGTCTTATAAAGTAAAATTGCATATTCTCAGAGGGGATATAAAGTAACATTTTTCACATTTTCATACTAAATTTTTAAGGAATATTTTTCTATTGGACAATCATAATACCCAAACACAAAGTACTTTACAAAGCTATTGTCTGAACAAAGGAAAGCTGTCTAATTACAGTATTATATATTGTGCAATTTAAAAAGCTTGATATATTTACAGATCAAAGCATGTAATACCACACCTGGGTTGCTATAGAGATGTCTAAATTTTATCAAGATAAAAAAACTTTAACAATAAATGCATGTTTTAATAAGTATGCTAAAGACTTAACTTAAACACCCACAAATTTTTTTTTCAAAAGCATTGTGTGAAAATGCAGGTGCAAGGTATTATGTGTCTTTTAATTAGCTGGTTTTTTTTTTTTATTTTGTGTCTTTGATTCTTCTGATGCACCCTTTCTTCTAACTTATTTCCTCATTTAAAAATTGTTAGTAAAAAAGTTATGTCCATCAAACTTTTCAGACTTTGCTTGTCATACTTATAGTATAAGTGTGAAGAAAATACACACTTACATATATATGTACACAACCTGTGTCTGTGTGTATCTCCAGTTGTCCCTCATTGTCTGGGAGGCTCTGGTTCTAGTACTCTCCATCGATACCAAAATGACAGATTTTAGTATCAGATCAAGTCCCTTCTATAAAATGGCACAGTAGTTGCATATAACCTATACACATTCTTCTCTATACTTTAAATCATCTCTAGATTACTTATAATAACTGATACAATGGACCAATGTAAATAGTTGTCATACTGTATTGTTTAGGAAATGATGACCAAAAAAACAATAGTATCTGTTCAATACACATTTTTCCCTGAATAGTTTCTACTTGTTATTGGTTCAATCTGCATTGCAACCCCCCAGAGAAACAACTGCATGCACATGCATATTCAAACACATATAAATATGAACATATGTATATACATTTGCATTTGCTTATTCATACCTCTCTCTCTCCTTTGTGTATTAACACAGCACTAGCATGAAGATTCTTATTATTCTTGAGACAGAACCAATATCATCTGATTTGTCCAAGAGTCATCATATGAATTTAAAACTTTGAAATTTTCTGAGAAATTAGGGAGGATAATTCTTAGGGAGCCTAGAACCTTAGCATCCAGTTTGTTGATTTGACAGTCTCTAAAAAAAAAATGAACACTTATTAATAAGACTGAAGTTTACCATCATCATACCTTTATCATACCTTTTCTTTCTTTTTCTTTTTAAGCAAGATTTGAAAAACTTTGGGCCGGATAGAAAATAAGAGCGACTTGTGTTAGCAATGAATATTTCATGTTACCGTCAGTAGGAAAGCCAGAGAAGGGTGACCTTAGAATTCCATTTGTAATGATACCATGTGGAAGGTATTCTGCTTGTTCCTTCAGCTGTGTTCAGGTCCTCAAAAGAGATACACTGAACTCATGGTCTTGTGCAGGTACTTAAAGTAGAATTTGTTACTGAGTTTTACAAGAATGCAGAGATGTTAAGGCATTGAAATGACACATAGAATCTGAGAAAACCTAGAAAAATAGTTAGTCCCCCTTATCTTCATGTGACAAATTTCAATACCCCCAGGAGAAGCCTGAAATCTTGATAGTATGGGGCCCTGTGTACCAGCATAGATATTGAGACAGTTGATCTGATAAGGAAGATGGTGAGTAGGAGACTAGCAGGATAGCGCAGATATGCTAGACAAAGTGGTGGTTCACATCCCAGCTGGGCCCAAGCAGTAAGTGCAAGATTCCTTCACACTACTCAGAATGGCATGGAATTTAAAACTTATGAGCTTTTTATTTCTGTAATCGTCCTTTTAATATTCCTAGATCATAGTTGTCTACAGATCACTGAAACTAGAATATTAAACAGTGGACAAGGAGGAGGAGCTACTGTAATAACAAGTAGGAAATAGAACAATCAGAATAGGGTGGTTATGTTAAGAAACAAAGATATGGACACATACACAATGCATGAGGCCCAGGCTTCCTGAGATTTTTAAACTCTGGGGATTTTAGCTGGATTTTTATCTTCTTATTGGTCTTCACGGATCTTAGAGTAACCCATCCCTTTACTTGAGCTAGCCCTGTGCTCTGCTTCTTGAACTATGGAAACTTAATTAAAACCCTGTCCTTTCTAACTACCACCCATGTCAAATACCACAGTCTTTTCTGTGTCATGAATTAACTTAGTCAACAGTCATTCTTTCACCCACATACCCAGGAACCTGGATGTCTTACTTCATTCTTCTCTCTCTTCACTAACCCCCTCCACTCTCCCTCATTTTCAGGATTCATTTACCTCCTCCCCCCGCCCCTTTTTTTCCTTAATAGCTAGCTCTCAACATAGTATTAACTCTCTCCTGAAATATTAAGAGATCCTGGAAACTGTTTTACTCCCACCAATCTTGTTTCCTTATCAGTCCCCCACATTTTAATCAGGGTAATGGGACAAAATTATAATGATTTGTTTTTCTAGATTTGTTTTTCTATTTAAAGCTCTATTACAAGTTTCTTGCCCTCTTATACCTGTAAGAACCGAGTTCTACCTTTCCAGCTTTAGATCCAGGGCCTTGGATCTGAATGCCTTACCTATCTTTATTTTCTTAGGCATTTCAGACAGTCTTCAACTCTTCACTCAATGGTCGTTTTCTCCAGAAGGTTTTCTTCCACACGTGGTTGGACTCTTCTGTGCCGACTTGGCACTTTTCATTGTCTGCTCAGTAAATATCCTAATTTTCTAGCCTTTCACTAAGCTATCAGCCTGTTGGTGGTGAGATAATGAGGACTGGCTTATTTTGCATTCCAAGTCTGCAGCAGTGCCTGGAATATGCTAGCAACCAATAAACATTTGTTGAATAACGTACCTTAGACAGTGCGGTCTTTCAGACTTAAAGGGCTTCCCGAGGGCTCCAGCACTCTCTGTCTGACTCCACTTTGCTGCAGCAGGACTTTCAATGGCAGCTCGCTCACCTGCTAGGCCAAACCCTGTTTGTGGCCAGCACTGTGCCTATGAGGGTATTTGAACCCTGACTCAGAGGTGCTTAGAGGAATTCTCTGAAAAATAATATGAATCCATATGTGGTTTCCCTGGGAGCTGCTTTCACTAAATCCATCTGCTCCCCCCTCTAGTTTTATCTTAAAATACCTTCAATTTTCCCTTCCTGCAACTGAGCCCCTCAGCTGCTTATTATCTTTGTCCTGCTGTAAGAAAATCTGTTTTATTTTCCTTTCTTTCTTTTTTTTAAGAATGAATATTCTGATACCAACAGACCAGGCTGAGCAGCTGAGTCGGTTGGTTACAGGAAAACCAGAGTCACCCCAGGCACCAAACTGTTTATAGACTGAGGGAAAAAATAAATTTAAAAAGAACGTTTTCTTAACGTTACTATATTTAGTTTTGATTTGTTGGATAGAATACATCTTTAAACATCATCATAAGAAAATGAACACTTGGTGCGGATTTAGAGCTCCCACTTGAAAGGACTTCAAATGTGAGGAGCTGGCTCCTCTGGGGACCTTTCACGGCTCCGTCATTAGTGTCAAGTGGAGGAGCCCAGATCTCCCGTACATTTACAGCCTTTGTTCCTAAAGGATCAAAAGCAGGTTTACCTTGTACATATACTAGCTAGGAGCTTGCCACTTCCTCAGGAAGTGCCAGCTCTGTGTCTGAATTCAATTTGTGTTCAGAAACTGCCTGAAGCTGAATTTCAGGACACATCAGCACAGGACACGTCATTCTCATTATTCATGTGTGATGACGGAGGTAAAGTGGTAGGCAGAAAGAGCCTCCAGAATGTCCACATCCTGAAAGTCAGAGCTGGTGAATATATTATGTTAAGTGACAAACAGGAATTAAGGTAGCAATTGATCCTTGAATAGACAAAGCATACTGGATTACCCAGGTGGGCCTCATGTGTCCACATGCATTTTAAAAGCAGAAGAGGACAGAAGAAAAATTTTCAGAGATGTGACAAAGGTGGAGGAAGTGGGGCAGGAGCCAGAGAATACAGGCAACCTTTCTGATCTGGGAAATGCCTTCAGCTGACAGCCAGCAAGAACACATGGACTACAATTGCCAAGAGCTGAATTTTACCAATAATCTGAAGAAGGAAGCAGATGGATTCTTCCCTAGAGCCCAGAGACAACTGATGGCTTGATTTTAGTTCTGTGAAACTCATGCTGGGTTTGTGACCTACCAAACCATGAGAGGATGCATTTGTGTTGTTTGAAGCCACTAAGTTCTTGGAAACTCGTTATTCAAACGTAGAACAGTGATTCAATGATCTGTCAAAAGCGCTGATCACCTTATCCTTAATAGGTACAAAAATGCCTTCTGATTAGAACTCTGTAATCAAATTATCAAGGAGAGAAGAAGATGTGGAAATGTCATCGATGGTGAAAGAACAAGACAATATTTGAGACAGTAATTGGTTAAATGGCAAACCGTAGAGCATGAGAAGTTGCAAATGAATTCTGTTGAGTTTTGATTACAGTCTTAATGAACAGGTAGCAAGGAATGAGTTTCAGTTTCTTCTTTTTCCCCTCTTTTTTTATTTGTTTTTCTTAGACATCCATGACAGTATATTTTGACATGTTATACACACTTATTAGAGTATAACATTCTAATCAGGATCCCAGTTTTGCGGTTGTACATGATGTAGATTTTCATTGGTAGTGTATTCATATATATACGTAGGAAAGTTGAATTAGATTCATTCATTCTATTGTCTTTGCTGTTACCATCCCTTCTTCTTTTTTTTTTCATTCCTCTTTGTCTAATCCTTTGACCTTGTACCTCCCCTTGTTTTGTATTAGCTTCCAGATATCAGAGAGAATATTTGACCTTTGTTGTTTTGAAATTGGCTTATTTCACTTAGCATGATAGTCTCTAGATCCATCTATTTACCAGCAGAACTCATAAAGCCATTCCTTTTTATAGCCCAGTATTATTCCACTGTGTATATACACCATATTTTCTATAGGCATTCATCTGTTGAAGGGCACTAGATTGGTTTCATAGTTTAGCTATGGTGAATTGAGTTGCTGTAATCTTTAATGTGGCTGTGTCACTATAGTATGCTAATTTTAAATCCTTTGGGTATATACCCGGGTTTGTGATAACTAAATCAAATGGTTGTTCCATTTCAAGTTTTCTGAGGAACCTCCGTACTGCTTTACAGAGTGGTTGTACCAATTTGCAGTCCCACAAATGATGCATGAGTGTGCCTTTCCCCCCACATCCTTGCCAATATTTATTGTTACTTGTTTTCATAATTGTTGCCATTCTGACTGAAGTGAGTTGGAATCTCAGTGTAATTTTAATTAGCAATTCTCTAATTTCTAGAGATGTTGAACTTTTTTTATATATTTGTTTAATTCACATTTCCTCTTCTGTGAAGTGTCTGTTCACTTCCTTTGCTTGTTTATTGATTGGGCTATTTGTCTTTGTTTTGTTTTTTGTTTGTTTTTTCCTGGTGTTAAGTGATTGAGTCCTTTATATATCCTGGAGATTAGTGCTCTGGGGTGTAGGTGGTAAAGATATTCTCCCTTTCTGTAGGATGGAAGCTTTAGTTTCTTGATCTCAACTGTCTACTAGAGGCTGAGCACAGAGCTTGGAATCAGTCTCAAGAACATTCTTTATTTGTGGTATAGTGGCATCATATCATGAAGTTGAACATTTCATGACACTGAGTAGAGATTTAGGAAAAAAAAAAACAGTTGATGTTTTGGGGGGAATTATTAAGAGCCCAGTTGGATAGAGCAGGAAGTCATGTACAGGTTGGATGATTTGGAAACAGAAGTGAAGGGAACAAATTCATCAGTGTTTTACCACTGAAAACGTCTGTAACATCTTATGAAACATCAAGGGTAATGGACGTTTGCTGAAAGCCAGCCACAAAGTTGGAGTGAACCCTCCTGCTCCTGCTCCCCCATAACAATTTCTTTAGCTCAGCAGTGGACAAGGGCATGGTACTGAAAATGAGACGGAATCGAGAATATTCTCTTATGCACCTTTCTGTAATCCAACAGAAATGCAGCTTGAGTTGCAACAAGTTTATGAAATAATTGCATTTTGGTGTGTAAACCCCCTCAAACCAGGATGCAATGATGCCATTGAAAATCAAGAGAACTGCTCAGATGATGCATCATTCCAGCCAAAAGTGGGGGTATCTGAGGGACAGGAGAATTTATGGTGGACAAAGATAGCTCTTAGGACAGTTTCCAATGCTGCTGCTTCTCCAGAACTGATATGACTAAGGCAGAGAAAGGCCCCAGCCTATCAGAAATGACACCAGATGTTGCCCCTGATGCTCATTGACCCCCAGGCCTAATGGTAGATGCAGACCCTGCCTCTAATGTGTCTCCCGGCCTGGGGTTCCATAAAGCCAGGTTTCTGTGGAGCCAAAGGCTCAAGAAAGCCAGGTAGGGTATTGAGAAAAGCACCATCATTTCAGTATGAGGAGATGATTAGAAGTCCTATCATCAACAATTGTTAACATTGGGACTTTATATCACTTGACCAACTTCTCTAAAACTTTAGTTTCTTCATTTGTAAAATGGTACTGACACTAGTAATGTGCTCCTTTCAGAGTGAACATTTCTGTATTTTTGGTATAATTTCACTAACATCACATAAATCTTCAGCAAAATGTTTTGTGTTATAAAGAGTTAAGTGTTGTTATAGCAATGAGTATTATATTTAGTCTGTGGGGACTGCCACAACAAAACATGTGAACTGGTGGCATAAACAACAGAAGTTTATTCTTCACACTTCTGGAGGCTGGAAGTCTAGGATCAAGATTTATTTGCAGGGTTTGTTTCTTCTGCAGCCTCCCTCCTTGGCTTGGAACTGACCTCAAGTGACTTTCCCTCTGTGTAGATGTGTCCAAATTTTCATTTCTTACAAGGACATGAGTCACGTTCGAATGTGATTCACTCTAATAATTTCACTTTAACTTACCTCTTTGAAAATGCTTCCTCCAAATACAGTCACATTCAGAGGTACAAGGGGTTGGGTCTTTAACATATGAATTTGGGGAACACAATTCCACCCACAACAATTACTATTACTATGGTTATTATTTATCCCAACTCAGTAGTTAAAATACTATATTTGTATTATGAAAGGCATAATTGCCCTCTATAAATAAAACTTCATAAAAATGTGAATGTCTATTTTAGGTTCCTTTTAGACCTTAGGGTCACAATGTTACTACTTCTCAGGGACAATAGCAAGAAAGTAGCCTGGTGCCAGTGACTTCCCTTTGCTCAAATAACCACAGAATTAGTGCCTTGGCCTGTGTGGTCTTTGACACCTTGATCATAAAAAAAACTGTCCTTAAATTATAACCTCATTTTTCATTTTTGTGCAATGTAAGGGCATCCAGTGTAGCAACTTTTTTTTGTAGCAGCGCTAAATTCCATGTGGGAACACACACACACACACACACACATACACACACATGCACAGAAATAAAGAGAGAGAGAGCACACACGAGCATCGTCATGCTTAGTTGATATTTTCTCCCCAAAACTTGAAACTGTATTTTCTCATTAGAGCCTCTCTCTTGCTAGGCATGGAGAGTACACTGGTATTTTAGGAAGAAGGCCTGTATCCCAAATTCCCAGTGGTCCCGTTTAAATCCAGGCTTTAGACAAGCAAAGATATGGACAGTGAGCAGCATTTATCCCAGGGAAACTGATCAAGAAAGAGAAGCCACCTGGATTAAATAAGTCAAGGAAACCTGCATACTCAGAACCATGATTTGATATGCTAATCACTACAGAAGCATGTTTTATTGGTCCATTTAATTTGGTCTGGGGAGAAATTTCCCATAAGGATTTGGGGATTTTGCAGACCTAAGGCACTAACATACAAAGCAAAGTTGGATTTTGCTATATTAGCTGCCCCTGTGGAATCAGTTCATCAAGGCTCCTAATAACTAAAGCAATGGCTTTCAAACTTTAATGTCTTTAAGAATTATCTGGAGAGCTTGTTAAAATGCTACAGGCTCAGGAGATTCTGATTCATTCAGTCTTGAGTGGGATCCAGAAATCTGTACTGTATTAAGCCTCCTATACCACTCTAGGCAATTTTAATTTTTCATATGAACACTCATAGAGTGTTTATTATATGTCAGACACTGTTATAAGCATTTTATAAATATTAACTTATTTGAAGTCATAAACCCCAGTGTTTTTGTGTTAGTATTTTACAGGAATGAAATTAAGGCAGAATTTCTTACGCAAGTACAGCACTAGTAGGTGGCAAGGCTGAGAGCTGAACCCAGGCAATTTTGTTCCAGAATCCATTCTTTTGGCCACTATGTTATGCTTCCTCCTTATTTTGATATGAGTTTTCCACTAGTTACACTTTGATAATTCTTTAATAAAATTAAAGAATTTCACATAGGTATAATCACTGACCCTGTATAAAAATGGTTCCTATAAATCAATATACCGTTTTTGAAGAAAGGAAAACACAAACATTCATTAAATATCTACTTTATACCAAGGGCTCTGATAACTAGACAGTGTTGAAAGATATTGTAAGAGAAATAATTTTGAAATCCCAGAATCTTAGCTGACAGTTTACAACTTCACTGAGTCTCTTTGGCTGAACCGACTCAATCAAGAAAACAAATGAAAGTCAAGCTTTCTATGTTTTCAGATGTCCAACTGCTGCTAGGTACAAGCACAGGGTTCATCCAGTGCATGATTTCTTAATTTGCCCCCATTTTTCTTTCTTTTAAATAATTTGTAATTGGGAAAAACCTTCAAAATTGCAAAGATATTTAAAAAAAGAGTGCAATGGAACTTCAATAGCTTTTACCCAGAATTACTCACTATTCATATTTTTATCCCATTAGGTCCCAAATTTGAATTGTCTCTCTCTCTCTCTCACTGTTTCTCTTTCTGCCTACATGATACACACATAAGTTTTTAGAACTGTTAGTTTAATAAGCATTTCTTCATAAGGGAGGTGTGGGCATTTTATCCAAGATAGTTCAAATAAGTATCAAAGTGATTGGACATAATACATTCACTTGCTAGTCGTTTTTCAGAACTATAGAAGCCCTAGTGATAGTTAGTTGCAAATATACTGATCTGGAAGATCCAAGGAGGTTTGTTGGTGCTTTATACAGGCTGGAACATTGGAAGGGATGGCTCAGAGACTGGGTTTGCCCATATTCCTTGACTGAATGTCACATATGACCTCTATAATATGATGCTTTTAGTATACTTGAATTTCTTATTCACAGGATATCCAGGGATTTCAGAGAATAAGTGATTAGAAATCTGTGGCCATATTTAATCTTCATATTTTCTCTATCTATTCTATAATGATGAGCTCACTGTCATCTGGTGTGGTCATGTTCTAGGCTGTACAACAGAGAGAAGGGTAGAAGTGTGGAGAATGAGAATATAGATTTCTTGACTCTGAGGAGAATTTCTGTAGCCAAAAAGTAGAAAGTAGTTAAAGTTGATCTTTGCTGTTCTCCAAATATTTTTGCTTTGAATTGTTCTGTGAGGTGGGGATTTAGGCAAATATGTTGAATAATTGAATTTAGTTCTAGGAAACAACTCCTGCTCTGTCTACGAAATTCCTAAGTCATTGTTTCTCACATTGCTAAAATTGTGCATCATATTGACCATTTTTACTGTTATCAGAGTCCCTCAAAGAAATTTTTACGTACTTTTAACTTTAACTCTATCTCATTTAATTTTTTAAATAAACTTTAATCATTATTATGAATAGGAAGCCATTATCACTTAACGTAAGTATAGATACCTCTGAAAATGAAACTGGGAACTAAATATTGTTATTTTGTTCTAGCAAGTGACACATAATCTTGTTAAAAATAAAAAATGAAAACAAACAAGCATTGTAGATAAATTATTACCAAATCAAGAAATTTCTCCTGATTTATAAAAGGCTTGAAAGATAAGTGAAAATAAATAATTTAGTATGCAAATTAGGGTTACACTGTGCTCTGCATGAGAATCACATAACATCATTTCCTGTACCCATCATGGCACCATGCATTTGGGACTTTATCAGCTAGATTTTGCAATGTAAAACCACTCTGAAGTCTAGCAGTGTAAAATAGCTATCCTTGAGTTCCTAACAAATTTATAGGTCCTTAGTTCATCCTGTGTCTGGTTGGACAGCTCCCCAAGGCTCTACACTCTATCACCTAGGCTCACCATATAAATATGAATGGGCTCATATAGCATGTCTCACATATGAGACAGTTGGCCTTTAGATATGGTTAAGCTCCATTGTCATGTGGTCACTGATCCTGAAGGGGATTAGCTGAGATTTGCTCACATGATCCTAGCAACCAAAGAAGGTGAGAGTCTGGACCTGAAATTATTCCTATCATATTCTATTGTTTAAAATAAGTTCTGATTCAATGGGTAGAGAAGTGCTTTCTACTTTTTAATAGTATTAGGGGCAAAAAGCTGTGGTCATGTAAAATTCTCCAAGGGGCATGCCTTTTCTTAGAAATTATATTTCAGAAGAGACATATAGAGAAAGCACACTGTTTACCAGAATAAAGCTTTAACTTCAAGCCCAGAACTGGGTGAAATCATATAGGAACATTAAAAAAATACTTTTATTTCTTTAGTAGTAAGACATAGAATGGCATTTTCAAGTTGTACTTCATGACAAATTTGTGTTGTGTTTGGTATTAAAAAGTATTATGCAAACAAATATGCAATGCAAAACAATAAGAAAATGCTATAATACAGAAACTATTCTGAAAATTCACAAAGTTTGTGTGAATATGTAAAAGTCAGTGAATAAGTTTTCTCAGCGTTTTCCAAACTGACCCAGAATATTTTGGTCATGGACCTTCCAAATTTCACTCAACAAATATTATTCTATTCCTATTTTGTGCCAGATCCTCTGTTAAATCTTGGGACTTGGTCATTGAACAAAGCACATGTAGGTTCCACCCTCAAAAATCATCAAATACAGTGAGCTGTATATTACCCAAATGACTATGCATCAATAATCATACACATAAGAACTGAAACATTATAAAGAAAGCATACTGAGTAGTGTATAAGTATCCTATAACATTCAGAGACCTAATTTAATCAAGACAGGCAGGTAGATGAGAAAAAAAAGAAAACTTGTATAAACCACAAGGTACCTGTAGTCATCAAAAATAAGATGGGAACATAGTTTGTGAAAATGTTGGGCTATCTATGCTAACCAGTGTAAGATCTGCTAGTCACATGTGATTTTTAAAATTTAAATAATTTAAAAGTTAAATAAATATAGAAGTCCAGGGCCTCTCTGCTCTAATCAAATTACAGTTTCTCAGTACCTAAAGGTCACTATGGTACTATAGAAAATCATACAAAATAAAAATCTTTCCATTTCTATAGAAAATTCTTTTAGGTCACCTTGCCCATGGGGCTGGGGCTGTGGCTTAGTGGTAGAGCGCTTGCCTTCCACATGTGAGGCACTATGGGTTTGATCCTCAGTACCACATAAAAATAGATAAAGATACTGTGTCTATCTACAACTAAAAAAATGATAATAAAATAAAAAATTTTAAAAAGATAGCCTTGCCCATGCTCAAGGCTTAGCAAAAACTAAGACCCATCAACCAAGTCCATATAGTGGCCTGTTTTTTTCACCATCTGCAAGTTAAGAATATTTGAAACATTTTGAAAGGGCTTGAGGAAGAAGGAAGGAGAGAAAGGGAAAGAAAGAGTGAAGGAGGAGGAAATAAGATAAAAAGGGAGGGAGAAAAGAAGGGAGCAGCAGGACAATTTAATGGTTCGTATGTGGTCTGAGAAATAGAATGTTTACTCTGTGTTTCTTCATAGAGAAAGTTTGTGACATCCTGGGGTTTGCATCCTCCTTCTTGCTTGTCCTTCCAAGGCAGTATTAGTAGCTTGGGTTTGCTGCCTGCTTAGAAAGCTGCATTTGACACTGCTTGGTGACCAGCAAAACATCATTCTGCCATTCCATGGTTCGGAGTTGTTGCTAAGCAGCCACCATCAAGGCTAGGGAGTTCAGTTTTGAGCCATGGCATCTAGTGGAGCTGTGAAGACAGTTGTGGCTAATGGAAGATAAGTGAAAGTAATGGCTGTCATTTGGGGTTCCAGGTGATGGGATACTGGCTGATGACTCACGACAATCTCTTTTTCCTTTTTCTGCCAGTTGGAAAATGTTATGCTCAACACTCTAGCCTACACCTGATACCTGATCAATAGTTCTCAGATTTATAAACACATACTCATTAATTTCTATTGTGCCCCATTGGCCATAATTATACTAAAAATATTTGTACTGGAAAAGATATATAACAAAAGCTGTATTACAGAATAACTATTTTGGGGGCCTATATGTCTTAGAAATTAGTAGCTAGGAAAAAAATTACCACTTGAAGGTTCTAGGGGCAAAATATCAGTAATCAAATTCATTCAGGGAATATATCCTAAGTCCCCAAAGCAGATGTGACTAAGAAGTAAATTAATCAGTCAGGTTTACCAATTAACCAAAATTCTAATGGTCTTCATTTTAATAGATTGCTATGATTAACCCTGACATAATTTCAGTTCATAAATGGGTAATCAAGATAAATGACATCTTGAAGAGATACAATAAAACAAAGATCCAAGCCAATGCAATACAATACAATACACACACACACACACACACACACATACACACATACACACACACATAAAATTTAGCTAATTCAACCAGGATACTATTTATTATTGTTAATTATGGGATCTTCCATATATAAAACTTGTCTCATTTGTGATATCACTTAAATCTCACAATAACCAAGAGGCAAATAAATCACATTTATTTAAGTTTTATTTAAATTAAAGATATTTGAGCACTTAATATTAAAGCATTTAATAATCATGAACCTCCTCCTTCAAGTCCTGAAAATCATGAAATGCCTTGCCAACCCCAGCTTTTTGCTAGAGCAGTGTATGCAACATTATTAAATGTTATGTTATATTTGGCTAATATGTGATTTACTTTCTTCAATGGTTTTGGAGGGGATAATAAGCAATTGTTTTTAAAAAAAAAAGAAAAAAAGAAAAATTGAAAACTGCACTATAAACTAAAAAATAAATAAATAAAAGAGTGTTCAGCAAGGTAGACAACTACAATGTAAATGCTAATTAAAGTTCAAGGTCAATCTGGAGGGAGAATACTTAAAATCATTCACAGAACTCTGTTCAGGGTGCTCTGTATGTATGCTTCTCAATAACTTCAATCAATGTTGAAAGAAATTTTTTAAAAATATAATTTATGAACAATTTAAATCTGAAAGAGCAGGTGATTTGGGATGAATGTTGGAATGAATATTCAGAATCAAAAGACTGATGTGTCACATCAAAACTAACAACATGGAATCTAACAGGTTGACTTTCTGTGTTCTAAAACACATTTATAAAATACATGTGCAAGAAGACATGGAGTAGCAGAAGCTCAACAAATGTTTAAACAAAATTTCAAATTACATTTGAGACTCTTAAATTGAAAACATATGCCTAAGAGTGCCATTCATAATGGAATACTGCATATTTTCTAGTATCCAGCTGATTATTTGTGCAAATACCTCTTGTACACACCGGAGTATCCATGTCTTCAGATATGCATTTCTTCAGCAAATCAGATGTATACTACAAGGCATGATGTTGACCCTCTCATATTCTATTTTTAGTGTAATAAATTAATTCGCTTTCTCTTTGTTATCTCTGTTTTGCTCTCTTTCTCATGTACTTTGTACAACCATGGGAAGAGTAGAGTGTTGCCGTCTTAGATAAGAATAAACCTACTCTCCTTATCATTCTATGAGGTAAAATGAATCGAACTCTGAACAAGAGCTGCTCCTCCTACTTGTAACCTACTAAAAGGGAGTTGGGACCATCTCACATGACTAGAAATTCTGTTCTCTCAGTTGCTGGCACTCTAGTAAATTTAATCATAGCTCCTGATAGTTGGTGTCATTTGACTTGTTGCTTTTCAGTCTTGTCACTTGAAACAGGGTGTTCTCAGGTTGTTTCTTCTGACCACTCAACTCCAATCTATTCATGGTCATCTTGGGTAAGAGGCCTGCCCAGATTTCTGCACTGGAAGCAGTCTTTCTGTCCTGCAGAATTACAATATTCATAACTACTTGTTGGTATTTAGTAGTGCCTGATAGCAGTATAAAATAGTTCAATGAAGACAGCATTAGATTCAGCACATAAAGCCCACTTCTGACTAGAATGAGCATGTAACCGCAGATCCCCAACTGAGTATATTACTCTAATTTGTAGTAGGAAATGCTGATACTAGATTGTTGGGTTTTTTAAGTTTTTTAATCTTATTTGTTTTTTTTTTAGTTATACAGGACAGTAGATTATATTTGACATATTTCTACAAACATGGAGTATATCTTATTTTAATTAGGATCCCAGTCTTGTGAATGTACATAATGGTGGGATTCATTGTTGTGTGTTCATATATGTACATAGGAAAGTTGTCAGATTCATTCCACTGTCTTCCTTATTCCTATCCCCCCTCCCTTGTCTTCATTCCCCTATGTCTAATACATTGAACTTCTATTCTACCCCTCTCCTTTGTTGTGTGTTAACATCCACATATCAGAGAGAACATTCAAACTTAGGTTTATGGGGATTGGCTTATTTCACTTAGCATGATAGTCTCCAGATCTATCCATTTACCAGAAAATGCCATAAGTTCATTCTTCTTTATGGCTGAGTAATATTTAACTGTGTATATATACCTCATTCTCTTTATTGAAGGACACCTAGGTTGGTTCCATAGCTTAGCTACTGTGAATTATCTGTTATAAACACTGATGTGGCTTCATCACTGTACTAGGCTAATTTCAACTCCTTTGGATATATACTGAGGATCTGAATAACTGAGTCCAATGGTGGTTCCATTTCTAGTTTTTTGAGGAACTTCCATACTGCTCTTTAGAATGCTTGTGCCAATTTGCATTCCCACCAGTGTCTGAGTGTACCCATTTCCCCGTATCCTCATGAACATTTATTGTTTCTTGTGTTCTTTATTGTTACCATTCTGACTGGAATGAGATTAAAATCTCAGTGTAGTTTTTCTTTGCATTCATTTCTCTAATTGCTAGAGGTGTTGAATACTTTTTTTATATATTTGTTGACTGATCATATTTCTTCTTCTGTGAAGTGCCTTTTCAGTTCCGTTGCCCAATTATTGATTGGGTTATTTGTTTCAAAATTAATTTTAAAATGTTCTCTTCTATTCTCTACCAGATAAAATGTAGAATTATACTTGTTCCCTAAAATTTGGGCAGGATTTACCCATGAAGCCATTTGAACCTGTCATTTTTTATTTAATTATTATTTAATTTATATTAATATATGGCTACCTAGGTATCTATTTCTTCTTAATGATCTTTGACAGTTTTTAATCTTCCAGGAATTTTTAATTATATCTAAGTTTTCAGGTTTTGCATAAAGTTGTTTATAATGATGCTTTGTTATTCCTTTAATATCTGAAAGATCTTTCCTTTCTGATATTGGAGATTTGTTGCTGCTCTCTTTTCTTTTGAATGTTTTTGTCTTGATCTTTAGAGTGAATAATCTTTTGGCCTTATTTTCTCTACTGTGCCACTTTTCTGTTTGGTTAATTTTGCTCTTGTCATTAATAGTCCCTTCATCCTACTTACTTTGGTTTACACTGCCCTTCTTTTCCTACATATTGTACGTGTCACTTAAGCCTGTGTTTTTTTGCACTAAATCCTAATTTGATTGTAACCTGAAAATTTTCATGTGTATTAATTTTCCTATTTTAATTTAGTGAAAAATATTTATTCTTTAACATATAATTGTTATATATATGATTAATATATACGTATAACATATTGCATATAACATATGATTTATTCTTTAACATATAATTGCTCAGAATTGTGTTATTCACTTTCCAATATTTGTGATTTCTTCCTCCATGTATCCTAACGTAAATGTTGATTGATTTAGTTTCATTTCTTTCCCTTAGAAAACATACTTTATCATTCCAATAGTTTGAAAATTTTTCATAGTGTTTTCGTGGTTTAGTTGATACTCTCTCTTGGTCACACTTCATGTGCACTTGATGCTGTGTGCAGATGTTGTGGTTGGTTTTATATGATCAGGTCAGTGAACTTGAGAATGTTGTTCAGATTTTCTGGATTTTTAACAAAATTTTTTCTATTTGCACTATCAAATGGTGAAAGATGGTGTTAATCTCCAAGCATGACTGTGAAGTTGTCTAGTTTCTCCCTTTATGTCTTCTATTTTTCCCCTTATTTTAAGCCTTGGTCATGAGATGTATAAATATGTATGATTATTGCTTATTTTATCTTTTATACTTAGAAATGCCTCTGTATGCTTGGTAAAATTGATTGTTTTGAAGTCCACTTTTTCTAGTACAAACATTGCTTCTTTCCGCTTCGTATGCTTTGTGATGTATACCCTATATTTTTCAATTCCTGGACCCTCAACTTACCTGCCTTCATATTTAACATGCATGTCTTTTCAATACATATATTGAGAACTAGCTCTTTTATAATGTCTAGCATTATCTTTCCTTTTAGAGTGTTTAGTCCATTGACATTTACTGTAACATTTACATGTTTATATTTAGTTCTGATTTAGTTATTTATGATGATCTGGTCTCTGGTTTTGGTCTTATGATCATCTCTCTTTCCTATTATCTTGTCAATTATTGGATTATATTTTTAGAATGCAGATTATTCATTCACTAGCTTTTTGGTTATATGTCTTTGCTATCATTTTAGGTGGCTTCTGTATTTATTATAATTTACATCACTAAATCCAAACCATACAGAACTTAGAATTCATTTGTACCATTCTGTGTGAGATATAAAGAAATGTTCCAAACATACAATAGGTCCATTTACCCCTACTATCTTTTGTATTAGAGTTGATATTTGCATTAATCTATACACAATGTAAAACCCACGAAATAATGTTTTAACTGTGTCCTTATGGATTAGGACATTTTAAAGAAATTAAGAGAAAGTAGTTTTTGTGATTCATCTACACTTTTAACATTTCTTATGCTATTTAATCATTCCTAAACTCCAGACTTTTATGAGATAGAATTTCCTAATTTACCTTTAGTCTTATGATCATTCTTGTTTAGTTTTATGGGCATTTTTTTTTTTTTGTAGTGTAGTTCAGAAGGAAATAAATTTCTTTGGTTTTCTTTAACAGAAAATGTATTTATTTTATATTATTCTTGGAGCATTTTTCACTGCATTTTAAATTATGAAGTCACTTTTTTTTATTATCTATACTCTCTTGCTGTAAGGATTTTTCTCCCACTGTCTTTTGATCTCTGTGGTTTCTGCTGAGAAGTCTGTGTTTGTTCAAATTGTTGTTCCTCTACGTTACGTATTATTTTCACTGAGTACTTTAAAATTTTCTCTGGCTTTGAAAAATTCGAGTGTGATTATCTACAAAATATCTCCTGAACATATCCTACTTGGAGTGTGCTGAGTTGTTAATGTTAACATCTTGTTCATTTCATAAAAAAATGGTTGTTATAGTCATTATTTTCTAAGCAGCTCTTCTGCCCCTTTTTATTTCTTCTCCTGGGAGCCCAATTACCCATCTTAGAAGTTTTGACGTTATCCTATACATCTTCTGGGCTCTGTTCATTTTTTTCCTCCTCTCTTTTTATTTAATGAAATGTACTGATAGGCTGCACATTCACTGGTTCTTTTCTCTGTCATCTCCATCCTATTAAGTTAATCCAATGATTTGATTTCAGATGTTTATTTCAGTATTAACAGTTTGCTTGATGATTTTTGCATCGTCGGTACCTTTGCTGAGATGTCCTATTTTCATTCGTTATAAGTGTGAAGTTTCATTTACTTTGCAGAATATAGCTGCATGAGCTGCTTTACCATCCTCTTATAATTCTAACTTCTTAGCCATTCACATGTTGATTTTCTTTTACCTTGGGTTTGGGACATTCTTGTTCTTCCTACACTGAGTCATTTTGGATTGCATCATGGACATTCTAAGTGTTATGCCATGCGCATCTGGATTCGGTTCTGTTTTCTCCCCCATGGATTGACAATGCTTTTGATATTAGCAGGCAATGTCTTTGTTTATTCTTGGACTACAGACTGCTCCACTTTCACTCAGTTCATGAATTGTCTGTCCACTGGTTGGCCAGGAACTTGAGCGGAGTTTATGGAAAAATCTCTCTGGATGTCTCCTTTTTGCTGCTTACTCTTGGACATCTCTTATTACCCTGGAACTCTCTCATCTGCTTCTTTTGACTAGAAATCATTTTAAACCTATCTTCAGGAAAACTGCAACTACCCTGAGGGTAAATTGCCAATAAAATGGAGATTTTACTCTATGGTAGATTCTCATTTTGATTCCCTTTACGAAACTGTCTGCTTTCTTCATCCTCCAGAACTGTTAGCTTCATATTTGATATAGCATTTAAAGCTGTTATGTCTGAGAATTCATTTTTTAAAGCTCATTCTGTAATCTCAAACACACAAACTTCATATTCATTAATTTTTGAATAACTGAAGTGATACTATGTTAACCTTCAAATGAATGATACAGATTTTAATAAATTTTGTCAAATGCATTAAAAAGCATTTTGAAAAAGAACAGTAACAATGGCTCTTTCATGAAATTTTTATTTATATATCAATCTTATTAAATATGTTAGTTGATTTCTATGTACTTATTGAAAAGCTCAGGACTAAATTTTTCAGGTAATTTATTCCTGTACATCTTTGGGGAAAAAGGTTTCAGCTTGGTTGCCTCTAAAGCACAGTTCATTCACATTTAATTATCTTAAGAATAGGACACTTATAACATTAATCCACAAAGCTGAATTTATAATTTGTTAGAGATGGCAACTTTGAAGTTGACATTTCTTTTATATCAATGAGATTGCAGCTACAGATGAAGGGCAAATGGCAAATTATGCAAAATAAAAGTTTAATCATGAGAGAAAACTTCAGTTGAATATTTCTGTTTGATTAATAATCTATAAGCAGATACCATCTAATTTAAATTTATACAAAAGCATACTGCTATTGAAAAATTGCTACCATTTAACAGTGACATCAATCCATGTTCCCTTCCCCCATCCTCCATCCTCTGTGTGTAACCAACTATTGTAGTCACTTGATTGTAAACTGACCTTTTTAGAATTAATGTCTGGAGAATAGAAACCAAAAAAAAAAAAAAAAAGCTCTATTTTAACTATCCCATTTATACCCATTCACCTACTTTTTATCTCTAAATCCTTTATTGATCCTTATGAGGACAGAATCATTATTCAATTTTATCCCAGTTACCTAGTTAAAAGAGAAAAGTTATCAAAATCTTGAATTTTGGCTTATACTCACTGGAAATGTTCAGGTTTGCCAAAGATGACCTTAAGTTTGTGAGTAGAATTGCAAATAAAACCTAGTCATGTAAAATAAGTTCCAAGGAAGTGCAATGAATTTCACTTTTGCCATTATCTGGACTTCAAAATGTTATTAAAATGTCCTAAGATTGCTTTAGTTGTTGAGGGGTAGTGATGGGGAACTCTTTTTCTTTCTTTCTTTTTTTTTTTTTTTGGCTGACCTATTACTCTTGTAATAGCAACACAAACACTGACTATCCACATATAAACAGATGATTAAAAGCAATTCTTCCCCATTAAATACTTTCAAGCCTGGGATATATTACCAAAATCTGTAATGTAGATAAATACTTTAAACAAATTGCTATTAAAATTGATCATACTGCTCAGATTACATAGGAAGTTACTGAGGGAAAAGAGGGATTTATTATTTGGGTTAATGAACATTACATGGCGATTTAGATCTAATTTTAAGCACTTATGTAATACTAATTGTACAACTTTAGACAACTGATTTGACCTCTGTTGCTTCAGCTGTGAGATTAGATTTCATTGTATTAAATCACCTATCAGTTTCCTTTATTTTTTTAAAAAAATTATATTTGCATTTATATCACCCCTGAATATAAGTAGGAATTTTTTAAGTCTAAATGAAAGTCTGCTTATTGGTAGGTTAGAGGACTCTAAGAAATGACAACCATTGTCACTGTATTTGTTTTAAGAGCTCAAGAAATTATTAGACATAGCTCTGTGCTGAAGGAGCTATTATTAAAGAATAACAAAGTTATATGTATAAACCAACATCGTGTACTTTTCCAAAGTGAATACATCTCTTGCACAGATTTTAAAAGATATTATAATCAAATTTGCATCATATTAAATAATTCAGTTCAACCCCATAGTTTCTGTTCATCTTTACTTTCATGTCTACTAAGATAGATTATGTCACTCAATATTCAAAAACTTCATTTAAAAATACTTTTTTCTAGTTTGTCTAATTGCTCTTTTGAGATATATAAATTTTGGCTTTTTTTCTTTCTTCTCTTTCATGTAAAGTTGCTGATTTTGTGATACTGTGGTTTTATGAAAGAAAAAGATCATCTTCCTCCCAGGAAAAAATTCTATGTGAGAAAAAAATGCATATTAGCAAAGTAACAGTTCTTCCTGGACCACTCCTGGCAAAGCCTTGGGGTACATACCACAGTTCCTTTGGGGGAACTCAGAGCTGTGCAAATTGCTTTTATCAGATTTGCTAGGGATTCAGTTTCCTGAAAAAGTCAGTTAGTTACTGGTCATTTAAAATTACATGACAACAAATATACTTAAAGCATATGCTTAATTTCTTTGGAACAATTTCCAAAATACATGATTTTTATTTAGATAACTTAAAAGTAAATCATTTAAGGGAGCTGAAGAGTATTGACTTTTGATGCACATTGACATTTGTCCTCAGAGAGTTAATGCACTTGCCATTTTACCTGAAGTGTTTCAGAGTCATATTTCCCTTTATTCTTGTCAACATGCTAGATATGCTCAATATAATAAATAAATATAACTGGATGTAAATTTTGACATCTCAGAGTTCAGTATGTTCTTTTGGAGGAAAAAGTCAATGTTTGAATCAAAATTCCACCGTCAAGATGTAGCCTGTCATCTGATATTTTCTACAGTTAGTGACAAGGATACCATATTGTCTGCAAATTATGACCTGGAATAAGCACACAAAAGAAGGAATCCAATTTTAACTCTGACAGTGGCAGTGACTAGGAAAATAGAACAGATCTGTTTCCACAGTTTTCTCTGCTCTCCCCGGTGTCTGAAAAGACAGGTAAGATAGGATGTCAGCTCATGCTCCTGTGTAACATTTGGGCAAAACAAAGCTTGGCTGGAAGAGGTTGGTCTCCCCTTGGCTGTTGTTTTTCTTTGGATTTCCTGACAGCTATGACCGTGTAAGCCTAAGCACAGAGAAAAGGAGATAAACTGTCAGTCCCGCTATGTGCAAAGCTGGCACATTTTAAAAACAGTGTTTTGAGCAAGATAAATCTTAACCTTTTTAGAGCAGTGATGTTTCTTCATCAGAATTTGGATCTATGAACAAATTTGATCCACTGCCAAGATATGGGATAAGCACAGCATTTATTTATTCTGTAAGGTAAAATATTTACGACATGATTTGTATCAGGAGGCACTCACTCAGTAACAATCTTTGTAGACTGTATATACGTGGTGCAGAGAGATCTATGCGAAACTTACACTAAGATAAACCCCTATGTGTTTAGTTCTTAAGGAAGGCATCCATTTCAACTGAATGCCAAATAAGAACATGCATTATTAAGATTTACTTTATAAAAGTAGAGAGGTAAGTGCAGCTTTGGTTAGTGGAGAAAACACTAAGGTGAGACCACCTGTAATCTGAATAAATGTCCTTTGTAGCTGTTTTATTTGAAGATTTTGAGGCAGTGTGATCTTTCGGTCTGTCCAGATCCCCTCTTAAGCAAATGGGTATGCTGCGACTAGACTGCAAGTTTTAAGTCTGGTGGTGATAGCAGACTCTCAGTGTTACTCTCCTGCAAGGGTAGGGCTGACCATCTTAGAGCTCCTCTATTGTTTTGTCTTACCAGCATAGCGCTCAGAAACTTTAGTCTTCTAGTCATCGATCTGAAAATAATGAATCTTAGACTTTGTTAGCTGAAAAATCGCCGAACTTCTGATTCAAAATCAGCCTGCCTAACTACAACTCTTAAACCTGTCATAGCTTTGAAGATACCACAGGAACTTTTTCACCCTTAACTCTTTGGCAACTCTGCACAGCAGAACAGTGCTAGACTGAGCTGGTCAGCCATGGTAGCCCTGTTCTTTCAGGGTAATTGCTATCATGATTCACAATCATTGTCTCTTTCTTTTAAGGAAAATCACTCACATTTATCCTGCCTCATTCACCTTCAGTACCATAACTTAAGTCCATGTCTCTTTCATTTCACGATCCTATCTCTGTCTGGGCCTTCTTACCATTACCTTGCTTTCATCCAATCTGCCATTATCACTATGATGGCCCACTTTACTTTTCATCATATCATTTGTTTTTCGAAAGCAAAGTAACGACCTCTTTCCTACCATGTTGTAAAAGCTCCTGTAGGAGAATATTACAGTCATTTAAAATACCAGTCTCCAATTTCCTCTGTCATACTTACCTGACATTAATTCCTTTTTCAATTGCATTTATTCTAATTTTAAATGCTTATTATTACTTAATAAATGACTTCAGGACCTGCTGCTGATTTTTAATAACTTGATATTTCAGAAGAGTTTGATAGACATTTTCATGATGTCAGAAGACAATATGAAGATGGGTAGATGGTAATAAAGTTACAGAGAAAAGTAATCTTCAATACCCACCTCTTCTTCGGGGGTGGGTGGTAAAGAAATTCAAGAATGGCCTTTTTCAGTAAATTATTGGCATGCTTTTGTTGGTTGTATTCAGTGCCTGGGATGCCAGAGTTTATGTAATTTAATGTTGATAAAAAGCTTTGCATTGTTTCTCTCATTTTGGAGATAAGAAGAGAAAGAGATTATCTTGTAATTTTTCTAAGAAGACAATTTCTGAGCAGGAAGGTCAAAATTCTAAACTATTCTATCACCTTATGCAGTTTCTCTGGATTTTTAAAAATTATTTATGACCTTCCTATGGTAAACATTTTCATAGTTGTGCATGATTTGCAGTCTTCTCCTATCTGATTCTGTCCATGCTAAGCAGATAAACATCTTCCTCTAAAATTTAACAGAAGAACTTGGAGAATTTGAGAATTTATCTTATTTTTTTCAGTGAATAAACAGATAAGCAGAATAGAAAGGAAGAAGTGAGAGGAAAAAAAATTATGTGAGAATTTTTTTTTAGCCTACCATAGTTTGGATCCTGAATATATTTAAGGGCCCATGGGTTAAAGACTTGGTACCCAGGGAAAATTGGGAGGAGTGGAACCTATGGGAAATGGAGCCTAATGGAAGGACCTGTGGTCATTGGAGGCATGCCCTCAAAGGGAATCTGTGGATACCTGGTATCTTCTTCTTGTATTTTTTTTTCTTCTGGGTCATGAGGTGAGCAGTTTATTCAACATAGCCTCTCCTATATTGCCATCTACCATACCAACTAGAGGTCTGAAAGCAATGGATCCATTTCTTCTTAGAGTGTAACCTCTAAAATTATAAGCCCGATTAAGTTTTCTCTCTTTATAAGCTTGTTATCTCAGTTATTTTGTTACAGTAATGGAATGCTAACATATTGCCTATTATCAAACTATGAACTATTCCTACCAAGAACATTTCCACTTTGTTATCAAAGCAATTTTACTAAGTAATTAAAGTAACGGGAAATTTTGTTGTGTCTCTTAAACTGAAAATTTATAGAACACTTATTTTGTGATAGGGTAATTTGCTCATCACTTTCCCAGCATCACTATGAATGGAAAATATTATGCATCCTTTGTAGGATTGGCAACTAAACTCTGACAAGCATCTGATCAAAATTTAAATAAAGATTCAAATGCATATAATCATCATTTCAAAGTTTAGTATCTTCATTTTAAATATTACTTGACATTGCAACTCTAAAATTCCTGAGGTAGAGTTCTTTGATATTCAGATGAAGATTTTTAACCTAAATTTAAACTGACATAGAAATTAATAAAAATATTAATATTTATTAATTATTGTTAATAATTAAAGTATTGCTATTGATTGAGGCTAACAAAATTGAAATTTTGATTGTCTATTAGTGTTTTCTTTTCTTTTTTTTTTATTTTTTATTGTTGGTTGTTCAAAACATTACAAATTTCTTGACATATCATATTCCAGACTTTGATTCAAGTGGGTTATGAACTCCCACCTTCACCCCATACACAGATTGCAGAATCACATCAGTTACACTTAGTTTTTAAACAACACTGACAAGAATTGGAGGTAGAATTTTTTTTTTTTTGATACTGGCTATTGAACCAGGTACTTTACTACTGAACTGTATTCCTAACCCTTTTCATTTTTTGATTGTTACCATTGCAACAATCTTTACTATTATTTTTTTGTGGGGGGGTACCAGGGATTGAACTCTGGGGTATTTGACCCCTGAGTCACATCCCCAGCCCTATTTTGTATTTTATTTAGAGACAGGATCTCACTGAGTTGCTTAGCACCTCACTTTTGCTGAAGCTGACTCTGAACTCACCATCCTCCTGCCTCAGCCTCCTGAGAGGCTGGGATTACAGGCGTGCACCACCACACCTGGCATTACTCTTAATTCTTAAAAGCAAAACCTGTTAATTTGAATGTTAGAATTTTACTTATCAAATGTGGTTTTAACTCTTTGAATTTGTTTTGAAATTACAAAGAAAGTAGTATCATTAAAATAAGTTTGCCTTAATATCAAAGGCATTCATTTATTTAAAGGAATAGATTAAACGATAAGTCTAGAAGATAGAACCAAACAAAATAAAATAGCACTACTTAAAAATATTTTAGGCCAAAATGTGTTCTTATGTTTTCTCATCCACTTCATCCTGTGTAGCTAGCTTGCCATTGAGTACTGATTAGTTCTTTTTGAATTTTTCTTCTCACTTTCCTCTTGAGAACCAAATTGTGGAATCCAGCAGCAGACCACAGCTGTTATAAACCCTCAGCTGAAGAACTCTCAAACTCTCTAATAGACCAAGTTCAAATGATCCTAGGATTCTGAATGGATACTCTTCAAGTATGAGGAAAGAGGAGTCATATCTTCTTAGACCCATTCTTGCTATAACAAAAATCACAAACTCAATTTCACATACACAGGATGTGAATGTGAATGTGATGCTGGTTTTCTGGGCTCTTTCTCTAGGAGGGGTCCTCTTTCCTGTTCAGAGATTAATATGAGCACTTCTACAACAAAAATAGGAAGCGATATTCTATTTGCTTAGCCCATAACAAATCCTTTGCTACTTTGGTAGATAAACAGAAATAACATCAACCAAAAGGAAGACACAAGAGCTTCTGCCTTCCCTCTCCTGGTGTGATTAGAACTATTCAAGTGCAACCAACAGCCCTTGACTGTCACAAGTTGGGTTTGCTCTCAAGTATTCTGCACTTCCCAACTATCAATATGCAGGGGGAAAAAGGTTCTAAGAAAGAAAACTTGATTTGCAGAGAATTAAAAAACTGAAGTCAATTTATAAATCAATTCTAGCCTGGATGAAATAATGCTGTGGATTTTCCCTGACCCCTTTTATCTTATCAATGATGCCATGCTTATCACTTTTGGAGATGGGATAGCTATGGGAGATTTAGTAATGTATTTGAAAAATAATATAAATTTAGTTTTAAAAAAAGTGTCCATAGTGTAAAAAAAAAAATAGATGTTTCCTCAGAAGAGGAAATTTAATGTAAAAGTATAAAAGCGCACATTTAGTAAAAACATACATATGAAAGCACACATGTCTATACAGAAAACAACCACATATATAAAAAGATACATGAGCATTTTATCCAATTATCATTAGTACAACATAAGCCATTAGCATTGTGCTGCTGTTTAAAACACTGTTATGTATTTTTAAGCTAGTCTTTTTATAAATATGTAATAAAACAAAAATATTTTTTTTTGCATTCTACCTCTCTTAGGTTTTTAACATTTGTTAAAATTTAACATTTTCAATTTATTTCTTGACTTGTTCAGGGTAATTTATCTTCCATTCGACTCTTATCTCGACATCACTTCTGCTTTATTCACTAACACATGTTTATCCTAGTCCTTATCCCATATGTGGTCCACAATATATGTTCTTAGTGTCTGATATATAGCGTTTGAGAAAAAAAATTGGGTAGGTGTAATGTATAGAAGTTGGGACCTACGTGCATATAACATGTACTATATCCTAACACATTAGCCAGCTTTCTGTCATTGGGACCAAATTCCTAAGAAAATCAACTTATAAGAAGAATGACTTATTTTGGCTCAGGGTTTCAGAGGTTTTAGCTCATATTCACTTGACTCTACTAGTTTTGGCCTGCAGGGTCATGATACAATGGCAACTATCATGTGGTAGAACAAAGTTGCTTATTTCATGACATCCAGGAAGCAGACAAAGAGAAAGGTCCAGGAAGATAATTAAACTGTCAAAAGTATATCCCCAATGACTTACTTCCTCCAACTACTTTCTACACTTTATAATCTCTACCACCTCCCAATAGCCCATTAAATTATTTAAGCCACTGAAGGGTTCAGAGTCCTCACAACCCAATTGTCAGCCAAAAGCCTTACCTCTGAAGAGCTCTGCATTGGGGACCAAACCTTCCATGTATAAGCTTTTGGATGAGATTTAAGTTCCAAACACCTAGGCAACAGACCCAGAATCAATATGCAGAAACCATGAAGAGATTAATTTAAATTCAACATATTATATTGTGGCTGTTGTGAAGAATTAAAATATTCACAAATGGAGTAGTTTAGACTTCCAATTAAACCTGGCAGAATAAAATCTCATTTGTAATTATGGCCTTGGAAACATCAAGTTAGTTGAAATGCTTACAAAACAGGGAAAAGGTCTTTATCCTTAATAATGGGGCATCTCCAACTCCTTTCCCCAGCTGAGATACAAAACTCTGTCTGCTAGCTACACTCTATCATGAAGAAAATTGGAAGGCTTTTATCTAAACATGGAGAAACCCAAAGGAAAAGATGTGTAGATAATGTCACAGTTATCCCAAATAAGTTGGGACTGTCTGGACATTACAGTGAGTATCATCATTCCTCAAAATGTGTCTACGATAAGACATTCCAATAAGACTTTAGAATCTCTGTCTTTTAAATATGAATAGCTATGAATAGCTATGTGGTGATAAACAAGTTCCTGAAAAAATTTTCTAATATGATGGAAATGATAATAAGGAATACAAACAAGTAGAAGACGGAACTGGAGTGCATAAGGAGAAAAATAGCATTAATATCTACTTAGAACTTATTTTGTTAATGATGACATGCTATAAAAAGTAATTAATAATCAACTCAAATTTACACTTCAGTACATATTATAAAAAAATTAAGAAAGAAATTGGAGATTAATTTATGTAGATCAATAGAAATTATGGGAAAAAAAGCATAAAAAAACTGGGAGAAAAATCCTCTATATTTTATATTATTATGAGCAATAGATGGGGAAAGAAAACAGGTTCATGCTAGGGCATGCCATTATGAAGGCCCAGAACATGTAAGATAAACTTTCCAGAGAAGAAACAACAGATTTCACAGCATAGAAGAATGAATATCAGAAAGATCCTCTCAATGATTAATTTTGATAGTCATTAGAAAACATTGGAGAAGAATCTTTAAAACAGCTGAGGGAAAATTATTCCTAAGGAAGAGATCCCTACCAACTCAGCATGATATCAGAATGAAGACATTTTCAAATATATTCAATCTCAAACAATCACCTTTCAGGAAACTTCTGGACAATATGTTACAGATGGAAAAAAGTATGTAAGTCACAAAGAAAAAAAGATAACATTGGTGTCCAGTAACCAACCTAGGTCATTTATTAGCAGGAACACAAAGTAACCAATCTTCATAAAATTAAAAGAATTGTAAGCACCCACAGGGCTAGGCCCATGTCCAATACACTTTTTTAAACAAATGAATAGACAAACTTATAAAATACCAGATTCTACTGTGACATTTCCAAACTGTTTGAAGAATTTGATTATAAAAATTATTCTCATTATATGAAATACAGATAAAACATTTTTAGAAAAAAGGAGTTACTTTTAGTGAAACCAAAGTTGCATCAAGCAGAACAATGGAATTGATGGTTCAGCTGTGGATGATATTTTAAAGACATTATTAACAAAATTAGTGATACTGTTTTATTTAAAAAAATGAAACATACCTGTATTGAGTGGTTAGAAATAACAAGTGTTGCTTGGCAGGAATGAGGGTGAATCCTTCTGAGCTGTATGCTCACCTTCACTAATGTAGTATTAACAGAGATTTAAAAGTATGGCTTGAGTCTCTCATGAGGTTAGCAGGATGTCTCAGTTTCCTTATATGGACCTCTCCATAGGGCTGTTTAAGACTCAAGATATGGCAGCTGCCTTTCTGGAGAGTGAGTGATTTCAGAATGAGCCTGCAATAGGGGTATTTCTTCTGTGAATAGTCTTAGTCGACACGAGTTATAACTTTCACAATTTGCTATTGTTTACTGATATAAACCCTGTTTATAATGGGACAGGACTTGACATGGATAAGCACACTGCGAGGAGAGAATCAAGGGGTTCACATGGTAGGTCGGCCCCCAAAGGAAAGCTGGGTGTGCATATGTTGAATATGGAGCAAATGCTTGACCCAGTACTCACTCCTAACACAGTTGACAAGAAGCTATATAGGCAGAGACCTCAGTAGTTTAAAAAGAACATGTTTAATAATTATCCATGTGAATGGAACTACTTGTCTGTGACCCCTTTCTGAAATGCTGGTGCATATGTAATTCTTTATTTGTTATTTTGTTTTTAGTGAAGGAAATATTGAGTTACTCAGGAGTAAGCTATTGGACTCCTTTAAATTTTGTATATGTGCTCTTCAATACCACTCCCATGGTACAAGCGGGAGTGAATACAAGAACTGGCTGTTTTGTATTAGTTTCTTTAAGAGAAATTAACTTGCAAAACTGCAAGTACTAAATAAAACGGTAGAGAAAAACTAAGGTATCAAAAAAAAAAAAAAAAAAAACAGTGGTCAGAATGAATATTTTTAGAAAGAATCTGTCTTAGTAGAACATTGATATTCCTAGACATTTCAGGAAATTAGTCTATCCACTTGATAATGGTTGGAAATTGGTATCTTAAGACATAGGTATTTTCCCCTACAAATCTATATTATATCAGATTGATGTAGCTTGTATTCTCTCTGTAAAAAGGAAATAGAATTTTAATAAAATCTGGATTGTACAACTAATATTCTTGAATTGTAGTTGCATAAAAAACCTTCATGCAGGAAATGAAAGAGGGAAAAAAATTATGGAGAGCCTAACTTTTCAGTAGGGGAGTGAAATGTAAAATGATTATAGAAAATAGATCATTTTCAAATTAGTATTCTGCACTTCAGGGGAAGAGCATATTTTCAGGGGAAGAGCATATTTTTCTCCTGCATAAATTATTTGTGAACACATTTCAAAAACCCAATCTTAATCTAAGCAATGAACATTTCAAAAAGTAAATTAATATCTTCAAGGGAATGAAATATAGCATGTGAGGGAAGACTACTCCAGCAAGACAGTAATTACAGCATTGTCAACACTCCTTGCAGTGCTTGATTCTGAAATATTTTTCCCTACCCCCACAGCCCTGTGGATGACAGAATTCATGTATATCCCAGGATTTGGATACAAAATCGACATATGCTTTTCTTCTTCAATGAAACTACTTAATAAAAATATGACTTTCTAACTTTATATATATATACATATATATATAAAGTTAGAAACTTTATATATATATATATATATATATATATATATATATATATATATATATATATAAACACACACGCATCTATATATATACACATATTTATTTACATTTGTGGTTGGCGAATGCTCTCATGCTTTATTTAACCTACTATAAATTACTTAATTCCATGAAAATATCATAGAATTGTTCATTTCTGGAATTTAAATTTGAAACATGTTGCTGAAGTCCCATTATGAAGGGGAAGAAGTTCATAAACATTTGAAAAGCACTAGTGTTGAAGTGAGACTCCCTGTTCCAACAGAGGTACATATTCATGAGTGTGCTATAAGTTACTCTGCTTTTGGACTCTCCATCTGTCTCTCCCTCTTTCATCTGTAAAATGGGAGCACTGGAACTGAATGACTTCCATGAACTCTGGAAACCTTAACACTGTTCAAGGTTGAATACAAACTTTCTAGAATTCTCTAGAAAGAATATATATCTGGCTCCCAGTTTGGTATTTTTACCGATATTAGATTTATGGTTATTAATGAGAAAATGTAACTATTTTAAAAATATTTCTAAGCACATGAGATACGTGCCAATGTTCAGTTAAGTTTTTTGTTACTCTAACCAAAAGACCTGACAAGAAGAATTTTAGAGAAGGAAAAGTTTAGTAAGTGCTTCCAGCTTTAGAGGTCTCAATCTGTAGATGGTCTATGCATTGAGGTCTCAATCTGTAGATGGCCTATTGCATTGATAAGGGCCCCAGATGAGGCAGAGCATCTTGATGGATGGTTGTGCCAGAGGAAAGTAGCCCACATATGATAGTCAGGAAGCAGAGAGAGTTCTGCTCACTAGGGATAAAATATACACCCCCAAAATCATGCCCCAAGTGACCTACCTCTTCCAGATAAACTCTACCTGCCTATAGTCATCATCCAGTTAATCCATTCTAGTAGATTAATGTACTGAGTGGGTTAAGGTTCTCATAACTCAGTCATTTCACCTGTCAAGAACCTATACTCATATTGGCATATGTGTCCAACCAAAATCCACGTTTCTATATTCCCACAAATATGTGCTTGGCCAACTTCTTCTTTTTGGTACCCAGGATTTAATTCAGGGACATTCCACCACTGAGACATATCCCTAGCCTTATTTTCTATTTTATTTAAAGAGAAGGTCTCACTGAGTTGCTTAGCACCTTGCTGTTGCTGATGCTGGCTTTGAACTCAAGATCAGCCTGACTCAGCCTCCTGAGCCAGTGGGATTACAGGCATGCACCACCATGCCTGGCCTTAGCCTATCTTCTTAATAAGGCTAAATTAATATTTGAAAACATAAAATAGTCTAAACCTAATCTAGAAGCATTTGATAACTATTTGTCAGCATCCCTTGTCATCCACCTCCCACCCCACCCCCCTACACACATACCTGATACCAAAGATGGAAAGCCATTTTAGAATTCTGGAAATCAATCTTTGATTAAAATGCAGTAGTGGTTTACTTTAGTGTAATGATTATCCTATAAATTTCTAATCAGTTATTTATAGGACTGTTTTATAAAATAGTTTTTTCTATCTGAATTCAAGCCTAATGTTCTGCTTTTTCTGTAAAATCTATAGGAAAATTCACCATTATAACATCATTTTATTTATATATTTATTTCATAAATATGTTGGATTAGAATATATCTCAGTTTTCTTCTGGAGTGTAGTAACTGAGAAAGTGTGTGCTTGGCAGGGAGAAAAGATCTGGGCTGAACTCTTATTTCTGTACTTCTTGTTTATTGTGATCCTGAGCAATTTACTCAATATCTCTGAGCCTTATTTTTCTCCTCTGTAAAATAGGAAAAAAATTATATTTCTCTCATAGAACTCTGTATGTTGATATATATGTATATATGTGCATATATACTATGTATATAAAATTACATAAAATTATAAAATTCAGATATAGGTTTGCCTAGGAATGTTAGATGCATTGAAAATTCTGGATATATGCAGCTTTCTTCATTTACTAATTCTGTCACTTTCCATTCAATCACAATAAAAGTATCACAACTGGCAATTTTAAGAATAATCTTACCACTAACCAAGGTTGATAAATCAAATGTGTAAGATGGGACATAAAATCATAGCATATGTTTCTTTGTTTAATGATGGTAACCATGACTGCTGCATGACTTTTTATTCTTTGTTGCTAAGAGAATGCATATTTAGCCAAGAGCTCAAGAATTACATTTTCATAATGTTCAGTGTTTCTTTTCTATGACTTGCTGCTGAAGCAACTTCTAGGAAAGCCAGATGTTTAAATACTACTTTTATATAGGTAGAAAGGTAATCCTTCCATTTATCTGAAGTTCTTGTTATTTTTGATTTTGATGGTGGGCCAGGTATGTATGAGTGTACATATTCATGATGAAGTTCAGAATATTTCAATGCTTAGTCCAGGAATAATTTGAAAGGTAACCTTGGCATAATTTATCTTTGGTTGCTCACTTACAAAAGCTGATATAATATCATTATATACAAATGTTTATATTGTTGTGTCCTATGTTTTACATGTCCGTGAATTCTTCCTGGCTAGTTGCTTCCAACTTGTTTGCCTATGTAACTACTGCCTCTCCATTCTATGAAATATTCACTGTGACTCCAAAAGGTTGCTGCATGTATCAGACTCATTCTTTCAATGTTTTCTCCTTCTTACTTCAATTCCCTAACAAAAGCCTCATCTTCAATGAATCCTTCCCTGAGAGCCTGAGCAAATAAACTGCTGAGATATATTGCTTCTTGGAGCCTCTTTTCCCCTTAGAGTTGATATGTTATTGTCTCATTTGCATTTCCACAAAAATAAACCCTAAGGCGTGGATTTGAGTACAAGTAGATTATTTTAGAGGTGATCTGAAGACACCCTAGTGGGAAAGTTGGACAGGGAAGGAAAGATATGATAAAAGGTACATTGTTCAGCATGTTAGCATTGGAGGCAACGGGAATCTGTTTCCTCTCACGATCTCTGAGAAATGGTACAAAGCATACTCTTAGAGTGATTCCCCTACCCAACCTGCCTACAGGAAGAAGGATGCAGGGCACTATTTTTGATTTAAAACCCATCCTAGGAACATTAGATACCAAGAACTTTTTTTTTCAGTCTTTAAACTAGATTTATTGTAATTCTGTCTTCTGACTATACGTATAAACACAGACACGCACACAATTTTAAGATTTGATACAGACTTTCTTCAGATTGAAGACATTATGAAAATTGTAGGTGCTTTCGGTTATCTTAACATTTTTCAGTATGACCTATTGCATGTAATAAATACACCGGGATAGCCATAATTAGTCTTTGAAAAAAAAATAAATGTTTTGGTTTGATAGACAAATAAATGTTTTATTGTAGTTTGTTATTTAGAAACATTTCATAAACTATCTGCATAGAATTCAGAGGAAGATCTGAGACTATATGTAAGAACAATTTCTTCTCTGAATCCTACTCAATGCATCCATATGTGACCCCTTCCTTCCACTGTTTTAAAATAAAACCTGCATCATATTAGGAACAATACTTTGCATTTCTTTCGAAACCAGCAACAATAACACATCAAGGATAACTTTTCTTGCCAATACATAAGGAATTGTAAACTCATTCTCTATTTCAGTATTTCAGTATATGGATGCCTTCTACATTTTCTTTTATGATAATACCAACTGCTGTGAACATCCCCAGGCAAAAATCAGTACTGACTTGTGAGAATAATACATTAGGATACATTTTTGGAAGAGGCATTGGCAGATAAAGGTTTGCACATTTCAAATTTTTGCTAGTTGATACTAGATTACTTTCAAAAATGGAAATAACTACTTACTCTTTTACTAGATGTAGGTTTAAGAGTGTTACTCTACGCTCTACGGTGCATGTTCTTACCATCACTGAATATTATTAATACTTTATTTATTTTATATATTTATTATTTGTTATTATTAGTTATACATGATCATAGAATGTATTTTGACATATTATACATATATAGTGTATAACTTTAAATTCTTCTGATTGTACATGACGTAGAATTACGTTGATCATGTAATCATATGTGCATACAGGGTAGCAATGCCTGATTCTTTCTACTGTCTTCCTATTCCAATTCCCCCTCCCTTCCCTTAATTCCCCTTTATCTAATCCAAAGTACTTCTATTCTTCCTCCTCCACCCCCCTTATTGTGAGTTAGCATCAACATTTCAGAGAAAACATTCAGCCTTTGTTGTTTGGGGGTCTTGGCTTATTTCATGTACCAAGATATTCTCCAGTTCCCTCCATTTAGCAGCCAATGCCATAACTTCATTCTTCTTTTTGGCTGAATAATATTCCATTGTCTATATATATACCATATTTTCTGTAGCCATTAATTTGTTGAAGGGCACCTAGGTTTGTTTCATAGTTTAGCTAATTGTTATGTGAATTGCTATAAACTTTAATGTGGCCTGGTCACTGTAGTATTCTGATTTAAAGTCCTTTGGGTATATACCCAGGATTGGGATAACTGGGTCAAATGGTGGTTCCATTTCAAGTTTTCTGAGGATAATCTCCATACTGCTTTCCACAGTGGTTGCATCAATCCGCAGTCTGACCAACAGTGTATGAGTGTACCTCTTTCCCCTCATTCTCACCAGCATTTATTGTTACTTATATTCTTGGTAATTGTCATTCTGACTGGCATAAGATGAAATTTCAGTGTAATTTTAATTTGTATTTCTATAAGTGTTAAAGATGTTAAATTTTTTTCATATATTTGTTGACCAACAGTGAAGTGCCTGTTCAGTTCCTTTGTCCATTTATTAATGGGGCTATTTGTGGTTTTATTTTGGTGATTTTTTAAAATTTCTTTATGTATCCTAGAGATGAAAATTCTATCTGAGGTGCAGGTGGCAAAATTTTTCTCCCACTCTGTAGGCTCTCTATTCATGCTCTTGATTGTTTCCTTTGCTGCAAAGAAGCTTTTTCGTTTGATTCCATCCCATTTATTAATTCTCAAAATTTATCTGGAAAAAATAAGAGGCCCAGAATAGCCAAAGCAATCCTTAGCAAGAAAAGTGAAGCAAGAAGCATCACAATACCAGAACTTAAATTATAGTACAGAGCTATCGTAACAAAAACAACATGGTATTGACACCCAAGCAGACACATAGACCTATGGTACAGAACAAAAGACACAGAGACAACCCACATAAATATAGTTATCTCATATGAGACAGAGGCACCATAAACATCAATTAGAGAAAAGATAGATAGCCTCTTGAACAAATCATGCTGGGAAAACTGGAAATCTATATGCAACAAAATGAAATTAGACCCCTATCTCTCACCCTCCACAAAACTCAACTTAAAGTGGATCATGAACTTAGACACTGGACCAGAGACTCTGTGCCCAATAGAAGAAAAAATAGGCCCCACTCTCCATCAGGTTGGCTTAGGAAATGACGTCCCGACTTTTCTAAGAGCATGGGAGCAGAGCAGCAGGGCTGTTTTCTGGTGGAATGCAGAGCACACACAAATGGCGAGAGTCAAGAGATGTGAGCAAAGAACTCAACAGTCGACAATAGTGTAATCATCTCTAAAACTTACTCCTTATGCAATTTTAAAATTAAAAATAACACTAGCAGTTACTTCCTAGTTTATGATTCAACAAGTTTTTGGTAGCATGTTAGGTGGGAGAGTTCTTCCTTGAGTGGATCCATATGCACATTACAGGGTCTACACATTAAGCACTGAATGCTTAGTTATTGGGGCTACATTAATCACTGCTAACATTTTTAAATGTCCCATATACCCCGCTAGCAGTATGACTATAGCTGAAAAATTTCTCTGAACTCCATGATTTTATAGGGGGAAAATTGGCACTTGATGAGGATAGATGCCTTGCTTAATGGCACCCAAGAACCAGAGGTTAAATCTGAATTCCCACAAAGTGAGGTGAAAATTCATATCTTTGTGGGAGACCTTATCTGTGATATTAAACTTCAGTAGTGTGGAATCCTGGATACATGTAAATATGATATAATGTTTTCATGAATAATGAATCTTAAACCATTATGTGGACTGATCATGTAGCCCTAAAATACTCCATTTCTTTTTTTAACCTCCTTTATTTTGTATAAATTATTATATTACATAATAGCAAAGTAGAAAAGAAAATACATTTAAAATTATTAAAATAAGGGCATATAATTGCATAACATTTACTCCCTTCCCCTCTCTGTATGCATGTTTTTGGAGAGTCGGGGGCTATCTTGATGTGAGGCATAAAGTTTGCATGATACCTGCTTTAATTCTGGGATCTTCACAAACACAATGTTTGTTCACTTGAGTAGCTTCACCTGACTAGCCAATACACTCTTCCTGTGCTTAGTGCTCTCCAGGTGAACAAGTGGGTAATATCTACATTCACAGATTATTGAAAAGATAGAACCCAAAGCCTGGGGAGGTAGCTCAGTGGTAAGCACTTGCCTCGCATAAGTAAGGCTCCAGATTTCAATACTCAGCACTGCCAGAAATATTTTTTTAAATAAATAATAAACCCAAGAAATAGAATCTGCTTGGGAAATGAAGTAAGATATTGAGAGTAAGGACATTTTATTTTCAAACCACACACCCTCCTTATTTTGGGTTTTCCCTATGGAGATTCTTCTTGTATTTTTCATGTCTTCTCAAGACAGATGATTTCAGAGTTATCAATGGTGCCAAAAAGAAATGAATCTATTGCATCTGCAAGTGTTTGAAAATGATTACGAGTCAACAGGATAGAGGGAAAATCCACAAAGAAAAAAAATATGAAGAAAATTAGGAATAAGTAGAACTTTTAAGGAGGCTGGGAGAACATCTCAGTATTAGAAAAAAATGAAAGTAAAATTAACTAATATTAAAAAGTGAAAGTAAAAATTCAAACTATTTCACCTTACAAATAAATAAACCAATTTAAATAATTTTAGGATGTATTAAATTTTATAAAAACTACCAAAGAGTAATGTAAAAGTAAACAAATATTTAATAATTGGATCAAAATTACAAAGTTAATCACATTTTGATTAAACTTAAAAGTTTACTGGCAAAGAACTATATTAGTTCAATTTTATTTGCACCCCTCCCCCTTTTTTTGCATTCCTGACTGTTTTACCTCTAAAATAGAATTACATGTTTTGAATGTTCCCTCCAAAAAAAGAATATTACTTAGTAACTGATTGACTAATAATCAATTCTAGACAAGCAGAAGGTCATGAACTCTATCATGCATGGCACCACAAGCTACATAAATACAAATTCTGCCAGTAATGTTACAAAATAAATGTATTTTTTAAGTACTTGAGTTATCTATGAAAATATAGCCTCAATCAGGGGAATACTGTTTAGGAAAAAGGTGAAGGAATGTATTTCAAATATTAATAAAATGTGAAAAATATTAATTTCATGTTAAATAAGAAACTGCAAATAATGTCTTCAAATTGAGAAGTAATATCTGTTTAATATCAGGACAATTATTCATGGAGACAAAGAAACTTAATGCCAAGTATAATATTTTGGAAAAATGGAGAACTCAGTTAATTAACATGGACTTGGATATTTGATTTTGGAATCCTATTCCTTTATCTTTCCAGAGGGAATTGAAAGGGAGGATTAAAGAATTGAGTTTGACAGTTCATTTAAAAAGAAGTAATCTGTAATCGGCGAAACCCGAGCGTTGGGGCCGGTAACGCCCGACGGGATGGCTGATGCTCCGGCGTCTCTCTCGGGACAGGACGTGGGGTTCGTCTCGCTTTTCTCCTGCCCACTTTTGCGGCGAGCCAGGCCTAGCCGGGAACGTGTGGGTAACGATCGGAGGATCATTTGCATATCTTACAATTAAAGACAGAATACCACTGATTTTAACTAAGGCTATTGATACATTGCATCGACACAAAAGTGAGTTTTTTGAGAAACATGGAGAGGAAGGCATAGAAGCTGAAAAGAAAGCTATTTCTCTTCTTTCTAAGTTACGAAATGAATTGCAAACAGATAAACCAATCATCCCTTTGGTTGCGAACTATGTTGATACGGACATATGGAATCAGTACCTAGAATATCAACAGAGTCTTTTAAGGGAAAGTGATAGGACACCAAGTTGGTTCTACTCACCATGGTTGTATGTAGAATGCTACATGTATGGTAGAATTCATGAAGCAATTATCCAGAGTCCACCAGTCAATGACTTTGATGTATTCAAAGAATCCAAAGACCAAAATTTCTTTGAGTCACAGGAACCTGGCATTACTTTATGTACTCACTTGCAAGAGTTCAAGAGTACTATTGAAGACCTAGATGCAAATCAGCTGAAAACTGAGTTTTTTCATCTTCTGCAGATTTCACTCTGGGGAAATAAGTGCGATTTATCTCTATCAGGTGGAGAAAGTAGTTCTCAGAAGACTAACCTAATAAATTCTTTGGAAGATCTAGAACCTTTTATTTTAGTGAATGATATGGAACATCTTTGGTCATTGCTTAGTAAATACAAGGAAACAAGAGAAAAAGTACCCATAGTTAGAGTGGATATTGTTCTGGATAATTCTGGGTTTGAACTTCTTACAGATTTAGTATTAGCTGACTTTTTGTTGTCCACTAACCTGGCTACTGAGATTCATTTTTATGGAAAAAGTATTCCATGGTTTGTTTCTGATACTACTATACGTGACTTTAATTGGCTTATTGAACAAGTAAAACATTATGATCATAAGTGGGTGTCCAAGTGTGGGGTTGACTGGGAAAACTATATTAAAATGGGTAGATGGGTTTACCATGATCATATGTTTTGGACTTTGCCTCACGAATATGCAGCTATGTCCCAGGTTGCCCCTGATTTGTATGCTGAACTACAAAAGGCATGTTTAATTTTATTCAAAGGTGATTTGAATTATAGGAAGTTGACAGGTGATAGGAAATGGGCGTTTACTGTTCCCTTCCATCAGGCTCTGAGTGGCTTCCATCCTGCCCCTCTCTGCAGCCTGAGAACATTAAAAGCTGAAATTCAGGTTGGTCTGCAGCCTGGGCAAGGTGAACAGCTTGCGGCTTCGGATCCCAACTGGCTGATCACTGGGAAGTACGGAGTGATTCAGTTTGATGGTCCACTCTGACCTAGCCTAGAACTCCCAGGCAAGTAAGAGGATCTGAGAAGCACCTTTTCATCTCCAGAAAAGCAGTGTGTGAATCTAGTCCCTTGGCTGCTCTGCATCTGCTCTGGGATGCCTTGCTCGGACTTCTTGTCACCTTATACTCCGGATGAATTTTCCTTGGAACCTTGCACCGCACTACAGTATTTTGGGAATATATGTTTTTACATAGATACACTTATATTTACAAACATATACACTTTTGTTGGAATTTCAGTAACTATTTCAAGTTTTTTTTAATTGGGTAGAAAGCAAAATATAAGTGAATTCTGACTTTTAAGTTGAATATTTTTTCTTAAAATGGTATGCTGCATGGTATTTAATAACCTAGGCAACATGGAATTTTATTTAACTTAATTTTGGGCTCTTGAAGTAATGGCTTTGTGAAAATATTCATTTGAATGACTTTGTGAAAAGAGGTAGTTTTTATACCTGTGATGCTTGAACACAAAAGTAAAATTTACCTCATAAGTTAATTTTAACTTTTGTTCTCCTTGAATTTTATTTTATTTCAGTAGCTTATTTTATTTGCATGCAGTTGTATTTTTGATTAACTTGTGGAATGGATGTTAGGAAATGTGAAATTGGACACATGAAACAAATGGTATTTAAAGAAATATAATCTCTTACATTCTATTTATGATATGCATAATCAACTGAAATTATTATTTTACCACACAAGTGTTTTAAGTGAACATATTTTTTGATTGTAGTTTTAGAAAAATGCTTTAGATGGAAAAGAATTTCTATGCATTGAATTTGGATACTACAATAATGAACTCATTTTTATATTCCACATTTTATTGGTCATTGCAGATATTAAAAACTAAAAATTCATGTCAATTTGTTTTAAATGGAAATGTTTTTCTGCACTGGAATAATAAAAGGAATAGTACTTAAAAAAAAAAAAGAAGTAATATTATAAGTATTAATTAAATGGAGGTGAGGGATATATGAAATTAGTTTTAGTCATTAAACTGATCATTTCAAAAATTATAGATGTTTCCTCCCTAATACAGGACTTGTGAAATTATGTGCTATTCTAGATTATTCAGATCTACTTATAGTCAATGAATTGTGATTTAGGTGAATTAGGAAAATTACTCAGTTTGTATAAACTGTGTCAATTAGTTTTGGGATCCCAGCCTTCCACAGTCAGCTTCATTTTTATTTTAGCTATGCCAAGATACTATTGAGGCGCATATTCTGTGCATCAGATATATTGTGCTAGAAAATGGCAGTGGACAGTGATGATAATAAAAATAGTATTTTGTAAATAAAATATTGAGTAATGATTGTGTGATAAGGACTTCATATGTGTATTACTCCACTCATTTTTGCATAAAATCTACTTGATATGTAATGTTATATTTTTCAGTTTTCTAGACGAGGTAACTGAATCACAGAATTAAGTATCACAGCCATGGGTATGCTTCTAGTATGTAAGAATTTGCTTTTACTCTCCAGTCTCTTGTGCTCATCTAAGTCAGATTATGGACATCCAGATCCCCCAAATACATTTCAATCTTAAAAACAAAACAAAACAAAAAAACCTCAAGTACATTCTCAAGTAAAGTCGTTAGTTATATATGTAAATATGTACACAAGTTGTTTGCCATAATTTGTAATATTGATGCAGATTATTTTTCTGTCCTTTTCTTATTGACTTTCTTGATATCATTTGATGAAATCGGCCACCACCTCACTCTGGACTCATCTATTCCTCTGTCCTGTAGTGCTACTGGACCCTTCTGACTGACAGCTCTTTGATTTATATTTTCATGGCACTTGGAAACATTCCTTCTATATTATTATATTATATATAATGATTAAATACTGTTCTTGTGAAGCTTGTATTCTCATAAATGACATGGAGTCCAGAAGACAATAAATACATAATAAATGAATAAAATAATGTTTACTAGAGATAAGTAAAACAAATGAGTGGCTAAAAATGTGAAAAGGTGTAGCCTTTTATCTAAAAGTGCATTAAAATACATTAGTTAACTATTTGAAATGGTGATATTAGTGAAGAGTTGGAGAAAACGCAAAATAGGCAACTAGAAAAGCAAGTTCAAAGATCCTGAGGACTGTACAAGTTGTAAACTTCTCTTAGTTTCACTTAACTATAAAATATGCTCTCCGAAATATTCACTCTCCATTTTCATTTGCCTTACATAGTAGTATTAACTCTGGTCTTTCTTTCTCTATTCCCAATATTGACTATGCAGAGTTCCTGTTTTATCTAGTATAAACATCTGAACATTTGATTTCAGTGTTTATGACTTTCTAAGATTCCCAAGTTCAATTGCAAAAATTCCAAGGTTATTATTAATTAAGACTCTAGAAGTGAGTTAAGTGGCATAATGGCTCTGAATTACAGGCCATCAATAGTCAGAGGAGGTACTTCTTTGTGGCACACTATGGTTGTCTTGATGGGCGTATAACATTTGCTAATGTCTCACAATTTCTTCTTAGTTTAGAAATTGTACATGGGCTTCTCAGAGAATAAGGAAAAATACCAAAGTTATAGTTAGAAATTAAACCTGCAAAGCCCTCGCAACTATTCAAAAAAGGTTGTCATACTGAAATGAAGAAGGCATCCTTCTTCCTTGTCTTTACTAGCAATTGTAGTTGAGTTGATGCTTTTGACTCCTAGAAAGTTATAATTCTCTATCCATTTGCTCTAAAGTATGACTTTTGCATTTTTTTTTTCATTTTTATCTAGTAGGTAAAAATTAGTAAAGTTTTCTTTTATCAGAACTTCCTCTCTGACCATGGAAATTTGCCTATTCTTATTAAATATCTACTTACCAACTTAGATAACTTGTGTGCTGAATAAAGTACTATGGTAGAGTAATCATAAATGCATTGTCCAGGTCAAGTTACTTCTTGAGAATAAAGAATGTTCTATTCTTAGATACACCTGAGTGATGGGCATAGATTGGAATACATGCTCAAATTATTCTATGGGACCACTTCTTACGGAAGGAAATATTTCCAAATCAAATAAATATTAAACACCTCCAGAAACTGAAAGGCTGCTCTGAAAACATGATTTTCCCTTCACATTTCCAGATGACATGGGTGTCATTTGGGGGTAGAAAGATGGTGACAATGCTGAATGTAATGAAATGGAACTCTTTCTGGTCTTACTTTGTTAGGTCGCCACATCAAATAAGTTTAGAAAATTATAGAGCTAGAGTATCTCTTCTTGAATCACAGAGTAACAATTAACTTTTAAACTATTTTATATACCACTGCCAACACTTTTTTCATCTGAGGGATCTTTTTAAACTTAAATGCCAGCTATCAAAAGTGAAAATAAGAATAAATACTGCAATTATCCTTCTATTATAAAATATTGCATTTTAATTATAGTAATTATTTCTAGCTACAAATTTTCAAATTCATGATGTTTTACTTGTCCTCAATAATAAATAGGCAATACATTGTGGTACACAGCTAACACAACTCATTGAACATATCTAAATAGGAAAAATGAGAAGATGAGCCCCATTAATTTTAGAAATAGATTTTTTTTCATTGACTTTACTTTCTTACAGGCCTTTAGACCTCTATAGGTTGCCAATTTCATGGATGGTACAAGTGAGATTTTAAACATTTAAGGAATAGTTTTAATAATAAAATTTCATAATGTAAAATCTATCATGCAAATTTCAAAATAGGAAAAATAATTTTGAGGCTGTATTGCCAATACTAGCAAAATGTCTTGGAGAGCTAAATACTATATGACGTGTCATCTATTTGTAGTTGCTCAGTAAATACTAGAGATGTTGCTCAGTAAATACTAGAGATTCAGTTGGCTCTTGAGGACCCATAAGTATTTAATTAAATTTTTTTTACACCTCTAATATGGAAGAAGGCAGAACATGGCCTATTTGGGATACTCACCTTTATACTCCTTAAATTTTATTGGTAAAAAATACATTATTGCCCCCAGAAGACAAATGCCTCTAAGAATTAGTGGTTTGTTATTTTTGTGGTTTGTTTTATTAACTAAGAAGACATGCATTATAAAAAGAAGAAGGCATGCATTTCATCGGCTTTTTATCGCTATGAAGAAAAAGTTAATTTTAACTTTCTTGAATGACCTATGAATAATAGTTCCATCCTCATCTTTGAGTTGAAGCACTGCTTTTCAGACTGTGATGTATACAAAAATATCAGGCCTTCAAAGATTCCAGGGTCAAACACATTTTGGAAATGTTAAATACATTCTTCATTATATCTAATAGCATTGCATATAGCAGGTGCAAAACAGGAAAAAAATAGGAAATGCTAATTTTTAAAGACTTGGCAAAGATATTTCAAAATATCACCCAAAGGAAACCCCAAAGATTGTTCTAAACAATAGCTTCTATTGTTAAATTAGTAATTGGGCTTTTGAAAATTTTGTTATAGCACAATGTTATTAGATTTGGGAAAATAAATTCAGTATTCACATGACTACTACACTTAAGTCCTTCAGGACTAGTTGGTAGCAAATTTATCCTGTTGATCATTAAGTCAACTAAAAGAAAACCGTTTCTAACAGAGAAAGCTGAGTGCCCAGCAGTGTTGAGTGAAAGAGCATGCCTTTTTTATGTGAAGTATGGCATGATATATTACCACCAATTCTGTATATTGTGATTACTTTACTTGGATTTGGTTTTTATATTGAAAATAATGTTAGAATAGAATGAGCCCTCCATACTGTGGACATAATAGGTAGGAAAAATAGATTTTAATACCACGGGAGCCATAAGTTTCTTTGAAAATCTTTTCAAACCATGGAATAAGGAATAAACACATAAACACATATTTGCATAAAATTCTAGGGGCTAAAAGTCACCTTGTGCATTTTTGGGTCCATGGATTCCAGGATTAAGACTATGGTATTATGAGGTCATGTTGATGGAACCTGGGTTGCTTAACCACTGAGCAATATCCACAGCATCTTTTTATAATTTATATTTTATTTAAAGATAGGATCTCTCTAATTTGCTTAAGGGCCTTCCTAAATTGCTGATGCTGGCTTTGAACTCACAATCCTCCTACCTCAGCCTCTGGAATCACTAGGATTACAGGTGTGTACCACCTTGCCAGATTAGCATTTTTTAAGAGTGTACACAGTTCTTTCACAGGTATTTCAGGAGTTGGGCAGGAAGGTATATATCATTTCATTCCATTTCCTCTAACTAAGGCACTTATGGATCAGCAGGAGCTAAAGGTGAGGCTACTAAAATTTTCGCTAGCATTTCTGATTCTGAATTTTATAGTCATTTTACTTCCCTGATTTCAACATAAACTAATGAAAGATGACATTTTTAAAGATACTTGGTCAAATTCTACAGATTTTTAACGAACTAATTAGTCATAGTCCATGTGGTTCTTAGAATGTAGAGAATAATCAAAAAAAAAATCACATGGACTTAGAAAGAAAATGTACAATGAATATCAGAGAAAGTGGAATAGTTCACTCTAGCAGAGCTGCACCAACCAATTTCTCCATTGTTAGGGGGCTAGAAAATGTGTTTCTTTATATTAGATTTTTTACTCATTTCGTCCTTAAATTTTTGCTTGAAATGTGAAATAAAAGCTTCTCATAATCTTCCATCCAACATGTGTACATTTATATAAAATATGTGTTCTGAAAGATTATGCAAATATCAGATATTGGAAAACTGAATTATTTCTCTAAAAAAAGTAAGGTTCACAAATCAATTACCACAGGAATTGGAAACAGCCACTTAAAAAATAAATTCTGTATTTTTTAACAACCTTTATTGGGATATAATTTATGAACCATAGTTTATTCACTTAGTGTACAATTTAATAACTTTGCCTATTTATAGGTTGTATATTCATTATCATACTCTAGCTTTAGAACATTTTCATCATCCCCCCAAAGAAATCTTGAATGCATGTGATCACTCTTCATTCTCTCTTCTGTGTTCCTCTTTCTCAGCTCTCAGCCATAAACAGTTATCTACTTTCTGTCACTATAAATGTATGAACTCAGAAAATTTTATATAAATGGTATTATGCAATATATGATATTTTGTGTCTGCTTTTACTTAGTATAATGTTTTTGCAACTTACATGCATTGAGGCATCTATCAGTAATTCATTTATTTTATTGTCTAATATTTCACTTCATCAATATTCAGCATTTTTATTCATTTTTCATTTCATGGACATTTGTTTTTTTTCCTAATCGTGACTATTAATCTTGCTGTTCATGCAAAAATGTTTTTTTCTCTTTTACTATTGTATTTTTACCAGGGTGTTTTAGATGTGTATTTCCATTTCTCTTAGATACCCCATAAAAGTTGAATTTTTGCATCATAAAGTAACTCTACTTAACATTTGAAATATTTATAAAATGTTTTCCAAAGTTGTGCACCATTTTTCATTTCTACCAGAAATATGTAATTTTCCAATTTATCCATACTCATTTTTTATCTGTTCTTTTGAGTTACACATGACAGAAGAGTCTATTTTGACATATTTATACAAACATGGAGTATATCTTAATCTAATTAGGATCCCAGACTTGTGGTTATAAATGGTGTGGTTGTACAGGTGTACATTTATATAAAATATATATACATTTATATAAAATATTCACTGTGTTGTATTCACATATATACATAGGAAAGTTATGTCAGATTTATTCCATTGTCTTTCCTATTCCTGTCTTGTCCATATTTTTCATATAGGCATTTAAGTGGGAAAATCTTATATTGAGCACCTCTGCCTATTTTTATAAGTAAAATATTATTAGAACACAGCCACACCCTTTAACCTATTGTCATCATCTATGGATGCTTTTGTAGTATAATGGCAGGGCTAGGCAACAGAGGTGGTATGATCCAGAGAATTTAAAACATTTCCATCTGCCCAATTAGAGAAAAAGTTTACCAAATTTTGCTTTAACAAATCATATATCCATATTCTCTACCATGTTTTATAACAAATGAATTTCTATGTATTATGCTTGGTGAGAGTTAAAAGTATATCTCATTATATATGAAAAGGATGATTGAAATGATTTAGTTTGAATACATTTGTAAATTTCTGATTGGTGTTAGGTTTCTATTTATTCATTCACTCATATTCATTCAATGTGTTTATTAAATATCCAGTTATTCAATATGATTATTATAGACTTACTGTGTGCCAGTGGTTCTAAAAGTCTCTGGGGTAATATAATGAGGATAGGCAATGTCCGTGCCCCAACAAAGCTTACCATTTATGGAAAGAGTGTTTCTTACAAAAAGAAAGTGGTGGGGTTTGTGGTGCAGAGGCCAGGAGAGGACACAGAGGAAAATCTAAAATGAGAGTGATAAAGAATAGCAAAAATATTTTATTCTATTTTATTGCTGAGTAGTATTCCATTGTGTGTGTGTGTATATATATAATATTTTTTATCCATTCATCTATTGAAGGGCATCTAAGTTGGTTCCACAGTTTAGCTATTATGAGTTGTGCTGCTATAAACATTGATGTAGGTGTGAAACTGTAGTTTGCTGTATTTAAGTCCTTTGGGTATAGTCCAAGGAGCGGGATAGCTGGGTCAAATGGTGGTTCCATTCCCAATTTTCCATGAAATCTTCATACTTCTTTCTATATTGGCTGCACCAATTTGTAGTCCAAACAGCATATATACACAATGGAATATTGCTCAGCAATAAAAGAGAATAAAATCATGGCATTTGCAGGTAAATGGATGGAGTTAGAGAAGATAATGCTAAAAGAAATTAGCCAATTCCAAAATAATGCTAAATGTTTGCTCTGATATAAGGAGGCTAATTCATAGTGGGATAGGTAGAGGGAGCATGGGAGGAATAGAAGGACTCTAGATAGGGCAGAGGAGTTGGAGGGGAAAGGAGGGGCCATGAGGTAATTAATGATGGTGGAATGCGATGATCATTATTATCCAAAGTACATGTATGAAGAGATGAATTGGTGTGAAGATACTTTGTATACAGCCAGAGATATGAAAAATTGTGATCTATATATGTAATAAGAATTGTAATACATTCTACTGTCATATATAAACAAAACAAAACAAAAAGAATAGCAAAAGGAACTATTAGAGCAATATTTCCCAATGGGTGAGGATATTTCTCTGCGTTTTTTTTTTTTTTTTTTTTTTTAGGGGTTGGCTGTTTGATCCATTGTCTTTAGTCTGAGCAACAAGCTTCCTTTTCTGAATCTTTCTGAGCATTTAATATGTGAAATGTGTATTGTAGACCTTGAGCAGGATTTCCAGTTACCTGACCTTCCCATCTCAAAGACTGATATAACGTGTTATAAGAGTTAGTGCTCCATGAAGCATTTTCATGAGTTAAGAAAAGAAAAGATTTAGAACTTTGTTGGTCAAGAATTGAGCTGCAGATGAAAAGATTCATGAAAGTTTTGGAAACAAAATGAGATGACATATCAAGCATCTTCCATTCCCTGGAACAGGGTGAACTTTCAGATCCTGAAAAGTTCCCTTGTGTAGATATTAGGCCTGTAAATTAGTTATGGTAATGCATCATTCAAAGTGTCTTTGAAGTTTAGTTTTCCTTTATTAAATACCTATCTTTCATATGTCTTTTTAAAGCACTTTAAGATCATGCAGAAGAAAGTTCAAGGGAAGTTGATTTAATGGATTATTCTTCCTTGGGCTCTAACACGTTTGAAAGGATCATTTCTTGCCTTTTTTGTCAAATAGACTTGGATAAATTTTCAAAGTGAAGTGTTTTGGCTCTCAAAGGCTAGGTGTATCTTTTGATGTCCTTTTTCTTCTTTCTAACATTTTCCTTCCTTCACCAATGCATGGTTGGAGAGCAGTTTTGAAAATATTATCATAATTGCCTTGCTAATTCTGTGTCAAGCTCCCCAAAAGGCAAAAGTAAGAACTAAGGAGGTTCAGTGCAGCAGCATCAGAAGGGCTGTGCTGATAGAGAGCACATGAGATCAGCTCAGGTGCTCCATGCACAATCACTATCCTGAAGTATGGAAAACTAAAGCTCACATGTGGGCAGTTACCCATGTTGTCCCTGGGTCTCTTTGCATAAATAACTGCCCTATTTTCTAATTCATATTCTTTAGCTATACAATCAACAGAATTAACAATACTTACCTCAGCTATTATGAAATACCAAAGAGATGATTGACATGCAGTAAATACAATTACCAGCACATAACATTGGTGGAACCAATGAAAAAAGAAACTGATGTGACAGTTTGGTGGGGGTTGGCTGGGATGGAGGTAGAAATAGCAATAGTGCTCTGAAGATTGATGTGTGTGCTTTATTGTGTCAGAATGACCAGATGAGCAAATCAGTGACATACAAAGGACATAATGAACATAGATAGCACAGTATTATTACAATCACAAACACAAATGAATAGACTCACTAATGAATAGATTTAGATTTGAAAGAGAGATCCAATATTCAGTAGAAATTTCTGTGAGTCTGTTTCTGGTTAATGTTTTCAATCTGGTCCAGTGAGAACTTTTATAAAGATATAAATAAGGGTATGATATGTAACTTGGAATAAATAGACAAAAGGCAATTTCATCAAATATGTGGCTCAAAGGGATGGATATGTTGGATAAGAGGATAGTGTCTATATCATTCTCACATATGGCATGATGTATGTAATTTGTGAGAGCAACTTCTTCAATCCAAATTACACCCCCTCAAGTCTATGAAAAGAAAACATGAGTCTGTAAGAGACTTCAGGATTTAAAATGACTTTAGTAGTAAAATAATAGTTAGGATATGATAAAGAGATACTTATGGAAAAAAGGTCCCAATAAAATTCTAGCCTACCCCAAATACAAATAAATACTTACAACAATGGAGGACATTGCCCTATTCAAGTTTGGACTTGATTACTATAGTGTAAGATTTAGTTGTAGTAACTCTGTTCTCAGATATAGAGCACATCCTATTCAAGAAAAGTTAAAACAGTTGGTTGCAGTTGTTGATAAAAGTTTAAGACATTAAGGACTGTCACATAGACTTGAAAATCAATTACAAAAAATATGTAGGTGGACCTATTTAAAAAAAAATACATCTATATTGGTTTCAACAACCCCATACCTTGGAATTTACCAGGAAATTATTTCTCCACACTTAAAAGCAATATGTACTCAAGGGTTTAAATTGAAACAGTTGTAACACAGAAAACTACATCAGGTGCTCATTGGAGAATTTATGTGTAACCAAGGAGTGGAATGCTAATTTTCCATAAGAAAGATGAATCAGTTTTCTATGGACTGATCTGATTAACATATGTTGGAAAGAATGATTATGGTATGTTAGCTTTTATTTAACAAATAAAAAATAAGAGTACATAATTTTCTCAAGATACCTGTATATCTCTGTTCATCTGTTGGTCTATATATCTACCTATACTTTTGTTTGCAAAAAGCAATTGAAATGGAATTAACTGAAGTCAAAGTTAGTTTAAAAGGATAAAGAAGCAATGGATTCAAATTGATTCTGAGTTTCAAATTAATAACTACCGCACTGAGAAAATAAGTAACTTTTGCTGGATTAGTTTACTTACTAATTAACATATTAATTAATCTACTAATTAACTGAGAATTTGAATTCTGGCAACATTACTCATAACATACATGCTTAGAAAGATGTATCTGAAGTCCAAAACAACTGGAAAAATAGCATTAACTCTTCTTGGTAGTTAGTTTTTTGTTGACAGCTTTATTGGTATAGTCATTATGAAACTGTTTTGTGTAAGTATGAGAGAATGAATTAGTATTATTGGGAGAAGGGAGTACAAATGTGAAATGAGGTCCGTGTAGAAGAAGGCTGTAGTGTTGAGTTTATTTAGAAGTGTGAATATAATCCCATTGAGTACACACCCATGCATGCATACACACACACACACACACACACACACATACACATACACACACACAGCAAGTACAGTATATTGTTCAAGCACACAGTGATCCCCTTGGATCTCTCAGGCAATTCTATGTTCCAATGTTACTTTTTCTTCTCGAGTAAAAAATTTCAGAATACCTGTATGTGCATCGAATGCCCAAATCTTGATTAATAGTACTATTTACTAAACATATATCTAAAACTTGGGAACTTAATGTGGCTGGTGTTACATTTGAAAAAGAAAAGAACAAGGTGGGCTATGCCAGGAAGCAAAGGAGTGCTCAATAATTAATAGAATGAGGTGGGAAGACTAAAAATACTCTGTATAGAGGATTTATTAATAACATTTGAGATATGTAGCAAAAACTGAAAAAAAAAAGAGAATAACATTTTAAATTTTAAAAAAGATAGCCCTGAGTGACAGAAAAGAGCCAGGAAAAAAAATGTCAAAATTAAATAAATAATAAAGGAGTGGAGTTCTTTTGGAATAGAATGATATGTTTTTATCACCTTCCATTCACCACCGAGGGCCATGCATGGGTTCACTTGGGAAACAGAGGAAAGTATCCAGAGCTGTGGGAGGCAGGATTTTTACTACCAAGAGAGTGGGTGGCCCCTGTTACTCATGGGAAGATGTGATTTGTCTGTCTAAATAGCTCTGCAAGCTTTCAGGGAACTGAAACCCACTACTGAGTAATAAGCAGGAACTGCACCTGTTTTGTTGGATAAGAAGGGTGGCTTGGAGAGGTGATCTTATCTGCAAGAACCAAACAGGAAGGGACAGTGTGGTTGGGTCATTGAAGACCCTTTCAATTTCACGGATATCAAGTCAGCACATAATTTTAGAACTTTTTAGTCCTTGCATGAGCTAACAAATATGGATAAAATGATGGAGTAGAAAAGGTCTTGATTTTGATCTTCTATTATAATTTACTAAGGAAAGGATTGTAATTATCAAAAAAAAAATACTAAAATCATTGGGTGAAAATAGTGCTTAAGAATAGGATGTTCATATGCTTTCAAAGCTTCATCACACACATTACTCATAAAACACAAAGGTGGAATACATTCCCTTACAATACAAAAATCATATGGTGAAAATTTTGGCTATATCTTTACTTGGTTTTGTGTCTTCTGATAAAATGCTATTGGAGATGCACTTCACCAGTTCTATAGTGCTCTTATCAAAAATATTGGTCTGAATCTAATCACATGGAAGCAGACAAATCCACAAGGTAGAATTCTTTGCAGGATAGCTGACCTAGACATTTCAAAATATTTAATACATTAAGAATGGGGGAGAGGCTGGGATTGTGTCTCAGTGGCAGAGCACTTGCCTAGCATGTATGAGGCAACTGGGTTCGATTCTGGGCACCACATATAAATAAACAAAATAAAAGCCCATTGACAACTAAAAAATATTAAAAAAATACACGAATGAGGGAGGCAGAGCAACTCTTCTAAATTAGGTAAGACTAAAATGACATAAAGGTTAAATGCAAGGTATGAGCTTTGATTGTATCATGGATTTAAAAAAATAGATATGAGGAACACATGTATGACTACCAATGAACCTGGAATGTAGGTTGCATGGTAGATAAAGTTATTTAAAAAAATCAGTTCTGCTTTGTCTAAAGTGTGGTAATGTTGCAGTTACATGTTCTTGGAAAAGGCATGCTGAGATAGTCTGAGTCTATAATCTAGATTCTTTGATAAAACAGCTTTGTGTATATACCTTTGAAAGAGAGAGGAGAAGTAGAGATGGCAGGATTCTGAGAGTTGGGTCATTAGTCTTCATTGTACTCCTCTTTCAACATTTCTACATGTTTGAAGTTCATCAACTAAATAAAAAAAAATGTAATTAACTTACAACATAGCAGAATGTATAAACATCAATTACTGAGAGAAATAATGTAAAAAGGATACATATTTCTGTTCACATGCTGTAGCACAATACAATTGCATAATCCACAGGACAATGGAATCTTAAAGATTCTGGAGGAAAGATAGACTACAGAAGATGAATACTTTAAACAGACTTCTCAGCAACAGCCACGAGAATCTCAAATAGAATGGGATAATATCTTCAGTGAACTGAGATATCTTAAAATTATATACCCAGAAAATGCATCTTTCATGAGTAAGGATGAAATAAATTTTAAAGAATATAAACTGAGATAAGCCAAAGAATATTTAATAAAATATCTGCTGAAGGTAAAATGCAGGGAGAAAGAAAATGGAGCTGCATGGAAAGGCTGAGATAAAAGAAGAAATCATGAGTAATTATATTGGTAAATATATGATTAAATCTAAATAAATAATGATCATATAAAACAATATTAATTAAAAATTTTATGAAGAGGAAAATACCATCATAAAATTGACCACAGAGTCATATATATCAGTAGGAGGGGAGCAAAGGAATAATATAGAACGGACTTTGTGTGATTTAAAATTGGGCAAGTTAATTATTTTCAAGTTAAATTGTTTGATCAAGTTAAGTGAGGATAACCGCTGTAAGTATAGACCGAACGCACAAACATCTAAAAGTGGAGGAGAAAATTAAATAAGAAAACAAGAGCAGAGAAATGAGCATTTAAGGACATGACTAATACAATTCAGGTAAGAGGAGAAGACTGGGAAACAGGAACAGAATAAAAGTTGGGAAGTTTAGAAAACCAATGCAGTGTTTTTGTTGTTGTTTGTAAATTGGTTTTGTTTGGTAGCAGACTACCAGGCATGGATGCAGGGGCACCCAAATACTGAGCCACATCTCCAGCCCTATTTTGTATTTTATTTAGAGATAGGGTCTTATTGAGTTGCTTACCATCTTGCTTTTGCTGAGGCTGACTTTGAACTTAAAATCCTCCTGTATCTGCCTCCCAAGCTACTACAGAGTATTTTTTTGAGAGGGCTTTTCAGAGTCAAAGAAACTTAGCATCTCCAAATAGTAACACTGTCTTATGTGAATTAATACTAAAAATATTATTTAATTTACTATTATACTCCCAAATAGATTATGCTTCTTAGGCATATGACCTGTGGCAGGTGTACACACAGCTATCCCTGACTGACATGAATTGTGATGAGCCCAGTCAATCCAAACTTGTGTGGGGATTGATTACTACTCATTTTCTCATAGTGTTGACACACCTTGCACCCACTGCTAAGTTCAGAATAAAAGCATTGTCTCTTATAAATATGAGGGTAGTGTGTGGAATGATAGCCAAAGATCACATTCCATGGTAGTTTTCATTATAGTGCATCTATAAGAATCTGACAGTGAATAACATCTTTGGATTGAAAAAAATCATTCTCCTTCTGAGCAGGACTTGAAAATCTCTAGATGTATGTAATCCAAATGCATCTGTGGGTTTGCCTAATTTTAATGGGTAATGCTTTGTGATTCTTTGGAGAGAGGAGTATCAGGGGACTTTGAAATCTATCGGTTGATTGCACATTTCTCATTCAGTCAAAACTTACTTAGAATTCCAAGTGTACATTTACTAAAACTGTGCATGAAGGCTAGGGAATGGGTGATTTAGTTCTCTGATATTATATGTGATTGCAATCTGGAAGGCTGAACTCTTTTGGTGATGGCCAACCATGCAGTAAGAAGGTTGACACGATTTGCAATGGTAATCTGTGCTTCATTTATACATTTCAATCAACCCCTTCATCTCTATGTTTCAGTCAAGCTTGGAATGTATCCGGATCAAGTGCCTATAAATCATAAATCTTCAGGAGAGAGGAGTTGGCTTTTTCCTCCCTCATTTCTTAGATTCTAGATCAAAATTTCAGGTCCAAATTTTTTGATTAAAATCTCAATAATAATCTCTAGGGAGGAAGTAGAAATGCCTGAAGGGTTCTGTTTATTTTAGCCATATGTCATTAAGATAACTCGATTGAAGTATTAAAAAACAAAATGGGTTTGCTCTCAGTGTAGCATGGAGTTCTTCTTTGAAATCCCTTCTCCAAACTGTGAAATGTGAGGAGTCTGGGAGTACATTTGGTGTCATATGTGTATCTATCTAACCTCAGTCAACAGCACCGAGATACTGAAAGTCCTGTAGGTGCAGGAATTTATTATAGGAATCAGACCTCGCACAAGTTCAGGAGCATCAGGTGAAGCGAAAGTATTTAAAGGTCCTGGGATGATCGGGGAAGGATTTGTTAGCCAGTTTGTCTGAGGCATTTGCTTAGGTGGACAGGTCAGTGCTCAGGCCAGTTCCTTTAGAGGTACCACTATATTTCTGCACTGAGATCAGAGAATAGATTCAAGGAATAGATATAAAGGGAAATTTCAAAAGACTGTCTAGTCTTTTAAACTAACTAGTCCTATTTTTAGAGAAAAATAAGGATGGAGATAAATAAGATATTCATGCCAGATATCTCTTAAGTGACTGAGGCCTGTATTTTAATTTAGATCTGGCTGGCTCCAGAGTATATTCCTTGAGTGTGGAATGGGGCAAAAGACTTCAGGCTTGGTCAGCTACTGATATGCTTACTAAACATTCATCGTCGAGACCCTTCAAGGAAGGAAAAACTATAGTAATACTGTGCCAGTAAGAGAAGACTGTGTATATTTCTAAGGAAAGTTATGAGCCCAAGATCGCTCAGATCAATCGCACTAGTAACCAAGGAAAGATCTGTGAAAATCACTCCCAACAAAACTGAGAACTGCACACTTTACCTTTTATTTCTCTCTCTTACCCTGTGTGTGACATTCTTTACTCCAATCTTTCTTCCCCAATCATTCTCTTCCCCTTAATCCTCCTTCTCTCTCTCTCTCTCTCTCTCTCTCTCTCTCTCTCTATATATATATATATATATATATATATATATATATATATATAATGTATGCACACACACACACACACACACGTGTGTGTGTGTCTGTGTGTGTAGATATGGATATATGCATGTATATCCCATTAATTATGTTTCTCTGCAGAATACTAATGCAGACACATTACTTGTAATGGATTCAAAATATACTATTATGCTCACATAGCTTCTCCAAATATTTATATTGTTATTTCAATTAAGTAGATTGGTTCCATCTGTCATTTCTGATTATCTATTAATAGATTACTACTAAGAATCAAAAGATAAGCAATACCCCATTCATTATGAAGTGATTTAAATTATTTAATGGATATTAACAAAGAAACTTTAGTTTGTTAATTTGCTCAACTTTACTTATTAAATTTAGTCTTGGTCCTAGAAAAAAAATTCTTCTGAAAAAAATATAGAAATACCATGTGTGATAGCATTAGTATTCAGGACAACAGATGACCTTAGGGAGTTAGTCTTATATAAGCTCTTATGATATGCACAACTTATTGCTATAGTTCAAAGTTATGTGCAAAGCAAATTTTTTTTTTTAATTGCTCAAGACACTCCACTGTGACATTGGCTAGTTTGGCTGCAATAGAGAGATTAAAGAATCAAGTCCTTGTTTTTTTACAGTTAGTGCAGTTGCTAATACAAGAAGAGTAGTAGCATTAAAAAACTGTAGATAATGAAACAGATGTATAAGGGGTCTACTTGTGCAGGTTATAAAGTCCATATTTGGTGCAAACATTAGAAGGATAATTAAAGATGAACTCATGGGCAGGGCACAGTTGAGCACACCTATAATCCCAGTGGATTGGAAGGCCAAGGCAGGAGGATCATGAGTTCATAGTCAGCCTCAGCAAAAGCAAGGTACTAAGCAACTCAGTGAGACCCTGACTCTAAATAAAATACAAAATAGGTCTGGGGATGTGACTCAGTGTTCAAGTTCCCCTGAGTTCAATCTCCGGTACCAAAAGGGGTGGCGGGGAGAATTCATGGTATGAGATAATACTACAAAGGATAGAGTCTGACTCAAAAGACTGAATGACATTGGGAAACAGGATACATATGAAGTTATATGAACAGAATTATTCTCTAAGAGTCTTTTTAAGGTAAAAATAACTGTACTCTTAGTCGTCTTTAATTTTCCTTGTCCATGTAGCTGTATTCAGCATAAAAACCTGGTCATGAAGTTTGCACTTTTGTCAACATAAAATGCAGCTGCCCTGAACCCAGGTGTTTACTTTTGCTAACGGATCTATTAATTTAGCAAATATGAGTTTCTACTAGTACTGGATCCTGATTGCTTTATTTTATATCCTCTCAGTGCAGGACAAGTCAGAATATTTGGAATATTTGGTGAAAAAAAATATGTACTGAATGTCCACTTAAAAACACTGCATGCTGTTCTTGGGCTTGTCTTTGTTGGTGCTCTGTCATCCTCATGGTCATCAGCACTTAGGGATGCTATGTGCTGTCTTCATGCTCATCTTTGCTGATCTACTGTCATTTCCATGTCATCAGCACCATCAGCATCCAACTGGCCAAATAGGTCAGTAGACTGATACCTTTATGAGCCACTTTGCAATTCTAAACACAGTCTCACACTTCAAACCAACTGTATTTCACAGCCTGTAAATCAGAAAAATTTGCCCTGTCGAACCCACAGGAAAGACACATTTTCTTAATTTAGTTATGGAATGATAATGTTTGTGTGGGGTACAGTTTAGCTGTCAGTATAAATAGTCCCCCCGATTTAATATTGTTTGTGTGAATTATACCCACCAAAGATGTAATTATTTATGTTGAAACATAAAAATGTCCAACAACATCTGTAGATTCTGTGTTTCTTCGCAATGGTAAACAAATCAAAGGAATATCCATAGAGTAGCGAAGTTAGATTTTGAAGGTAAATTGAATAGGAACATTTTGAGAGAACTTATGACTTTGTCCCTCATTATTTTAGATATTATCCCTGGTGATGCTATGAAAAGTACTCTGTAGTGACATCAGACAGGAAGCAAAATCACTGATTTTTTCTTCCAGCCCCAGGGGTCCTGAGAACTGTCCTGAAGACCTGAATTCCTTCCCTGTAGGTCAAGTCCTTGGCTCCATCCCTCTGTGTTTTAAACATTGTTTCAATTACAAACATGTAAATGGAGAGTGTTTACTTTGAAATGACAGTCATTGTAGTCTTCAGTTTATTTACAAGCATAAGATTTGGGCACATTCCTCTGTGACCATGACCAGCTGGAACCCAGAGGTTGTGTCCCCATGCAGAGGAGTCTTGTGACAGCCAGGGCTTCACAATCCCCACCAGATACTTTTTCTATCACCCATGGATCCTCTACTCAGAAGGGCTTGAAATTTCTTATTTAGCCTATGTTTATCATTTTCCCACGTAAGGATTTGGGTGATGAAAAAATAATGACTTACCTAAATTTGTGGAAAACAAAGCTTACTTATAGTAAGCCATCGTGTCATATCCCTTCTTCCTTCTTATAAAACAAACAGACAAAAACAAACAAAAATAAACAAACAAACAACAACAACAACAAAACCCTGAATGTTGCTCAGAATGGCTGATTTAAATTGGAAAAAAAAAAGACTATTAAGTTCTCAGACACTATTATAAATAATGTTCCTCATTTCACACACTGTTCCAATATTATATAAGCAGAAATCTATTGGTAACTTTTAGGAAACCTATGTCAATTATCCTTCTCTTTTACTACATGAAACATTAAGATGAAGCCGGAATGCCCATATCATGATCATGAAGTAACAACTATTGAGACAAAAGTCACAATATAAGAATCATAATCAGGTAATGTAGAAGAGCCAGGAGACGCTAAGCCTTGTTGGTTACCTTTCTGTTAAATAGATCAAATATAATCCTAATTGATAGACATATTACCCTTCCCATCATACACACCCCCACATGTGCATGTGCGCACACATACATACTTCCTTGCTTCTTCCTGTTTATTATTTTATTCAGCATGTAGCTACTAGTGCTCACTGTATGTAAATTACTATTCTGACCTCACTTCAGTGTGCAAATGAAGAGATCAGACTATAAAATGTTGTTTCTGAGTCAAAGGGACTCATGAAAACCAAGAAGTCACACAAAATAGCTACTCCTAAGTAGATCTTTAAAAAAAAAAAAAAGATTATCACAATGAGGTGATAGCACTGTGAAAAGAAACACAGCCTGTCTTTTAGTAAGGGAAGAACTGAAGACATTGCCTGTGGGGTATTCTATTATTATGTTAACAAAGTTTTGAGATAAGTTAACAAAGGACTACAAAAAAAAATAAGTATACAAAATAAATAAAGTTGATTCTCAGGAGTACTGCAGTCATACTGCCTGTTGGCATACACAACTTTCACTGAAGTGCATGTCCTGTTCACTGGATGTGAAATACGGTGACGTTAAGACACAGGGCAAGTGTGGTTTGTGTGTGGGTATATATAGATTTTGTATATATTTTAGTATTTCCTTTGCTGACCTCAACTAATAGGCAAGGAAATGTATTGGTTAAATTGGAAGATTTTGATACAACTTTTAAATATTCATAGGTCTTCTGAATGAATCATGTTCTCAAATTATGTAGTTTGGGAAGGTTAAAATATGTATTTTCAAATAAGTTCTAAGAAAATTGAAAACCCTCAACTTCAGGTCCCTCCTCTGTAAGTGTAGACACTGAATTATGACATTACCAAGTTCCTTCCAGATTTAGCACTTTCAGAAATCTATAAAATCACTTATAAATGCAGCTTGTTTATCCTGCCCCTGTATGCATAGTGCTTGCTCCTGGATCCATCCCAGCAGGCAGGCGAGAGAGATCCTTACACATAATTCATCAGAACTGATAGGTCATGACTAGGAAGTAAGATAGTTCTTTTGTAGTAACTATAAAATAATGATTCCCTTCAAATTGGGTGAAAGGAAAACAATGTCACTTGACTTTAGAGACTAAAAATTTCTCTGCATATTTTCAATTCCTGTGGGATTCAGGGAGCATGGAAGTTTACATCAGGACCTGTTCTTTCCTTACTATGGGGCAAACAAAGGGGAAATATGTTTCTGTTATGAGTACAACCAATTTAACAAGCACATCTGTAGACATTATTAAGAAAAAATGCATTTCTAGTGTTAGAATTTTAGGCATTGAAGTATGCAGTTCAGTATGTGGCGTCAGTACATAAAAAGCTTTCTAAACCTCTCTGTATAATCATACAATGATGATACTCAATCACTAGTTCTTTCAATAATGATTTAGTAGCTAGTGTTTGCCAGGCACCATGCTAGGATCTTCATATAGGAAATCACACAAGGCAAGATCTTGATTGTAGGGAGTAGATATAATTAAAAATGTAAGATAAATGCTGCATTAGAAAACATTGATGAACAAAGATAGATTAGTAGTCAAAGAAGTGCAATAGTTTAGGTGAGGATATGTCTTATGCCATTTGTGCTGCAACAACAAAATACTCAAGGATGGATAATTTTTAAGTAACAGAAAAATTACTTCTCATAGTTTGGGTGACAGGGAAGTCCATGATCCAGGCACTGGCATTTGGTCTGCAGCGCCCTTCTCGTTTCTTCCTTCACATGGCAGAAGGCAGAAGGGAGAAGGGCAAGCCAGAGAAGTTTACTGGCAGGCTGCTTGAAGCCCCTATTTTAAAAAGAGCCTTAATTTCATTAATGGAAGCAGCTCTCAGGGCCTCTTAAAGGGGCCACCTGTTAATACCATCGCCCTGGGTACAGCTGTATTTTGGAGGGGATTAGTTTCCATATGACCTTTGGAGGGGACAAGAACATTCACATCACAGCAGGATGTAACTGGCCCAGTGAAGACTCTAACCACTTCTGTTCTGTGGCAAGAAGAACCTGTGTCCGTCCGTCCGTTCTTTCTTTCTTTCTTTCTTTCTTTCTTTCTTTCTTTCTTTCTTTCTTTCTTTCTTTCTTTCTTTCTTTCTTTCTTTCTTAAAGAGAGAGAGAGAGAGAGAGAATTTTTTAATATTTATTTTTTAGTTTTCGGTGGACACAACATCTTTATTTTATTTGTATGTGGTGCTGAGGATCGAACCCAGCGCCCTGTGCATTCCAGGCGAGCATGCTACCGCTTGAGCCACAACCCCAGCCCCTGTGTTGTTTCTTTAGTCTATGTGTCCAGATGGGGAGCATGTTGCTTTCCAAAAGGGAATCTTCTCAGGGGATAAGGAAAAGCTGTCACCAAAACAAAAAGAATGACAGGCCTTCCCTAATTCTTTAAAATTAATCCCTTACATGTGTGATCTGAAGAATCTGAACTCAAAAAAACAGAACAGAATGATGGTTACCAGGGGCTGGTGGAGATTGTGATGATCTGGGCATTGGGGAGATGTTGATGGAAATATAAAATTTCAGTTAGGTAGGAAAAAATAAGTTAAGGCATCTGTTGTATAACATGCTGAGTACAGTTTAAAACAATATATTATTTTTCTAGAAAATTTCTAAAAGCAGGTTTAAGTGTTCTCATCACAAAAATGGTAAGTATATGAGGTAATTCATATGTTAATTAGCTCAATTGAGCCATTCCACCAATGCATACATATTTTAAAACATCATCTTAAATATAATAAAAATATAAATATTTGTCAGTCCATTAAAAAAAAAAATCCTGTAATCTAGGTGTAGTCTAATTGCATCAGTTATCCCAAGGGAGGTAGGATGAGGCATGAGAACCTATGAAGCAAAGGTGGAATGAGAGCTGTGGAATAGAACCCAACCAAGTTAGAAAGCAAAGCAACATAAGAAATCACATTAGAGATCCCTTCCATTCTTTTCTGCTCCCTTAGCACCAACAAAGTAGAGTAGGCTAAGAGTTTATGGATAAATGCAGTAGAGACAGCCAGCCAATTGGAAAGCAAAGCAGTAATTGAGGTCCGGTGGAGGTTCTGGCACAGAGAGGCTCTGGAAACTGAGTAAGTTCCTGTAATTAATGATTATGCTTCTAAAAAAATGTGTCTTTCCAACATTAATGGGAAGACAAGAATTAAAAAAAAAAAGATTCAATGGCATAGGGAAAACAGAGAGGAAATACCTAGTACAACATAAAGAATGAGAATATTAATGGCAGGAAATAAGGTATTTTTGCTGGCAAGAATAGTGAATTAATGCTTACAAATGGCCCCAGTGCCTGGGCCAAATGGTCAATGTAAGTGAGAGGAGCTACTCTTCTGTTACTTTCTCTGAGATCATTAACAACAAAAGGGATTATAATGGACTTTGAGAGGATTAAGTGACACTCAACAATCAAACCATGATGAGGGTTTATTGTAGAGGACATTGCATTCAATGATTTATATTAAATTCACAAAATACATCTTAGAAAATACAGATTAAATTTTTGACTATTCATATTTTTGTATTTCAATCTTTATTCATTCTTCCAAAATGCTTTCTATATAGAAATGAATTTTTCTTCAGAAAGCTATTGATCAATGTTCTATTCATATTTTATCCTTTTATACTTCATTGTAAAATAAGATTAACTTGCTTTTAGACTAATTTAAATGTAATCTTGGGGTTAAAAATGTTCTGCTTTCAAATGGTGATGACAAAGGAAATTCAATTAAATATTACATTCCCCTTATCATGTGGATTTTTAAGTACCATATGCTATGTTTTATGCCCTTAACTGTATGATTAGAATGGATACTTGCCCCATATTTTCAGACTATATACTTTCTTGTTCTTTCATATTAATTCAAATCGTGAGAACATAAATATACTCCTATTGTTCATCCTACTTACTTTCTTTCATTTGGCTTCCAATCAACAGACATTCTGTCTATGTTACATACCTACAAAAAGCACTGGGTACTATTGAAGTCATCTAGAAAATTCCACATTTTTTTATACTGTAGAAGAACCAAGATACATTTCTATTGCTGTTCAGAGAGTGTTCAAGAGTGTCAGTTCAAAGAACTTGTGGATTTGGGGAAGAAAACAGACACTAAAAACAGTTTATGATATTCTCCCTGTGGCCAGTGCTAATGTGTTAGCACAAAGAATCACTGAACAGTAAATGGTACAAAATAGTGTTATTTTAAGAATGGAATCAACAAGAATTTCATCAACAGATCTTAGCCATACAGAATTTGCCATCATGGTATTTTTGGCAAAAGTTATTAGGTTATTCAAAAGTGGCTTTTAATCACTTCATCTTGAATGCATGCATTGTGGAAAGATTTTCTAGTTAGTGTGATCAACCCAGTATAATTCCATGTTTAAGTTTTACTGAGTGACTTTTCTAACATAACAACTTCTTATTTCTGTAATCTTGAAAAATTGCATCAAGATAAAGGCACATGCTGGCATGGGAGTGAGAGTAGGAAGTGGATGCAGTTGATGCCCAGTGAGGATAATTGTATTTTTACCATTTGTTGATAAATGAATTGTTAACTTATATTCTTACTGTGGTCTTGGTTTCTTCTTTCAATTCATTATACATATTACTGCACAGCGATTGTTCCATCTTATATATTTCATCTCCTGCTGGAGAGAAAGAGAGTAACGTCCTGATGGCAGGATTACTCTTGGGATAATACACAAATCCTCACACTGTGGTCCAGCTTGGTCCCCAGCCTCCCTACCCAGGATACTTCCCTCAGTAGCAATATTGAACAAGCAAGGCTTCACTCATTCCCTGCTCCTTGGGACACCCATGCTTTTGCCCTCATTTTTCTCTTCTAAGCTGTCTTTAAGGACAGGGAAAGAAAAAAGAGGAGGATGGAAAGATGAAGGGGAAATGAGAGGAGGAACTGGAGGAAGAGAAGGAAAAGGAGACAAGCAAAGACGAGAACAGAGAAGAGAGCAGGACACACACACAGACACACACACACACACACACACACACAGACATACACACAGAGAAGAAGGACATCTTCACCAGATCCTGACAGATAGCCCCATTCCACCATACCCTGTACTGTGTCACCACCTAGCAAATTCATATGGTATTGCAAAAAAATTTGATACATATTTTCTCTCTGTTACACATGATTAGGATCCCCAGGAAAGGGTCAGAGATGTATGTGTCTCTGTGTTCCCCATCACCTGGTAATTACTTGGTCCAATACATTTTTTTTAATAAAAATGAATGGAAACTACAGGTTAATTAAAAGAGAGAGCAAAACAAAAACTACAAAACAGAATAGATTTGTTCAACCCTATTTGTGTAATTGATGTAGACCTCTAAATTTGTCCTTCTCGTTGGTAAATTGAAAGAAAATTAATGATTCTGAAAAATGAAAGATAAGGCATTACATTACACACTTTCTAAGAGCATAAGGAGATCATTTTATCCTTTTGATGTCCTAATTTCCCTCTTTCCACCCTGGATTGTCTTCTAAAATTCTTCACCCAAGTAGAGTTAATTTTTATTAAATCATTAAAGGCAGAAAAGTAACTTCCTTTCCAAGGTAAAGGTTTAGGAAGAGAGAGAGGAGATAATTGTTAGGAGTAGCTTAGACCCTAAATATACCATCACAAAAACAATGAATGTGAAGAAGAGGAGCCTCAGGAAAATACAATGCTGGGTGCCAGTCATCAGGAAAAAAAGACAGGTCTGCTTCATCAATTTTGATCCGATGATGTAGGGACTGAAAAAAAGTGAAAGACCACATTCTTCTGTACATATTCTATAACCTCCCTTAATTCATTCATTCTCAGGTTTTTAATTCTGCAAATGTCTCAATGCATTGATACTGGTATGTTAAAACAGGTTGGAATTTATAATCTAGAGCTTATATATTATTTATTACCATTAAGAAGGAAAACACAGATTGCCCCATAGTTTACTAAATTGTTTTGTGGTTCTTTTTTTTAGTAATCTAAAAATTTTGCTATAAAGAAAATGAGCAAATAACTTCCATGATTAAACAGAGTTTTAAGGCTTGCTAATTTTCATTCTATCCTCTAACAAATAGTGACACACTCAATACCTCAAGTTCTCAAACTGAACTAAATTTTAATGTTCTTCCACCTATAGACAATCATTTGTTTTTGAAGCTTCTCTGGAACACATCAGTTCAATGATATGTGTAGGTTAAGAATAAATTCTGACTCAGACATAGGTAGACTCGAATCCAGATCCCGTTACTTTATCTGTGGCTTTGAAAAAGTTAATTATTATTCTAAAGACCTGGTGTTCTCAGCTATAACACAGAGGTGAATAATATAAATATCTAATATTCATTGAGTACATTGTACATGCAAGGCACTCATCCAAGTGCTTTGCATAAATTAATACATGCAATTATCCTAATACATTTATGATTTAATATAATCATTGTACCCATTTTAAAGATGGAAAAGCAGAGAACCAAGAAAATTATAAGTCATTTGATAATAAACTTTATAGCACAGGCTTGGCATATAGTATGGAGCCAGTAGCTGGAAACAGATATTGTTTGTTTCTATTATTCACATGTGAGTCTGGTTTCCCGGAGAAATAGATACAGAATCATGGATATGGGAAAGTCAGTGCTATGAGTTGCAGTGTATCTCTGAATATGAAGGCAACAGATTACAATGTCCTACCTCAACAATAGAGAGAGAGAGAGAGAGAGAGAGAGAGAGAGAGAGAGAGAGAGAGAGAGAGAGTTAATTATTTTATTTCACATTTGTTCTATTTAAGCCTTCAATAGATTGGGTGAGGTTCATCCATACTGGGGAAAGAACCTGCTGTCCTTAGTCTACTGATTCCAATGTCAATATCATCCAGAAACACTCTCACACACACATCCAGAATATTGGTTAATCCAATGGCTTGGTTTCTAGTGGCCCTGTCAACTTCACACATAAAATCAATTCATTCTTATAATTACAAATGAGGAATTTTTTGGTGAAATCATTTAAAAATGAATTCTTAGGGTGAAAGTAATACTGAGTGGGGGAAAACACAAATTAAATGGAGAATTTGTAATGGTGATTGAGAAGAAAAAGTAAAAATGATATCAAATGAGAAGAAAATATTGGAAAACAGAACAAAGAAAATGACAGCAAAGAGTGTAATGCCCTATGCAGATGTTTACGATAAACTCAGGTAAAGGTTTGGGATTTAGAAACTAGACAGACAAAACATAAAGTAAAATCTGTCTAATTCAAGTTGAAAAAAATAATTTTAAATGTTCTTAGAATAATAAATGATGATGATGCAGAAGAAATGTCAAACTCTGTCTCCTTATGTGGCACTCAACTCCAATCCATTCTCATTAGTATCAGTAGTGAGCTTTTAAACCAATAAATCTGTCATCTGCATTCTTCAAACTGTCTTGGGGAATCCCTGCTCTTTAATGAAATCCAAACTCCTTTAAGTACCTTAACATGCTCCTAAAATTTGTTCTTATACATATATAACCTCAGTTTGTTCCATTGTTTTTCCACCTATTTTACAGTCTACCCACAGTCAGCCAGTCATAATTGTGCAGACACAATATGTAGGCTCTTTACTTCTATTCCTTTTCATACCTAGATGGTGCCAATTTGTGTGTTCTCCTCCATAGAGGTCAAGTTTATGTTGATGACAAGAATAGAATAATGGTATGGAGAAGAAGAGAGTAATGGTGATTGCAGTGCTTTTTATTTATTATCTGTATTGATTATCTCTTTTGGCTATCCCTGTAGAATAGGACTTAATTGCATATTTCATGTAATAATTCTTCTTCTTCCTCCTCCTCCTCCTCCTCCTCCTCCTCCTCTTCCTCCTCCGGGGATTGAACCCAGATTAAACCACATTCTGAACCCTTTTTTTTTTTTTTTTAATTTTGAGACAGGGTCTCATTAAGCCACATAAGGGCTTGCTAAATTACTGAACCTGGCTTTAAACTTGCGATCCTCCTGCTTCAGCATCCGAGTTGCTGGAATCAAACATATTCACCACTATACCCAGATACTTCATGTAATTCTTTCAACAATCCTAGCTTCTCTTTTTGACATCTTATTATTGTAGAAATTATAGTCAGATTGAATGACCCATTCATGGTCACCCAGTTAATAAGAATATTATGAATTCAATCCAAATACAAATTCACTTTTTGAACTATCAAAATTGATTTTTCTGAGAAATCTTTTATTAATAATAAGTTTTAAAACTTATAAAGCCTACTAGTATGTCCATTTTGTATTATAACTAATTATATCAGAATTATTTATATATCAATCTACTGAGTTTAATTTTGGATTTTTTTAATTTGGAGATGAGTTTCATGTACCTTGCTTCTTCCATACCCTGTTCAGTGTTAGATTCATCATTATTACTTTGTAATATTGTATTAAGTTAAATATATATAAAAATAAATTCTAATTACATCACAGTGAAGGCAACATATCAAATAGTAAAAATAAAAAAGCATAGAAAAATGCCTTTGACATTTTGAATATTAGGAGGGATAAAATCGTCTTAAAATTCCCTTATACTGTAATGTCAGTGGACATATACGTTGAATGAAAATAATTTGATTATTTTTATTAATTATTATCTGGAGAAAATATTTGAAAAGGAAGTACCAAAACATAAAGACAGAAAGAGCAAGAAATAATAGCAGATGAACCATGGGATTGCCAAAACCTACAGAACAGTCTGAAATCTTGACTTACGGCCAGGAGTTGTTCTGTTGCCAGTCATAGAAAGCATCAAAATTAAATAATATGCTTTAAATAATCTGGTCACAGGGGATACTGCATGCTTCTTCTTACATCATTTTTTTTAATGAATCCCTTGTAGGATGGCTCATTAAGAGACAAGATAGTGTTTTTTAATTGTCTGTAGACCAATCGATATCTTTCAATCCCAATGTGTAACCTCTTTGTCACCATTAAGACAGCAGAGGGCAAAGGAAGTGCAATAAATGTTAGCTTGTACAAGATGAAGTAGCTGGTAGACTCATTAGAGTAATTATCAAGAATAAAGAGAGCTGTCCCCGACATCAGTCCCCTTGACATTGACCTTTAGAGTAGATTGCTTCATGAAATTCAGACTAACTTTCCTCATTTTTAAAAACTGTATTTATTCTCTAGTTTCTTTTGTCTTTTTCAGGATTAATTTGCAAATTATCCTTCCAAGTGGGTAGTTGGAGAAAACATAATTTTTGAACTTCACTCTTTAATCATTAAATAAATGCATTCAAATGGAGATAGAAGTGGGTAAAAATTCAGACTTCAGTATCATTTTATACTGAAGTGCGCTACCTTGAGGTAATATTTACATGTTTCCAGAATGTAAATCTTCTTTAAATGTCTTTAATTGTATGCATTTGGCCAGATAAGGACAGTTGAAGGTTATTTTTTATTCTTTATTATTGGGGATTAAACCTAGGACTTTATCCCTGCTAGGCAACTATTATACATTCCCAATCTTCTTCTTCTTCTATTATTATTATTATTATTATTATTATTATTATTATTATTATTGATATTATTTAGTTGTAGTTGGACATCATAATACTTGTATTTATTTATTTGTTTGTTTGTTTGTTTGTTTATTTATTTATTTTTATGAGGTTCTGAGGATTGAACCCAGCACCTCGAATGTGCTAGGCAAGTGCTCTACCAATGAGCCACAACCCCATCCCCCCAACCCTCACCCCATAAAATATTCTTTTATTTTTATTTTTGGACAGAGTCTGGTTAAATTGCCAAGCCTGCCCTTGAACTTGTGATATGCCTGTTTCTGCCTCTCAAGTAGCTGGGACTACAGATGTACACCAGGATACTATATTCCAATTTTTTTTATTTATTTGTTTGGTACCAGGATTTGAACTCTGGGTTGCTCAACAACTGAGCCACATCTCCAGTCCTTTTTTTTTTTTTCTTTTGTATGTTGTTTAGAGATGGGATCTCACTGAGTTGCTTATTGCCTTTCTTTTGCTGAGACTGGCTTTGAACTGATGATCCTCCTGCCTCAGCCTCCTGAGCCATTAGGATTACAGGCATGCGCAACCTCGCCTGGATAAAAGGTTTAACTAAAATTTTAATGCTGTTTAAGTTGCAACACATATAAACAAAATCTCAATTGACCACTAATATGTACTTTTGCATGTGTGCTATATCTTTAGGAGTAATTATCAATAGTGAACATCTATTAGAATAAAATAATTTTAATATAGAAAGTCTTTTAGTAAATATTAAATCATATAAATTTGAAATATTTGAAAATCACAAGCTGTGCTTTGCTGACCCATTGTATTTATTTAAATCTTGTCTATCCACTAGATAGTTCCATTGTGTTATTAGTTTAGGGTTACAGAGGTGAATCAATTATTTTAGAAGTTTCTCTTCTTTCCCCGCTCATAAATTTCTCTTAAATTTACAGTTTATGTAAACTAAAAATCAATAATTATAATAAAGGTACAAATTATAAAGAAATTGATCACACAATTGCTCAACACCTTTTTACTGATTTTAATCTTTTGAGAAACATTTCACTGAATAAAAAGATTAGCTCCAAATAAAACAGGTTTTTAGGGGAAGACTGATAGAGGAAACTAAGAAGAGACTTGAGGATTGAGTATTAAATACTATGGGGAAAAGGCAAACTCAAAGAAGCAGAGGATAGAACGATGGTTACCAAGGGCAAAGAAATGGGTAAACAGGATTTTTTTTCAATGAGTGTTCTATGTATGAAATTAATTAAGTTTCAGAAACCTGCTGGATAATATGTCCTCCAGTTAATAAAACTATATTTAAGAGAATAGAACAGTTGATGTATTCTTACCAACATGCGCACATGCACACACACACAGAAATTTTTGTCGGTGACAAAATGTTGGGCAGGTTGGTTTTATAATGACATCATGGTAGTATGTAGATGTCTTGTTTCATCAAGATGCTGACATGAAATGTGTACTGTCTTCTTTATTTCAGTTATGCCAAAATAAATCTAAAATGCTATCAGAAATTCAGTAAGACAATGACATATTGTAAGATATTGTTTGTATTTTGAATTGCTTTTTCATAAGCTCCAATTAAAAAGTTGAAACTTATTTTGTTTCTTTTAATTCTGGGGGAATAGAAAGCTGGATGTTAAACAGCTTCAAAATACCACTAATATTTGAGAGGTACGTCTAAAGATTCTCTTCCTATGTCTTTGGGGAAAAAAGAGAGAAGGAGAGAGATGAAGCTATGAGATAGGAAAATTATAAATTCTAGTTAGGAATTTATTCTATATTAAATTTTAATCTCAATCTTGTAAAAATAACTTTTGATTAAAGAACTTCATATTGAAAACTCAGATAATATAGAATGTTACAAAAAAGGAATTTTAGTAAGCCAATTACCAGCAGTAGAAGAAAATTTCCATTATTTTTGGCATATATTTCTAAACAACATACATACATAGGATATATAGAAACACAGCTACAGAGTTGAGATGCTTATGTGATCATTCTATCTAAAATATACAACATTCTTTTGTTTAATTGAAAATGAACAACATTCTTTTGTTTAATTGAAAATGAACAACATTCTTTTGTTTAATTGAAAATGAACATCTTTTCATGACAATTATGGCAGATTTATCTCTACCCTCCCAAATTAACATTTATTTTGCTCTTATTGGTGTTGAATAACAATGATGTATAAGGAATATATTTTAAGTAAACATCTTATATATGTTTCTAAAAACTTGAGGGTTTGTACAAACCAAAATGTAAACAGAGAATAAGAACAGCTACAGATTTTCTCAGAAAATTATGTGAAAACCTAAATAAAAGATAGTGATAAAATTGAGAAAATAAATTTCTCAAGACTCTAAAAGTAGCCTTTTAAAAATAATGCCATTCTAAATAAAATTTAGTATTTATTTTAGTACATGAAGCAGAAATTAATAAAATTACATTCATTTTAATTTATGAAATTCAGAAAATATAGTTATTTTCTGTAGTTCTATTTAAGACATTATTTAATCTCTCTTTGCCTCAATTGAGTTCCCTGTTTTTAATTTTTATCTCCTACCTTTTCCCCAATTTCATCCACTTGTTCTGCTTCATCCTTTTAGCTCTGCTTCTGATTTACATTCACCATTCCAATGAAACTCCTTCAGTTCTTAAAAAAAAAAAAAATGAGGTGGCCATTGATTACTGTTTAGGAAATTCTTATTTTATTTAAATATTTTTGAGTAATTAAAATGCATGGAAGATATATAATCACAGTATATGAAAAATAAAAATGATAGATATTTTAAAATTTGTTGCTGTCTTATTTCCCCTTATGGCAATGGCTATTAAATATAAATAATTTTCAATAATTCCCTTGAAGACTTTAAACTTAGAAAACAAATTCATCCAAATTAATAGTTTTGTCTGTGTTTGAAGATAACCCTATTCAGCCATTGTCAGTACAGCATATCTACATATTGTCATTTTATCTTTCAAAATTTAAGGGATTATTTGTGATATCTACACTGCTGCATTATTCCAAGATAGTAAAACTAATGATATTTTATGTGACGGTGATGTATTAGTCTTTCAAGAAAAAATTGTATAAACTATTCCTTTTGGAAGGAATTCACCTATCCTGGTGTGCTGTGCTGAGCTAGGAAGTACATAGCCAAGTACCAGCAATCTATCTCTTTCTTAAAGATTGGTAAATGCAATAGCAATCACCAAAAGCAACTGCAGCTGCTTAAAATGAACATAATTGATTAGCAATTGATATATACTTTACAGAATATCTATTTTTAAATTCTGAATAATGCTCTCAGATTTGACCCATTTATTGTCCTTTCTCAACCCCAATCCTTTCCCTAAAATAATCTGTTTAGGTTGACAATCCCCCCACCTTTTTTTTTTTTAAGATGAATTAGACATTTTAAAATCTCAATCTCTCTCTTTCTCATCCTTGTGTTCTCTCTCTCTCTCTCTCTCTCTCTCTCTATATATATATATATATATATATATATATATATATATATATATATATAAAGAAATAAATATAAATAAAATGAAATAACTATAAAGAAATTCTCTTTATATATATTTAGAGAGTGAGAGATTTTACATATACATATAAATAAATATAAAGAAATATAAATGTAAATATAATGAAATAAATATAAAGAAATTATATATATATATATATATATATATATATATATATATATATATATAGAGAGAGAGAGAGAGAGAGAGAGAGAGAGAGAGAGAGAGAGAGAGAGAATTTCTTTATATTTATTTCAGCTTGGCAGCAAATATTATGACTTGCTATATTTCACTCCCCAAAGTGTTAACATCATCCATAAATTATGACCAATGTTAGGCACTAGTTGCTATCAATCACCAGGGAGGAATTGATGCTGATTGAATCAAATAAATGTGATGTTTACAAAGCCATGACCTTGTCAGTCAACTTGGGTGCAACAAATCTATTATACCCATAGGTACTGAATCTTAAAGATAACTGAGGAAGGTAGTTTTTCATGAATTTAGAAATAAAAAAATGGCTTTGATTTTAAAAATTCTTTACTTACAGCAGGGTAGTCGAAAATTATGCAAAGAAAAAATCATTACAAATCTTCCTAAAGTGGGATCAAAGGCTAAATTTATTTTTATTGGAATATAAACCTTGAAAGAAGGCTTGTTTTACTCTCATTTTATAAAGAAACTATACAAAGACCAGATAGAGTAAATCGTTCTCAGTTGTTTAATGAGTCTTTTTTAAACACATAGGGTCAGACTCTATTTACCTCTCCATTCCCCATCCTCCTCCCAAAGTGACATTTTCCCCTTTTTCTTTACCAAAAGTAACCCAAAATTGATTTAAAATTAAATCTACTTCCAATTGTCTTCAAAATTGAAATTGCATTTATATTAACATGTGTCCGTAAAAAAACCTGCAATTCAGCCAAGCCCTTAAGGCTGCATTCAAATTTAAAAAGTAAAATTCACATCAGTAATGTTGATTTAGCCAGAAATCAGCATCTTGACTTAGACATTTTTCCAAAAGGACAGTGAATTTGATTCTGAGTCGAGGCTTTCATAGGATGTACATTGCTGTAAGATCATGGCTATAATGCTTACTTAAAAAGGTAGGTTATTATATATCTAATATAATGACATATATTTGAGGATATTGAGTCTTCATTTGACTTAAGAAATTCAGTGACTGTAGCAGGGAAAAATATCCTCAGTTTTCATTCATCAGTTCTGCCAGCCCTAGGAAAGTTTCTTAATGTTTTGGCTTTTTATTAATTAACCATATCCTAAGTGCTAGAAGCAAGGAGTCATTTTTAAAATTTATCTTTTCCGTATGCCATCATTTCTAGCGTTTCCACTTCATACTCACAAACAAGCCATAAATGGATTAATCATTATGTCATCTGAGGATATAAATCCATGTCATGTGGTTAATTTTAAAAATAGTTTTTACTATAATTTCACAGCATCTTTAATTTATCGAAGGCCTGCTGTTTAACAGTCAATGCACTGATCATTTTTCATGTATTATTTTCAATTTGCCACTGGCAACTTCTCAAGGATTATCTAGTTGAAATTTCTCTGTTAACAGAATGAGAATCTAAGGTTCGGGAAATGTGAGCATATTGCCAAAGTTCAAATGACTGGTGAGTGGAAGAGTCAATGTTAGTTTACTTAGCCCTGGATTCTGAATCTTCTGTTTTTACCTCTTCACTGTCTCATATTGTAAATCTGAAAATTTAGAGGTAGATTTGGCCTTCCAAGTCAGAATCAATTGGTTGGAATAATTGGACTGATGGAAAACCATTTTAGTAGACAATGTGGTCATTTCTAAATGTCAGGTTTCTTTATCATTGCAAGTGTTTTAATACCAAAGCTGATTTTCTGTTCACATAGTTTGCAATAGAACTTAATTAAATAAAGTCTGAAAAAAAAAAAAAAAAAACAGATATAAGAAATACACCAGAACAAACATCACTAACAAAATCTAACTCTCAGGATGACACTCAGACCACCTACATAATTGAAGACCCTAGGGTGGAATGAAAATGGGAAATTACTTGTTCAAAGAGCAGGTAGGAAGTGCATTAAAATTATAATACACAAAATATTTTTACCTACCTTTATGGTGTGTTTCTCAAATTACTATGGTGTTTTATTATTGTTGTCATTGTTATTTAACATCACTCTAAATTTTAAAGAATTAAAAACTTAACTATTTGAAGGAATTGTACTATGTGTACTAAGATTGGGTCATGTCGATTTCAAATGAAATGGTTCCCTATTTCACAGGTACAATAACTGAAGTTACAGAGTTTCTATTTCTAAGTTTATATATGCGCATGTAGTTCTTTGTTTACAGAGTAGTGGAAATGCTGCACAAACTCAGAGGCTTTGCCAAGTGTGGAGATGCACGTGGGTAATCCCAGCAAGGACTTGGAAGGCTGAGGCAGGAAGACCAGGAACAAATTCAAAGCCAGCCACAGCCAGCAACTTAGCAAGGCCCTAAGCCTCTTAGGGCAATCTGTCTCAACATAAAAAATAAAGAGGACTGGGAATGTGACTCAATAGTTAAGTGCCCCTGGGTTCAATCCCTGGTACCAACAAAACAAAATAATACTCAGGGGCTTCTACTTTACTTGTAGATATATACTTATACTGCCAGTCCTCTCTAACTTTGTCTTGATGGGTTAGATGGGACACAAAAGGAAAAGAAAATGGGGATTCACCTATTTTTTTCTCTCTCTCCTTTTTTTTAACTATCAGTTTGTTTGTTTGTTTTATATATGACAGTGGAATGCATTACAATTCTTATTACACATATAAAGAACAATTTTTCATATCTCCAGTTGTATACAAAGTATATTTATACCAATTCATTCCTTCATATATGTACTTTGGAAAAAAATGACCATCACATTCCACCATCATTTCTAACCGCACACCCCCTCCCTCCCCCTCCAATCCCTCTGCCCTACCTAGAGTTCGTCTATTCCTCCCATGCCCTCTATCCCACTATGAATCAGCTTCCTTATATCAGAGAAAACATTCGGTATTTGGTTTGGGGGAATTGGCTAACTTCACTTAGAATTATCTTCTATACCTCCATCCATTTACCTGAAAATGCCACGATTTCATTCTTTTTAATTGCTGAGTAATATTCTTTTTTTCTACATGTTTTTTCATAGTTGTTTGTATCTTGTTCAATTTTTTTTTTTTACTTTTAGTCATACAAGTTTTTCTGTATATTTGGAAATGGTGTACAGTATGCCTTATAAAAAAGAAAGAATATCCCTTTTGTACCATATTTATAGACATGTGATTTCTTGATGACTTATTGGGCCAATGTGAGTTCTGGGACAATTCTTAGAAAAAGGAGTTTTCCGTGTCATCATATGAAGTCAAGAATACTCACCTGGACAAATAAATATATAACAAGTTAGGGATTACTATTATTTGAATATGAATTATCCTCCCCCCCGAAAAAAAAAGCTCATGTTTTGAAAGGATGGTCCCCATTGTACCAAGGTGCACAGGTAGGGCTTTTAGGAGAAGATTGAATTATGAGATCTGTAGCCTCATCAGTGAATTAATAATTTGATGTATTATTAATTTAAATGGACTCCTGGGGAGTAATCATAGGTAGGTTGGCCATGGTGGTATGACCCTAGACTGTATCTGTCCCTACCCCTTCCCTGCTTCCACCCATCCTCCTAGCAAATTTCAAGTGTATTATACAGTATTGTTAGCTGTAGCCATACTACATTGGCTGTATAGAACTTATGTAACTTGTGTAATGGACACTTTATACCCTTTAACCAACATTTTCTTATTCTTCCTATGCCTGGCCCCTGGGCAACCATCATTTTACGTTTCCCTCTATGCAATGGACTATTTTATATTGTGCATGTACGTGAAAACTTATGTAACTTGTGTAATGGACACTTTATACCCTTTAATCAACATTTTCCTATTCTTCCCATGCCTGGCCCCTGGGCAACCATCATTTTACATTTCCCTCTGTGCATTGGACTATTTTATATTGTGCATGTATGTGAAATCAAGCAGTGTTTGTCTTTCTGCATCTGTTCTTTTTTTCACTTAAAATAATGCCATCCTATTGCTACAAATGACATAATTTCTTTCCTTTTTTAAAGCTGAATAATATTTATATATATGAGTGAGTGAGTGAGAGAGTATTCTTTATCCTTTCATCCATCAATAGACCTTCAGGTTATTTCCACTTCTTGGCCATTGTAAATAATGCTGAAATAATCATGTGAGCCCAGATATCTCTTCATAGACACTTATTTAATTTCCTTTGGATATATATTCAATCAGATCGTGTATCATAAGATACTTGTACTTATAATTTTTGGGGGCATCTGCATAATGTGTTCAAAAAGCAGCTATAACAATTTCCCTATCTCAAAAGATGGCATATTAACATCAAACAGATATTTGAAAGGGTGCTCAAATTCACTAAGCATCAGGGAAATACAAATCAAAATCACAATGAGATATTACCTCAAAACTGTTAACATCGCTGTTGTTAGAAAGACAAAAGATAAGTCCTGGCAAGGTTGTGGAGATAAAGGAAGTCTTATACACTATTGGTAGGAACGTAAACAGGTATACCGAATGTCATTTTATTTTACACTTCCTTTAAGCTTTATTAGCCCAAATCCAATAGTTACTTGTAATCAGGATTGAGATGCAGTCTTCCTCAAGGCATTATCAATAAAAGGACTCCTAAATTTTCAATAAAAGGACACAATTACCCCAAGTACATGTATGACTGCATATATGGTGCGATGCTACCTCATGTACAACTAGAGAAATGGAAAGTTGTGCTGCATTTGTGTAAAATGAATCAAAATGCATTCAGCTTTCATATACACCTAATTGAAATAAATGAATTAATTTAAAAAATGACTCCTAGAGAAATATGAACACAGACTGATAGATAAAACACAGGTAGGAACCAGGAAACTCTAGCTAAGTTTATAGTTCCATTACATTTTGGCAGCACAGTTTTCTAATATGTAGAAGAGGCATTTTTAAAAAAATGGGAAATTTTATAATATAAATTTTTTATCTTCTGTATGTATCAAATTCTTCAGCAGAGAATATTTATTTGGCATTTTGTGTTAAATTAAAAATGACAACATCAGTTTTAGATGTCTGTATCCTGTGGAAATGTATAGGAAGACTGAATAATTGCCACTAAGTTCATTTGCCTCATGCATATCCGTTGCACTGTTTCATGTTATTTCAGATTTATTCTCTCTCCATCATCTTTCATTACCTTGGTCCTCACTTCTCTCTCTGTCAATAAAAGACACTATAACTTCCATGTGCAAAGTCACTTTGAATAAAAATTTAGTTTCATTCTTTATCTTAAAAGTCAGAATTAAACTAGCGTTTAGTTTTCTCAAATACAGACTATTTTTAAAAACTAGGGATAGATGGATGTGGTATGTGTTTGCAAAAAGGGAATAATGTTTTCTGAGGAAAAAAATATATTGTTTTCTAAACTATGAAATCATTCAATCAAAAGGTAATTTTAGATGGAACATATTTATCTCATCCATCATCTGGGATGTGCTTTAAAATGTGTCACAGTTGAAAATGTGATTTTTCTCTGAGACACCTACGGATTTCATAGTTTCATGTAAGTTTTTGGGAAGTTTCTTGCTTTATGCTTATGTCCAGAAGCAGCAATTTTATGGTCTACAGTGTGAGATAATAGAAATGATGAGTGATAATGATAATAAGAAAATAAATTGACTGCTTATTAGTGCACAGAAAGAAAAAGTTGTAAACCAAGTACAGATTTTGATTAGTTTTAGGCAAAGAAAAAAATATGATCTGAGGCCACACGAGGTGGATGCAGGCCTTTTGTTCTTCCACAGTCTTCTCTTCAGATTCTACATAGTTGACTTAGAATAAGGCCAAGGGCCAGAAGAGAGTCATGTAACACAATAAAAGAGTTGTAGCATGTCCTTCTTGCTGGGGGAAAGATCACCCAATGATGATTTTAGAGGGCATGGAGTTTAAAGAGAGGGAAAAAACAGATTTAGATGCTAACCAAGGTCATTCTAAGACTGATTATTTCTGGAGGTTGAACACCAAGACCAAGTTCCCCTACACCCTCAAATACTTGGCATATTGTCTTCATGCTTAGTGTCACTGTGTTCTAGGATGTAACTGAAGGCTTGGAAGCAGTTCTTACTAGCATTGTCAAGTCTTTGATTTTAAGTCTAGCCACTTAAAGTTATATACCTGTCTTTATTTTTTATCTCTTTTTGCTTCCACTTGACCCTTTTAAGGTCTGACTTCTTATCCATCATTTGTGTGTGCACCTATAGTTCTTTTATTTTATTTCCTTATTTTTATGTGATGCTGAGGATAGAACCCAGTGCCTCACATACACTGGGCAAGTGTTCTACCCCTGAGCCACAACCCCAGCCATTAATTTGGACAAGTTAATGTGTGCTAATACGAACATGTATATGTACTTTCTACCCGTGTATAGATAAATAGGTATAAATCTTTGTGACTGTTTCTTAGAAAAAAAAATGTCCACTTTCCAGACAGACAAATCCCAAAGATCTGTTCCTTCTGGGGTCTTGGCAAGGGCTCAGCATGTTGTGTGACAAAACAAGTGCTTTCTCCTCTGGTAGAAATCAGCCTGGAGCATGAGTACAGCCAGAATATAGATAGGCTTTCAGCCACCAGTTATCCCTTCAGCCAGGTTGTTTTGTGTAGTGAATAAGCTGCACAAACATATAAAGAAGTCCTGATTATATCTACATATAACACATACATGTGAATACAACTGGTCCTCCACATTCACAGGTTCCACATCCATAGATTCAGCCAGCTGAATATTGGGAATATTTGAAAAGAAAATTATGTTTGTACTGAACATGTGAGGAATTTTTTTCTTGCCATTCTTCCTTAAACAATAGTGCAAACACCTATTTATGTAGAATTTACATTTCATCAGTTATTGTGAGTACTCTAGAGATGATTTAAATATATGGGAGAATGTGCTTAAGGAGCATACAAATGTTAAGATACTTTGGATATAATGTTTTATAATGGAAAAATGTTTTAATTTTCAAAACCTTTTATACTGATATATATATATGTATATATCATGCCTAAATTACAGAAATCTACTGGAGAATTACAAAGTTAGGATGATCACGACAAACATAAAAAGTTATCAATTACTGATTATGAATTTTGGTCCATCAGCAGGCAAATTATTATCTGGACAATTTTAGCACATATGTGGGTTAAAGTCCAGGACCTTATTCTTATCATTAATTTAGAAAATATAGTCAATGATATTTTCTCTGTACTTCTCAATTGCACATTTTTTCTTATCACTACATAGAGGAAAAAATGAGTAAAACTGAGGCTAATATTGGGAATTTCTCCACCAGGTATGAAAATATTTAATTTCAAGAAAATTCTAAAAACTTGTGAGCAGCATGTGAAATAGGAAAGATAGTTGCTTTTCTCATTGCAAGGCTAACTACATCCCATACATTATCACATTAATTATTGTTTTTCTCCTCCACGTTGGTTGATGAGATACCACAGGTGTAAAAGTATCACTCACGCTTTTGGAGCAGTTCAGTAGGTCTGCAACCTTCCTGGTCCTTCTACCTTAATAGTAAACCCCTCAAACCCAGTCTCCAAAACCTGCACTAATATGTGGCTGCTAGTCACATGTGCTCATCTGCATATTAATTTAAACTTACATGAAATCATGCATTTAATTCCACAGTTGCAGTAGCCATACTTCAGGTACTCTACACTCATGTTGCCATGGCACAAATTGAACATTTCCACTATCGCAGAAACTTCTATTGACAGTTGTGACCTTTGCACTTGCTTACAAATTAATTTGCCTTTATAACTTACAGTCAGCTGGAATCTTGCTTTAAGTGCTTTGATGGAATACTAAAAGTCTTATTTCTGTTTTCTTTCTATTTCATGGTTGCCAGTAGGTAATTAGTCGTGCCTTCTGGGAGCAAGGACACCAGAACAGCCAAAGCATTTCTACTTTAACCTTTTGACAAAGGCATACTGTTTGATCACAACCTGTTTGCAGGAGTAGAATAATCACTGTAGTTCATCCAATTGGAGAGACCATCAATTGAAAGCAGCAGCATTATTTTGTATGTTAGTAAGCAAATTAAATATTGGCATTCCATTTGTTTCAGAGTCTTCCCAATTCCGGAGATGTTAAAATGTGGAAAAGAAAAGTGCACTTTATAGTTATTGAGATGTGGTAAAGTAAAAAGTCAGATCTTTATTTATTTCCAAAACAAATAATTGCAACAAAGAGAGAAGAAGACAACTCAAATACAGAAAATCATATTTGGCAGTGTCTTAACAGATTGAGAGGATTCTTAAAATATCCTTCTATTCCTTTCTTAGTTTTAGGAATCTACCTTCATCTCAGCTAACATATGGCTCATCTTTTCTTTGGTACAAGGTTATATTCAGGTACAATTTGATTATAAGAATTTATATTTTTTAGCGCACAAGTCTTTTAAGTTTCAACACCTGCATACAACTGTGGCACCACCACTACAATGAAAGTAGAGGATGCACCTTTGCATCAAAATATCACTCATGTCACTTTGTATTCAGCCTTTCTCTATATTTATTTTTTCTTTCTCTGTTATTCAGCCAAAGCAAATACTGTTTTGTTTTCTGTCTCAGGATTTGCTTTTCTAGAATGTCTAATAAATAGAATAATACAGTGTACTCTTTTGAATCTGGTTTCTTTTACTTTAAATAATGAATTTATGTTCATGCATGTTGTTGTGTTTATTGGTAGCTTATTTTTTCCTTTTATTGCTGAATAGTGTTTGATTATATGGATATACTTTAATTTATTATTTTCTTATGTGAGATATTTAGGTAGTTTCAAATTATGGAGAATTTTTTTTAAAAAAAAAACTAATAAGAAACACTCAGAAACAGACATTTTTGTATGAACATGGATTTATTTACATGTCACTGCAGTGAGATTGCTGAATTATATGATAAATATACATTTAACTTTATAATAATATGAAGTAATTTTCTAGCACATGATTTGAAATTTCCATCAGAAATCTTTCACATTTACAGTTGTTTTTTTTTATAACCAACACTCTGTCTCATCATACATATTATTATGGATAATTGACAAAGGCATACTGCCTTTGATCACAACCTGTTTGCCAGGGTAGAATAATCACTTTACTTTATCCAATCAGAGAGATCATCAATTGCAAGAAGCAGCATTATTTTGTATGTGAGTAAGCAATTTAATATTGGCATTTCATTTGTTTCAGAGTCTTCCCAAGTGTGTAGTTGTATTTGAATTTTCTCAATAATTAATCATCTAAAAATGCATGTGCTTAGTTGTCTTTTATATATATTATTTGGTAAAGTAAATGCTAAAACTTTCATTGGGAGGTGTTAGTTTTGTTATTATTGCATGGTAAGAGTTCTTTATATATTTTGGATGTAAGTCATTAATCATACATAATTTGAAAGTATTCTTCATATAATCTCTGTTCAACCATTTCATTTTGTTATAGCATACTTTTTTTTACAAATTGCACATTAATTTTGATAAAAACCAATTTCATTTTTTATATACATTCATTTGACTTTTAATCTAAGAAATTTTGCTAGCTAAAAGTTTTTAAAAATAATCTAGTTTTTTAATTCCAGAGACTTTATATTTTACACTGAACTTTAATATTGATTTTGGTTAATATTCATACATGACGCAAAGTATGTATCAAGGTTTATTGTTTTCTGTATAAATATTCAAATATTCTAACTTCATTTGTTGAAAAGTCTAATTATTACTTTTTCATTGAATCACTACAGAACCTTTGTTACAAATCCATTAACCATTTATATATGTGTCTATATGTGAGAGCTACATGCATATTATTTTGAGAAATAAATGAGTGCTGTAAATTATACTTTTTAAAAAATCTTTAGAGTTTTCTAATTCTTTCTTAATATTTCTTTGTTTTCTTAGATTTTCTGAATCTATGTAGTTTTTTTGCTGCTGTGTAATGATTTTACTAATAGTGGGATTCATGATATATTCATACATGCATTAACATATTTGGTCAATTTTATTTCTAAGTATCGGCCCTTATAGTGCCCACCTACCCCTTATATACTTTATCTACCCCATGATCTCCCTTTGGTTTTCATAAAATCCCTTATTTCTATCTAGCTTCCACATGTGAAAATTAGCATATGACCCCTTACTCTCTAAGGCTGATTTATTTTGCTTAACATATGTTCTTAAATTCTATACATTTTCCTACCAAAAAAGAAAAACCCACATAATTTTATTCTCTTTCATGGCTTGATAAATTCCATTGTGTGTATATACCATATTTTCTTTATTCGTTTTTTTTTTTGTTTTTTTTTTTTTTTGTAGATGGACACCTAGGCTGACTCTATAACTTGGCTATTGTGATTGCTCTGTTATAAACATGGGAATGCATTTATCAATATAGTATGATGCCTTTAATTTTTTAAAATACATACTGAGGAGTGGTATAGCTCAGTTATTTTTTGGAACCATTCCTAAGCTTTCAAGAAACTTCCATACTGATTTTCACTGTGGGTATGCTAGTTTATAATCACACATATGATATATAGGAATTGCCTTTCCCCACATCCTTAGCAGTATTTGTTATTATTTATAGTCTTGATGATGATTGCCATTTCAGCTGGAATAAGATTAAATCAGTGTAGATTTTATTTGCATTTCCCTGAGTACTTACACTGTTGAACATTTTTTCATATATTTAGTGGCCACTTATGTTTCTTTTTTTAAGTTGGCACATAATAATCATACACAAAATATTCATGTTACATATAGATTCATATATAAAACAGAAAAATATAATTTGGTCTTTTTCATTCCCTAGTACCTCCTGTTTCTCTCCCCTCCTCCTTCATTTGTATTTCTTCTGTTAAGAAATGTCTGTTTAGTTCATTTGCCTATTTTTTGATTGGGTTTCGTTTCTTTGGGTGTTTTAAGAGTTCTTTATATATTTTGGATACTAATCCTCTCATAGAGAAGAGTAGGTGGCATTTTTTCCCATATGCAGTCTTTCTATGATCTTAATTGTTTCCTTAACTATGAAGATTCTTTTTAATTTGATGCCATCCCATTTATTAAATCTTGGTATTGTTTCCAAAGTTTCAGGAGTGCTTTTAAAGAGGTTGATGCCTGTGCCTATGTTCACCTGTTTTCTTCTAGTGGTTTCAAATTTTTGGATCCATTTTGAGTTGTCTTTTGTACAGGGTAAGATAGAGGAATCTGTCTCTTCCAACACAACTGTTTACTTAGTATCCCAGAACTAGGCTGATGAGAGAATTGGAAAAAAGATGAACAACAGAGAAATATAGAAAGTAGGACCGGGTGGTTTAGCCAAATCCTGATGGAGGAGGACTGATAAGAGCAGGATCTGCATGTTTATTTTGTAGGGGTCTTACATTAAAGGGATTCATTGTGAGAAAGTTACTTTAAAACAGAACTGAGGTCAAAAGTTTGAACAACCTAATTACAATCATCAGCTTGTGCCCAAGTTCTCCACCATTGGGTGGCTGGTACCTGAACCTTAGGTTATGAACTTAAAAACTCCATGGCAACCATGGAATTTCCATTTAAACAGGCATCACCAGACAACCAGGCAGACTTCTTGGCACCTTTGCACTGAGAAATGAACAAGAGAGGTGTCAGCCTCTGTCTCTGGACAATTCAAAGCAATAATTCATTCACAGCTCCTGTCAGGAATATAGTTTCAATATACATGGGGATATTCAGTTTTATCAATACTATGTCTTTAAGAGGCTACCTTTTCTTCAATGTATATTTTTGGCATATTTGTCAAGCATCAGATGACTGTCTTTGTGGGTTTGTCTCTTGCATCTTATATTCTATTCCATTAATCTACATGTTTGGTTTTTTTGTGTCAGTGTCATGCAGTTTGTGTTCTTATAGGTCAGTAGTATAATTAGAAATTGGATATAGTAATATCTTCAATTTTTTTATTTTGTTCAGCATTACTTTGGCTAGTTTGGATCATTACTTTTTTATATGAATTTTAGACTTTCTTTCTACTTCTGTGAAGAATGTTATTGATATTTGATGAGGACAGGATTGTGTATAAGATTTCTTTTGGAAATATGTCCATTTGAAAGTATTAATTATGCCTCCACAAAAATGGTAGGTCTTTCTATCCTCTACTATTCTATTTATCTTTCCAGGGTACTGAAATTTTCATTGTAGATATCTGTTACCTCCTTGGCTAGCTTTATTAATAGATATTTTGTTTGTTTTGAGGCAATTTTGAAGGGATTTTAAAAACTTCATTTTGAAGAGATTCATTATTGGTATTTTAAAAAGCTCTTGCTTTCGTATATTGTTTTTTTTTAATCCTGCTACCTGGCTGAATTTGGTTTCCTCTCCACAAGTATTCTGGTGCAGCTGTTCGGATATTCTAAGTATAAAACCCTATCATTGGCAAACAAGCTCAGTTTGACTTCGACCTTTTCTATTTGTACCCCTTGTATTTCCTTCTCTTGGTTAATTGTTCTAACTAAAATTTAAAGTACTATATTGTTTAGGAACAGTGAAAGTGGACATTTCTGTATTGTTCCTGATTCTAGAAGAAATAGTTCTATTTTCATCCATTTAGTATAATGTTGACTTTGAGTTCGCTGTTTATATTCTGATTTCCAGTTCAGTCTGTTTAATTGAAAATTCAATAATTCTGTTCTTCTCCATGGCTGAATGAAACTCCCATTATGTATATATGCCACATTTTCTATATCCATTAATGTGGCATAGGCTATGTCTTCCTTAAGACAGCACAGGAAATAAAGGAGCAATAAATAGGATGGCAGCAAGGTAAAAAGCTTCTGTGCAGCAAAGGAAACGAGCATGAAGAGAGAGTCTAAGCATGGGAGACAATCTTTGACACCTACACATCAGATTGGGTATTAATATCCAGAATATATAAAGAACTCAAAAAACTTAACACAATAAAAGCCAAATTAACCAATTAATAAATGGGCAAAAGAACTAAATAGACCCTTCTATTAGAAAATATTCAACATCTCTAGGAGTCAGGGAAATGCAAATTGAAACTACATTGAGCCTTCATCTCACTCCAGTTAGAGCAGCAATTGTCAAGAAATCAAATAATAATAAACATTGGAGAGAATGAGTTTAAAGATACCCTTATACATTGTTGGTGAAACTGCAAATTATAACAACCATGCTAGGAAGCAGTATGGGGATTCTCCCCAAAACTAGGAATGCAAGCTGGAAAAAGCCAATCCCCCCCAAAAAAAGGTCAAATATTCTGTCTGATAAGTGGATGCTGATCCATAATGGGGGAAGGGGCATGGGAAAATGGAGGAACTTTGATTAGGCAAAGGGGAGAGAAATGTGGGGAAGGGGTATGGGGGCAGGAAAGATGGTGGAATGAGATGGACATCATTACCCTAAGTAAATGTATGACTGTGCATATGGTGCGATGCTCCATTGTATACAACCAGCCTTCTGGAAATTGAAATTTCTGGTCAAATTCCTAAGTCTTTGGTTCACTTTGAGTTAATGTTTTTACTGAGTAAGAGATAAGAATCAAATTTCATTCTTCTACATGTAAGTGTTCAGTTTTCCCAGCACCATTTATTTAAAAAGTTATCTTTCCTCCAATGTATATTTTTGGCACCTTTGTGGATCATCAGATAACTATATCAATGTGGGTTCATCTTAGTGTCATCTGTTCTATTGCATTGATCTTTTTGATTGTTTTGGTGCAGTTACCACACTCTTTTTGTTACTGTCACTCTGTAGTATAATTTCAGGTCTGGTATTAAGATGCTTTCAGCATGACTTTTCTTGCTTAGGATTGCTCTGTTTTTTCTGTGTATGTTATTCTTCCAAATGAATTTTAAGACTCCTTTTTTTCTAATGTGTCTTTGGTATTTTGATTGGAATCACACACAATCTTTACAACAATTTTGATAGGATGGCCATTTTAACAATATTAATTCTGCTTATCCAAACATGGGAGGTCTTTCCATCTTTTAAGGTCTTTTTCAATTTCATTCTTCAGTGTTCTGTACTTTTTATTGTAGAAGTCTTAAAACTCCTTCATTAGATTTATTCCTATGTGTTTATTTTTTAAGGTTACAGTGAATGTGATAGTATTCCTAATTTCATTTTTAGAAGGTTTATTATTGGAGTATAGGAAGGACATTGATTTTGTATGTTGATTGTATCCTGCTATCTTTAAATTTGTTTATCAGCTCTAGAAGTTGTCTGGCAGAGTATTTTGGATTATTAAAATATAAGATCATGTACTCAGCAAACAGAAATAATTTGACGTTTTTGTATGTGGTTTGCCAGTATTTTATTAAGAAGTTTTGGATAGTAGAAATTTTTTTTTTGGCCTTTATGTCTCTTTATTTGGTTTGGTTATCAGGGTGATAATGGATTCATAGAAGAATTTGGCAGTGTTCGCTCCTTTTTTATTTCATGGAATAATATGTGGAGGATTGCCATTTGTTCTTTAAAGCTCTGGCAAAACTCATGTGTGAATTCATTAGGTCCTGGGAATTCTTGGTTGTGAAATTTTTAATAGCTGCTTCAATTTCATAATTTGATATTAGTCTGTTTAAGTATTCCATATCTTCTTGGTTAAATTTGGGTACATCATATGCCTCTAGGAATTTGTCAACATTCTTGAGATTTTTCTAGCTTATAAAAATACAAATTTTTAAAATATTTTCTGATGATTTTTTTTTTATTTCAGTAATGTTTGTGGTACTATCTCCTTTTTCACCTCTAATTTTGTTAATTTGGGTCTTCTCTATCCTTTGATTACATTGTCTGAGAGCTTACACATCTTGTTTATATTTTCAAAAAATTTGGTTTAATTTGTTATTTTTTATTCTTGATGTTATTAAATTTCAGTCCAATATTAATTACTTTCTGTGTTCTACTGATTTTGATATTAGTTTGTTCTTATTTTTCAAGAGTGTGATGTGTGACCCCAGATAATTTTTTTGATATATATCTTTTTTTTTATTTTTTTATTTTTATATTTTTTAAATTTTTTATTGTTGGTTGTTCAAAACATTACATAGTTCTTGATATATCATATTTCACACTTTGATTCAAGTGGGTTATGAACTCCCATTTTTACCCCATATACAGATTGCAGAATCACATCAGTTACACATCCATTGATTTACATATTGCCATACTAGTGTCTGTTGTATTCTGCTGCCTTTCCTATCCTCTACTATCCCCCCTCCCCTTCCCTCCCCTTCCCTCCCCTCCCCTCTCCTCTTCTCCCCTCCCCTCTTCTCTCTCTGCCCCCTCTACTGTCATTCATTTCTCCCCCTTGTATTATTTTTCCCTTTCCCCTCACTTCCTCTTGTATGTATTTTTGTATAACCCTGAGGGTCTCCTTCCATTTCCATTCAATTTCCCTTCTCTCTCCCTTTCCCACCCACCTCTCATCCCTGTTTAATGTTAATCTTCTTCTCATGCTCTTCGTCCCTACTCTGTTCTTAGTTACTCTCCTTATATCAAAGAAGACATTTGGCATTTGTTTTTTAGGGATTGGCTAGCTTCACTTAGCATAATCTGCTCTAATGCCATCCATTTCCCTGCAAATTCTATGATTTTGTCATTTTTTAATGCAGAGTAATACTCCATTGTGTATAAATGCCACATGTTTTTTATCCATTCGTCTATTGAAGGGCATCTAGGTGGGTTCCACAGTCTTGCTATTGTGAATTGTGCTGCTATGAACATGGATGTAGCAGTGTCCCTGTAGCATGCTCTTTTTAGGTCTTTAGGGAATAGACCGAGAAGGGGAATAGCTGGGTCAAATGGTGGCTCCATTCCCAGCTTTCCAAGAAATCTCCATACTGCTTTCCAAATTGGCTGCACCAATTTGCAGTCCCACCAGCACTGTACAAGTGTACCCTTTTCCCCACATCCTCGCCAGCACTTGTTGTTGTTTGACTTCATAATGGCTGCCAATCTTACTGGAGTGAGATGGTATCTTAGGGTGGTTTTGATTTGCATTTCTCTGACTGCTAGAGATGGTGAGCATTTTTTCATGTACTTGTTGATTGACTGTATGTCCTCCTCTGAGAAGTGTCTGTTCAGGTCCTTGGCCCATTTGTTGATTGGGTTGTTTGTTATCTTATTGTCTAATTTTTGGAGTTCTTTGTATACTCTGGATATTAGGGCTCTATCTGAAGTGTGAGGAGTAAAGATTTGTTCCCAGGATGTAGGCTCCCTATTTACCTCTCTTATTGTTTCTTTTGCTGAGAAAAAAACTTTTTAGTTTGAGTAAGTCCCATTTGTTGATTCTAGTTATTAACTTTTGTGCTATGGGTGTCCTATTGAGGAATTTGGAGCCCAACCCCACAGTATGTAGATCGTAGCCAACTTTTTCTTCTATCAGACGGCGTGTCTCTGATTTGATATCAAGCTCCTTGATCCATTTTGAATTAACTTTTGTGCATGGGGAGAGAAAGGGATTCAGTTTCATTTTGTTGCATATGGATTTCCAGTACTTAGTTCATGTATGGATGATCTACCTAATTATGAGAAATATATATTGAAATCATTCTTGAATTAACATCACGTTGGTTCTTTATCTTGAAAGGGTTTGTTTTATGTACATTACCATATTTTTGTTTGAAGTACAAACATTTAAATTCGTTATATCTTGTTTTGATTACTTCTGTGACCAGTATAAAGTGACCTTCTTTGTATTTTCTGATTAATTTTGGCTTGAAGTCTACTTTGTCTGATATAAGAATAGCTATCCTGCTTGCTTTTGCTTTCCATTTTCATGGTGTGTTTTTCAATCTGTTCATCTTCAGTCTGTAGATGCCTTTGTCTGTGAGTCTCTTATAAACAACATATGGTTGTTTTTATTTAAATACAACCTGCCAATCTATATCTTTTGATTGAAAGGTTTGGACCATTTAGAGTGTTATTATATAGAAATGATTTTTATTTTCTGCCATTTTTATTCATTTCTAATGCTCAATTCAGAATTGGTTCTTCTTTTATTGACTATTATTCAAAGTATAATTCAACCCTATGCTTGTTTCATTTTGTTATTTCTTCTGTCTGTAATATTTGATTGAGTATGTTTTGTATTGCAGGCTTAATATTTAGAAATTCTTTTAGTTTCTGCTTACCATGGATGATTTCTACTTCATCTTCTATTCTGAAGAATATAGAATTTTCATGGAGATAGTATTGACTGGCTCTAATTTTCCTTCTGGGTTTGGCTTATATTATTACAAGACTTCCTGGGGTTAGGGCCTGGGTTGAAGAATCAGTTCAAATATAAATGGTTTACCTCTAAATATAACCTGCTATTTTCTAATTCTAGCATTAATCTTTATAATAGGCATTTTTATTATGTTTCTTGGAGAGAACCTTTTTTAATTTTGCCTCTTTGGAGTTCTAAAAGCTCTGATATTTGAATGTTTATCTTATTCCTAAGATTTGGAAAATTTTTAAATATTATTTAGTTGAAAAGATTGTACATGTCTTTGATTGGTATTTAAATACTTCTTTTACCTCAATGTTTCTTAAATATGGTCTTAATGTTATCTTAGATTAATTTCAGATTTAAAAAAAAAAAATAAACATAGTTTTAATTTATTTTTTTAATTTTTATTTATTTATAATTATATATGACAATAGAATGTATTTTGACATATCATACAAAGATGGGGTATAACTTCCCATTTTTGTGGTTGTCCAGATTTATTGAATATACTGATCATGGACTGTCAACATTTTTTCTTTATTGTTGACTTTATTTTCAAGATTATGTACTTCAAGACCTGACAATCCATCTTTAAATCTATTGGCGATGCTTTACACTGAATACTTCAGTTGATTTATCAATTCTTTCATATTCAAAATTCTGCTTATTTTTTAAAAAAAATTATCTCTTTATTGAACCAATTCTTCACTTCCTGAATTTTCTTTTTAAGTTCATTACTGCATCATCATTTATCTTGTTGAACAGCAAACTGTCTAAATTATTTGTCAGACAATTTTTCCACTGAGGTTAGTTATATAAGTATTGTGGGATGTTTGGGGTGGTTTGTTTACTTGCTTTTTTTTTTTTACCAAGAATTTTTTTTACACAACTTTATTCTATTTATTTCTTTTTATGTAGTGCTGAGAGTCAAACTGAGGACTTCACACGTGCTAGGAAAGCACTCTACCACTGAGCTACAGCTCTAACCCTGCTTGCTGTTTCATACCACTTATATTCTACCCATCTATTGGAACAATTATCATTTTTTTAATGCATGGCATTATTTAGTTAGTTTGATTTTAAGAGATGAAAGCTGAGTGAATATTTACAAATTGATATTTTACTCCATGTATGTCCTCTACTGTTCCCATTTTGAGAGATGACAGTTCTCAACAGTTCTTCTCATCCAGATATAAACATAAATGAAATTCTGGAATAAATTGAAATTTTCATTATTAAATATATTAAAATTACTATAATATTACATAGGTGATAAAAGGTGATGGGGGGAAATTGGGCAAAAGAAGACAGATAAAAAGAAACAAGAAAGAAAAGACAAGATAGAAAATACTAATAAATACCAAAGTAAAAAGAATAAAAAGAAGAATGGGAGGATTTGAGGCAGTAGCAGGTAATACAAGAGGAAAAAGAGGGGATAAAAGAAACAAGTGCAAATGTGAGCCAGGAAAACAGAATGATTCACATTAATGCTTTAAAACATTAGAAGAAATACAGTTAAATCAGTTGAGGTGACTGTCTCCAAGCACAGGACCCACATTTGTGGGCTTTCTGTGGATGACCTGTGGTGGAGAAGCATTTCTTCTGAACTAAAAAGATTGCTGGAGTATTTTCCCTGCTGTGAGGAAAGAAATTAAGCCAATTCATGTGGGTTTTAGCTCCCAATGCCCAAGGTTTTGAAACATGCTCACCAACCCCCTCTGCTGCCCGAGACTGAGCCAACCATCCTGCATGTGTCCAAGGTTTCACAGATTGAGACCACAAATCATGGGCACTGTCCCCCTCTGCTTCCCACCCAGTTCTAAACTCTTACTTTATGTCACTGTGGATAAGTGTGTCTACATGGTCCCTTCTTAGGATCCTATAGAAGCTCTGTGGAATGCTGGGGTTAGGCTAGCCCTTCCTGGGATGGGTCTGCTCTACCCCACTCCCCTTATTCTTTGGGAGGAAGAGAGGTTTTCAATGACTTCAGGATAGTAGCAGTACTTCTAGTTTCTTCTAGATGGATTTTACTGAGACCTTCCACTGCAGAGGTGTTCTATCTGGTTATATGTGTTGTTATCTGAAGATGTTGCTATCTGTGTTGATTTAAATTCTTGGAGTGCAGCAGGCAAATTGTGGGCTACACACAATGGCTGCCATGTATGGCATGGCTTTCTACCGACAATTTGAGTTAATCTGTTTGCTCTCTTTTAATGACCCCACTGTTCCTGCCATTTTGATGTACTTCTAATATTTAATCTTTTCTGCTTATTTTTTTTTCCAGCTGTTGTTAAGGGACTGAGATTATGTGCTCTTCCTCTCCCACTTCTCTCTTCCTTTCTATCCCCATCCTGGTCCAGTTTGGGGGTTAAGAAACCCTGTCCTTATTTTCTAATCTTTTAACTGAACTTCAACTCAGACTACCAAATAACTGAACTTCAACTCAGACTACCAAAGTCTTAGAGTGTTTATTCTGTCATCCACATTTCTGGTCAGTTGATTCTTTCACTGATTCTTTTCTGCACTATGGAGGGTCAGAGACTACTGCCTAAACTCTGCCATCTTCTCTGAAGATCTGGTCTTGCTTTTTACGTCAATCTTTCAGTGTATGTCTTTTAATTAGAGAGTTGGAATCATTTATATTTAGTGTTAATAAAGAGAAATGTTTACTATTTCCTGTCATTTTGATGAAATTCTGTTTAATTTGATCTTAATTGCCATTTGTTTAACTACTTGTGAGTGGGACTTATCCTTTCCTCACATCTGATCTTTGTGTTTGTCTCCTTCTCTGCGTGTAGGACTTCTTTAGGAATCTTCATCAATGCTGCAATAGTATTGCTGAATTTTTTTAGTTTATACTTATAATGGAAATTTATGTTATCTTTGATTCTGAAAGATATGTTTGCTAGATACTGTATTCTTAGCTGTGAGTTATTTTCTTTCAGTACTTGAAATACATCTTTCTAAGCCATCCTGAATTATTCAAACCCTCAGTCACTGGGGAAACTGAGGTAAGAGGTTCAAAAGCCCAAGTCATATCTTGGCAACTCAGGGAGACCATGTATTAAACAAAAAGTAAAATGGGCTGGGAGAACAGCTCAGTGGCAGAGCACACCGGGGTTCAATCCCCAAAAGCTTAAAATAGAAAATGAAATAAGCCAACTAAACAGAATTTTAAAAAGGGTCAGAGGAGGTGGAAGGAATGGAAAGAAAAGAGTGCTAATCAGGGAGAGAATAAAGAGAGGGAAAGAATTAAAAAAGAATACAGAAGAGCTGTAGAGTGAATACCTGTGTTAACACATTACAGCATTAAAGAAAAAGGCATAAAATTGGATTAAGTAATGAAAATATCAAAAACTTGGAGGCAAACTATCAAATAAATACAGAAGATAATACCTCTTGGGGTAAAAAGCTAATATTTCAGAATAAAATATTACTATTTGCTGAAATATATGAGATGAACACATTTCTCTATACATCTTCCAGCTTTGGATCGGGCCAGGTATTGAGAGGTATAGTGGATGCTCAAATCTTGACTGTGGTAGCTTCAGTATCTATGGGAATGGAGGTAGAAACTGTATCAGCTCCTTCCTCTATATATTTAGTTTTTGACTGTCTAGGTTTATCTCCTGTTCAAATGCTGCCCAGAACTCATGTTCTTGCCCCTCTCCACCCCAAACTCAACTTGCAGACCTCTTTCCTTAGCCTGTATGACTCTAGGGGTTTTGTGACATTTCTATGCTCCTGAAAGCTCACTGGACTTTTGAGGGAACACCCTGAGTGTCCACAGCTCTGCTGTCCAATCTTTCCCTGTCTGGTATGGAGGCTTTGTGTCTTGTGGGGAATACCAGGCCCCAGGGCTAATAGCACCTACCGCACCCCTATTTTTATACGGTAGTCTGGGCAGCTTTGAAAGTCCTTGGTGATGAATCCCAGCAACTATGTTAGGTATGTGGGTGCCTGTACCCCATGGTTAAAGAGTACTTATCGCACTCTGCCCTTTTGCATAGCCAATGTACTCTGAAATTCCTGTAACACAACCTAATGCTTGAGACCTGGGCAAATTGAACCATGCCTAACCACAGCTTGTATGCACAGCTCACCCACATCTAAACTGCTAACTTCAAAAGTCCTGCCATTGCTATGTTGCTGTATAGAGCTCCCATAAATTCATACTACAGTTGCACTCCTGATCCTAAAATAATGTTTGTCCAGGCACCTGCCTACCAAGTTAAAAAAAAAAAAAAAGAAGATTAAAATGAAAAGGAGGCCATTGGGTCTTGGAAATATGAAAGAGGAGAGATAAAAACAGAGATGAGAAATAAAGGAAAGAAGGCAGACAGGAATGAAGGGAAAGAAAGAAAAACAAAAATGAAAGAAGTGCACAATGATTTCTGGTCTTCCCTTTAGATAGCTTAGATGATGGGGTCCCTTTAAGAAAGTGTTCCTTTCTAGTCCTCACTGAATCCAGAGGGAACTGCCTGAGAGTACAACTTAAGTCACACCATCTTGCTATGCGTATTTAAATCTACTTTCTGCTCAAATACCTAATACAGGAGTCTTTGTTTTTTAAAATCTTTATGATTCCTTTTTAAGCTGTCTAGAAGGGAAGCTTCCCCTCCTCCGCCAATCAGCATACACCTAGCACTGGTAGTTTATTTTACTATCTTTTTTTGTGTTTTCTAACTCTCATTATTCTGAAACACCACTGCTCCTGAGATTCAACTGCTTGTTGATTCTCTGAATTGAATTCTAGCATTTTCCCTCTGCTCCTTCTCCCATCCTGAAGCTGCAGAACCGTTGATTTAATTTGATCTCTGGGAGCAGCCAGTGCATACTGTGTGCTACTTATCTGCCATTTCCTCTGCCAAATTCTTACACGAACCTTTTAGCATCAGTATATTTCTTAGTATACTTTTGGCTTTGATTTTGATGGTAATTGTAGTGGAGCTATAGATCAGTTGTTTTTATTTTTTAATTTTTTAAGTTATAGATAGACACAATACCTTTATTCTGTTTATTTATTTTTATATGATGGTGAGGATCGAACCTAGTCCCTCATATGTGCAAGGCAAGCATTCTGCCACTGAGCCACAATCCCAGCCCTACAGATCAGTTTCATTAATAGATGAATTCTGAGAAAGTTGACAAAAACATAGAGTGCTCTAAGTCATGAATACCATATATGACAATTACACTTGGGTATTTTGTTCCTTATTACAAACCTTAACATTATCTTTATATGTTCAGTACTGAGAGCTAAGCATAGTTTTCAGTACTGGGATTACCTGTAGTTTTGTGTAGTTTCTGTAGAATATGGACAGAAAGTTGTAAAAAAAGAAAAGAAAACTACTAAGGAGTAATGCCCTATCCTTGAAAATGTTGTCAGTACTCTTTCACAGGTCTGAATGTGCCTCTGAGATGTTCTTGATATTATTACTCTATTTTAGGAAGGTATTACTTTGTTAACAGTCCTTGTTTTGTCCTTTGATTGAACGATTGTTAATTTGATATTTTGGTATCCTCTTCTTTCAGCAAGTATAGTTATAAGGAGCACTGTACACTTATTGAATTTTTTTTTCCTATAGCTCAATCAGGTCTTATTGTTTGTATGTCAAGAGTTATAATATCACTTTGGTAAAAGTCATTTTTGAATAAATAATTAGCATATAGCTATAAATACTGAAAATGAAGGGCAAGGACAAGGGAAAGATGAGCTCCTTAGGAAAAAAGGCAATTATTATTCTCAGATTCCTTAATAAAATGACGTGCAGTAAAAAGGTACTAATACAGTAATTTTCCATTTTATGGTTTTTTTTTTTTTTTTTTTTTTTTTTTGGTGGTGCTGAGGATTGAACCTAGGGCCTTGTGCATGTGAGGCAAGCACTCTACCAACTGAGCTATATCCCCAGCCCTCCATTTTATCTTGCCCCTAATGTTTTGATTTCTTTCTTGGTCAATTGTTTATATGAATAATATGAAAAGAAGTGATGATGTGCTCATGTTACTGGAGTCCTAGCTCAGAGGCCTAATTCTGGGAATCTCAATAAATCAGGTCCCATCACTCACCCCACAAACCAAATGGAAAAGTAATGGTGACAAACAGCGCATCTCCATTGGGGAAAACAGGAGACCCACATTTTTAGCCCCAACTTTTAGGATGTTGATGTTAGCTTCCAAGTTAGATAGATGAGGGACCCGAGAAATATGCATACTCCAGCAGTGTTGATCAGAATGTGGTCAGGGTGATCATTACCTGTGGATGCTCAGGAAGGCCCTTGTCAGTGAGAAGAATGTTGCTGTGGCCTGGGGGTAGTTTCAGCTCATGATAAGATGTTTACTGATCAAAAATGTTTTTCCTGGAATCCAAGATGTCTCAGAGCAAAGGAGACAAATGCAAAGGCAGAGATGAAATATTTTATCCTCATTTTAGACTCCCATGGACATTTGTAGGCCCAGGTGAAGAGTCTATGTTCTTGTTACAGTTACACATAGTAGAATTGAGACAGACTTTCTCACATCATTCCTGTGTAAAGGCAGAGCAAAGATTTGCTTATGTAACTTCCAATGGAGCATATGGGAAGTTTCTTTTTCTCATTCTCACCTTAAAAGCAGTGTAATCATTTATGACCAAGGTTCTGGTTTAATAAACCATCTTTGTTATATTCCCAGTGAAACAAAATTTGATTTTATTATTGAGTTAACTACCTCTTATTCAACCTCAGGATTAGTTAATCTTCTATTTCTAACAGTTATCACATGTCACAGAGCTAATGTGATTAGAGTATTTCCATACAAAGAAAAGGCAGACTAAAGTAGAATTTTGTCAGTGTTATTTCCTACCTGTTTATTTCACTCCAAGCCCCATAATTTTAAATGCCATTGATATTCAGGAGTTTTAGATATGTCTAAGAATGCCTGTGTAATTGACTTATCAGAATTGTGTAAGTAAGACACAAAGGTTTTAAATGGCTAAATTATTGTCACTGTACAACAAAAAATTTTAGTAATTAATCATATAATTATTTCAAGCATAGTATTTCAAATAATAAGGATTATAGTATCTAATATTTATAGGACACTTAAAATATATCAAGGACTTTACAAACATTGTCTTATTGAACTCACAAAACAAGCCTACAGGGCAGATCCCAAAATTATCCTTATTTTCCAGATATGTAACCTAGAGCTTCATGTTAAATTCCAAGAGCATATAAAGTGTCCTAACCAACAAATTGTGATGATTGTAGTTTTCTGGAACATTCATTTTGTCATCTACTTTTTATTTGGTATCTAGTGATACCACTCTAAATTCTACAGGCCCGTTTTTACTGTTTACTGTGCAATGACTGCTGCCAAGTCTTTATTACCCTAAGCCTAGATTTCCTCTTTCTTTGTATGAATCAAGAATGATATTGTATTGGGTGTCAACATACTTTATATATAAACAGATGAAAAATTGTGTTATATATGTGTAATAAGAATTGTAATGCAAAAAAGTACACGTATAAAGGCATGAATTGGCATGAACATACTCTACATATAAAGATATGAAAAATTGTACTCTATATGTGTAATAAGAACTGTAATGCATTCCACTGTCATGTATTTAAAAAAATAAAATCAATAAAACTAAAAAAAAAATGATATTTAAAGTTGGGTGCAGTGGCGTTCACCTGCGGCTCTGGAAGCTGAGGCAGGAGGATCACGAGTTCAAATCCAGCCTCAACAAAAGTGAGGCACTAAGTGAGACTCTGTCTCTAAAAAAGATACAAAATAGGGCTGGGGATTGAGTGGATTCAGTGGTTGAGTGCCCCTGAGTTCAATCCCCAGTACTAAAAAAAAAAAAAAAAAAAAAAAAACCCATAAATAAATAAAGAATGCTATTTAATACTGTTTCACTCGTATTTCTGGGTTCTGACCATTCTCCTTTGAGAGAAGATGTTAAAACATTCCACATTTCTTTAGAATAACTGCCTTATTGTAGTCTAAATTGAAAAGAGGGGATTGTGGAAGAACATTATTTACATTGTGGAAGAACATTGACTCTGAAACCCTTTTATCATGCACTGTGATCGAACTTTTCCAGCACCCTCTTTTTCTGTTCAGTAACTTTAGGCATAAACAGTGAGGGTTTTGACAGAGCAGAGGAGCATAATCCAAATCAGCCTGACAATAAGGTTGATCCCAGGCACATGGAAAGATGATGCAAATTTCAATGTATCTCTTTAGTTGACTCCAGTACTATATTTATACAGTAATTCTAATGATTTCTATGATTCAAAATATTTGAAGAACATGGTACAATACACTTATTTTTTCTAAAAAGAAGAAGAAAAATTCAGAGTCAAGGTAGAATACTGGTCTTCTAAAATTAAACACAAATATGCAATACACAGAAGAAAACAGGCACATGCTTCAGTTTTATTTTCTATTATTTCCCTGTGAAATTCTGATTTCTGCTTTGAACTATATGTACTCTCTCTTGCCTTTGATGCAGTTATTACATGCATGTGACCTACAGCTTTCCCAAGAGGGGAAAAGGTCTATTCTTGAGCACTGCCTCTAAGTAATGTCTCTGGCATTTTTAAGACTTTGGTTCAGCTAAGCTGCAGGGCTGAGGATTTGGCCACTTCAAGAAGAACATTTTGTTATTAATAATCACCAGGTTGATGTGAGCTACATGCCTGTCCAGTTGAATATACATGAAGTGGTAGAGAGTGAAAGTCAATCCCTTACGTATTTGAGTTCCATGCCATCAGGGACCTCACAAATAGAGGTCAGAGGGGGTTTTTATGTTGAAAATCAGTAGAGTGTTACCTTTACTATGGGAGAAAACAACTGTCTTCAGATATTAATGTCACCATTAGAGTAATTGCTCCGTAAAGCTGTCTCTAGAGTTCCATTTCCTGTTGAACAACAAATCTTTCTCATCACTTTAGTATTCAGCTCATTTTTCATAAGCAGCATATAAAGAACACATTAATCTTTATAGATGTCTGCCTATATTTTTATCCCAAGGTTAGTTATTGTCAAGTGTATTCAACCCACAACCCTTTTCTTGCCAAGACTTCTTCTTTATTAACTTCCCCAATAATTCTCCATCCTTTAAAAGAGCACCATTTATTTTAATCGAATATGTGATCATTACCAGGAAACTGAGGCAGATGAAGTTTAGTCACTGGTCCAAGTTTGCACAGTACATGTTGATCCAAACAGATTATACAGTTACTTTAACACCCAGCCCACAGCCTCACTATTACTGTATAACATGTTCTTAGATTGAGATGATTGTGGAGGATTTAATGAAAAACTGAACAATAAATGATACCATGGTCCAAAAACATGTTTTAAAAAAATGACTTCAGATTTTTAGAGGTTTTTAAATAAAATGATTTGTTAACATGCAGTGAATGTAACGAACAAGGGCAAATCTTCTGGTTTATACATTTTGCTTCTGAGTACATACCAAGGATATGCTTAAATAGGCATTGAAAATAAGGTCAGTGTTTTGAATTCTTTGCGGAAAATCTGGCCAACCTAAATAGCTATGAGTAGGTAAATGCATAAATTATTATTCATTCTTCAAAATCTTATCCTATTTTTTTCTAATATTTTTAAAATCATTCAATGTAGGTGAATAATAATTATCTATGGCAGGTATAATGTTGTGAAAAACTACTAATACAAAATCCATACATCCCATTCAATTATTTTTTTTTTCCTCCTGGTAGCAAGACTTTCATTGAAAAAAGTAACAAGTTGCAATTGAAATAAATTTGAGCTTTTCTGGTTACTCTCTTTTGCCTTAGCTTCAGGTAGTAGCTAAACATTTTCCATCTTTATTCTTCATGATGTAACTGTTGGATATATATTACTTTCTTCATTTCATTGATGAGTTAACAAAGTTTTTTTCCCCTTTGTTTGAGTAACATGCTGAAGAACACACAAAATAGTACTTGCCCCCTCAGAAATAGAAAAGAGGTCTTCCTCACCAAAACTGCCACCATGATCACTGTTATGGATGGATGAGTCGTGTCCCCCCAAATCTCACATGTGAGATAATGCAACACAGTTCAGAGGAGAAACGAGTGGATTCTGAGAGCCTTAATCCAATCAAGTGAATTAATCCCCTGGTAGGGATTAACTCAGTGGTAACCAAAGGCTGGTACAGTATAGCTGGAGGAGGTGGGCATTGGGGGGCATGGCTTTGGGTTATGTATTTGTATTTGGCAAGTGGAGTCTCTCTCTGCTACCTAATCATCATGTGAGTTGCTTCCCTCTGCCACACTTTTATACCATGTTGTTCTGCCTCACCTGGAGACCTGAGGATCAAAGCCCACTGCCAATGGACTGAGACCTCTGAAACCATGAGCCCTCAAGTAAACGTTTCCTCCTCTAAAGTTGTTCTGGTCAGGTCTTTTTTTTTTTTTTTTTTTTTTTCCACAGCAGTGAAAAAGCTAACTAAAACAACTACTTTCCTTAGGCACAGGCTTGGCTCCCTACACAAGGCCTGTCAACACCTGTATGTTGGAACAGCGATCCTCATCCATTCCTTTCTCATTCCTAGGCTTAGTAGAAAAACCATGAGAATATTTCTCTCATTCTGTCCTAAATTCTTTTCTGCATCAGTATTCTAGGGAGAAAAACTGATTGATAGGAAGTGAAACAATGTTTAAATTTATTTTAGCATATATTGAAAACCTACTTGTCCTGTCAATAATTGATTTTTAAGTGGTGTTCAGGTTTTCAAAGTAGATATTTTCAAATGATGATAAGTAGGAAGTAATTTAAGGCCCATTAATGTGGAAGTTGTGCATTTGCCTTAGTTAATGAAGAGGGTCTTTAAATGAAAGTATTTAATTGCAAAGAGGGGCATTTGCAATGTAAGAGAGAACATCTCTTGAACTGAGTTCTAAGAACAATTAAAGGAAGTTTGATTATAATATGATTAGTTTAATTTTCTAATAAGGACTATATCAGGAAATGATTTATGTTCTGGGCACTCCAGAACCTCCTGTTGTATAATAAGGTATAAACTTCTTGAACTGGCTGCTCTTACTATGTAGGCCATTTGGATTATATCCTAGGCAAAGTGTTCCTACATAAATTGAAAACTGTTGCCAACATAATTTTTGGTTTCTACATGCTTTGAAGATTGGAGTCACCAGACATTCCTTTTTCTTAAAGAAATATGTTAAATGAAAATTTATTTACTTTATATGTTCTCATCAGGTTGTCAGCTCTTATACTCTGAAAGTATTGCTGCACGTATTGTATTTCAATCTGGAGTGAATGCACTATAGATGTTACAATTGTACGAACAATATCCTATTCTTTCCAGTGAGAAGCCTGTTACCTGCAAATGAACCAAAGAAGAATATTAATAATAATTTACCATAATATTGTATGACATGGCATCTTGATGCCTATGAGTTCACAAAATAACTGGTTTTGTGACAAATAGTTTATTATTATTTTATTTTTGTTATATTTTGACTAGCAAATTTTTTTATTTTCATAGTTTTTGATATAATTATAGCTTAATTTGAACAGTACATAAACCTTATATTCTTCATTTACATTAATTTTAAATTCACCACCTTGAGTATTTTACTGTGTCTGCCCATTATCATAAAAATGATGTAATTGAAGAATGCTGACTCCTCTACTGTTTCCTATCATGCTTGCTTTTTTTCTGTTTTCATTTCAGTAGAAAGGAAATGAATTTTGGAATGAGCAAGATCTTAATTCCAATCCTGATTATGCCAGGTGTGCGTATTGGATGGATAATCATATTTTATAAGGTTACAGTGAACACTTAGAAAACTTAAAAAGGAATTAAAAATACTAGCAAGATTTGCGCCTTTCTTTCTCTCCCATATTTTTCTTTTCAACCAACATTTGTTTTGTGTTCACAAAGCTTTATCGGTAATAAAATGTTTGAAAATATTTTTGTAGAGCTGCAGTTTATGATTTTGTGAATCATGTTCACAACACACTTATCTCCTACCACATCACCATAGCTCTTAACTGCATAATAAAATACTTCAAATATCAGAGTCACAACTCACTTATCTTAAAATGGTATCTCATTTTTTTTTTTTTTTTGGTCCAAACCTGGCATCATCTTGCCTTCTAAGAGAACACCTTTTGCTTATATCATCAATTCTCTTCACGGGCATTTTTAATAAATGGTATTGACTCAGAGGTTTGCTTTCTCTCAGTTAATTTTTCCTAACTGATTGAGCCAATGGCAGAACCATAATCCTATTCTAAATATTCTCCAGGCATGAAAAGGAATGTTATGTATATCAGTTCAGAAATTTAACTGCAGTGAAGCAAAAGGCTTACTACCGGAGAAGGAAAATCCCTGGTTCAAACACAAGTAATAAGAATTTTCTGCTGTTTTTCTTGTGAGCATAACATTCATTTATATGAAAACTCACATATATCTTAGGTAATAACTACTTTAAGTGGAAAATAAGTTGTGAAAACAGCTAAAGAAGAAGGGGATTTATATGTTGAATCTGACATATTAGATCATCTTTCCAAAAGGAAATCTCTCTTAATTGGGGCAATCAAAATTAATTCATGCATATTTCTGTCAAAGAATCTTTGAATGGTATCTTAATTGATTTTTTCCAAGTGAATCTTTTGCAAATCTGGGGTTGTGCTTCACGAACTGGATTCCTGAATGATAGCATGCAGAGATTAGATCACAAAGTAGCTTGTAATCAGAAACATCTGAGCACAGCTTGTAACTGTTTCTTAAACTTTCAATTTTAAGTTTAAGCTTTATAGAGCCTATCATGTGAATTAAGAATGATAATATCTACTCCTTGAGATTGATTTAAATGTCAAATTATATAAAACATACAAACACTCAACAGTCTGATATGTAGTGGGTACTCAATTTAAGAGTTGTTATAAGTAGGACAACCTCAAGTTTGGAAAACTAGTTGTCTTTTTCTCAACTGTATTAATCTATTCTGTGTATAAATAAACTATTATTTTCTTTATAAGACAATCTAGACACCAAAAGATTAATCACTTCTTAAGAAGCCTATGGGCTTATAATTTGCAAACCCTTATTTAAACACAACCTTCAACATCCTACTAATGTAATGTATCTCAGTCTTGTCACCCCTACTGGATCATAAACTCCATGGGAACAGGAGTCACATATATTTTGGTCCTCTCATTTGGCAAGGAACCCAATGTTTAAGCTTGCACATAATTGATGCCCAACAGTCATTTAAATACTGACAGACAACCTATAGGAGTAAATAAAAACTATTAACTGATACACTTCAATTTTATCCAATTTCAATGCTTTTTATTATGCTAATAAAACATAATATCTAGTATAGTACCTGTACCAGAGAAATTGCTAGAGGCATTCATTAAATAAAGGGATATAGCTAATTTTCATTTGCAGAGTACAAAGTGCCACTAATGGTAGAAAACTTCTATACTATTTTCAAGTTCAAGTTCTGGCAGGCTTTAAATATGTATGAGTTATTTGTTGTTTTTTTTCAGTAGTATTCCATGCTCTATTTCTGTAATGAACACAGCTTTCATTCCTTCTGTGTTCTATATTGACAAATGTGAGGCTACTTGCCCATATTTACTTGTTTCCCAGTCAGTGCTCTGGGAGCGTTAGTAGTCATCTGCAGACACGTGCAGAGCAACAGAACATGTGGTTTGCCTTGCCCAGTTTCCCAGCTAATGTCAAAAAAAGTCAACACTGTGCTCCTTATTTCCGCTCTTATTATATAAACAAGTATCTTTTCCACAATCTAGTCAGCACTATATTTTTTGGCAGTTTTTGTGCTTTTTGTTGGTGATGTCATTGTTTAAACTTACTCCCCATCACTGAACACAGCCCCCCCAAATATAGTACTGAAGTGTTGCTGTCTTCTGTTAGTGCAGTAAGGCTGTGATCTGTCTTTTGGAGAAAATATATGTGTTAGATACATTTCACTCAAGCATGAGTTAATGTGTTGTTTCTCATAAGTTCAGGGTAACATAAAATATATAAACATATACAGTATCTAATGGATGAATCTGTAGTTTTTGACTGTGAAATGTATTTGTCCCCAAAGATCTCATCACACCTCAATTTACCTCTCATTTTGCAGCAACCAATCATTATAGGGCAAGGGCACACACTGCTCCTAACCTTAAGTGACTCCTGTGTTACCCACTCATTATGGATAGGTTTTGCATAGCCAATAATGAAAAGGAGTCTAAAATAAAAGAAAGTGAGTATTGTTTAAAAAAAAAGTAGGAATACTACACATGCAAGAAGAGAGAGAGAACCAGAGAGAGTTCTCTGTTTAATATCTCCCATCCCTATTCATACACTTCATTTTCTGCTGCGGGCTTTGGATGTGTTTTTTTTTATTATTATTATTATTATTGAAAATTACAAAACAAGAAGTATTTGAGACTTACTGGGAATAAACACACACACACACACACACACATACACACACAGTGAATTTAGAGGAAAAAGCTCTAAGCTAGGTAAAAGACAATTACCTATATATGGCAAACTGCTGGATTGGTAGCACACATATAGAGAAGACCAAAATCTATGACTTATTGCTTAAATGTGCCACGGTGTGCAGGCAATTCAAAGTTGCTTCCTTGATCATGACCTTCCATCTTAGCACACAGGCTGAGGGAAACAAACGTAATAGGTTAAGAACCATAAAGTAGAAAGCAGATTCACATTTCTCTTTGTCCAGTTTACACCACTAGAGGGTCATTGAAGTACTTAGGATTCACATTTAATGAAGAGCCAGCGACCTCCGTAACAAGTATTAAAGAGGGGGCTGTTGTTCGATGGATACGCCCAGTTGTATCTCATTGCTTGGTTGGTGGTTCTGTTTTGCCCAAACTGATGCTGCACAGTAACTATTTCTCTTAAGATGGATGTAAGCCTGGAAATCAGGGACAGTGTGTTAGGTATTAATGGATGGGATGAATAGTTTCTTTTTACTCATACATCATGAACACATTTGTCGGCTCTGAAGACCAAGTGCTAACTTGGCAGTCTGCTTTGGCAACAAAACTTTGTGAGACAGAAAAGAATGTTGACAGGGGTGGTCATATTTCTTAATTCTTTGTCAGAATAGTAGATTCAAGGTTTAAATTTTGTAGTCAGATATGGAAATTTATAGGATATAATGCAAATGCCAAAATAGGCACCAGGAGGTGATATTTTTGCTTCTCTAATCTGAGAGTGAAGGCAATCTCCGAATTAAGTGTTTGAAAAAGAATGGAAGGATGAAGTCTTATTATAAAACACAACACTGTAACAAATGAGAAAGTCTGAATTTCAAAGCAAAGAGAGAACATTACTACTACTTGGCCAAAGATGTGACCAATCAAGTTTAATTGAAGCTATTATTGCAGCAAGAAGAAATAACAATTTGACTGCTAGGGAGTGTTAATTGTCAGTATTATAATATTTGTGCCATGTGTGCATCCACTCTAGGATAAAATAGGCTTATGTAATTATATACTGAAAGATAAAAGTATCAATATAAATCCTGGAAATAATAACATAACAATATAGCTAGGTAAAGAAAAATATTGTTAACTAGATTCACATGGCTTCCAAGAAAAATGATTTTTATGGAAGTATAGCATGCTCGTCACTTTTTTTTCCTAATGTCTCTTTTGCAAATCTCTTCATTTTCTCTGTATTACAGTATTTCTTCTTCTTTAATATAGTGTTATTTTTGTGTTATTTACTACGGTCATATGTTCCAGATTTTATTTCCCTGTGCAATGGGTGTTTTAATCCTTGGGAAAATACCTGTGAAAAGAAACAGGATTCTTTAAGGATAGTAATGAAATATCTTGAAGATTATTTACTTGAAACCAACCATTTGATATATCATTTATAACTATTACTGGGAAGGGGTGGGAGGTACTATCCCACTTTGTCTTAACCAGAAAACCCTAGAACATACGTGGATTTTTTTCCTCATCAGAACTATTACTTGACAAATATCAATTAAGTGTTTCATGTAAATATGAACCTGAGCTAGAAAATGTGAAAAATGCAAATGTAACACGTATTTGCACCTGATAACATTCTAATGGGAAAGAGACACACTTAAAATATGTATATATTTATACTAGAGTTTAGAAATATCCTAAGAGTCAGACAGTAAACTCTGAGAGAAATGGAGTCCAGTTGAGGAGATTGTTATGAGCTCCATTCAGGGGCTACTTTATAATGTGGGAAAATGCCTATGTCAGTTAAGGTAGCCTTGGACTAAAAAGGACAAACAAAGCAGAAAACTTTCAGGATATATATATATATATATATATATATATATATATATATATATATACACAGAATTCTCCTAATTTGCTTGAAGTGTACACTAGGTAAACTGAGGATAGGAAAACATGAAGAAGCTAAAAAAGCAAAATCCTTGAACACTGAATCAAAATGTTTGAATTTCATTTTTTTATTTTTCATGTTTTTATTATTGTTATTGCTATAAGTAATAGTGGGGTTAATTTTGACATAGTCGCACATGTATGGAAGATACTTTCTGTGCCTAGTATTTCCTCCCTCCTTCCCCTTCTGCCCCAACCCATCATTTACTCCACTGGCTTTTCCTGCATTCATTTATTGTTCTCGTAAATTGGTGCTTCAAGGGTACACATAAAGGTGGAGTTCACCAGGGTACATCCATGCACACAACATAATATGGCCAATCTCATTTTGCTGTTCCTCCCCTTTCCTGCCCCTCTTCCTCTCAACCACCTATCTCCATTCTCTGATCTCCTTTACATTTTCATGGTGCCCCTCCTTCCCTCCATGCCATTTTACTGTAATTTCCACATATGAGAGAAAACACTTAACCTTTGACTTTCAGAGTCTGAATTATTATTAACTATTAATTATTTAATAATGATATTATTAATATCATTTAGCATGATATTCTCTATCTCCCTCCATTTACCAGCAAATGCTGTGATTTCATTTTTCTTGATGGTTGAGTATAATTTCATTGTGTACATATGCTACATTTTCTTTATCCATTCATCTGTAGACTGGCACCTAGGCTGGTTCCATAATGTGGCTACTGCAAACTGTGTTGATATAAATATGGAAGTGGCTCTATCACTACAGTGTGCTGATTTGAGGGATAAATACCAAGAAGACATATAGCTGGACCATATGGTGGTTTCATTCCTGTCTTTTGAGGAATATCTATGATGCTTACCAAAATGGTCATACCAATTTGCAGTCCCATCAACAGTGTACGATTGTACAATTTTCTTCACACCCTCACCATTATTATTATTATTTGTACTCTTGACAATTGCCATTCTAACTGGAATGAGATAAAAATATCAATGTAGATTTCATTTTAATTTCCCTGATTGCTAGGGATGTTGAACATTTTTTCATATATTTGTTGTCCATTTGTATTTCTTCACTTGAGAAATGTCTGTTTAATTCTTCTGATCATTTTTTGATTGGATTTTTTGCACAAAAGTCATCTCAAAGTGGATCAAAGACCTATGAATTAGACCAGAAATTTTGTAACTGCTAAGTAAACTTTATTTTATAGGCTGTGGATGTCATTGAATATTTTGAGTAAGAAATCAATCTAATGGCGATATTACCAAAAGTTCTCTATAGGTTTAATGCAATGCCAATCAAAATCCCAACGGCATTTCTTGTAGAAATGGATAAAGCAATCATGAAATTCATATGGAAAAATAAAAGACCCAGAATAGCAAAAGCAATTCTAAGTAGGAAGTGCGAATCAGGCGGTATAGCGATACCAGACTTAAAACTATATTACAGAGCAATAGTAACAAAAACAGCATGGTACTGGTACCAAAACAGGAGGGTGGACCAATGGTACAGAATAGAGGACACAGAGACTAATCCACAAAGCTACAACTATCTTATATTTGATAAAGGGGCTAAAAGCATGCAATGGAGGAAGGATAGCATCTTCAACAAATGGTGCTGGGAAAACTGGAAATCCATATGCAACAAAATGAAACTGAATCCCCTCCTCTCGCCATGCACAAAAGTTAACTCAAAGTGGATCAAGGAGCTAGATATCAAATCAGAGACTCTGAGTCTGATAGAAGAAAAAGTTGGCTCCGATCTACATATTGTAGGGTCGGGCTCCAAATTCCTTAATAGGACACCCATAGCACAAAAGTTGATAACAAAAATCAACAAATGGGACTTACTTAAACTGAAAAGTTTTCTCTCAGCAAGAGAAACAATAAAAGAGGTAAATAGGGAGCCTACATCATGGGAACAAATTTTTACTCCTCACACTTCAGATAGAGCCCTAATATCCAGAGTATACAAAGAACTCAAAAAATTAAACAATAAGAAAACAAATAACCCAATCAACAAATGGGCCAAAGACCTGAACAGACACTTCTCAGAGGAGGACATACAATCAATCAACAAGTACATGAAAAAATGCTCACCATCTCTAGCAGTCAGAGAAATGCAAATCAAAACCACCCTAAGATCCCATCTCACTCCAGTAAGATTGGCAGCCATTATGAAGTCAAACAACAACAAGTGCTGGAGAGAATGTGGGGAAAAGGGTACTCTTGTACATTGCTGGTGGGACTGCAAACTGGTGCGGCCAATCTGGAAAGCAGTATGGAGATTCCTGGGAAAGCTGGGAATGGAACCACCATTTGACCCAGCTATTCCCCTTCTTGGACTTTTCCCTGAAGACCTTAAAAGAGCGTACTACAGGGATACTGCTACATCGATGTTCATAGCAGCACAATTCACAATTGCTAGACTGTGGAACCAACCCAGATGCCCTTCAATAGATGAATGGATAAAAAAATGTGGCATTTATACACCATGGAGTATTACGCAGCACTAAAAAATGACAAAATCATAGAATTTGCAGGGAAATGGATGGCACTAGAGCAGATTATGCTTAGTGAAGCTAGCCAATCCCTAAAAAACAAATACCAAATGTCTTCTTTGATATAATGAGAGCAACTAAGAACAGAGCAGGGAGGAAGAGCAGGAAGAAAAGATTAACATTAAACAGATAGATGAGGTGGAATGGAAAGGGAGAGAAAAGGGAAATTGCATGGTAATGGAGGGAGACCCTCATTGTTATACAAAATTACATATAAGAGGTTGTGAGGGGAATGGGAAAATAAACAAGGAGAGATATGAATTACAGTGGATGGGGTAGAGAGAGAAGATGGGAGGGGAGGGAGGGGGGATGGTAGAGGATAGGAAAGGTAGCAGAATACAACAGTTACTAATAGGGCATTATGTAAAAATGTGGATGTGTAACCGATGTGATTCTGCAATCTGTATTTGGGGTAAAATTGGGAGTTCATAACCAACTTGAATCTAATGTATGAAATATGATATGTCAAGAGCTTTATAATGTTTTGAACAACCAATAAAAAAAATTTAAAAAAAAATCTAAACAAAAAAAAAAGAAATCAATCTAATCACAATTATTCTAAGGATAGCAATTATACTCTGAAATATAGAGGACTGAATAAAGTATAGGATCAATGGTAAGAAGAAGAGGCAATGAACTCCTAAACTAGAATATTTCATTTTTGGATTTCTTTCTTACATCTGGATTTTATATTATTTTATTAAAATGAAGTCTTTATTCTAAACTATAGTCAACAATTCTTTCCTTTTTTATTTCAGATTTTTCATTATTCATATACTGCTTCATATGTGATTTACAACATACACACAAGGTAAGTTCTTTGAGTTTCTGATTTTCCTAAGCAAATGTTCAGCTTAATTGTTGGTGTAGATGTCCACTTGTTCACGTTAAAATATTCACATGTTTTCAAGGGAAGTTTGGGAGCTAAATCCTCCAGAAGTAGAGGACTCCGTCTTGCAATATGCAGCCTGGGGTGTCCAAGGGCAGCAACTGGTAAGAACAGGCATCGGTATGCACCCAGCCCTATCAATCATTGCGCTATGAAACATGTTTACAGATGTCATTTCCTTGTAATATAATCATCTAAACAAAAAGGTTTTTCAACTATTGCATAACTAAACCTAGAAGATGTTCAAGGATATTAGGGCCTAGTCCTGGGCAATTTCTATTACCTAATATTGTCAATTTTTATGCAAAACTCAAAGGATTATTTATTTTTAAAACTTTATTCCAAAATTTATAAGAATCGTCTAATATTGTTTTGAGAGGTATTTTTTTTCACCAGCTGCATTTTAAATATCACAAACTTCAAAGAGAATTAGTGATATAAAAAGAAGCTTAAACAAAATAATATTCTTACACATGTCTTATGGTGCCCATGTAAAGAATTTCCCAAGGGAACACTGGTCACGGAATAGTCTGGTTACTTATATGGTACATGCATGCTCAAATGTACTAAGCATTACCAAATTGATTTGTAAATTGTCCAAGTGTGTTTATATCTGTCAGCACCCACAAGAGTTCTCTTTTCTCCATATCCTTACCAATACCTAGTTTTACCAGATTTTTAAATATTTGTAACTTTATATTTAAATGTTAATATTTGTTACTTAGTATTTTACTTTATAATATACCAAATTTTAAATGTATTTGCTTCTTCTATTTGGATGTTAGTGTTTCTGTTTTGTTTTCTAACGTAAACACTAAAGTCTATAGAATACTCTCTATGTTTAATCTTTATTTAAAAGAGTTGATTGCAATAGTATCTAAATAAGATCTAATTGTAGTAATTTTGAATGTCTAGTATTTTTTAAGGATTTATTACTGAAAATTTTTTTAATTTACAAAAATATGAAATTGGTGCTAAAACTAATTTTTAGTGTTCAGAAATATGTCTTTATAATATTGACTTTGAAATTGATGAGACTTGCTTTATGGTTTGGTAGAGGTTATTATACATGTTTCCCATAATGAAATATTTATGCATTTCTTAAGCATAGTTTTCCTTATGTACGTATTAGATCAATCTTTGTAATTATTATTCTAGAACTTTTATTTCCTTAGTAATGGTGGTGGATATGTGATTTTTTTTCTTTCTTTTTAGGGTTCTGTCAATTTTGTATTATTTAATTTCAGCTAATCTTTTTTTAAGAGGGAGAGAGTTTTAACCTGACAAATAATCACAGTGAAATTACATTCTTGATACTTTAATCAATATGTATTTAGCCTATTTATCTTAGTAATTTAGTAATTATTTTAGAGAGATACTATGGATTGAACCCAGTGAGGACCTTTAACCACTGAAATATACCCCAGTCTTTTTAAAAATTTTAATTTTATCTTTAGACAGGTTCTCACTAAATTGTTCAAGCTGGCCTCAAACTTATGATTATCCTGTCTCAGCCTCGCATGTTGCTGGGATTACAGGAGTGCACCACTGCATGGGGCTATCTTTGGTGATTCTGATTGCACAACCCTTACTCAAGCTGTTATAAGAATCCTTTAATGGAGTTTCTAGATTTTTTTTAAAAATTAGAATTGCTACATACACTACAATTGGGTGGTTGGTATTTATTTCTTATTTTCTGTGGGTCTTGATTTATAAAGAGGAATATGTAAACCATCATATCATTATAATTGTTTTGAAAATATAACCATTTCACTTAATAAGGCATACATAATTTTTATTCTAATAAATTAAAAAATAAATTTTCTTAAGCTTATTGGCAAAAATGGGGCAATACATTTCTTATCACAAGAGGGGCATAGAATGATATACTGTTATTATTTAATGCTTATTTTCATTGGAAAATATTCTGGATCCTGAAATAATCTGAAAGTACCTAAGCCTCAGATGTGGTCTCTCTAAGAGTGTTTGGTCACATGATCTTGGGTAAGTTATTTTTTTCTCTTGGTAGCCAATCTGCATCCGCAATAAAATGAGATCATTTGAAATATTACACTGGTCTAATTTGATAAAGTTCAAAAAAATTTTACAGTCATTGGTTAAAAAACAAGGCAGAATATGCAAGATTGGAAGTGAATTGAGGAGTAATGTACTATAACATTTTTGTTCATTTTTCTAAGTTATAGCTTATACTCTGAATATTAGATTAGTGTTTGATATAGGAAATAGTTTTGACCTAGAGACTTTCATTTTTCTCTTGGTGGAGACATTCCTTTAATGTTTAATCTTAGTGTTAAATAGAATATTAAAATTAACACCTACTTATAATGTAAAGAAGAATCAATCATAAAATAAATTATGGCTATCCCTGGTATTAAATTTGTCCCATATTTAATATAGTTGTATGTGCTTAGACCAAAGGAACATTTGAAAATCGTAGCTCCTTTAAAATATTGAAAAATGCATATACACAGTTTATAGGCATTATATTTGAAGTCACTTCAAAGTTTATGGTTGTGTTTTATAAAAAAAATCTACAGAATTCCTGTATTCAGTATCATTTCAACACTAAATGAATGCATAGTTGAATGAATAATTACGAATAAAAGCCAGTGATATAAAATGAAAACATAAACACAATGGTTTTGATACTGTATAATATAGGTCATATGTTTGCCTTTATCATTTGTGTATATATTTAGAGAAAATTGAAAAGAATATATTCAATCTACATCTGGAGGACTCTCTCAAGTCTATACATCATAATATTCCTGCAAAGTGTCATTAGAGGTCACAGCAGTTCAACTAGATGCGATGTTGCATATTTGATTCAGAGAAGTCAGGCAATCAGCATGTTCTGGGACATTGGTGAGTGGGACATACAATCTAGGTAGGAGCTCTCATTCTACCAGCTTTACTCTAGTTCTATGAACAGTAGAGCTGACCCATTGGGCCAGGTAAATTCAAAGTTAAAAAATTCCAGAACCCAGAAACCAATACAATTTCACTTTCCTATTAATAGAGAGTTCTTTGGAAATATTTAAAACTTTAGCTAGATTTAAGTGACTTTTATTCTCCAAGCCTGAGAGAAACACACACATATGCCAAAATAGTTGCATTATTAGCAATTGTTATTGATTCCTTATGTTTTTATATATTCAAGAAAATTACAGAAAGTGCTGAAATACAAAAACTCTAGGTCTTTCCATAATATTGCAAGAAAATGGATTTTGACTTCAGTGATTGCTAGCTATCAAAATTGAGAATTCCTTAATCTTTAAAGTTGAGATGATAGCCTTACTTTACTAATAATTTTTGGGAGGTTAATGTATTCTTGTAGATCTAAAACACTAAATATATTATTTTTTAATTTTTGCTTTTCATATATTTTTAAAAACTATATGAATTTTAATAGTTTAGGGAATTTTAGTGTCATGTATTGAGGAGTATCAAACCTAAGTTCTTTGTAACTTTATAATGACATTTGCAAAATCTTTGGGAAATTTGGGGAAGAAATCAGTATATATCGGTCTTTATTTTGTGTGCATACAAACATGAATTTAATAAAGTAAGACATGTATCTTTATAAATGGCCAATGATATATTTCATGTGAGTATGACAGGCTTTGTCAATATTCATAGTCACCAAAAACACAGTATGATTTTATTAGAGATGAATCATTATAATACTTTAAACAGTTTCACATTAAATAAATTGAATAGTTCTATAGTGTTTGCTAACTAGAGATAATTAATTTGTTATTCTTAATTTTCATTTTCTACTCTTAACTTGCTATAAAAAATATCCTAGTGGTAAGAAATCCTGGTGGTAAGAGAAGAATTGTGAAGGATTCACATAATTTATGATTACAAAAAAGGCTTATGTAAGAATTCAAATGACTTAATAGAATTTCCTGTTATATGTAAGGGAAAGCAATTTTGATGGGGTATATTAAGTGGGGCAAAATAACCTGAAGTAATACAAAAAAATGTATTATTCAGAGAAGATAGTAAGTAGACACATTAGCTGTAGCAAATGTTTTATAAAAAGAAATGTTTTGGGAGAAGATACTAGTCAGATGTGGAGTAGAAGTACCAGAAATCTGTCTCCCCTGCTAGGTAGCATTTATACCAGTAGACACATTATTATTGAAGTCTCTAGAATCTATTTGAAGTTTCCAACTTCCATGCAAAGGCTTGAATGTAATTTGTAGTTAATTTCAGTTTATTTCTGATCTCAGCTCAGCAGTTGCTATATTTTACCAACCCTGTCCTGTGGCAGCTGTTCCTGAGATACCCAGCTCCTGGAAACCAGGGTTGACAACAAGGATCATACAATCCAAATACTGGACATTTGTGTTCTTTGTATTCATTTAAGATAGAATTACAGACACAGGTCCAAGCACCCATTTTCTCAATCTCTTCACCACCATTACTGCAAGCCCATCTTCTCTTCCCCTCTTTAATTTCCACTTTTTCCCATTTTAGAAACCATTCATTAAGTAGTTGGGCAATCAAAAGCAACTCAATATATGAGAAAATATGGAGAAAAAACACTGGAAAATATGAGAAAGTCACTGTGCATGCATAAGGAAAGATAAGATCTGAGAAAACCTTAAGTTCACACTGAGGATAATTCTTTGAATAAAGCCTGAAATAAATAAATAAACAAATAAGTAAATATAAATAAAATAAAAATAGCAGCAAATCATGGGTAAAACGAATCTGATTTCTGGAGATATTAAATTGTAACATTCAAATTTCCAGTTCTCTATAAAACATCTCAAAGAATAAGCAACTGGGAAATAAGATCTTAGAGAAAAAAAAATGACATAAAATTGCTAATGAAGATCAGGTTTTAGACCTATTAAAAGAAGACTAAAATTGTTGTCTTAAAGATGTCCAAAGTAACAGAAGGTATGGAGACACTGAAAAGCATGATTAACAAAATATAAATGTCAATAAAAAGATAAAGAGCCTAGCAGATAACCAAATGCAAATTGTAAAGGCAAAAAATTCAATAATGGAAATGAAAAATTCACTAGAAGAATGCAAGACTTATTTGAGCAGGCATAAAAATCAGTGAATTTACAATAAGATATTTGAAACCACTGAGTCTCAGAAGCCTAATGCAAAAAAAAAAAAGAGTATAGAAAAATGTATAGAATCTAGATGAACGTGGTGGTGCCCTCCTGTAATTCCAGCACCTTGGGAGGCTAAGGCCAGAGGATCATGAGTTCAAAGACAGCCTCAGCAAAAGTGAGACACTAAGCAACTCAGTGAGACCCTGTCTCTAAATAAAATACAAAATAGGGCTGGAGATGTGGTTCAGTGGTCAAGCACCCCTGAGTTCAATCCTGGTACCACCCCCTCCCCAAAACTGTATAGAATCTTAGGGATGGCAAAAAGTAAGCAATAAAAATATGCATTATGAGAGTGTCAGAAGCAAAAGAGAGAGAAAGGATCATAGAGATGATCTGAAGAAATAATGGCCAAATATTCCTAAATTTTGTAAAAGACAAAAATTAAATATGGGAGAAGCTCAACAACTTCAAATAAGATGAACTCAGAGAAACACAAGAAGATACATTATAATCAAACTGTCAAAAGTCAAAGTAACAGGAAAGTAACATACATATAGAAGAGATTCAAAACTGGAAGACGGATTAAGACATTCACAGATAAGTAAAACTAGTGGAAGTAACCACCAGATCTGACCTTCAAGAATTGCTAAAGGGATTATGTCACAATCAACTCCACTATTATGGATAACTACAATGCACTAATAAAATAATAGTTGCTAAAGGGAATCCAATTTGTTTAAATGAAAGGAAACTAGACAGTAACTCAAAGCAATATAAATATGTTAACAATTATAAAAGTTAATAATATTATTGAAACAAATATTTGTAACTACATTTTTGTTTTCTATATGATTTAAGAACTTAATACATTAAAAGTTCTTCACCTAAAAGTCATTATTATTTTAGCACTGGTTTGTAACTCTACATTTTATTTTTGTCAGTATTTAAGAGATTAATGCACTAAAAACTAATTATTAATATTTTGGGACAGAGCATAAAAATATATAGCTTTGTGATATCAATAACTGAAATAAGTGGGCAGAGCTCTAAATCAGTATAGTTTCTGCATGTTATTGAAGTTAATCTAATGTAAATTAAAGTTAGTTATAAATTTAGGGCATTATATGTAATCATCAAGGTAACAGCAAAGAAAATAGTAATAGGATATACACAAAAGGATATGAGAAAGAAATTAAAATATTTCACCAAACTTAAAAATATAGTAATGTAGGAAGTTAGGGTCAAAGCCTATAGGGTATATAGGAGAAAAATAGAAAAATGTAAGTAGCTTAAATTCTCTAGCCACAAAATAGAGATTGACAGATTGGATTTAAAAAAAAAAAAAAAGTAAGAATATCTCTGAAGGAGTTACTCAAACACACCACTAGGTTGGGAGTGAAAGGATAAAAAAAATAGATTTCATGCAAGTAGTAACTAAAACAGAGCAGAGATGTATTCTCTGATATTATAAAAATAGAATTTAAATCAAGAAAGGTTACAAGAGACAAATTATACATTAATCAACAAAGTGAGAAGTTACAACAATAGCAAATGTTTCTATGTCAACAATGGGTCATTACAGTATATGAAACAAAAATTATATAATTAAAGACAAAACTTAATACTTCTATAAAAATATTTGGTGATGATTTCAATACCTTATTCTCAACAAGTAGAACAAACAGATAGAAAATAAGGTGAAAAAATACAAAACTTAACCCAATAAACCAGCCAGATCTAGCATGTGTGCACAGAACATTGTACCTGACAATATTGCACTCATTTTTCTCAAGGGCATACTGGGCATTCTCCAGGACTAACCATATTTTATGGTACATATTAAGTTGCAGTATATTTTGAAAGACAAATTTTATACAAAGAATCTTCTCTGATCACACCAGGATAAGTTGGAAATCAACAGTAGAAAGCAAAATGGAAATTCACAAAATTTTGGAAATTAAATAAAACTCTCTCAAACAATTGGTTAAAGAAAAAAAGGCACAGGGAAAATGAGAAAATACTTAGAGATTAATGAAAATTAAAGAATTGTATACCCAAATTTATTAAATGCAGTAAAATGAGTGCTAAACAGGAGATAACTATAAATGCTTAGTGTTACAAAAGGAGTTGTGCCTTGTCCCTCCCAAATTCAAATGCTGAAAATGACTGTTGGTGCATTGGAGATAGAAGTTTTAGGAGGTATTGAAGGTTAAATGCAATCTTAATCCAAAAGTATTGAGGTATTATAAGAAATGGAAAGAGCTTTCATTATGTTTTTCTCTTGCTTTCACTCTTGCATTTCTCTACATACTCAGAGGAAACAAGAGGTGAGGACAAAGTAACTTCTGAACACCAATCAAAAAGTCTTCATCAGAAATTCAAATGTGTTGACCTTGATCATGGACTTTTCAACCTCCAGACTCTGGAAAGAAATAAAAAGAATGTGTGTGTGTGTGTGTGTGTGTGCGTGCGTGCGTGCGTGCGTGTGTGTGTGTGTGTGTGAATCAAAAGAAAACAACAGACTTTATAAAAATAAAATAGTTTGTAAGTACTATAAGCACTTATACACCAATGAATTTGCTAAAATAAATGGAATCAACAAATTTCTGTAAACACAAAACCCACCCAAATGAAATTACATAAAAGTAGAAAATCTGACTATACCTATTACACCTATGTATATTCAATTAGTAATAAAAAATCTAATTAAAAAGCACAAAGATTTCAAGACACAAAGACTTGACTGGTATGTACTGTTAAACATTTAAAGTACTAACACAAATTCTCCTCAAGCTTTTGCAAAACATTGAATAGGAAGGAACTTATTCTATAATGCCATCATTACCCTGATATTGATGCCAGATAGAAATTTCACAGTATAGGAAAACTACAGATCAATACCACTTATGTAGATATGAAGTTTCTCCCCAAAACTAATGGGTTAGATAATACAAGAAAATTTAGAGGTAAATGACGAGGTTTTAGGAGCCTTAACTTAAGTCAGTTCATTAATTCACTTGAATTAATCTACTGGGTGGTCATTATAGGCAGGTATGGTGTACCTGTAGGAAGTAGGTCACTCAGGTTTGCCTTTGAGATGTCTGTATTTTCTCCCTGACAAGCTGAGCTCTCTCTTTGCTTCCTGTTTGGTAATGTCCTAAGCTGCTTTCCTTCTCTACAACCCTCCACCCATATGTTCTACCTCACTTTGGGCCCAGAGCAATAGAGTGATCCATATTAGACTGAAATTTCTGAAAAGGTGGACACCAAATAAACTTTCTCTCCCTTAAAATTGTCCTTGTTAGGTCATTGAATCACATCAAGAAAAAGCTGACTAAAATACCTTATAAACCTTGATGTAAAAATTCTCAAGAAAGCCTAGCAAAACATATTTAACTGTTTATTAAAAGGATGATACAACATGATCAAGTGGGATGTATGCCCCAAATTCAAGCACAGTTCCACCCGTGAAAACTGATGGATGTAATATGCCATAATAATGGAATGGAGGAAAAAAAATACACTCACCTAAATTGATACAATTGAAACAATTGATAAAATTCAACAATCTTGCAGGATGAGAATATTCAACAAACTGGGATCATAAGGAAATACCTCAGATAAATAAAATCCATACATTAAAAAACTCCATAAAGATCATCATTATCAGAAGTGAAGAACAGAAAGCTTTTCCTTTGAGATTAGAAATATGGAAATAATGATTTCTTTTGGCAGTTATATTCCCCATAGTACTGGAAAAGGCCTAGCAGAAGAAATTAAGCAAAAAAAATGAAATAAAAGGTATCTGACTGAAGTGAAAGAAATAAAATTATCTCTGATTATAAATATTTTGATCTTCTAGAGAAATCTAAAGATTTCACATATTCTAAAACATTTAGAACTATGAAATAGATTCAGCAAAGAAGCAAAATAAAAAGTCAACACAGATAAATCAGTGGCCAGTGTATGCACTAACAATAAGGAATTTGAAATGGATGTTAATAAAACAATTACATTCATGATAGCATAAAAAAATAAAATACTTCAAACAAGTTGGTCAGACTTTTACACTGAAAACTAATAGATGTTTTCTGAGAGAAATTGTAAGAGTCAAATTAGAAGGCATCCAATTGTCATGTAGTAGAAAAGTTTAACATAGCTATGATTTTAATGTTACTCACTGCAATGTATAGATTTACTGCAAAATGGTATTTTTTTGCACAAACAGAAAAGACCATCCTAAAATTCATAAAAAAATCTTAAGGGACTTCAAGTAACTAAAAGTTATTCCTGAAAAATGAAATATTGGAAAAATCACATAGGCCACTGGAATAAACTAGAAAGTAAGAAATAAACTCTCATATCTATGATTTTCAACAAGGGTGCCAGGACCTTAATTAAGATTGAGAGAACAATCTTTTTAACACATGGTACTATGAAAACTGAATATCCACATACAAAAGAATGAAGCCTTATCTAACACCACATAAAAAATCTAAACCGGACCAATATCTTAGTGGAAGTTGTAAAACTATGAAACAGCTAAAGAAAACATGGTGTAAAAGCTTCAAGATATTGGAAGAAATAAATGAAAAAAATCATTTGTCAACAATAACTTGGCTATTATACCAAAGGCCCAAGCATTAAAAAAATTAAATATCATGAAAATTTAAAAAAAGGAAAACTTTTGTGTATTATAAATACTATCAACATTAGCATTTCCATATCAGAGAAAACATTTGGCCTTTGTTTTGGGGGGATTGGCTTATTTCTCTTAGCATAATATTCTCCAGCTCCATCCACTTACCATTCTTCTTTAAAGTGGACTAATATTCTATCATATATATGTGCCACATTTTTTTTATCCATTCATCTGTTGAAGGGCACTTACGTTGGTTCCATAGTTTAGGTATTATGAATTGAGCTGTTATAAACATTGATGTGACTGAATCACTGGAATTTTGCTGATTTTTAAGTCCTTTGGTCATAAACCAAGAAGTGAGATAGCTGGGTCAAATGGTGGTTCCATTCCAAGTTTGATGAGGAATCTCCATACCACTTTCCAGAGTTGCTACACCAATCTCTAGTTCCATCAGCAAAGTATGAGTGTACATTTTCCCCCACATCCTTGACAACATTTATTGTTGTTTGTATTCTTGGTAATTGCATTCTGTGTGGGGTGAGATTTAGAGTAGTTTTGATTTGCATTTCTGTAATTGCTAAAGATGGTGAACACTTTTTCATTTTTGTGTTAAGTTTTTTGAGTTCTTTATATATCCTGGAGATTAATGCCCTACCTGAGGTGCATGTGGTAAAGATTTTTTCCCATTCTGTATGATCTGTCTTCATAATGCGGTGGTCAGGGGGTGGCTAGGGAAGAATAGAGTTACTTTAGATTAGGTAGAGGTGACTGAAGGGAAGGGAGGTGGAATGGGGGTAGGAATTATAATAGAATGAATCAGACATTATTACTTTATGTACATATGTAACTGTATGTACATATGTAACCAGTGAGATTCTACATCATGTATACCAGAAGAATGAAAAATTATACCCCATTATATATGATGTATCGATGTGCATTTTACTCTCATGCATAATTAAAAAAAATTTAAAAGAATTTTTAAAATACTATCAACAGAATGAAAAGACAATCTATGGAATAGGAGAAAAATATTTTCAAATCTTACCTCTGAAAAATTACTTTTGAAGACATATGAGAATTTTTTTAAAATTTAATAAATATTAGCAAATAACCTGATTCATATATGGCAGTTGATTTATATGGGCTTTACTACAAAGATGACATATCAATAGTCAATAATTTATAAATAAATCAATATCGCTAAGCATTAGGAAAATACATATCAGAATCAAATGACATACCACCTCTCTCTGATGAAAATGGTTATGATATATTTTTAAAAAACCTGAAAATAACAAGTGCTGGTAAGGACACAGAGAAGTAAGAACACTTGTTAACTATTGGTAGAAATGTATGATGCTAAGGAATCAAATTTGTAGTTCATTACAAAATTAAAATAAGGGGCTGGGACATAGCTCAGTTGGTAGAGTGCTTACCTTGCATGAACAAGGCCCTGGGTTCAATCCCCAGCACTAGAAAAAAACAAAACAAAAAGAACAAAATTAAAATAAATTTATCATTTTATTCAGCAACTCTAAATCTATGTATTAATCCCCCAAAGCTGAAATTAAGATTTGAAAGACATATGTACACTCTCATGTTCATTATAATGTCATTCTCATTAGCCAACTTATGGAAAGAATCTACATGTCTGTAAACAGAAAAACAGGAAAAATGTGCTACATGCATAATGTGGAATATTATTGAACTTAAAAAAGCATAACTATGCAATATACAACAAGGCTGATGAAACTTATGCTCACATGGAAATAAGTGTAAGAATGCAATAAAGACAAAGACTGTCTCATTCACATGTATGAAGGAGGAGAGCAGTCCCAGAGACAGTAAGCAGAGAGTCTCCAGAGTCTGTGAGCAGGGGTAGGTGGTGAGTTCCTATTTATTGGCTATGGAGTTTGTTTCCTAACATAAAATGGTTCATGCTGGAAATGGGATGGACTATATAAAGTGCATTCATATTCACATGAATTGTACACTTATATGTGGGAAATTTTAGGTGCATTTTATAGTCTAATAAAATGGTAAACAAGAACTAGATTAGAGTACTAGAGAAAGAAAAGATGCCACTGGATATGAGGAAGGAGCTCAGAGACTTCACACAGAGAGACTTGACATGTGATGGAAGGGTAGGGCAACCAGCAAGACAACAGAAACCAAACAATAGGCTTAGATAAGTGCTTATCAGGATGGGAAAAAGAGAAAATTAGGTTGCTACATTACATCACTTTCATTACATCACTTACAAAAGGTACATTGCAGATGGATTAAAGACCTAGATAAAATACAGGTTTAACATTCAAGATGAGAAGAAAGGCCTTCCATGACCATCAGCTAGAGAAATTTCTCAGAAAAGACATAAAAAGGACACACCCATCAAAAACAGGTTCTTGCAGTCATCTCTATTAAAATAAAAAACCTCTTATTTAAAAAGCAATGCCATAAGCATTGTCAGAGTGGTTGAAGGACATTTTCAATATATGTCTCTACATGTGTGTATATACACATTTATAAACACTTACATATATAATATACAATTTCAATAAATCAATAAAAGCATGTCTACTCTTTAAAACTCAAGGAAATGGACAAAATATATGAGTCAGAGTTTCAGAGTAGAATAAATCATAATGGAGAAAAAAGACTCCCACCAAAACTCACCCTTTCTATGGATTATAATTTTCAGAAATTAACATTTCCAATAGGTCAACCTCGCCAATGAAAAAAGATAATCTTAAGCCCATATGTATTTTTCATTTTATTCATATGAAAGTCAAAATGGGGAAAACTATAGAGACAGGAAGTACATGAGTGGTTACCTAGAGCTGGAGGAGTAGGCATATAAAGGGATGATAACTGAAGGGTACAGTATGTGTTTGAGTTAATGAAAATAGGATTAAATAGACTGGTAGTATTTGCAGAAGTCTGTGAATATACTAAACACAATCACCCACTACACTTTATTATTTATTTATTTTAATGCCTTATTCGTGAATTGTAGTTATACATAATAAGGAGGTTCATTTTGGCATATTTAGCTCATTTCAGTCCATAGTGATCCTCTCTTGTGCAATTTCCTCTCTCTCACTGATTCCCTTCCTCTACTCTGTCTTTCTTCTACTTACTTATTCATTTTAATTGGAGCATTATAGTTATATATAAAAGTGAAATGCATTGTGGTACATTCATATGTACCCTTAGTATAATTTTGTCAACTTCGCCTCCCAGTCCTTCCTCTTTCCCTCGCCTCCTCCCTCTCCCAAACTCTCCATTTTAATGGATGGCTTCTGTGGTGTGAATTATTAGTGAAAGTGTTTGCTTTTTGAAGAAATGGTAAACCTAAAGCAGGAAAAACATGTTAGGCATTCATTTGAAAAGACTTCTAGCTTAACAGAGAGTGCCCTTTTCTTTTTTTAAAATGTAATTTAGCATTACAAATGTTAAAATCGTTAATTATAGAACATTTAAAAATACATATCATTAAAAAGGATGGAAGATTTGAATATTAGATAAAGGGGTTTGAGCTTGAGTAGGAAAATCATTTTACTGATTAAAATGTATCTGGAATCAGGAAGCCACAACTCAAACCAAATTTGTGTGTTTGTGTGTGTGTGTGTGTGTGTGTGTGTGTGTGTGAGAGAGAGAGAGAGAGAGAGAGAGAGAGAGAGAGAGAGAGAGATACATAGATATGCTGGGAACATTTGTAGAGATTTATTTTAAGGAATTGACTCATGTAGTGTTGTGTCTGGCAATTCCCATATCCTGGACTCAACCAGCAAATCGGAAATTCCAGTAACAGTTGATGTTGCAGCCTTGAGTTAGAAATCTATCATGCATGCTGGTAGTCAAGAAACATAGGCAGGATTTCCTGAAGTGTCATTCATTCTTTTATAGAAATTCTAATATCTTACTCTAAATAGCTTCCTCTAATAGGGTGCAGCCCACCTACATTCTTGGAAATAATCTTTGATACTTAAGTCAACAGATTTTTAAAAGTTAACCCTGGTAATGAAATACCTCCACAGAAACTTCTACACTGATGTTTACTGAACAACTAGACCTAGTTAAACTGTCATATCAAATTGAACATTTTTAATAACAATATAAATGATAGGTATTATTTTGTTTCCACCTATTATTTTCTATTAATTACTCACTTAATTCACAGTCTGCAAACGTTTCACCTAAATATTTTAGTAATTTATTTTCTAGCATCTTCTCTCCTTGGTCATCACTTTAATTCATCTACTACCTGAAGAGATACGTGTTGAAAATGCATAAACTTAGGATAACCCCAGTAGATTACAAAAGTTCATTGAGGTGACACAATGCCATTGTTGTGACCAACATGACATATCATCTGACTTCTTCCACTCCATTACAGAACACACATTTTTCTCTACCTAAACTAAACTCTGTGTAACTGCTGGACAGAGACACTTGGTTCCTCTGTTCCTGACTCATTCCCTTTTGTGTACACCTAGTCTTTTTTTATTTTTTTATTTTTTTTCTCTCAGAACACTTTGCAATACTTTCTCTTGCTCTTGTCTGAGCATTTATTTCAAGCCTTAATCCATGCTATGAGAATTGCTTGCTTTCAGCATTCTAGCATTCCTCTATATTATCTCAAATTATTCAAATTTAATACTACTTATTGACATTGGTATCTTCCACCACTTACCTGTGGGGAGCTGGTAGACTATAGAATATGCTAAATATTTTTCTTTCCTTCTATTTTTCTTTCTTTTTTTCCTCCTCTTCCTCTCCTTTTTCATAAAGCTTACTTAAGCTCAAGGCAAAATGTAGGTTTAAAAAATTTCTCTAGTACAGAGAAATTAGTGGGAGGCTGATTATTGTTCTCATGCATGATGGAAAACCAAAGATTTTGAGGATGGTATAATGTAAAAGGAAAGAAAAGATCACATATGAAAAAACAGATCTAATAGAGGAATTCATAACAAACCCATCCTTCTAATGGCTTAAAGTTTTATACAGTGTTTTATTTATCAAAATCTAGATGTTTGGGGAAATCACTTTTTCACATTCATTACCTACATTTTTAAAAATTATAGTGTTTGGGTAATTTCCCAAATATATATTTAAAAAACAAAAACTCCATCATCTACAGTTATACTATTACTAGAGGCTTAACTTAAAATTTATTAAAACCGCAGCTGATTAGAAATGGTTTGGTACCTCAAGGAGATTTTAAATTTCTGTAATATAATTGCTTACTTTATCATTAATAAAAATTTGAAACTGTTCTGTTGACTTTCCCAGGTAGATGTATAAGGTAATACTTTTTTCAGATGTTTTTGAAATCTCATATTTCCTAATAATAATCAATATGCTTCTCCTCATATTCCATTGAATATCCACGTTTAGCCAGGCACAATGGCACATGCCTGTAATCCCATGGCTCCGGAGGCTGAGGCAGGAGGATCTTGAGTTCAAAGCCAGCCTCAGCAACACTGAGGAGTTAAACAACTTATTGAGACCCTGTCTCCAAATCAAGAACAAAATTAGCTAGGGAATGTGGCTAATTGGTCAAGTGCCCCTGAGTTCAATTCCTGCTATGCCCCCCCCAAAAAAAAAATCCATGCTTTTTTATGGTAAAGCGGTTAGTTCTTATTAAGATACATTCAAGAAATAAATAGTAAACAATCACAAGACAAAGAGACACAGTGCTGGAGTCATTTTCACTTTGAGATGAAAGTCTTGTAATTTGACCCCTAGCATACCAAAATATAATAGAAATTGATAAGGAAAAGAAGCCAGTGAGAGTCCAGTTCTAATTCTAGTCAGTTCCTCACTGCACTATGAATGGAATGGTGCTCATTGCTAGCTAGTACACCATGGCAGAAAAAAAACCCTAGGGAAAGAAGCCAGATCCCTTTCACCATTCATATCTGCAGTGATTGACATGATGAATGTGGTGAGTGTTTCTAACATAAGTCAATTTGGACCACTGGTTTGTTGGTTCCTTAGGTTGCTTTTAGTTTCCCACATTCCTCTTCATTTTGGAAGTACTTGAAAACAAGTTACCTAATGATTTTATCTGGAACCAAAGCTAATCTTTTTAGTTACAGGAAATAAAAGCAGTAACCCTTACCACATCCTAGGATTAGCCACACCCTAAAGTCTAATGTTCTCACTTCAAATTTGAGATCAACAGAATTGCTATTAAGAAGCTCAGGTTATTTCTTTACTTAATATTTAGGCCAGAACCAACAATAAAAAATTTAAAAAAATAATAATATTTAGGCCAGAAATATTGATGAACTATAATGCAATAACTGGGTTTAATAAGAAACATACATATACATCCAAAAAATACTTAAATTTACTCAAAAACCCTTAAATTTAATTATTGACTGATAAATTTGCTGTATATTCAGGTATATGTTTATATTAATGTAATGGATATATAAATATGACAGGAAGTACATTCTCATATAAGTAAAATGCTATAACATTGATTGGTTTTGTGTGGAAAAGAAAAAAATGTGCAATTGCAATACACAATATGAAAGGAAATTAATTTGAATTGCTGTATGAAAATCACACATCCATTAGGCAAGCACTTCCATAAACTCTTTAATGTCTTCTGAGCTAAATAGCATGTTTGTGACTTTTCCACTGAAATTCAGAGATCTTAAAAAGAATATGAAATGCTGCTCCTTAATAAGCACAGATTTCACACTTGATTTTTCCACTTCAGCGACACATACATCAATGTAAAGAGACAACTGAACATTCTGAATGCCACTAATTGGAGTTGTGTTTTTTTCAAATTGTTTGTGCTGGCCCTAGTAGAAGTCACTTGAGAAGTATGTTTTGAGTTGACTTTGCTGACTGCTTTGGATTCTAGATTCTCTGAAGGCAGGGACTGAAGCTCTGCAATCCTCCCAGCATGTGAAAATATATAATGAACTGTGGAGATAGCAGGCAAAATGATTCCACTGACAGTAATTAGAGATGCTGCTCAGAGAAGATGGTCAAAGCCTGTGCCAGCATGTGAAGTGGAAGGTTCTGAACTGCTAAAGTCCCTAGAGATGGGTAAAACACTGACAGGCTTATCAGAAAGAAAGAAAAAGAATGTTGGGGGGTGTGGGGAGAGAGAGGGGGGAAGGAAGAGAGAGAGTGAGGGAGGAAAGAGAGGAAAGGAGAGGAGACAAGCTTGGAAAGAAGGGAAAAAGCCCCACAAATCTACTGTATGGTATTTGAGAATACTTTTTTCCCCCTCTATTATGTATGTTAAATTTTATTTAACACTTCATAAAAATCAAAAGGAAATCAGTACTCTGTGATATAGAGTACCAATATTAATTATAGGATGGCTAATCTTTACCTATCTCTTTTTTTTTTTTTTTTGGATGGAAAAGGTAGTTTTTAACCCAATCAAACATTTCCATAGGTTTACACAACATGTTCAATGAATTTTTATAGAGGTTCAAACCAAGTGTTCAGATTATTTCTTTGGAATATAGAAGCACAATCCAATCTGCATTCCAGGTACTCTGACTACAGAGAATTAGCAACGAGAATTCTGAGTTTTGAGAGCACTTAGAACAAGAAGCGACCTACAAGCTGAATTTGAAGTTAGATATTGGTGTCATATTTGTATCTCTGTGGACTACTCAAATATGAAAAGAAATGAACCCAGGGCTTCACACATTATAAGCAAGTGCTCTACTGCTGAGCTGCACTCCTGGCCCCTCTTGTGTTACTGTTTTTAACAACCGAAAACTAAAATTTAGGGATCACTTCCAAATGCGAGAGGATAGAAATAAACAAATGAATCATCAGTGTAAAACATGTCAGCTAATTTGTGCTGGGAATAATAACCATTGCTCACTACATTCCCCTTAATTTGTATTTAAGCAACTTTTGAGTTATTTAGAAATAAGGAGGTAAATGCAAAAACATATTTTTCCTTGTTGGTTAGATTTTTACTGTAAATAGCAATTTTTGTGGCACATCTAATTTCATGATGCCCCCAACATAAAATTAAATAGTAAATTGTACAGTAAAGACCATAGAGATTGCAAGACTGTGGATAATGGTAATCAGGTCATGCACAATTCAATGCGCTCAACACTTTGGACAGTTCCGGCTAAGTAAACCACTTGAATGGAATAGTGATGTAGATAATATGCAGTGGAAGTTCCTAAACAGCCTCTTTCCATTTCACTGGAGCTTTTTGCATATCTGTTACCTTAAGTTTGACTCCTCAGGATTGTCCTACAGTGATGATAAGAGCGAAGTCATATAAAGTCTAAACAAAAACTTGAGAAGAATAATATTATAATGACATCTTTTGTAAGAAGTGAACCACTTTACACAATCCCTGGGGTAAAAATAAAAGAAAAAAAATACCTATAATTAGGAAGCATTTAGTGTTTTAGTGATTTGCTGTGTTTTGTTAAGTGGCATGCAACTCCCTGAGGGAACTGTGTTCTGCAGTACTGTCAGGATTCTTCATGTCAGAAATAACTCCAGAGATCACTTTGATGATGTGATACAGCAGAGATCTATAAAAATGAGAAAAGAAAGTCCACTAATAAGGTTATCATAATAAACCACATCTGAAGAAGTGATTTCTAAGGAAGATAGAGTAAAATAGTCTCAGAGCTAAGGAAGGATTGAGAGCAAATATACTTTGTAGTGGAAAAACATAAAGATATAGACAAACTGAAAATCTTAGTTGAGAATTTTTAAATTTCTTGTACAGTAAAAGATGCAATATGTAGGAAAATAAGTAAGAATATAAAATATTTGATCAATATAGCCAACTTGATCTGCATGATGTTTATTGAAACCTATACTTAGCAATTACAGAATACAGGGCACTTTCAAGAGCACACACCAGACCATAAAATATGTTTCATCAATAGGAAAATATTGCAATCATACAGAATATACTCTTTGACCACAAAGAAATGAATATGTAAATTTAGTAAAGCATGAATTTTATATACACACAATTTTTATTCAATTAAGAATATACCATATAATAACACAAGTTGACTAAAAATTTGAAATATGAATTTATCCTGTAAATATGTTGCTCCTCTGCCTAAAGATGTGCAACAAGACAAATCATTGCAAAATTTTTATAATTTTAAAACAGAAAGTAGTAAACAATTTAAGTAATCAATATGGTCCTGGTAAAAATAAATGTAGAGCAAATATACTTTGTAGGAAATTTGTTTTTTTAAGTAAAATAGTAAATATATGAATTTATTTTACTTAAAAACCAAACCAAACAAAAAATCCTGGCAGATTTATTTGTTTCTGATGTGCTTTAGAATGAAACTAGAATTAAGAAATTATATTAAAAATTGGTACCCAAATCTGAATTTTTCCAAAATAATCTTAATAACTGTATTTTATGTCTCAACATAGAACTGGAACATGGGCAGGAAGATATTTAGGACTAGATGTTCATTGAAGAGAAACAAATCTCATACACCTATTTCTTTGATTTCTCCTTTGTTATCCAAATTCATATTCTCCCAAAAGAACTTTCTTCTGGAAAGAATTTACCATCTTCAAGCCAGGTACATGGCTGTTACATAAAGTCATTGGAAACATAAAGACATATATCTACTGATAATTCAGATTTTAAGTTGATTCTTAGAACTAGAATTACCCTCAGATTTAAGCCTTTATCACTTTTTTGAAATTGTGACTTTTTTTCTGATAACAAGTAATTCAATTGGAAAAAAAGTGAAGAAAAATATTATACACGAAATATGATAAATTATGTGCTGGAAAACAAATAAAGTTCTAATTCAGAGCTGTCACCAATTAAAAGAATCTTGATCAAATTTGAAAAAATGATTTCTCAACCCTGATATCAGAGAGTAATTGCTAACATTCTAACCTTCATGCAAATTTAGCTATGATAACTGAATAAAGTATTATTTTTAACAAAAACAAAACAATTCCCTAAGGTCTGGGCAACTATACAAAACGAGGCAAATTTTGGAAGGGAGTAAAACTGACAAGTAAGTGATTGACAGTATATGAGTTCTTCCTTCTATGTTTTTTTGCTTTGATTTTATCCTAAGGACACTATAGCTGAGGCAGAAACAGGGTATGAAGAGCTGATTCTCAGACAGGGAAACCCACTGTCTCTTCAGCAAAAATGAGCTGTCAAGTTCTGAGTAGCTGACCATGAGGCAGCACAGAAATGTATCTATTCTTTCATATATACATAAGATATTAAGAAGAACACAATGGTTATTTGTATACATGGTGAATATCTAAAATTAAAAAAAATAACTATATGGGGTTAAGAGAAGGATAGGAATGACAGAACAATTAGAGATAAACATTATTCAATATGGAAAAAGAGACCATTACAAAGGACAGAAGACAGGGCCCCAGGGAACAATGAGAAAACTACAAAACACCTGATATATGGTAACTGGAGAGAAGGGAGAAGGAAAAATATTTTAAGAAATGATAGTCCAAAATTCTGGAATTTAATGAGACAATAAAGTTTATATTCAAGTATCAATTGAGCATGAACCGCAAATACAGTAAGTTCACAGAGAGTCACTCAGAGTCAAGAAAGAGACAGGCTGTTGAATATTAAATATAAATTGACAACATCAGTGTGGCCAGAGAAACCTCACAAATAGAACTCGGGAGGACAACTAGAAAGACTGTGGTGTTCTCATTAGTAACCATGTAAAATCAAAATGAAAAAAAGACAATCTCTGATTCAAGAAAAGTAAAGGTCCATGCTACAAGAATTGCTCTTGGAACATTTTCTGGGTTCTTTCATTTCTGAAGACCTGAATTTCCCTTTCATATCAATATAAAGAAAAATGATAGCAGAAGGAAACTCAGATCTTCAGGAATGAGGAACACAGAAAATAGTATATATCCCAGTAAATATTAAGAAACCTTTGTTTTTTCTTTTAATTTCTGTTTAAAATATGTTAGTGTTAAAAGTAAAAGTGATGATATGATTTGGAGGCCTATAATATATATAGGTGTAATGCTATTGTCAATGATAACAATAAAAATGTCATCAATTTTTAAGTTGAAAAATTATACATTCACAACATTTCTATATTTTACTTGATCTTATTTTCCTGAATGATAATTTGCTTAAACAAGGCACTTCGGGTTGTTAGATGACTATAAAACATTAGGTTGTCTAGTAAATAACTTCAGAATTCAGGGCATATGGTAGTTTATCTTCATTAAACAACAATAGATAGAATCATGTATTCATAATGCTCATCTTGTTGTTGACATTTTTATTCTCCATACATTTGAAAAAATTGAAACAAGTTATTATGAACTTGCCTCCTAGATGACTAAGGATATAAAATTGTTTCAACTTTTTTCCTAGAATATTTTGAACTTTTGAAAATGTTGGTACATTTTGTTCATATTCCTAAAATTTAAAATGTATTATCTTGGTAACTAATCTAGTTTTAATTATTCAGGTAATAAAATATTTATTAAGTAGTTCAGTTCTCCTGGTACCTTGTGTTACTCCCAAAGATCATGACCTTCAAAAATATAGTTAATAAAATATGGATGATATTTCCTGTAAATGGAAAAAAAAAAACCAGGCACTAGATTTTGTAAAGAATAAGAAGTTTGTTTTTAGAAATCTGTAATGTGTTAGCTACCCCGGTGATTTCTGTTGGAGTGAAATTAAAGAATTTATAAAGCATTTGAAATACAGAAGGAGAAGGTGGTAAGTCAAGAAGCACTCTGGGCCATCAACATTTGGGTGGTGCATGCATGTAATTTCAGTAACTCGGGAGGCTGAGGCAGGAGGTTCATAAACTGGAGGCCAGCCTCAGCAAATTAGTGAGGCCCTTTCTCAAAATAAAATATTACAAAGGGCTGGAGATGTAGCTCAATATAAAAGTGCCCCTGGGTTCAATTCCTAGAACTGATAATAATAAACAATACTTTTAGCAAAATTTCAATAGTCATTTCATAGTAAAATGCAGATAAACCTAAACATATTCATGTTTTTATTGGAGAATAGCATTTAACTCTTGGAATCTTGGTTTCCTTACTTAAGAGTTTAAAATGATGTCCATCTATTTGGAGAAAAAAAGAGAGAGATTTTAAAAAGGAAAAAAAGTTATTTGCATCGCTATACCGCCTGATTCACATCAGGCGGGTGGACCAATGGTACAGAATAGAGGACACAGAAACCAATCCACAAAACTACAACTATCTTATATTTGATAAAGGGTCTAAAAGCATGCAATGGAGGAAGGATAGCATCTTCAACAAATGGTGCTGGGAAAACTGGAAATCCATATGCAACAAAATGAAACTGAATCCCTTTCTCTCGCCATGCACAAAAGTTAATTCAAAATGGATCAAGGAGCTTGATATCAAATCAGAGACGCGCCGTCTGATAGAAGAGAAAGTTGGCTACGATCTACAGTCGGTGGGGTCGGGCTCCAAATTCCTCAATAGGACACCCATAGCACAAAAGTTAATAACTAGAATCAACAAATGGGACTTACTCAAACTAAAAAGTTTTTTCTCAGCAAAAGATACAATAAGAGAGGTAAATAGAGAGCCTACATCCTGGGAACAAATCTTTACTCCTCACACCTCAGATAGAGCCCTAATATCCAGAGTATACAAAGAGCTCAAAAAATTAGACAATAAGAGAACAAACAACCCAATCAACAAATGGGCCAAGGACCTGAACAGACACTTCTCAGAGGAGGACATACAGTCAATCAACAAGTACATGAAAAAATGCTCACCATCTCTAGCAGTCAGAGAAATGCAAATCAAAACCACCCTAAGATACCATCTCACTCCAGTTAGATTGGCAGCCATTATGAAGTCAAACAACAACAAGTGCTGGCGAGGATGTGGGGAAAAGGGTACACTTGTACATTGCTGGTGGGACTGCAAATTGGTGCAGCCAATTTGGAAAGCAGTATGGAGATTTCTTGGAAAGCTGGGAATGGAGCCACCATTTGACCCAGCTATTCCCCTTCTCGGTCTATTCCCTAAAGACCTAAAAAGAGCATGCTACAGGGACACTGCTACATCGATGTTCATAGCAGCACAATTCACAATAGCTAGACTGTGGAACCAACCTAGATGCCCTTCAATGGATGAATGGATAAAAAAAATGTGGCATTTATACACAATGGAGTATTACTCTGCATTAAAAAATGACAAAATCATAGAATTTACAGGGAAATGGATGGCATTAGAGCAGATTATGCTAAGTGAAGCTAGCCAATCCCTAAAAAACAAATGTCTAATGTCTTCTTTGATATAAGGAGAGTAGCTAAGAACAGAGTAGGGTCGAAGAGCATGAGAAGAAGATTAACATTAAACAGGGATGAGAGGTGGGAGGGAAAGGGAGAGAGAAGGGAAAATGCATGGAAATGGAAGGAGACCCTCAGAGGTATACAAAAGTACATACAAGAGGAAGTGAGGGGAAGGGGAAAAATAATACAAGGGGGACAAACGAATGTCAGTAAAGGGGGCAGAGAGAGAAGAGGGGAGGGGAGGGGAGGGGAGGGGAGGGGGGATAGTAGAGGATAGGAAAGACAGCAGAATACAACAGACACTAGTATGGCAATATGTAAATCAATGGATGTGTAACTGACGTGATTCTGCAATCTGTATATGGGGTAAAAATGGGAGCTCATAACCCACTTGAATCAAATTGTGAAATATGATATATCAAGAACTATGTAATGTTTTGAACAGCCAACAATAAAAAATTATAAAAAAAAAAAAAAAAAAAGTTATTTGCAAAGAATATTCAAGTGGATTTGATATATACTTTTAGGAAATCTAAAAGATAAGATATATGAGGGACACACTGAGGAAGAATGGGGTTGGCATAGTGGACCTAGCATTCTATCATGGCTATATATTTGCTGGGATTATAAATTAAGTCACTCTGGATTTCTAGAAATCTTAGAGTGCAGTTAAAGGTGACTCTAGCAGGTGTCCATAGGTTGGGATTGAGTACAGAGAGATTGCTTCTGTCAGAGTCCACTGAAGTGATAGTCCCTCTAGTACAGATTTGAAGTGCCAACCATTTATATGTACAGGTATGAAAAAGTTGCCAAGTTCATAAATAAAATAGATAGAAAATATTTTCTGTGGAATTTTATTAGAACATGGCCATGTGAGGAGACCCAGAAGATAAAGTCATCTGAATTACCTTCTTCAAAATGAGTTTTATTATTAGTACTGTAATTTGCTGACATGGGGTTGACCCACATCTTGTAACAGTGTTATACAAATTGAAAGCTCTGAAAAGAATTCCTTCTTAAGGTTTCAAGTAGGGGCTGGGGATGTGGCTCAAGCGGTAGCGCGCTCACCTGGCATGCGTGCGGCCCGGGTTCGATCCTCAGCACCACATACAAACAAAGATGTTGTGTCCACCAAAAAAAACTAAAAAATAAATATTAAAAAAAAGGTTTCAAGTAAACATAGTTTGTTATTATTAAAGAAACAGGATATATTTTAAAATACTTTTTAAAGATTATTCCCTAGAAAATTTAACCTAAAAATATTCTGATTTTATTTTTTAAATCATGGCTTAATCCATTTAAAAATGTCATATCTTGGATCTCAAAAATTTTACATTAAAGTAGAAAAGTTTTGAGACATCCTGAATTGAAAAGAAAAAAATAAAAAAGAAACTTTTCTTTTTTAGTTGTTTTCCCTTAGACCAAGGGTCAGCAAACATTTCCTATAAAGGAGCAGATTGTAAATGTTTTTGGCTTTTCAGCATAAGACATAGAAAGAATCAATATTATGCAAGTATTTATATAACAAGACCCAAAGCAAATTGTCACAAAATTTTATTGTGATAACTCAAAAGAAAATACTTAAGTATAGTAATTTGTAATGCAAGTCTACAAATAAAAGGAATAGCATTCCTTTCTTTGTTAATTGCAAATATATGTTCTCAATGCTCAAACCAATTATAAATATTGGTCTGCAAAAACCATTTTTAGCTTGTGGACCATAAAAAAGCATGTGTAGACTGGATTTTGCCTATGAACCATAGTTTGGTGAACCCTGCTTAAGACTATATATATAGGGCTGGGAATGTAGCTCAAGTGGTAATGCGTTCACCTGGCATGCTCAGGGTGCTGGGTTCGATCCTCAGCACCACATAAAATAAAATAAAGATGTTGTGTCCACGGAAAACTGAAAAATAAATATTAAAAATTCTCTCTCTCTTCTCTCTCTCTCTCTCTCAAAAAAAGACTATATATATTATATGAGTGAATATATGTTTTTGCATAATTAGAACTAGTATTTTAGAAAATTTCTCCTTTACAATGAAGAGTGCAAGAATGATAAGGTTGATAGGCATGGATCTCATATAAGAAGGACTTATTTGTATGGAGTAGAAAGATTATGGTCTAAAGAAACAGCAGGGAACAATGAGCACCTTGAGTTATGACGTGGTAAGCAGTAATTACTATAGAGGATCTTTGAAAAATGCTGTCCTCAAGGGAGAGCCAAGGTTCCGTTATGGTAAAGGGGGAAAAGGAACCCTCAGAAGAGAAATTGAGAGTAGAGTGAAGTTGGTTGGTGTGGAGTGCTGGAGTTAGAGTGCACAGTGAAAAGGTATGGCAGGTGAGATGGTAAAGAGCCAAGGAGCACTGAGCATTGTTATTGGGACAATAACATGGAGTGGGATCTGGTGATAATCAGTACTGTAATCTGTTGGCAATAAGTATTGTAATCTGGCATGCAAACTGGAATAAGTGGCATGGGAGATTTACTTGAGATAGTTTGCCCTGTGGTAAGGGGGCATAGTTACGCAATGATAGGATCCACCAAAGTTCCATGTTCTTTGGTAGTTGCTGCACTTTGAATGTGTCCCCATAAAAGCACGTGTTAAAACTGAATTCACAATGCAACCCTGTTGGGAAGTGGGGCCTAAAGGGAGGTGGTTAGGGAAGGAGGGCAAAGGAATCACTGGCCTTATATCTAGTCTAGTTTCCTTGTAGAATAGGAGGTCAGCTCCTTTTCACACGTGTCCTCTTCTTACCCTTCTGCCTTCCAATAGCAAGAAGGCCCTTTTCAGCCCCTTGATCTTAGATTTCTCAACCTTTAGAACCATAAGAAGTAAATGATTCTCATTTAATAAATTACTCAGTCTGTGGTATTCTATGAGAGCAGCACAAAGTAAACTATAGGCTAAATGCTATAACAAGACATCATATTGTTTGTGATGCACATTCTATATAGCAGACTTCCTGGACTGGTCACATCCATCCAGTATCCCATTGTTCATTTGTTCTGCAGTTTTATTTTATCTCTCCAAGAATTATGATGCAAAGTTATTAGTGAAGTCTGAGTTCAGACTTTCCCATAAAGTCATCTCGCCTGCTGTCGAAACATCTGCTTTTCTATTTCTACTAGTCTCCGTCTTATCTGTTCTAGCTTTAAAGTAATATGCACATCAAGGGTAAGAAGCACACTCAACTCCCACCACAGGCTAATGTGAAAAGCACTTAATTTTAACTGAGAGTAGAGGGAATTTGGTTGGTTGTGGAGTGGTGGTGTTAGAGTACACATTGGAAAGCTATAGCAGGTGAGTTGGTAAATGACCAAGGAGCATTTACTGTTGTTATGGGTTATTCTTTACTACACTGTAACCTATAACATTAGGAAACACAAATGGGAAAGGGGTTTAGTGGTTTGGTTTGAGATCTTTCTGACTTAGTGGTTCATATTACAGTTTTGTTGAGATTCTACTAATTCATTTCTCTTTCTACTTCTCAATTAGAGCAGAGTGTGGAGAAAATATGTTTTTTTAACATTAGCTGAAAATAAAGTGATAAATTCTAAAATCATGAGAAATTGTTTTTTTTCAAGGCACCTTATTAATATTTTTATCTTCAAAATTGGACTAATATTTTTCTAGTAAGTTTTTAGATTTAAACCACAAAATGGATGATTGTTAAGACAGTTAACATTTATCGCCAATGCTTTTTTTTGCAGAGTATTTTGAAATTTATTGCTTCAGAATTTTAATTTTCAAGTACAAGAACTTTTTTCTTTTATTATTATTAATTTTATTTGTTGCATTTAGTTGTACATGACTGCAGAATGCATTTCAATTCATCATACATAAATGGACTGCAATATTTCTCTGGTTGTACAGGGTGTAGAGATGCACCATTTGTGCAATCACACATGGACCTAGAGTAATATCTTTACCCTAGCTCCATTCCCTCTCAAACACACATCTGTTTTCCTTGTCCACTCTCTAGCTTTCTGTCTTGATCCTTTTATGATTGTGCATTTGAGACCAGAGATGATATTTCTGGTAAGAATAAGTCAGCATTGGGTCCTTGTTCCCCTGGTATTGAAGATTAAACACCCGATAAATGACAAGGCAACAGAAAAACGTTTTATTTAAAGGACATCAGAGAGAGAGAGAGAGAGAGAGACACTACTCTGACTCCAAAGCTGTTGCCTGAGGAATTGGGGGTGTCCTGCCCCTTTTAGCCTTTCTTTTCAAGTTCCCTTCTCCTCTTATCTTGCCTACATGGCCAAAAGGTGGGAAAGGAGCCTTCCAGTGGTGCCTCAGAGAAAGGCAGGAGAGGAGTACCCAGGAGGTATTCCATCAACAACTCCTTATTGGGAAAAACAATTCCCTGGAGGCAGGTAACCTTGGCAACAGGTTGGAGGAAAGGGAAGTGCTCTGGAGGTATTGGTACTTTATTTTCTTTTGAATCAGCCCCCATATTCCTAACCCAATCATTCATTATCTATACTCACTGTTCTTTTGCCCTGGTGTCAATTTCACCATCGAACCTTCTAGACCTGCCTTGCTTGCACTATATACTCCACTTAGAATAATGTTTACTTGCTCCCAGCTCAAAATAACTACTGGAATTTTTGGATCCAGTTATGATGTCATGTCTCATCTGGAGACTTTGCTGACACCTCCAACCCCAAATTCTGACCATCTCATACCATTTACTTAAATTCCAGTAACACTGAGCTTCACTAGATTATAGAAATACTATATTTTAAAATAAATCCATAAACTCTTTCATTATCTTTCTCATTATATTTGTGGATTGTTCAACCACAGGAACTATGATATTCCTTGTTATCTTTGAGACATTGTGAACATTAAGCATTCAGTACAATTGTACATGAATGAATGAACCACATGAATGAATGAACCATCATGTCTCAAGACACCTCCCTCCCCCATACCATGCAATCTTCTCTCTTCTTTCATCTTAAAATTTCTTCATTGGTAAATTAAAAATACTTACCCCAAATAGTCATATGTATGTATTTCTTTGAAACAATGTGAAATTTGCCATATCACTTTGCATTACTGATTGACAGAAATGGTATTTCACCAGGGGTTTATACTTAACTCTTTTGTCCAATGTCACTTTTTCTGTCTTGTGTGTCCATGTCATATCCAAGGAAGAAGCAAATCAAACAACTGCATACAAAAATTAATGCATATTAAGGTTTTAAGACTGACCAAGACAGAATATAATATGGTGGATTGAAATATATGTTCTGAATAGAACACTTTTACTTAGAATTTCATCCAGAAGATTCTGATCTGTCTACTTTATGGAGCTCATGCCCCCATCCCTCACCCACCATATTGAACACTGTCACAGTGAAAGTACTGCCAGAAAAATTCTCATTTCTTGTTGTATTATATGAGTGCCAATGAAGACTAAAGGCAGACATACCAGTAAATAATTTATTGTAAACAATCAACCATAAATTACTAAGGATCAGAAATTACTATTTTTAACACCATCTTATATGCTTGTATCCGCCAAATGATTTTAGAGTATATTTTGTTGTAAATATTCATACATCATAAGTATTTCTATTGTAACAGAGTAACTGAAGAACACTGGAGAGTTTACTGTACAGAATCTTACAGGAGAATGTATCCCAACTGCTTTTATTCTGGACTCAAAGTTATACTTAAATTTAAATGATTCTCATCCTCACTTCCTTATTAGTTCAATCAATTTTAAGTTCATAAGAACATTAATTAGAATAAATAATTTAATTCTGGACATAGAGCTTTTATTACCAAGTTCATTTTCTATGGATATTTTACTTGTATTTAGTATTTTTGAAGGATATAGTAAAACAAAAAAATTGAGTGTTTCTGTTTTGCAATAAGAAAATGTATTTCTTCATTTGGGGCCAAGGATGTCTTGAAATTGCATGAAGAAGTAGTATAAAGAGTCTAGAGTTGTGGGGAAAATGTGCATGGGAGATAGCCGAGCCTGGTTCCACCTTCTGCATTTTTCAATTTGTTTTCTTATCAGCATGCCCATAAACTGGAAAGTATTAGGCACAAAACCATTGATAAGCATATGAAAATTTCTTCCAGTCTCTCTCAACTCTCCTTCATGGAAACTCTTGAGTACTGCAATTTGAAATAAAATGAGTCACAATACAAATGTGAAAACAAATTATTTTAATCTTGGAGGCTAAAGTGCATATGCAGCATATTTTTCACTAATTTTTTGATGCATAAGAGGGAGGACAACTAGCTGGAAAGACTCTCAATATAAATGATAGTGAAGGACTTTCTTTACCATGAATGTATAAAGGTTAAATGGTTGCATGCCACTTGTTAATTAAGATTCTGAGAGTAGGCAACAGGAATGGACTCAGGCTCACATTAACAGAAAATGAACTCATTAAAACATACCTGAAAGCTTTCAGAACCAACGAGAAGGTTGGAATTCCATGACCAGAAAATGAACAGGAGCTATGAAGATCCAGGCATTTGTGAATGTGTTCTGGAGAATCTGATTAAGATACTGCAGCAAAATCTGTTAGGATGCTACAACTGATACTTAGACCTATGAACATTCACCTCTATCCTTGGAAAAGTGAGGCTTTCTGTGTATTATTCCCTCAAGATTCAGAGTCATGTGGAGGAATATGACCATAGGATGTTTCATCAAGCATGTATTTATATTGGTGACAAGTCTTCCCATCCATATTTTATTGCTCATCAATACTCAGGTAATACAAGGATCCTCTAAAATTGAAACACATTTCAGAGACTGAATCCCCAACAAAGAGTCATGTGGAGGAATATGACCATAGGATGTTTCATCAAGCATGTAATTATATTGGTGACAAGTCTTCCCATCCATATTTTATTGCACATCAATACTCAGGTAATATAAGGATCCTCTAAAATTGAAACACATTTCAGAGACTGAATCCCCAACAAAGAGAAAATGTACTCTATGCAGCTGATTCAGAGAAACAGCATACCATCTTCAAATTCTTATGCTTTCTTCCAGGAAAACTGGGAAAGGAATATTCGATTCTAAGTTTTAGTTACATATTTTATGATCAATTACTATTAGATCAAGTGATTAAGAAATCTGTGTACAGATATCCTGATTTTGTTTTTTTTAAAAAACTTATAGACCACTATGAAATACTAAATTCACTCCTTTTACAAATAAGAAAAGTAAGTTTCCATAGAGGGGAAGTGACTTTCTTGCCTCAGTACTACAAAAAGCCATTGACATTGCCAGGATCATATCACACCTCTCTCATAGAAATCTCGTTCTCAACAGGGCCACAAGTAAATTTATCTTTTAGATAACAAAGTTGTCATTCTGAATAGCTAGCCCTGTCTAGTATATTCCTTTTCTATATTTTTCTTCAATACTCCAAAATCTTACTTTAATTTCATTTGTTTTCATTTCAAGTTATATTGCCATCACTCATGTAAAGTAGTACTATTTCTCCTGAATTAATTTATTGGTTCTATTTTTTCCACCATATCTACACTGATTTGCATATGCTTTCATTGGAAAGTCATATCATAAGTTTTTTTTTTGTTTTTGTTTTTTTTGGATCCAAGGCTTAACACAATGCCTCATATGTAGAAGGTGACTGAAACTTATTTGGATTCCAATGAAGGGATAAAAGAAGGGAAATAGGCAAGACAAGGAAGTGGTGAAGGAAAAGTGAAAGAAGAAAGTGAGGAAGGGGAGGAATCAGACACACAAAGAGAAGACAGTACCATCATCTGGCACTGACACATAGAGCAGTGCCCAAGGAACTTTTTAAATTAATAATAATGTTGATGACTTTATCTCCTATGGATTCCAGCTTATTTATTTGGACCCATAAATATGTGTATTAATGTTTTTAGTTATCAGGATGATCTATTAATCACAATGTTGTCTCTAAATGAGCTTTATAGTCTGATGTAGCCAAAAGACAATCTGCTATTACATTCATTGATTATAATTGATACTTTCACTGACTTTATTTTGGCATCTTAAGATATATGTCTCTTAAGATATATATCTATATCTATATCTGTAAACAAAGATATATATATCTATAAAGATATATATATATATATATATATATATATCTTTGTCTCTTAATATATATATATATATATATCTTATGTATAAAAGATAAGGGTTTGGAACTGGAAAGTGACTTATGTAATTAAGAATTTAAGACAAAGGGATATTTTTCACTTGCTGAAAATTGCATTATATTCTGTAAAGGTTTTAAGAAATAAGAACTTTGAAAGGGCTTCCTGATATGAATAATTGCAAATGTCAAAGTATGAAAGTTCCCTGATAGTAATTCTATTTCTAGAATGTCAGATACTGATTCAAAGGTGACATGAATGATTTGAATGAGTTGTTTTATATCAGAGAGATGGTCCTGTAGCAGTATGAAAGCAGTCTTTATAACCAAGAGAGAGATTTATTTAAGGCCAAAATGTCAGATGTAATCAAATTATTTAACTTGTACTCATAACTTTATTTTGCACTATATTAATGGACATACAAAATTTATTATATCCCAGCAAGTTAAAGAAACAGAATGTTATGAAGAGTAAATTTGAGTGCTACATAGTGGTTTTTAATGAAAAACTGATAAAAATCTTTTTGATAATATTTTGTAGGTATTAATATAAATTACATATTATATTTTTTAACTTCGTTTTAAATTTGTTTTAGCATACATGCTGTAAAGTAGACAGTGCTGGTCTTTATTAGCATTGACATGGTACCTGGAGAAGAAACAGAATATTGTTCACACCCAGAAAACCTTTATTCTGCCTTCAACTAGACACTATTTCACTCAAAGGGTGATCACTATCCTGATTTTAAAATGATTATTAGCTCTCATAACTAGTCTACTAGGAGCATTTTATGTGTATACACACACACACACACACACACACAGGCACAGATACAGCAATCTGTCTACCCATTCACATACATTTCTCTTCGGCATGTTCCTTGGAATAGCATGGCTGGGTCATTCAGTTGCACATATGTTCTGCTTTGGTAAAAAAACTATTAATAAGATTTATAAAGTATTTCTACCAATTGTTTCAAGTGCATGAGCATTTTTGTTATTTCTCATCATTAGCTACACATTATGGAGTCTCTCTTTCATTTTATCATTCCAATACCCAAGTATTTGGCTTTTGTTTTTTTACTTTCTTTCATGTTATCAAGAACATAAATTATATAAATCAAAATAAGGACTTTTTATTCATAGGATTTTACTTAAATTTTTAAAGAAATAATAATCCCTCAACTGTTTCCTAGGATGAAATTGTATGTAAATTGTATAAATTGCTTAGAGAGGATTTTTTTTTCACTATTTGATGGGATCATCTCCTTTAAGGGTAAATACTGTTAATATTTCAAGGATTTTTATTTATTAAAAAATTAAATTTCTTATAACATCTTATACATATAATAGAATTGAAGGAACCTTATCCTCATGTCAAGGAATTCTTATTCTTTGTTATAAAATTATATGTATATATGTATATATATATATGTGTGTGTGCGCATACGTGTATGTGTGTGTGTGTGTATATATATTCAAAATGTTTAATGTTATCTGTATGATGAAAACTCTTCATTTATTGAAAATAATAGTGCTTGATCCCAATAATGTCTCTAAGTCAATACAGAATCTTCATATTTCTAATCATTTATTTCCACATTATTACATCAAGTTCACATTAATAACAAATGCTTAGTTTATCATAGTATAATACATTCTTAAAGAAATTTTTAAGGTAGCATGATTAAAAATTAAAATCTGTTCCTTGTAAAACAAAAGATCAAAGGGTCCACACACATTTTTGGAGCCAGATTTGGGCCACTAAGGTTTGCACAAAAGGAAAGAACTGCAAATGATTTGAAGAATGGGCCATCAAGGCTAAAAGGAGCTGCAGTGATTGACTCTGTAGGGCGGAGAATAAAAGGATGCAAGTGAGTGAAACTAAAGCATGTGCTTCAGAACTCACCTTTTAAATGTAAGCACTTTAGACACAACGTTAGGAATAATGACAGCATTTTACCAATCATTCTTCCCATTAAGCAGAATGTTTAAGAATTACCTTTCTGCCATCAGTCTCTCATTTTTACCATCCATTCTTTAATTGCCACCAATTATTTTACTAAATATTCCCCTAAAATTGATCATACTGTGCACCTGCTCATAAACAATTTAAAGTCGTCAAATATTGAGAAACTTTGAGTTAGCATTCGAGCTTCTCTATGGTTTGGCACCAGTTAACCTTCAGATCAAGCATGGGTGTATAGATCCTCTACAACTTTTCTCCAAATATTTCTATATAGTCATTTTAGCCCATTCTGGTCTTTAGAATAGAATTTCTTTCTTTCTAACTTTCTAAGCGTATAGAATCAATCCTGTCCTTTATGCAATGCATATTTAGTGTCTTTAAAAGTCATGAACCAAATCATTCATTCTGACCTCTGCCATTCATGACTCAACCTGGTAATTCTTGGATTTTGCTTCATTGAATTTAGAGGTTTACCTACCAGTCACATAAAATTATAGTCTTGAAGATAAGGAAGAAATATTGTAAATGTACATATATATGTACAATCCCAGGGATATTTAGTAAGGTACTTTCAAACAACAAATTACAAATTGGCTTTTAAAGGCTTGGAGAATTAAGTTAAATATTTAATATATGGAACATGATTATGCCAAGAAATTATTTAACTATGAATCAGTAGTTCTCACCTGGGGAGTGGTTTCAAGCCCCTCTTCCCTGCCAAGAAATATATGGAAATGTATGGGGACATCTTTGGTTATCCTGTCTGAGCAGAGGGAGTGCAACTGGCATCTTGTGTGGAAGCTGGATGTGCAGCTAAACATCCTATCATGCATGGAGCAGTCTTCCACAACAGAGAATTCTCTCATACTAAATGTCGTAGTTCTTAGTTTGAAAACTTTCCTATGTTAGGAAAACACCCTTCTTATCATCAGTTTTTTTAAAAATAATAACTATCATTCATGCAGCCCAAAGGCCATATTAACTTCTATATTACTCATATATGAACTTCTGCAATTTATATACAAATATAAATGTGGTCACTAATCACCAGGAAATGCAAATCAAAATTAGAATGAGATAAGACCTCACAATTTTTAAGGATGGCTGTTATCCAAACAAACAACCAAACTCAAGCATTGGCTAGCATGTAGGGAAATGGGTACACTTATAAATTGCTGGTAAGAATGAAGCTAGAGTAGTTTCTATAGAAAATTGTGTGAAATTTCTTCAAAAAATTTGAACTAAAACAACCTTGTCATCTACTAATTCTACTTCTTGGTATTTGCTCAAAAGAATTCAGGTAAGTATTTCAAAAGATATTAGCAATCCCATGTTTGTTGTACCACTATTTACCACAGCCAAAATATGGAAACAATCTAAATACCTATCAGTGGATAAATAGAGGAAAAGTGCTGTATAAAACAATGGAATACTTTTGCTCTACCCTTATCAGCCATAGCTGTCATCTGGAATAATTTTTGATTGCAGTTTCCCCACCTGGGATGCAAATCACAGAAAAAGGCAATTCAAATACTACCCCCAATGCACTATAAGTTTACCGATTCTATGATGGCATTTATGGATATTTTTTAATGATTCATTTTCTAATTTTGGATGATCATGAAAATCACTCAAGTCAGTAAAGGTGAAGTAGCTTTTGAGTAGTATTTCTGATAAAATAGATTGAATAGCCAATGCTGTTTGTTGTTGTTGTTGCTGTTGTTCTTTTAAGCTGGCTGAAAAAAGTTTGTGAGAGTGTGGCTGTGACAATACATTTCCGCTGGTTGCATTAGTCACAGTAGACTCATTAACACTGTGCTTACTCAAGGTCTTTACATTTTCATGACTTTAATATCAATTGATCATTTCTTGTTTGTCCACCACATGTCACTTGTGTATGGAATGGAATAAGCCCAGTGTCTCTGCTTTAGTTTGGAGTTGAAGAGTCCCCCAAAGCTCATGTGTAAGATTATGCAAGAAAGTTTATAGGAAAAATGATTGGGTTATGAGAGTCTGAACCCAACCAGTGAATTAATCCCCTGATGATATGAATTGAGTGGTCACGAAAGATGGGTAGGGTATGGCTGAAAGAAGTGGTTTCCTGGGAGCTTTGAGTTATATAATTTTGTAATTTTGTATCTGGAGAGTGTAATCTCTCTCTGCTCTCTGATCATCATGTGAGCTGATTCCCTCTGCCACATTCTTCTGCCATGATGTCCTGCCTTACCTGAAGCCCCAAGGAAAGGGGCTGTCTATGTACTGAGACCTCTAAAACTATGAGCCCCAAATAAACTTTTCCATTTTTACAGTAGTTCTGGTTGGGTCTTTTAGTCACAGCAGTGAAAAAGCTGACTAGAACAGCTTCCTCACGAAGTAACCCAGGCTGCTAGTGTTCTCAGCATGTGGAGCAGCTGCTGGTGTTGCAGGGGGAGGAAGACAAGGCGGTAAATTGAAAATTGGCTCTTAAAGCCTCCTTTCCATCAGTGACACACATTGTGTCGATCTCTTGATGATGAGCAATATCGACTAGCATATCGATTAGAATAATTTCTTGGAACATGTATTACATATTTTCTGACAGACTAATTCAGCACATCGTATTTCAATTATCCTCCTGTTTCCTTTGGTGACTTTACAATTTTCAGTTATTTTGTGGGTAGATTAAGAGTATTGATTTTGAGAAACTGGATAGTTGGCATGCTTTATAAATTTAAGACTTAATTGATCAAATACCTATCTTTCTATCTGTTATGCTTTTTAGGTGGCTCATTGAAGGAATGAATTAATGGTATCAAAATATTTTGACAGTTTAATCAGTACCATTGGGATGTGTGGCATTACTGTTTGTCATGTTTCCAGGGTGATTTAAGTCTAGTTGAAGCCCCATTTAATTTCATCAGAATGGAAAATAGGATCCAGTTTGATTTCATCAGAATGCCTGAGAAGTATCTGGGAATATGTGCAGTTCTCAAATTGTTAAGGTAGTGGTTAGAGTTTTTCATTAGGTGAAATAATACAATTCAGTGAAAAATCTTGTAATTGAAATGAGGTTAAAAATTATAAACGTAGATTTTTTTATGAAAACAGCTACTATTTTTTGTTGCTGTTCTTGTCTACTGGGGAAAAAAAGGTTTTGTGGACAGTCTCTGGTAGTATAGCTTTTAGTGGGATGGCATTAAAATTCTGATTCCATATTGCTTGTTCTTTTACATTGGAGCAGATGTCAGTTTCATATGGATTCTGGATGTAATCCAATCTGTTCTTCAAATATAAATGTAATTACTGGTCAATAGTTTGGGATAATTTATACATCTGCTGAAGTCGTGGAGGTTTTATTAATTATTTTTGACTTAGAGTTCTTTCCCTCTTGAAAACTGAGGATTTTTGAATCATATTGCTTTGGGTGAAGTCACCTTCTTCCTAATAAAGTCTTGGGTTGAATAGTTGGGGGTTATGTGCAGTCATTACTCACAAGTGCTATTAGAGGGTTCGGATTTAGGGAGAAAAAAAAAAGAGAGGTGGTTATCCCAAAGAAACAGTTTACACTTGTTTTTTTTTAAGGACTGAAGAAGTTAATATGCAAAAGACTTATAGTTTAAGCTTTAATCAGCTAGAATAAAATTAATGTATTTTTCCAGTTATCAGGGTTTAATTAATTAAATTCATTAAAGTCCTTAAAGTCATTAATTCAAACTTTCATCCAGTATTATGATACCTAATATTATTCTCAAACTTTTGCCTACATGTGATCTCTATTCTTTAATAAGAAGCTTATTTCCTGTTTTGTATTGTTACCTGAAAACTTTCTAACTGAAATGAAAACAATAAATATAATTGATTTAATCCTCCTCCCCCCTTCCACTGTGGCTGTTCTACTCCTAACACTAATGTGTATTTAACTGGCAAAATGTGAACTACTGGCCAGTTGTTGGGGATCATTTACAGATGGGCTGAAGTCACAGAGTATTTTATTTTGATTCAGAATGTAGAGCTTACAAAAAGCTCAGGATTTTGAACCAAGTTAATGTATGAGACCAGCCTTGATTTTAGGAATAGCCACATGTGTTTTATATTTTATATTCACTATCTCATTTACACTTCATAACAGATCTATATGGTATGTGAGAGACTTAACCACATTTTACAACTGAGGGGGACTGCAGTTTACCAAGGTCAAGAAAATTATCAAGGTCACTAGATTTTAAATGTAGACTAGATGAGGGTAAAGTCCATGCTTTTATGCACCATGCTGTACCCTTCTGTTTTCGAGATATTTTATCTGTAGACTGATATTCTTACTTATAATAATAATTATTAACTAAATATACCCAATATTAAATGCTTGCCACATACCCAATATCAAAATAGAATATCAATGAGATTTTCTGTAAATACCAATTTGCTCTGTTACTATGCACACCCAGATTTGAAATCTAGGATCTAATAATTATTTAGACAGTTGTTTTAGAAGTGCTTGTATTTTCTCTAATTGCCATTTTATGTATGATTCTATACCATGCTAGTTACATCTTTTTCCTTATTGGTGGAACATTTGATGCTAAAAGAAGTATGGCTTGCCCTGGACAATTTTTGACTCCCCTAATATATGAAAGAAACTTGGTTCTATGGAAGCTTATAACACAACATGGATCAGCACATTTGTTATTAAATACAATGTAAAGTGAATTACACATAATTTTATCCTGAATTATCAATAGCAAAATTAGGTCACTTTGCGTGAACACCATCATTCCTGTTTGGGGGCTGTTGTATTGATATTACTGAAGGAGACTCTATTCTGTGTTCAAATTAAAACTCTACCACTCTCAGGCACAAGTTCCTTATCATTGATATGCTATTTAAGAAAATGTTGGCAAAGAATATTGGTACATGGGTAAGTGCATTTCATGTGTAAGTTAAAAGGACTTTTATTATTTCTTATTATCAGTGAATCTGCAAGTCCAGCTGGATAGCTTCTGAAAGATTTTCTAAAGATATTTTTATTGACCCCCCCAAATGCTTTTTTCTAACAGTAAAGACTCAAAATTGAAGCTTTTCCAACAGTCAGTTGGCTGTTACTAAAATGACATCTATTTCAGTTATTATTCTCTTGAGTATGCAAAATGTTACCTCACAGCCAAACCAATTTTGTGGTATGGGAGAAACATCATTAAGTAGATGAAATATTGTTGCTGAAAATAAGGATTTAAAAACATCAATATCAACTTCCATGTGATTTCAAAATGACAACTTGATATTGATATGATAGGAAAAGAAGTAGCCATTAACAATTGATTACAATACAAATATATGCATTAAATTTTTTTAAAAATGTTATAAGTAGGCAAATGACAAAACATTAATTCAGTGATCATTATATGATATGAAAGTTTAATAAAGACATCCTAACATGTTGGGGTTTTTTTTGTTTGTTCATATGTTTTCTGATCCAGATTTATATTTTTGAAAATAATATCTACTACCAACCTGATATAAAGAGCAGTTCATTGCGACTTACATCCTCTGGAAAAGAAGGAATTATTTTTAATGGGATTGCTGACTGGTTATATGAAGGTGAGTTGAACAGATTTGGTTTCAAAAGAATACAATCGACGTTGATAGAAAATCTAAAAGAAAAAATCTATTCATACCAGAACATTACATTTAGCACTATATCTTCTCATTTCCTCTCAAAATTGCCTTCATGCTTTCATCTTTTTATGTGTTTACATTTTGCCTGGTTGTAATTTAAATCTACTTATATGAGTCCACATTGGTTATATGTTTGAAAGTGTATATATAAAATGCACATACAGACACACTTGGTCTCAGCTACACAAATTTTGTTGTTGATGATACTTAACCAATGAGAATGGATGGCTACCTCACAGCATTCTGGAATTAGATGCTTAATTTTTCAGATTCTCTGGAAAAGGAGAAACAAAAGCCTTTACCTGTGCAAAAAAAAAAAAAAAAAAAAAAAAACAGTGCATAGAAGCCACTTGATTTTAGTCATTCCCATCAGGGACATTCTGTCATATTTTAAAAGCCATTGCATAGGGAGAAAAATAAAGCCTACGTGAAGAGTTATTTTTCAATAACTGTTGAATCAAGTTTTGGTAATAGCTAAAAATAAAGGCTGAGGATGTAGTTCACTGGCAGCAGACAGCTAGCCTAGTATGCGTGTGGTCCCAAGTTCAATCCTAGCATGGCAAAAAAATAAAATAAAATAATAATAATAGTATAAAAATTAGTGATATGCTGAAAACTTCCCTCTATTTTTTTTAAACATTTAGTTTTTAGAAGTAGCTGGAAGCAATACCTTTATTTTGTTTATTTATTTTTATGTGATGCTGAGATCGAACCCAGGGCCTCGCATATGCAAGACGAGTGCTCTATCGCTGAGCCACAATCCCAGCCCTCCCTCTAGTTTTGATCATATATCAGTTATCAACTGACTAGCTGAGTTCTAGGTATATATTGCCTGAGAAAGACTGAAAGCCTGAGTTTAAACCCTGATTTTCAGATTCTGCAACTGATCTTGGCAAAACATGTCAACACTTAAAGTAAATCTATTTGATTATAAATGATAAAACCAGGAATCATACAGAAAAGTGATTTTATTTCTTGAACAATATTTGCAAATGCAATTTCTCTGCCTCAAATTCAATAATTTAAATTCTGTAATAAAAATAAATCATTCAGAGCACTCATTCATTTTTTTTCAGTGTCTCACTCAGTGGGTATTATCAATTGTCTTCCATATACTAGTCTTGGTATTAAGATAGCACAGGAAATTTAAAAAAAAAAAAAAAAAAAATATATATATATATATATATATATATATATATATATATATATATATATATACATGGCCTTGAGACCTTATATTCAAGTGAAAGATTTTTGCTAGGCAGAGAGATGTTATTAAAAGTATTGTAGTCCTTGAAATTTACAAGTTATAGTCCTTGAGATTTATATATATATGTGTGTATGTGTACAAGTCTATTTATATCTATAATAGATTTCTGTATACATGCCAGCATCAAATAATGAAAGATTTTTAGAGGCCATGCTTTATTTTGAGGAGTAGTGAGAGCTACACTGAATATCAGCAATTATTATGCCACGAAGGAGCAAAACAACAGTGGTGACAAAGGAATACACAAGTAGATAAGAAGGGTTCTTTGGTTGAGAGTTTCAGAAGCTGACTCTTAATTTCTGATTTCAAAAAAGATAAGTTTTAGAGAGGCCTGGAATGGTCCACTAAATTGGAAAAACAAAACAAAATAGGTGGAGAACATGCTTGGGTAGATTTGGGGATTTGACTAGCTGGAGCTACAAGATGCCTTTACCTGGATGAGAACAGAGGCTAAGATAAGCCTTTCAACTTCATGTCATTGATACTGTGTGAGAGACCAAAAAGTGGGAAAACAACAACAACAACAACAAAAAAAAAAGGATGAATTCAGTGTGGTGAGTGCTTGACTTATGGTCAACACAGGATTCTCTGGAAGAATGAAGAAATACGACTTGGGCCATTCAAATCTCAGGGATTTTCAAATATTTTTATTTCATTTCTCAGCCTAAAAAATTAGGAAGAATTATATATGAGAAGAAGATATTAGGAAGGAAAATCCATGCAGAGGTAATAGCTTGCAAAAACACAGCAGGGTTAAACACGACAATGTGTGCTAGGGAACTGAATCTACATTCTATTATCAAGGTATAAAATTTGGGACAGAAGAAGACAGTAAGAACTAGAAAACAGGGACCTCCCACAATGATCTGGAGTTTCAATTATGTTTCTACTAATAAATGTGGAAATTAGTAGAGCTTTTCAAGCACAAGAGTGATGAGATGGAGTCATCTGTGTACATAGAGGACACTGGTTATGGTGTGAAGCTGGGATCTAATAGTGGAAAGGACCAGTGAGCAGCTATAAGACTTTTTCTATGCTCTATCAGGAGATAATGAGCATTGGAACTGGGGTTAAAGCAGTTAGAAGGAGGGAGGATTCTAAAATTGATGAGGCAGTAAAATAGTTAGGTCTTAGTGGCTGAGCAGATGGGGCGCATGAGAACACGTCAAGAATGACTCTATGACTTCTGGTTTGGGTCACTAGTAAATGGTGGTGGCAGACACAGTGAACGAGCACTAACAAGGAGTGAATTTCAGGGAGGAGAGGAGTTAATAGAAATGTGGTCATTTCAGCATAGTGGCAATGCTATGTTGGGCAATGCAGTGTGATCCTTAGCATCAATGAGCTTTGAAATCAATGAGATGTATATGCAGTGTAGACCGTGCCTATTTTGCTGATTTGGACCTGATTAAGATGACTTAAGCCACTGTCCAATTGGGGAAGCTTCATGTAGGTTATGGGCATTCCACTTTCAAGGAAAATTTAAGGGACAGTATTGGAGACCATTAGCTAACAAATAATTTTGAGATAATAAAAACATATATCTACACTGAGAATGAACAGTGTCTTGAGGTTTCGAAGGGGACAGAACAAACAGGTAACAAAATCCTTTGTGATGACACTATAGGTCTCAAAGGTTCCAAAGGGAAGTGAAAAAAAAATATATATATATATAGTTTCTGTCACTCAAATTAAACTTGACACTTTGGCCACTATGTTCCAAATCTACTAGGAAATCTCGCATGTGTATCTGATTTAATCCTTACAGCACTGCTTATTGAAGAAACCAAGGCTCAGGGAGCACAAGTGACTTGGATAAGGTCTCAGAGCTGATGAGTGGCAGAGCTGATCTTTGAATGTCTTCTGTTTCCAAAGCCATTGCTTAGGCAGCAGGCTACCATATTTGTTGGTGCTTGCTTCCCCTGGGTCCTATGACATGGCCACATCTGGGCCCCTAAGCCTTAAGTTTTCACTAATCTTTTCCTCATCCAAGGGCTTTACATGCTGCTGTCAGTGGAATTATTCAATGTTCTACTTCATTGCCAGAAGGAATCTTTTCAAGGGAATCATTGATAAAATTTGGCAGAGGGGCTAAATTTGGATGTCACTGATTCTCCCTTAACATTTTGCCTGTCATCCCCAACCTGTGCTGTCAGAGTCCCATACACATGTTAATCTCCCATATCACTTGCTTGTCTGATATGCCAACAGCTCTGGTTCCAGAACTTTCCTTCATGCATTGAGGGACACAGCAACATGCCCTGGGGAATACATGTGATGGTCAGTGCTGTGTGTATAGTTCTAGTGTGGAGATCATTTTATTTTCAGAACTCATTTATAATCTAACCTGTGTGGGAGGTTCAGGAAGTAAAATGTAACATGTTTTCAAAGATTGAAATTAACCTTCTAGAAATGTTATGGGAGAAAAAGATAAGAGGAATCACACAAAAGATAATAAAATGTTTTTTATAGAAAACTTTAAGGACAGGGCTTAATCTTTTTGGAATAGGACACATTGTGATTGCAGGTGTTGCTCTCAACCACAGTCACTACCATGGAGTCTTTAAAAGTGTCATTTTAAAGCTTCTTTGTCTCATTCTTGTCATTATTCAGTTCCTAAAGAAAATAACGACATATAGAATATGACATGTTTTAAAGGGATGGTGAAATTCAGAGAAATAATAAAACTCTTAGAATGGAAGATAATTTTAAATATTGTTTACACAAAGCACACCCATGTGCATCATGTACTTGGTATTATAACTAAATGAGGTAACATATCAAAGTTGATTTTTTTAAAAAGTCTTTGAAGTTTTGTTAAAAAAAAGTATATAATTGCCAAGTTCACAGCTTTGAAAATTTCCAGAAAGCATTTACTCTATTAAGTAGGAAAAAAAATGACTTGCTTTAAATTATTTAAGTCTATAGAGTAATGAGACTAATGTGCTTAAATGATTTATGAATATACTTTAGATTGTCATATTTTAAAGAAATTATTCTCTGAACTTCAAGAACAACAGGGGAGCAAAGATATCTGTCAAAGATTATCTGAGTATAAATAAAATAGAGGTCCATTGAAAACTAAAAATATTTTAAAAAGAGGGGGGGGGCTGGGGTGGTGGCTCAGTGGCATAACCTTTGCCTAGCATATGTGAGGCACTGGGTTCGATTCTCAGCACAGCATATAAATAAATGTAATTTGTAAAAATAGAGGTCCATTGAAAACTAAAAAAAAAAAAATATTTAACAAAAGATTATCTGAGAACAATACAATGAAGAGTAAGAATTTTGGATGAAATGATAAACAGTAAAAAACTATTATATAAGAAACCATTCACAATGTGAAAAAGAGAAGTATAAAAAAAACCTATGTAAGCATACTAAATAGAATTATAAATAAAATCAAGTTTTATATTCCAAGCATGGTGGCCCATGCCTATAATCCCTAAGATTCAATAGGCAGAGGCTGGAGCATCACAAATTTGAAGCTAGGAAAATCAAGTTAGTGAGACCCTAAGCAACCTGGCAAGAGCCTGTCTCAAAATAAAAAATTATGAAAGAACTGGGGATGTAGCTCAGTGTAAATCACCCCTGTGATCATTCCCCAGTTTGGAAAACAAAACAAACAAAAAATAAATTTGATGTGATAGAGGATTTTAAGGTGCTTTGTAGAAGAAATGGTTCTTGTATTGATTTACAAGAATGGAGAAAATAGAAAAAAATATTACAGGATAAACACTATCCTTTTTGACAGATTGCAGTTGTTGCACTTTTTTCATTTAATGAGAACTGCTCAAAAATACCTATTTTTCCACTTTACTTTCTTCCTTCTCGTGGATACATGAAGTCACATTTATTCCTCATTGATTCATCAGAATTTTATTGAACACTTATTGAGAGTCAGTATAACTAGACTGTGACAGATAAGATTTTTTTTTTTTTTAAAGATAGTGATGCAGTCACGAAGCTAGAGAAATGCCTGGTTATCAATAGTGCTGAGTCTGTAGAGGTCAAGCAAACTAAGAATTCAGATTGCTACTTGATTATCCATGACCTTGACAGGAGCAAAATCTGTGAATTGCTGGGAACAGAACAAGACTGCAGTGCATGGGAGGCTATGAAGGAAGTGATAAGACTATGAATATAGATCAAGAAAATTTTGACAGGAAAATGTAGAAAATAAAGGGAAAGCATTAACCACAGGCCCACAGGGATGGAAATACATGCTTAAGAAATTCTGTCTAAATTGATTATAAATGGATAAAATCAGCTTGCTTTTTAGAAAAGCGTGTTAATCTGAACACAAGGATCATATCTTAGTTTTCTGGAAATGCTTTGTGTTGAGCCTGTTTATAAGTGTCTGTGATATAAAGCCACATGTGCTGCAAACTCCATCTGCTCTGCAGTGAGATTTCCTAAATCAGAATAATAAAAACAATGAAGAGCCAAACCTACACTAAATTGGAATGGAATGCAATTTGTAAAAATAAATTGTTTGTAAATAATACAATATAATTAACGCAGGAAGTTTCAATCCTTGAGTAAATGTCCCTCTTAGTTGCAATTAAAGAATCTGTGCCTTATCCAGAATAACTGTAAAGCAAATGCATATTAGATTATTCTATTCTATTCAACATCTCTTTCCAGTTAACTTTAGTTTTTCATCTGAAAATAAAATTTCATATCTCTTTGCATTTGTGGGTTTTTTAATATTTATTTTTTAGTTTTAGGTGGACACAATATCTTTATTTTCTTTTTATGTGATACTGAGAATCAAACCCAGTGCCTCATGCATGCTAGGCGAGCGGGCTACCACTTAAGCCACGTCCCAGTCCCTGCATTTGTGTTTTTTATGTGATAACATTTTTGTGGAGTAGAATATTAGTCAAGTTCGATATAAAATAAATGAGAGTTGGTTATACCCAATTTCTATTTGGGTATACCAGTGCTCTGAGGTTTATACCATGCTTCCTTGTGGAAAGTACTGTCATACATACCTTAGCCCCTGTGATAGGATGCATCCTTCAGAAACCCAGAGTGCTGACTTTAACCAATAGGATTTCTTTGCACACTTAAGTTTCATAGGTCTTAAAACTTATAATTAATTGACCCTCATCATACATATTTTTTCTTCAGTGTGTCCTGTGTAAGTCATTTCTTCAACTGAATTATAATTGTTTGTATGAATCAAAACCACTTAGAAAACAATAGCACATACAAAAGCAAATAATTTAAGGAAGGTGTATCAGCCATCTTTGCATTACTACAACAAATACCTGAGACAATTATAAAGGGAAAACCTTGGTTTGGCTCACCATTCTGGAGGTCCCAGTCCACAATCAGGTGGCCCCATCAGTTTGAGCCACTTTTAGGGTAGCACGTCACCATAGGAATGCATCCCAAGACTGAGATCCCACAGTACCCTGGAAGGGCACAACCCCAGTGGCCTGAGGGTCTCTCACCAGCCTCACCACTCAAGCTTCCACCAGTTCCCAGTAGTGCCACCTTGGGATGAGCCTTTGACACATGTATCTTTGAGGGACACTCACTCAAAACACTGAAGAGGTTTTATCTCTAAAGGGGCCACTCATCAAGGACAAGGGTTCTGCAACAACCTCTGGCTAGTAGTGGTTTGCTTATTAATACCTGGAGTGGAAAGCAGAGGCAGCAGTCATCAGGATCTAGGAGGAGGAAATCCTGAATATTTTTCACAGCAAAATAAATAATGAGTTTGGATGAGGAATACAACCAGACACATGATTTCAATATGTGGTAGCCAAGAATAAAATCCCATGCACTCATTTCCTCCCTTCATTTGATTTGCCTGGGCTTCATATTGGTCATACCCAATGAAAAGTCAGAGACCAAAGGAATATTCTTATTATTCTAATTAAAAGTTTATGTCCCTGAAAGAGGAGCACACAAAGTTCCATCTGTTACTGTTTCTCTGCAGGATAGTATCAGTCCAGTTTTAGATATGGAATTTACAAATACAACAACCACTCATCTTTTTCATATACGGTTGTGCAGCAAATACTCCCATTAACAGAATAAATTAGTTTATCATGTGGCATTAGGCAATAATCATGACTGCCTTCTTTGACTACTGATCCTTTTCCCTTTATTTTTTTATCATGTTGACCAAAACTTTATTCCTACAAAATCTTATTCCTTTGTTTCATTTTCTTAAGCAAATTGATAACAATTTTTTTTTTTTTATTAACTGGAACCCCTGGGCAAAGACGTATTTGTGAACGTCCTAAGTTCTCAATATATACTTGTATGACCTCTTTTGAATAGTAAAGACACATTTTTTTTCTTGTAAATGAGATGTGTCATTGACCCAATGCAGTGACAGTGTTTTATGTTATCATTTTCTTTTGTTTGTTTCTTTTTAGTCATAATAAATTCAAAATATTCAGGGAAGAAATTTCAGCTTCCAATTCAAAATGTAGTGAATGGGTTATTGGTATAAAGACTGATGATTTTACAACTTCTATCCTGATTTTTCTAGAATTGTCCCTCCTGCCTATGCTGTTTGGAAGTTTTCATGTAAGATGGATACATTTTTCATTATGTACACATATAGTAGAAGTGACAGGATTGTACAAAGGCAAATTCACTCCCAGTATATGTTTCTCTCTGCATGACACAAATGCTGCCCATTACTAATGGAATGGTTCCATGTAATCCATCTGCCACCAGTTTGTCACATAGACTTACTGGGAAATTATATTATACCAAAGATCAGTGATGGTGGCTGCCATTACCAGGTAGGTGAGAGAGTCCAAAGGCTGATTGACATTCATGGGGATGTCATTTTGTTCATTTAATTACTGGTAGCCACTTTTAGTTGTGGATGTGATTTGGTAAACATTAAGTTGGAAACTAATATCTTCATATTTTCAAATATTTACCTCTTATGATAAATCATTCCACTTATCTTTCATAAACATCCTTGGCACTAATTTTCTAGTTTTACTCTTCCCCAGTCTCTCATGAAGTGGCTTATTATTAGTTACCATGCATGAGTCAGAATGAATTCATTCTTCAAGCCAAATTTTCTTCAAAGAAAAGTGGACAACTAAATATTTGGTTTGAGATGTTGCCAATTGGAAGACACGTTCATTACTATCTTTCAATGCCTCAATGGCTCTTGTGAGTCAGATGGTACTATAGAGTCTTTCTAATCCCAGCTTGCTCATGTACATCATGCAGGCCTACCCAGAAACCAAGCCAATGTTTATTTGTCCTCTGCCAGTCTGTTTCAGAAAACACACCCTAGGGCATAGGTGTGAGATGAGGGTTAGAAGGTGAAACAATACTATGGACAGTCCTATGTGCTTTCTGGCCCAATCCCATATATAAGACTTTTATTTTATAGTAGAATGTTGCTGTATATGTCCAGTTGTATGGTCATGGATCAGATAATAACTGGTTTTGAGTGGGGGTATGGATTTCAGAGTCATTTGGTAACCCATAGTCAGGTTAATTTTCTCAACCAGAGCCCAATACAGAAATGCTTATGAAAGACGTAATATTCCTTAACACAAGAGAGAATGAATGGTCTTTCTTCAAAGTGTGAAATGCCTGAGCTGTGATTATCATATGGGAGTGCCAAAGACTCCACATGGCACCTCTCTCTGTCATGGGTAGTCACATTATCATTGCATCTGCTTTGTCACAAGGTGCAGAAGGGAGACAAAGTTGCAACATGGCATATCTGCATTGCAGAATCCTCTATTGCTCACATCCAACTCAGAACTGGCAGCCTTACAAGTCACCTGGGAAATAGAACAGAGCAAAATGTTAAAATATGGTTTGCATTGTCTTCAAAATCCAGGAGAGTCTAATTCCTCTTTACTTTTGCACACGTGTGATCCCAATATTTTTTCTCTCTTGTGAGAAGATACCTGATGTGTCATAGACTACTAGGTCTCTAAAAACATCCCCAGTATTTCAGACTCAAACTTTCAAAGACGTTTGTTTCCAATTCTCTACCATTATGCAGAAGAGTTCTAATTTTCTTATACAGATGTTGTCTCTGTCAGTGAGAAGATCTGTGAGAATTATGAGGTTCAAAATATTTAACCATAAAATCAGTTGCATATAGCAGTATAATATAGCACAATTACTTGTCATATTATATGTCATATATATTATATATTGTATATAGCACAATATGCTTTATATAAAACTGGTTGAGAGAAAAAAAATGCTTCTTCTCTTAGCTGATGTGTGAGAGTCCCAAATCCTCTTTACTAATATCTTAGCTTAAAATCGCACAAGGATTTGAGCTTCTAATCTGGTTGCAGATGGTCTCCCATTCCTATGTTATTTTGGACCTCAGCCACATTTTTCCCCCAAAGCAGAAATGGACTCTCAAATATTCCATTGTGACCCTTTATTTTCTATGTGCAGCCCTAATTTCACAGTCATAGTTTCAATTTCTCCCTTTCTCTCTCTCTCTCTCTCTCTCTCTCTCTCTCTCTCTCTCTCTCTCTCTTATCCCCTGGGCAATTACTCTGGGTTGTCAGAAAAATCATGTTAACTGAATTTCAGTCTCTAATCACCATTGTTTTTGTTGCAACTAAGTGTCATAAACACTAGTTCTTTCAACAACTCTCCCCGTTACCAGTATGTCTTCCAACGTCACCACTAGTGGCAACGGATTACTCACAACTCCATCTCCTCCTATGGATCATCTATGCTCCGATTTCCTCTTAGAAATGTTATTATCATATTCCACATGTATTTGTATTTGGAATATAATTATATATATGATATATATGGTATATAATAAGAAAGGCTAATCTCAAAATATAATTTGAAGATCTATCTTCTAAAACTACTTCTGAACTCTGTCAGGATCCCCCCCAAAAAGAGCTGACACATTCAGTAAGATAATTAGTTTGTTTGCAAAAAGAACATTTACCAAAAAAAGGCATAAGGAATCCATGAAGAAAAGTGCTATAATCTTAACTAGTAGCAGCCACCTTACTACTAGAGGAGAAAATTGTGTGGAGGAGACTGCTTCCACAGAGTAGTGACATCATTTAAAGTTCACAGCCAGCCTGAGGTGACATTGCAGCATGGAACTGAGAGAATAAGTAAACTGGCTTTACTCTCTTCCTTCTATTCTCCTGCCAAAGCATTATAATGATCTGTCCTCTGGAAGCCAGAGGGCATGGGGGCCCTTTTGATGTAGTTCACATAGATTAACTTTCTGAGCCAGAAAGCAGGTGTGGAAAAGTGCATAGTGGTTCTTGGGTTACATGAAAGAAAGATATCCAGTGTATTTCTTATTCTTCCTTAGAGCTTAAAACAGTTAATGAATTTTAGTGAGTTCTTAATTCATTTCTTCAGAGAATGGAAAATAGTCACATGCAAATATGAATTCATGGTAACATGCATGTGGTTTTAGGCCATTTCTCACCCTTCAGTCACTGTTCTCATTCTGTCTACTGTAATAGGGCTTCCATACACCCTGTCCACATTGCCAATGATGAATGAAATCATGACTCTATTTTTTCATACTCTCCTTCTGCATATATTTTTCCTGAGCCTAGAAGGTGGCTCTGAAAGAGGGAATTCTCAGGGAAGTTGATAAAAATCTAGCATGCTATCCAGAAAATATATGTGTGCGATGGAGGTTTCAAGGACAGATTTTTGTGGGTCACTGAGCCCACATCTCTACAGTTGGTTTCAAATAACACTTATTTATTCTAGAGGAACTTCTGCATTCTCACATCGCCCACTGGTGGTCCCCGGATGGAGAGAGGCTTGCCTTCTTGATGATAAATGACTCCCTGGTGCCTAATATGGTTATCCCTCGGTATACTGGAGCATTGTATCCCAAGGCAAAGCAGTATCCATATCCCAAGGTAAGAAATGTGAAAGTGCTAGTTTGTTTCTTCTGTCAGCACCAGAGACTTGACAGATAATGTGCTGGGTTCACGAGCAAGTTGTCTTTTAAGAGAAAGCTTCTCTTACTTGGAGATAGATGAATTATTTCTTAATAGACAAGGCAAAATACTGGGTTGAAAGAGGGAGAAATGATTTGGAGGCATCAGAACTTTTGCTTTTGCTACATGTTTTTCCTTCTGCTTATTCTTGTTTTTCTCACCTTTCTTATCGAAATGAGGGTGAGAATAGGTAAAACACAGAACTGATGTTAGCATAATTCCAAAGAATAATCTAGGAGTTGCAAGTAAGTATTTTTAAGAGAGGAAAAAGTGGTCTGATCAAACAAGTTGGAAGTTCTTAGCTTAAAAAAAAAGCTTCTTTCAGATGATTTCATAGAGCACTTAATATACTATATGTTAATGTGTATTATAAATCTCCTATAAAAATTGACTAAGCATAAAGAATCCCAGTAAGTAATATACTAAGCATGAAGAATCTTGATGAAGAATAGACAAAGCATAAAGAATTACCAATAAAGAATAGACTAAGCATAAAAAATTTATTAGTATTAGTATTAATATCAGCATTATTTTGGCAGTGCATACTCTGGAACATGGTTTAAGAAATGCCTGTGTTGAATCATAGCCAGGGATAGATAGGCTAAATGATAGGGTTTTCCTGGGTGAGAGAATATGGAAATCCTACCCAGACAGTAAAATTATTTTCAAGTATTGACTGGGGCCTCTTGGGAGTGGCTTGCAAAAGCATAGTGCATTGTGTTTCTATTGTAGGCCACCCTAAATTCCCAAAGATCTCTTTTTATGACTTCATTTCCCCCTTATGCTTATATAACAAAGAAAAAGGCTCATGGTAAGGGCCACATGCATTAATCATGTAAAGATGTCTTGTAGAAAAATTTCTAAAATGCCACTTTATGTATTTTGGATCTAATTAGAGAACAGGGTGCTGATTTCATTTAGAAGCTGTTTTGAAGCTACTCCTTTAACGAGCTGCACTTTGTTTTTCCCAAGCTCCACAGGTTTTCTGCCTTTGAATTTGTGCACTGTATTAACTGAGCACAGCACACTGGGCAAATTTCTATCACAATTGTTACTCTAGAGCTGCAGTGAAGGCATGGCCAGTGTGGGGCCAGGTCCTTCGCGCTTTCCTTCTTATCCTGCCATTCACCAGACTCAAGTTATCCAGGGGAGAAAGTAGGAGAGGCCTGAGTATGGGAAATCAGGACTATGATGAGCATTTCCCTCCAGGAGCTTCTGCCCTCTCTATCTTCCTTTTGTTGGTTATAGTATTAAATGCAAGTTGGAGAGAAATTGGCTTCTATGATTTTGAAATGTTATTTTTAGGGTCTTCTCTGGATAAAGACTAGAAGGCAAATTTACTTTGTGCTTTCAGGAGAAAATGGCGATCAGACTTCACAACAAAATAATCATATTCACAAAGAGATTTTTAATTGTATTCTAAGAAAAGTTCTTATGACTTCTCCAATTATAAATTTAGCTTTTTTTTTTTTCTTTGTGCCTGTTTAGCATACTAGTACACCTTTTCTTTCCAGATCAAAATTGAAAAGACTTTGTTTGGTTTACTTGAAATGATTAAAGTTTACATGGCAATTTAAGTATAAAATGGAGAGCTAGTGATAGACTGTGAAAGGCACATCCAGCTGTCCAGTGCACACTGAACAAAGGGGATAAAATCAGCCCCACAGATGGGACAGCACTTTTCAATTCATTTTCCAAGAGGAGTGAGAATTTGGTAATTCCCATAAAAGACATGTACATTAGCTATATCTTCAAATTGCCTTCTCAGTTATGGACCCAGTGTACTTGAACTTGGAGACTAACAGGCCTCACAACTTTAGCAAGACTGAAGCCAACGAGTGAGCAAATAGAAACATCTGATAAAAATTGAAATATAAGATCAGTAATTCAGAAGACACATGATACAAATCTAGACACTTAATTATTTAATAATCTGTTATTTCATCCATAATTTAACAGCACATAATGATGTTTCCATAAATTACAGATGTTAATAATACAATATGTTTGCAGGGGACTTCACTAGTTTTTCTTATATGGTCTTTATCACAATTGCCTATGTTTTATAAAAGGCAGAGATTCTAAAAGGTTAAGGACTTTTATAAAAAGTCACAGCTATTTTTAAGAATAGGAAAATAACTCGAACTTATTGATTCCATTCCTCTCAGTAAAACTACCAGAGGTCATCTTGTATTTCAGGAGACATTGATGAAATCAAAATATCTTTTTGTCAAGTTAACAAATATTTGGAGATCTGTTTGCTACATTTGCTCCTAATCGCCTGGCTGTATAAGTGTAGCATTCTTAGTTTCTCACCTGTAATGTGTAAATATAACATGATGAGGGTCCTGAGTATTGATGATTACTATTAAAAAGGATTAAACATAAGTAGTAAACAAATATTCTAGCCGACAAACTAAGTGGAAACACCCCAGTCCTCAAATATTGTCATTTGAAACACCAGCCCAGGTGTGTAAAACTCAAAGAAAGTAGAGCTAGATTTTGGTCCTTGTTCTCAGAATATACTTTAGTATTATTTTGGATATGTTACTTTAATTTTCAAACATATTATATTCTACTCTGGTTTAGAACAAAGTTTGTTTTGTTTTCCTTAACAAATGAATTGTTTCAATTTGCTCCTATGCAATAAACTTTCAAAAAGTGGTACTTTAGAAATTGAAATAACAGGTTGAGTTCATGCTAAATTGTGTTTCAAATTAAACTGGATTAAAATGAGTGCGACAAATACCCAGTGTGGTCAAATTTACTAATGAAATACTTGTGCCAAACAAATATATTAGTATTTTACTTAATTCAGCATGATTCAGAACTCATAAAAAACCCTATCATTAGCGATTCAGCATGAAAGAGATGCACAGTTCTATTTCTGTGACCTCAGGTTAATCTTCTTAATTAAAACATTATCTCATTTAATGACAATTTAGTTGCCAGTAGAATAAGGTTAATTATTATTGAGGCTTGTGTTTCAGAATCATAGAGGAAGGAATTCTGTGGCTTTGCAGGATTTGTGGCAAATGTGAATGTTAAAAGCAAACAAGGAACTCTTCTAATTTGCAAACTCTTGAATTGATTCAAATATTAAAAGGTACAAATGAACTTGCCATGTGTGCTTAATTTCAAAATCCCAGGGAAAAGTAAAAATGTAACAAAATTAGAAAATGCTAACAGCAGAATTTTGGAGACAACCTGATGTCTCTTTTGAGTTCACTTTTTGCCTAAAATTTGGCCTCAGGTGTACACAATTTTTAAATTCGTTTTCATGTAGAAGCTAATGGGGCTATCAGTGATCCTGAACAGGTACAAACTTCGAGTGTTACTGACAAAGCTGTCTCAACAACAGGATAATAGTTGATGTGTCTTTGGCAAAGTATGTCATAAATTCTAAATTACTGGTCAGAGTTCATACAGATCAAATTTAATTTATTTAATTTATTTCTTTTTTAGTTTAATCAGTATATTGAGTAATAAGGATATAAACACACATTTTCACTAATTAGATCAGAAGAATTAATGTCATAACAATTACTTTCATTTTTAACTCATGACCATTTACTATTTTAGACACATTATCATCTGCTTTTTTTTTAGTCCTCATAACAAAACTATATTTTTATGTACAGAAAGGGAAACTTCTTTGACCTAAAGCTATTATTTCTGACATGTTCTCAGAGAAGTATGCATCTCATTTTTGATAATCAAGTAAATTATACTTGAGAATATTAAGCATCTTCTCATGATCCATGTCAAGTAAACGACAAAATCAAAATTTGGATTTGGATTTCTCTGATTCTCAGATTAGACCAGTCCTCAAAATGTGGTCCATTCACCATTATCAGGGTAATAGGTGCAATGTATCATGTTGCTGTATCTGGTCCTGGCTTAACTTTGACTTTGTCCATGATATTTTCTTGAACATGAATCTTTTTTTTTTGCATTTTAAAGCAGTTTTCCCATGCTTTACTATTTTGAACTCACTTTTGAACTCCTCAGTTTTCAATTCACTTCAACTCCCTTTCAGTTTCCTTCTCTATCTCATAGTCTGCTCTGTAGCCTCAGCCACACCAAAAGGATAGCAGTGCTTGTTGTTTAGAAACACACTGAGCCACAAGTAGTCAATAATTTATTTTATGCAAAATTTCTTCCTGAGAACATTTTTTCATTCATTCATTCAAACTGTTTGAGGCATGTTGGGGAAAGTTCCCTTCCTACCCCTCTATTGTTCACAGGGTATTTTAGAAAAACTCCCAAGGACATTGCCTGTAAATGAACTAAAAGCATAGTCAAGAGCATCCTGGATTTAAATACTAGCTCGCTTTGTTTTTAGATATTTCACCTCATATAGCTTGTTTAGCTAATCCATTTTCATTTGGAGACAATAATAGACTCACTTGGTGAAAAAATTCATGTAATACCTTTAGTACACACTATATGCCAGAAACATGCGGGCTTCTACTTGAAAGTTATTATTTAACACATATTTAATCCCTGTTCTCAAATGATCCTTCTCACTTCACTTCCACTTTTCATGCCAGATACTTAAGGAGAGAAGTTTGCCCATTTTTTAAGAGATCAATTAAAAAAAAGTCACCCTATTTAAGCATCATTAAAATGTAAAAGAAACTTCAGATAGATGAATGCAATGGAATACAATGGATTTTCTGCAGTTTTAAGGATGTGACACATGCTCTATGAGGGTAGGATAATCATGTATGTAGATAGGATTTCTTTTTTCTTTTTTTTCCTATCTTTTTTCTTCTTTCCTTCTCTCCTTCCTCGTATCTTTCTCTCCTTTTGAGTTAGCCACATCTCCCCCACTGCATGCTGTCTTGTGAGTAGTCACTTGATCTACTAGTTGTTTTGCACAGCCAGCCCTTCTGGTGCCTTTCTATGGAAGAACATGGTAGCACAGCCTAATGAATAAAGTCATCATGATTTCCTATCACCTTTAATTGTCTGACTAAAACGCTTGAGAAGCAGCAATCTGCAGAAACAATTGAAAGCAATCAAGTCATTGAATTTAAAATCATTTATACTTCCGAGAAATTAAACTTTTTTCCTCCATAACACAAAAAAGTAAACGAGTCAAAAAAATGCCTTTTCTTTTATTCTCAATGTAGCCTAATGCTTAATATACTCGCATTACAACTTTCATTTTCTCAAAGGCAGGTCAAGTGAACCCAACAATAAAATTATATGTTGTAAACCTATATGGACCAACGCACACTTTGGAACTCATGCCACCCGACAGCTTTAAATCAAGGTATGCAATTTCAATTTCACTTTTACAGGGAAATAGATATTTTCAATCCAATTATCATTTTGTTGCAATTTAGAGAGAGATGTGATCAGCTCAACAATTCCACTTGAAAATAAAGCTGAGGTTGCCTCCATTAGTGAAGAATGAAGTCATTCTGGGTGTCTGGCTGTTCCCAAGAGGCATTTAGTTTCAAGGTGATTAGCAGCATCGAAAATGACTAAAGATACTGATACTGAGAACTGGGTCTTTTGCTGGTGATGTGACAAAGAGATAAGGACAAAGGATAATTTTGAACTGAATTTTCTTTTAGAAAATAGTCACTCCAGTTTTTTTTTTTTTTTTTTTAATGGTGCTCTTTAAAAGAGTATAATCTCCCTGAAATTTGTTTGTTTGTTCAACTTCCTCCCCACAGCTTGCCAAGGATTCACTAGCATTTTTCTCCAGGCAGAGAAATTTAATGAGATTTTGTTTCCACTTACCCTACCTCAAAAGCCTTCATTTTTAAAAAGTTTGAGCAGGGAGAAAAGAAGCACATTTTATGTGTCAGAAGCATAAATTTAATATTAGCAAAGTTTTCCGTAGTGAACAAATAATCAAATAATCATGTGTATTTCAAAATTCCGAATGGCCTCATACTTCAAAGGAGATTTTTTTTCAAATGTTGCAGACCTTTAGAAATTTACAGAGTCCAGGAGAAGGTATAAGCAGGTAGGAAAATGTTTCATGCTATATTGAATGATTTGGGCTAAGCTCAAATTTTGTTTTGATCATGTCTATATAATCAATGCAGGTTGACTGATTGCAGCAGAACTTTCATTAAAATGTTGACATAGTGAGGGAAATCTCATCCCACTTGGGGTTTTACAGATAGTGCAGCCTGATTGATGTGTATGGAAATTTTTCCCATTTGAAAAGGTAATAAAAATCTATGGGGTGCTTTCTCTGAAAAGCCCCTCCTTAACTAGCTAATATAAACTGTTTTTTATTTCTTTCTTTTGATGTGAAAGATGAAACTCAGAAATATTATATGGTTCAAATAGAACCTCGAAGCCAGTTGGCAGCCTTGGAAGAACATGAGGTCATCAAGTCACAGAGCACTTCATCCCCATTGTAATGGAAGACCTAAAATTCAATCTGAAGTGGCATGCATAATGTGGTTGGGTTCACCAAATCAAACAGAAACTTGTCTTTCTGAGCTTGGTCTATCAGCCATGAGGAATTAGTCACAGGAGAAGCAGTCATAGAAATATTCACATTCTGTGTGGCCCCTAGCTCCTTTCCTCTGAGTTGTATGATGCTCTGAATTAGGAGGAAACAGCTGAGTGTCTGAGTCAATGTCCACCACCATTTCACAGTGTCACCTGGCACAACACAAGCCTCTGGACCTCTCTCAGGGACAAACTTGCTCCACCTTCATCTTGAATTAAGAATTTATAGGTTTCATTCTTTATTTTTAAATCTTAGCCATGTGGTTCACTTGTACAATACCCATGTTTCTTTCTAACAGAACTTAGTTAATTGCTGTCCATAATTTTGTTTCCTATTTGAAAAAATGTAAACAGGTATCAAATTGATCTATAAGTGATATACTTTCCCCAAACCCTATTAAATCTGTCACATAGTTAAATGACCCCTCTGATTTTCTTGGGTTTTTTGTTTGTTTTTTGAGTTTGTGTACCTAATAAATAATTTTAGATATTGCCTTATTTTTTAATAACAATACATAAATCATATATATAAATTATATGATATATAATTTTTAAAGTAAATGTAAATTATTTTATAATAATTTGCATGTTTTGTATATTATATAACAGCTATTACCTTTTTTTAATCTTCAGAATTTCTACATAATGGTAATCAATAAGTGAGCCATATTTTATTATTTAGTGAAGTTATAAATGATATTCTTTATCTTTTCAATTATTTTTTTCCTGACTATATAGAAGAAAGATGCATAAGACAAATGTAGGAAGGTGTTCTTTAATATCTTGAGCTACCTTATAAATTACATTCCATGACTTCCACCTGACAGTAAAAATATTTGTTTTGAACTGAAGGTTTTAGGTCATTTCATTTTTTTTTGTATTTGGATATCTGGTTTATCTATATATAACAACTAGTGATTATAATAGAAAAAGGTTTTCAGGCTAGCATCATCATGTGCTAGACTTTCCCTTTAATTAGATTCTTATACTGAAGCCAAACACTATAAAATAATTAGATTTTAACTCATTTATATGATTTTATAAAAGAAATAAAAAATATAAGATAGCCTGGGTAAAGGCATAATTTCTTTTCTCAATGTGTGCCTTCATTTGCCTTCTTCATTTTCTTCATTTATTATCTATTTATTTATGCATCCAAAGTTCAGCTAAAGCACTTAATTAAACAAATTTAGAATATGAATGCAGCATTTCTTCAATAGTAATTCATTACATATTCATCTCATCACCATTTAGTTCATCTTTATTTGAATCATGGTCTGTGATTATTCTGAAAATAATGTAGCACAGTAGGACCTAAGATATTGGCCTTGCTTGGGACCTGTAGAAGTAATGGTGGGCACTAGAGGAGTCATCTCATCTTGTGAGAAAGAGCTACTTTCCAGATTGTTGCCCTGTGAGTTTAAGGTATTATAAGCACTCAGTGCATTTATTAGAAAATGTAGCTATAAGTTTAAAAATGTATAGCCATGTCCTAATGAAAAGTTTTTTTTTTTTTTATAATGAATCATACCAATTTTTTTTTTTCATAGATTAGGTGTGTGTCCCATTATTTGGAAGGAAATGACACAACATCATCTGTGTTTAGACCTCTCCAGTCTGAACAGTAAATGTAATTGTCTTTGGTTTCTCCTTAGCCTAAGTCTTCAGCATTATTTGACTTATTTGATATCTGTCTCTGGCAACCCACCTTTTGTGGCCCATTATTCTCTACTTGCTTCATTTATGTGACACTGTAATATTGTTCCTGTCACTTTGGGCTTGATACTATCATGCTCTCTCTTTCTATTTCATTGAAGTATGCTAATCTACATCTCTTATTCTTCCAAGAAGTATTTGTGCCTTTTAAGAAAATCTAATTAATAGATTCATTTGTGTTCATGACAGTGTCCTAAATGACCCTTTTACAAATAGCACATAGCTATTAACAGAGGTCTTTGGAGAATATTCACTAAGAGCCAGTCATGAATGCTGTCACAGTACACTTCTGGACAGAAATCCTGGGTTATCTAAAAGAGAATGATCCCAGAGTAAATGTATTTGCACAAAGATTATGTTGTGAATACATAATCTATATCTACAATAGTATGTTGTGAACATAGAGCAGTGATTAGACAAATAAAACACAGATGTGACTGCTAACACACCTGTATGCAGGTGATACTAGGGCCTCCACTCCATATACCCTGTTGTGGACAATTAGATCTGCTGTGCCAGACCACCCAGCTGATAGAAAGTCTCTGTTGACTTGAGTACAATCCCTCTAACCCGCTTGTCTCTGTCTCTGTGGCTCAAGAGGACCAGATCCTCGAGGACTTCCTGGGAAATCCAGAGCCATGGAGACTAGGAACAAGCAGGAAAGCCAGTTTAAGAAAGGGACACTTCTGCTGGCTACTGGTTGTGGAACACCAGATCTAATATGTTCATGAGATGGAGTTCCAGGAGGACAGCTACATCTGCAGCAGGCAGGTCAAGAAGTGTGACCTTTCCAGGTAAGGGTACTACTAGAAACTACTTTGTCATGCAGAGAAAGCCTGAATGCTTTTAAGCACACAGAAATATGTCAATGTGAATTGCAGGGAGATGTTCTCCTAGGATCCTGGGACATGGGAAGCGGGTATACAGGAATCTATTTACTAGTACATGTTTCTTTCCTCTCTGCCTACGTCAAGGTCTACTTTGCCTTCCAGTTTGGGTGTTTCCAATACTTTAATATAGATACTTGAATGCCTGGAAATTACTCCATATGAGACTGTACACATTTGATTTTGGAGAGAACTGTCACTACAAAGATTGTGATTACCATGTGCAAGGTCACCCTTAAATATAAATGAGGTGTATACTAAGGTGTCTCACATCAGATTAAATTTTTCTTATTAACACAAGGTGAATTGAGTACAAACACACAAAAAATTACATCATTTACTCAAAGAGCAATGTAATAGTGTGACTACAAGTTAATGATTTTAGCTTAATAATTTTACACCTAACTTAGTGTCCCTTAAAAATTCAGTTATTCACCAGACTTGCACTAGTTGCCTTTAACAGTTTTCCAAGTGTTAAATTCTTTTTGAAAGTCACTATTTGCCTTCATAAGTAACAGATATAAATATGTCAGTATTTGTAAAGGTATTGCAAAGATTTTCTAGCAACTTTTCATTTGAATACTACTTTAAAAGGGAAATGATATGAATATTTAAATTCTGTTATTTTTATTTTAAAATCATTTGTTACTTTGTCATGTCATTGTGCCTAAAATGTATTATTTGCTTTAGCTCATTGAGACAAATTCTGACCAGTTTTGAAACTCAACTTTCAGTCCTATCTACATTTTCTCCCAAAATTATGAACTCCTTGATTTAGCAGTTATTTTAGCAGTGTTTACAATATTCATGTTAATTTTTTAACCTAAATTTGAACAATACTTATACCCATCAGTCAGAAATATATATTGTTGAAATTCAGTACTTCTTTTCTGGATTGAGTAGAGTATCCATTATCTTTTCTCTCCAAGCTTCATTTTCTATGTAATGTAATAAATGTTAATATATATTTTATGCTTTTTAATATTAACGCTTCTAAATATGATCGTGTATACAAAATAAACTAGCTTAAACAAAACAGTGAAAATGAGCAAGACATTGTCCCTTACAGGATTACAAGGTCCATGAAGTCACAGGTTATACCTAAAATAGCTATTTATTTCATTCAAAATTGTCTTGCTAACACTATTTAGGGCACTTCCTATTATGGTTTCCTGGAGTTTCAAGTGGGGTTCAGCTGGTTGTAAAAGCTGCCAGATTTCTTTAAGAGACTTTTGAAGAAAATATTGTAGGCTTCACTCTATGACAGATGATGCTGGCCCTCCAAATGTTGTCTTCTCTTTGATGGGCTAACAGATTGTTGAGAGGAAGCAGTAGCTACTCAGCAGTTTTAGAAGTATGATTCATGTAACTGGATATAGAGCTTAGATATATTTAAGGACAGGTGTTTTGTATCACAAAGTTTTTACTATATAGGTTTTTTTTTCCTATGTCTAGTTTTAATACAATGTCCATGGATGGCATTTTGAAGGCCATTTCTAAAGAAACTTGTGTCTTCTGAAACTGGAGAAGAATAGATATCATTTGTGCCATAAATCAAATGATTTTTGATGATTGCATTTTTCTGTGTGGGTGTTTGGATATTATATCCAAATATACAATCTGCAATGTGTCATCGTAGAAAACATATCAGTCTTTCTGAATCTCAAACTACCTTCAGGATATTATTAATTAACATCCTTATTATATTAAAAATTTAGTAGTCACTCATCTCCTTAAGTTTGATTTCTTTTTCATTGTTATATAATGTTTAAAACATTGTTTTAAAATGTTTAAAATAAGTAAGAAAATTAATATATTTAGAAAAATAAAAAGGTTGCAAACAAAATATTTGGCTCTTAATCCACAACTAAAAACGACCAAAATAGACCATTTACAGCTCTGTAGGCAAAGTCTCATATATAAAGTGAAACAACATGAAGGTCATTCACAAGACAAAATTATAAAGCCAAGATTAAGCATTACCATTTAATTAGCTATTGATTGTGTTTTTAAAGAAACAGAGGTTAAATAGTTTTAAAAATATATTCTTGTTTTGCACAGGTATCAGCACCAATCAATTAATGTTTTCCATTAGAAGTTGAGCTTCTGATATTTTTTTTTTTTTTTTTATTTTCCAAGAATTGCTTTTCTGAGGAACCAATGATTTTCAAATACATTTTCAAGTTTTACATATGTGTGTGTATGAACATATGTTTACATACATTATTTGCATTTGTGTATGTACATATTTAAAAATATCAGTTGTATGAATAAATATGTATATATAATAGAAATTATATGAAATAGCATCCTTTTAATATTTCCAGTTATGTTTGCATATAAAATAAAAGTATCTCTTATTGGTTCTACCCAGATTCTCTAGCTCTAAACATAAGTTTTAATTTTTTGTTTCCAAACTAGAGAATACTATATTACTATGGTTAAGTGGGTAAGCAATACCAAGACAGTGGTGAGATGGTTGAACCGACCTCAGAACATATCCATCCTCACAGTCTGTGAGACCACCACTGGTGCCTGTAGCAGGGTGAGTATGATTACTTTTCTTCTATGATTGAAACAAAGTAGTTAATCCTTCTTTACTCAGAGAAATCAGGAAATCTTTTGTAAAAAAAGTCTTTGATATTTAACTTTCACAGGAGGTTAGAAAACATCTATTCCTATTAAAAGTGTATACTTGAGTATATCATTGAGCAGTGTCAATGATAAGCAGAAGAGGACAAATTCAGCTTTTAAAAGAAATAAGTGAATTCTTGAGAGACAAAGGGTAGTCTAAGTTACATAAATGTCTTTCTCAAATGTTGAAATTTTCTCTGCCTCTTGTCTTTGATTAACTTGGGATTCTACAAAATTTCTTCCTGGTCTTTTTTAAACACATTCATAATTCATATTACCAAAATATAACCACTTCTTTATCCTACAATTAAGTAAATATAAACCAAAAAAATGAGGCTCTTGGACCAAACTGTTTTAAAAGTAAATTGTATTTCAGTTTCTAAACTCAGTTTTTATAAACTGAACAGTAAATTCAACATATGACATTTTTAAAGTTCTCAGTAGAAGAAATGGGGCAATCAGATTAAATTGTAGGTGCTAATGCAATTGAGAAAAAAAGGATTCCCAGATTATTTAGCAATGAAATTTTCAAACATCTGCTCTAGGAAAGTTGAAATAAACATTGTAGATTAGCATTTCTTCGGGATACTACCACAAAAATATTACATATATTATATATATGTATAATTTATATATAAATATTGTATGTATATATATATATATATATATATATATATATATATATAGTGATTATATAAAACACCTATTTTCCGATATTGTGCATTAGGAGAAACAGGGCATGCTAGGCAACTGCTCTGCCTCTGAACCACATCCCTAGCCATCTAATGGCAAAACTTTTAGACCACAGAGTAAGGAGATGGAGCCCAAGCCTAGCAAAATTGTGTTACTTATCAGTAACAGACTTCAAAAGACATTATGAGAGAAAACATTCTAAATTGAAATTTCTCATCCAAAATTCCTAAACTTATTTACACTTGACTCTAGCACATGGAGGAGTCATGAGTATCTAATGACTAAAGGGGTTCTATCCCTGGGATTTATGATTGGTTTAATTTAAAAAAACTAATATATATATATTAGACAAGATAAAAAAGAAGAAAAATAGTTAAATATTTCAGTAGATGTAGAAAAAGAAATTTATAAAATTCAGTATCCATTCATGGTAGGTAATTTTCAACATAACTAAGTAGAAGTAAAAATCCCCAATCTGACAAAAATGATAATCTATTCATGAAATAGCTCTCATTCAATAGGTAAACACCATATTCACATAGAGATCAGCAATAAATCAAGGATATACATTCTCACTTCTATTTATATAAACATTATTAGAAGCTCTAGTCAAAGTATCTCAGGAAGATATAAATATTATAATGTTAGAAAAGAAGGAAGTGAAATTGTCTTTATTTCCAGATGACACTTTTGTGTATAAAAAAGTAGGATGTGCAAATAACCTAGAACAAAAGAACACAGTTTGTAAGGTTAGTTCACCAATGCAAATTTTTTGTTCAAATGCAAGTTTTATGTGTGTGTGTGTGTGTGTGTTGCAGATTCTAATTTTCATAGGAAACATTGACTAAACTATTTACAGGTAAAGAATGCAATGCCTCCAAATTGCTATAAATTGTTTATTTTAAAAGTATAGTTCTAATTTTTTATTGGTTTTGAAAATGCATGCTTCTAACTTCTTCAATGCTTTAGAAACTTGAAAAAGAGGCAATAATGACAAATGATGGAAAATTATAAACAAGGGGTGATTATGTCAAATGGTATAAGGAATTTAAACTAGTCTCGTAAATTGTCTAAATTTACACCTGTTATGAAAAATAATTCAGAACATACAAGATATATTTCTCTATACTAATAATATTAAGAAGGAAATATGCTAAAATACCACAAAAGCCTTAAAACATTAAATATGTAAGTATAAATTTGACAAATACTCTGAAAATTTTCAATATTGAATACTACAACATTGCTGAAAGGCATTTAAAAAGACTTAAATAAATGAAAACTAATCCATGTTCTGTACTTGAAAGGCTTAATGTTGTTCACATGTCAGTTCTACACAAATTAAACTTGTAATTGCAATATAATACAAAATAAAGTCTCCTTGGACCCTTTTTGTAGAAACACATAAGCTTTTAAAAAATTATGTGGAAATGAACAGACCTGAACAAGCCCAAACTATCTTATAAAAGAAGTTGAAGGAGTTCATACTTCCTGAATTTGAGGATAATTACAAAGCTACCCAAATCTTGAGATGGTAGGAGAGGTATAGGGACATACAAATAGATCAACTGAATCACACAGTTTATAAAAATTAGGCCCATATTTGTATGATTAATTGATTTTCAACATAGATGCACTGTAACATTTAATGGAGTGAAAAAACATGTTATTGGAACAATTGGCATCCAAATAGGAAAACATATTTCACCTCTGTTTTATATCATAATTCTAATCTTTCTGAGATAAATCACGAAGTGTACAATTTGTAGTCTTCTAAAGGAAAATACAGAATATAACTTCACTGTGTTGAACAGACAAAATATCAATACTCCTAAAAACAGTAACACATGGGACCTCATCAATATTAGAAATTTCTGAATTAATTTCCATTAAGGAAACTGATAAACTGTAGACTGAGGGAAAATATTTTGCAAAATGAGTATCTGACCAATAAAAATGAAAATCCAAATAATATGTCAAAGCATGTGAACAGAAATTACAAGGGAGATGATAAATAAAATTTTTCAAAAACAGATGATATTATGGAATTGCAGATTAATATTATAATAGGATAACACTACATACCATTAACACTACTAAATTGAAACAACCATGAGAAGTTTAACAACATTATCTGTTGATGAATTTTAATTCTTTTTAGGTGGGAGTGTAAACTGATATGCTTACTTTAAAAAAATGACTTTCTATTTCAAATGAAGTTAAACATATGCAAATATCATTGTTTACATATAAATACACATGTACATACATGTATGTATACATATAAAGGAATGAAAATACTTGGTAATTCCACTTAGAGCTATTTACCTAAGGAATAAAACAGGTGTCTATCAAAAGATTTGTAAAGGTCTAAATAAACTTCATTAAACCTTTACTCACAATAGATAAAAACTGGTGACTCTGTGTATTAAGAGGGAATGGATTTTAAAAATTAAGGCCTATCTATATGAGAGAATTCTGATAAATATAAGAAGAAATAGCAAGGGAATGTTGATAGACCCAACAATGAATGAATCTCAAAAGCATGTGATATGAAGAAAACCTTATCCCAGCAAGCACATAATGTGTGTGTGATGCACGATCTCAATTTTCTGGGTTACTGAAACAAACAAAACTTATCTATGGGGAGAAAGATCAGGAGAGTGATTGCCATTTTGGAACCTCTGGGAAGGAGCATGAAGGAAGTTTAGAGGAAACATAAAGACTTTTATCTATGAGATATAAATCGATTCACCCAAACTCATCACATTACGAACTTCAGATTTGTGTATTTCATTATATGTAAACATTTATTAAACATACTTTTTAATAGTCTATAAAAGAGAGAAATATAAAATGAAACATTTAGAATGGGATGATGAGCATAGATGTAGATATGAATGAAGTAGGAGAATCAACCATTTACTTATTGGGTTTGACTAAAACTTGTCACATTAGGCTTGTTAGATAATTTATCTCAGTCATCCTCATTTGTCCTATTATATTATGGACTGAGTAGACTTTCTTCATATATTTAATACAGTGTCCTATATGGTTTCTTATTCAATGGATCATTAAGTAATTTAAAAATTGGCCTAAATACATTCCACTTAATCAGAGAAAGGCTGTTAACTTCTTTATATAAGGATGATCTGAATTCTTTTTGTTGAGTATAGATAACAGCAACAATTGAAAAAGGAAAAATAGTGCAATGAATCTGACACAACTTTCCTAGGTATGTATATGAATATACCACAGTGAATCTCACCATTTTGTACATCCACAGGACATTAATTTTTTAAAAAAATAACTATGAGTTAATGGCAGAAAGATCAAGAGGACCAGGGTAGGGAGAGGAACGGAGAAGGAGAGGTATTGGGGTATGAATTAGAGCAAGATATTTTCCATAAATGTATTCTATTCTCACACATGACTAAAAAGAACCAATAAAAAAAGATTGGGCACAGAGTATCAGGATTGGAAGGGTACTTAAAGATTATATGTCTTCCAAATTTGGAAGAAACAGAATTTCAAATGGGTGAAGTCTAAGAATATTTTTTTTTTGGTGAAATTTGTGATGGAATATTTTAGACTATCTGAATGGTATTTGCCAATGACTTTATGTAGGGATCATTGACAAATACCATTTTTGTTTGTTTGTTGTATTTTTTATTTTTTTAAAAATTTTAATTTGTTATATATGACAACAGAATGCATTACAATTCATATTAAACATATAAAAAAGAATAAATTAAAATGATAATAAGAAAATAGAGGAGTTCTATCATATCATTCATTTAATACCTTCTTGATATTCTATTTTAATTCTATGTCTTGTTCAGAGTTAAAAAAGTTTTATTTCCAGTTAATTTATATAGCAAAACAAAAAAAAATAGTAGCACATGAAATTTTGGGCTCTGTCTGGTTCTAAGAAAACTTAGTGGTAGTAGGGAGCAGCCATGTCACTATTTTATGTATGTGTTCTCTAGGTCTGAATTATAGCAGACCTAGAATGGCTATTGCTGAATTACAAATAGGAAATAAAAGAATAATTTATGCAGATGTTTTCATGATATCTGCATGTGGTGAAGATGCACATGCAGATATCATGCCTCAAAAGATAAAGTGATCAGTTATAAAGCAATAAAAATATGGATTTAGAAAAGAAAAATGATATAAAATTGTAAATAGATTACTATGAAAATTTTAAAATAAGGAAAACCTCTAATATTTTATATGATGACATACTTCTGGGCATGCGAAATAACTTTACCAAAAAAAAAAAAAACTTTACAATTAAATTATCATTTAATCCCAATTCACTACTTTTCATTCATTTTAAATCAATAATAACAATGGTATCCCTCTTAATGTGTCACTACTTGAATGGAGGATGAAGTTGTCTGAAGATAACAGTATAAAATAGGGTAAATTGTATATGCTTGTTTTGGTCTTAGATACTTCATGCTTGTTTTGTTTCAGAAATATGAGATGACATCAGACACCTGGCTCTCTAAACAGGTATAGTATAGGTGTTCTTACTCTAGAAAGTTATTTCAGTAATATTACTTTAAGGCTTTGATAATTTAGACAAAATTATCCCTTCCCATTAAGGTATTTACAATTTGGGCTTTCTATGACATCATTTGCAAAAAAAGGTTACTTCTGTTTTATATGGAATATAGATTACAGAATAACTACTAGGACCCAATTTCAGGATCACTCGTGTAAGTAAACATTTGTGTAGATGAAGGAAAAAATATTGCAATCCATCAAAACTGGAAACTATCTGCATTATTCAAATTGCCCAGAAAATTATCCAAACCTCCACATAAATTGGTCATCAGGATATTATTCAGATGAACACACACTTTTTTTTTTCTTTAGATGTATCCCAGCTCACTGTGCTATTGTGTGACATAAATGAGCCTAGAATTGAGATGAGTACAATAGAGTGAAAACCACATTTCTCCACAACCTAGTCTCATACTGGACAATTCAGAAGGAAGCACAAATAGGCTATTCAGATACTGTCGGATCCATTTCACTGCTGACTCCATCATTGCTTTTTAAAAGAGAAACGTTATGCTTTATGTAGTTGGGATGGTTTAGGTTTGGTTCTTCACAGTCATCCTTTATTTTATATTCTCTTCCTGGGTGTCATTCACATCTGTGGTTTCAATTACCTCCATATATTGAAACCTACAAATTTACAGCCCCAGGCACTTCTGAGAGTTCTGACACATCCACATTCATCTTAGGATCACCTCCTAAATCTGTAAAACATAACTACATATTCCCCAAATCCAAACTGAACACCTTTTTTCTTCTATATAGATGTTATTTCTTTTTATCACAGGAATAAAAGCATCATTATCCATCTAGTGATTAAAAAGATTAACTAGTTAATCATCAAGTTTCACACTTTCAATGATCTATCAAGTCAATTGACTTTTATCCAGTTCATAAACATTTCCCATGTTCAAATGACAAGTAACACAATCCTTTCTTATTAGCAAAACCTCAACCCTTCAGGCACCTGCCAATCTGTTCACACTATGGATTGGCTGAGCAACATTTTTTGAAGTATGCATTTGATTGATATAACCAACAGATTCCCATTATCCTCATATTCCCATTCCTACAACTCAAAACAACTTTTATCTTCTCTTTCTGTACTTCAGATAATGACCAACATCCTTTGATGGTCCACAATGGATTAAACTGGAAGTTGTTCACACCCTGTCTCATATCATTTTTATAACCATTTTCTATCCAAGATACATTAGCCCTCATAAACCAAGGCCCGTTTGCATATGCCATTCCTTGTAAACAGAATTCTTTCAACTCCCTTTTTTTTTCTGTGAAGTCTATTCATTTCCAAACCTCAGATTAATATATCTATTTACCTTCCCCAATCACCCTAGTCAAATTACATCTCCCTGTATGTATTATCCTAAAGTGTAGACTTTATATAACACATACATTATTTTTGTGATTTTTGTATCAAGATTCAGGGGCATGAAGGATGTTTATTTTTTTGCTCTTCTTTGTAATCCCAATGTCAAACATGGGTTCTAGTATATAAGAAGTACTCTACAAATATTTGTTGAATGGATTAAAAACATAAAAGGATTGTTATTAAGTTAAACCCATACTTGCTTGAAGTATAGATTTATGAAAATAGAGATATATATGTGTATGTACATATATATGTGTTTTAAAAAATTTATATTCTGCATATATCTGTCTACATGCACAAATATCAGTTAATTCAAACAGTTTTACCCTAGTCAATGTGCAAGATAAATTTGGATAAAACCTTGATTTTGCAGATAATAATGGACTCTCAATTAAATTCAATATAGAAAATAAAAACAATGAAAAATTGAACTTAATGGAAATTGATGTATTCTGAGTGGTCTTTTTTGCTTTCTGTGAATCTATTCTGTCATTTTTAATGTCATTGACATTCAAAGTAGTTTAGCAGACATCAACATATTTAAACTCAAAATTCCAAGTTTGTGAATGGTTAATAGAAACTTTTTTTTAAAGAAAAGCATCCAGCTGTTAATTATTCAGAACAAAATACAGTTTGCAGTTTATCCCAGCTGATTTTTTTTTTCCTTCAGAAGTTCTAAGGGATTTTTGTTGAGTGATTAGAATCACATGAGATTGAAGGGATGAGCATGGTTAAAAGTAATGAGAGGAAGCAAATTTCTAAGATGACCAGAAATTTAATAGAGTTGTATGCTCACTTTCTAGATAGTAGGAAGGGCAGAGACAAATAGACATGGTTGTCCTGGTTTAAGGGACTTTCAGTTAAGATGACTGGTATGCAATATATTGGGTCAGGTTAACAAGTTCAATGACCTAAGTTCAGTGCCATGTGTATCAGAAACACTGACTTCCTTAGGGTCATAAAAGTCAACAATAAGATTGGCTCCACCTGTACACAGTTGGATGTTTCCAGTCAGATACTGGCTGGTGGTAAAATTTTGAAGACTAGCAAACATTTCAGGTAGAACCCTTCATCTGTTCTTTTTCTGAACCACTTGGAAGGCACCAAAATGGAAGAGGAGGTGATGTTAGTGAGAAAATGCTGAGTATCTCCCACCAAACAATGACTATTTATCTGTTGAATGAAGCTCAGCTTATGAGAGATTGTTGAGTAAGTTCAACATACGGTAGGAAGTGTGGTAGATAGAGTGATATTTGTGTAAAACAAACATTTTGGGCTATTTTGTACATGCATTCATCTATTCAACAATTATGAGTTGGGCACCTACTGTGTCCAGTCCAATAGAGTTAAGGAAATCAAATTTAATTATTAATTGACTAGGAGAGTAAGCCAACAAATTAATAGACCAACAAAATAGTTTACAGTGTTCATAAAGACATGAAGGAGGTAAATACAGGATGCGTTTTAGAATATCTTATGAGAGATTCCTTAACTTATAGAAGTTCTATAATTAGGTAAATTTAAAAATGGTGTATGTCTCATGAAATTAAGTTTTATTTTTTTTTGTTTTCTTTTTTTTCATTGTTTGTTACAATTTTATATATAAATTTAAAGTAATTTCTTCATTTTCTTTTTTTTTTATTAGTTACACTGACAGTACAATGATCTTGACAATTCATACATTTGAATCAAATGGGGTATAATTTCTCATTTTTCTGATTGTACAGGTTGCAGAATCACATTGGTCATACAGTCACCTATATATGTACAGCAATCATAATGTCTGTTTTATTCTGCTGCCCTTCCTATCCCCCCTTACCCTCCCCTCTCCTCCCATTACTTCTCTCTCTCTTTTTTATTTTTTTATTGTGGGTTGTTCAAAACATTACATAGTTCTTGATATATCATATTTCACACATTGATTCAAGTGGGTTATGAACTCCCATTTTTACCCCGTATACAGATTGCAGAATCACATCAGTTACACATCCATTAATTTACATATTGCCATACTAGTGTCTGTTGTATTCTGCTGCCTTTCCTATCCTCTACTATCCCCCCTGCCCTCCCCTCCCCTCCACTCTTCTCTCTCTACCCCCTCTACTGTCATTCATTTCTCCCCCTTGTATTATTTTTCCCTTTCCCCTCACTTCCTCTTGTATGTAATTTTGTATAACCCTGAGGGTCTCCTTCCATTTCCATGCAATTTCCCTTCTCTCTCCCTTTCCCTCCCACCTCTCATCCCTGTTTAATGTTAATCTTCTTCTCATGCTCTTCGTCCCTACTCTGTTCTTAGTTACTCTCCTTATATCAAAGAAGACATTTGGCATTTGTTTTTTAGGGATTGGCTAGCTTCACTTAGCATAATCTGCTCTAATGCCATCCATTTCCCTGCAAATTCTATGATTTTGTCATTTTTTAATGCAGAGTAATACTCCATTGTGTATAAATGCCACATTTTTTTATCCATTCATCTATTGAAGGGCATCTAGGTTGGTTCCACAGTCTTGCTATTGTGAATTGTGCTGCTATGAACATCAATGTAGCAGTGTCCCTGTAGCATGCTCTTTTTAGGTCTTTAGGGAATAGACCGAGAAGGGGAATAGCTGGGTCAAATGGTGGTTCCATTCCCAGCTTTCCAAGGAATCTCCATACTGCTTTCCAAATTGGCTGCACCAATTTGCAGTCCCACCAGCAATGTACAAGTGTACCCTTTTCCCCACATCCTCACCAGCACTTGTTGTTGTTTGATTTCATAATGGCTGCCAATCTTACTGGAGTGAGATGGTATCTTAGGGTGGTTTTGATTTGCATTTCTCTGACAGCTAGAGATGGTGAGCATTTTTTCATGTACTTGTTGATTGACTGTATGTCCTCCTCTGAGAAGTGTCTGTTCAGGTCCTTGGCCCATTTGTTGATTGGGTTGTTTGTTATCTTATTGTCTAATTTTTTGAGTTCTTTGTATACTCTGGATATTAGGGCTCTATCTGAAGTGTGAGGAGTAAAAATTTGTTCCCAGGATGTAGGCTCCCTATTTACCTCTCTTATTGTTTCTTTTCCTGAGAAAAAAACTTTTTAGTTTGAGTAAGTCCCATTTGTTGATTCTAATTATTAACTTTTGTGCTATGGGTGTCCTATTGAGGAATTTGGAGCCCGACCCCACCGTATGTAGATCGTAGCCAACTTTTTCTTCTATCAGACAGCGTGTCTCTGATTTGATATCAAGCTCCTTGATCCATTTTGAATTCACTTTTGTGCATGGGGAGAGAAAGGGATTCAGTTTCATTTTGTTGCATATGGATTTCCAGTTTTCCCAGCACCATTTGTTGAAGATGCTATCCTTCCTCCCTTGCATGTTTTTAGCCCCTTTATCAAATATAAGATAGTTGTAGTTTTGTGGATTGGTTTCTGTGTCCTCTATTCTGTACCATTGGTCCACCCGCTTGTTTTGGTATCAGTATCATGCTGTTTTTGTTACTGTTGCTCTGTAGTATAGTTTGAAGTCTGGTATCGCTATACCGCCTGATTCACACTTCCTGCTTAGCATTGTTTTTGCTATTCTGGGTCTTTTATTTTTCCATACGAATTTCATGATTGTTTTCTCTATTTCTACAAAAAATGCCGTTGGGATTTTGATTGGCATTGCATTAAACCTATAGAGAACTTTTGGTAATATCGCCATTTTGATGATGTTAGTTCTGCCTATCCATGAACAGGGTATATTTTTCCATCTTCTAAGATCTTCTTCTATTTCTCTCTTTAGGGTTCTGTAGTTTTCATTGTATAAGTCTTTCACCTCTTTTGTTAGGTTGATTCCCAAGTATTTTTTTTTTTTTTGAAGATATTGTGAATGGAGTGGTTGTCCTCATTTCCATTTCAGAGGATTTGCCACTGATATACAGGAATGCCTTTGATTTTTTTTTTTAAAGTAAAGTATGAAGTACCCCAAGAACAAAACAGAAAGTTTGTTCCACATGTTAAATTGCTCTAAAGATAGAGTGACAGGAGATGAAACAAATAGAATTAATGACTATCATAGTTGAAAAATGGGGTTTACTCAGTCAAATATTTTGTCTGTATCTATCATGTGCCAGTAATGCTATTTTCCTGGCGTTGAATTATATAGTATTTTAGAGTTTTCAATTTATTGTTTTTCTAAATGTTCATGAAGTAGACTAGGAAAATATCATCATTTATGACTATTAACAGATCTTCCTACTAACAAAGCTAAAAATCTGTCTCTCCGGCATATTAAAATAATTAGTGATTTATTCATTCAGATAGGATATATCAAACACAATTTACAAATCACTGTCCCAAAGGGTGGAGATGTAGCATTGAAGGTTCCTGTCTTGTAGGGTTCACATTACAGAACAAAATTAAATAAGCACATTCATCTCTACATGCTTGCATTCACAGCAGACATACACATACATACATACACATACATACACACACACACACACACAAAATACATGTTGAATAATGGTCTATTTAAAAAGTAGAAGGAAGGCAAAAGATGATAAAGGATGTCAAGTAGACTTGGATGACCTGGCTTATCTGGTTATGCTTTACATGAAATAACCAGTGGACTCCTCATTGATAAAGTGACATTGGAACAGAGACTCGAAGGAGACAAGAGAACAAGCTAGAAGTAGGTAATAAAAATTACGAAAACTGTGGATCAGGAGCCTGGGGAGGAACCGCACGACAAGACGACATGATCAGAAAACATAGGGACAAGTCATCTAAAAGGGCTGGAAAGCTATTTTAAAAATCTACAGAGTAAATTATATCAAAGCCTTTCTTTCATACCATGTATATGACCACTCTCATTAATTTGATAGGAAGGAATTCAGTGTTCTTTCAGATAAATACATTCCCCTAACAATCTCCTGGAAGAAAGATAAAGCAATCTTTCAATGTGACTTTCATCATTTCCTTTTCAAAAATAATTTCATTTATTTAGTATGTCTTTATAGTTTAATTAAATGCCATCAATTAGGAATTCACCGGTGTGGCTTAGCATTTTGTTTGTGTGTTTGTGGAGAGATAATCAATGGAACAAGAAATTGGAATGAAATTATTTTCTATGACTTCCAGTTCTGTGGCCTTTTTGTATTCATATTTGAAGTAATTTTGTGCTCATTTTCAGTATTGAATCTTCAAGTAACTAGAATTGCTGAGTGAAAGAGTTCTGAAAACTATATGAACTATGTTATGAGCTTTTATATTTTTAAAAAATTTTATAAACTGATGTAGATGTTCATGTCTTCCTTACCTATGAAGAATAAATTGCCAAACAATTTCACATGAAAGTTTTTGTGTGAATCAATTTAAAAGTGTCATGTCTGTCCACTGTGCATAAGCTTCCCCATCATTTGTACCACTCACATACCTACTGGCAATGTCACATGAGGTTCAATTTTTAAAAATACTGAATGTCATACCCTTTTTTTTAAAATACTTGGACCATTTTTCCAAAGTAATTATAAATCAGTAATTTATACACAATGCTTGACTTAACAGTAGTTGGTAACATAAATTTCATGTGCCATTTTGGGATTTTTATATGCACATTCTTATATGCATATTCTTATATACATTCTTACATGTATTTTAGAACGAGGAGCCTGTGTTTTCTAGAGATGGCAGTAAATTCTTTATGACGGTTCCTGTAAAGCAGGGGGGCCGTGGAGAATTCCATCACATAGCTATGTTCCTCATCCAGGTAAGTGCTGCCTTCTTTCTGTAGCTCAACTTGATTGTTATTATGTCCCTGAAAGCCCAATTCTTGTGGAGTTTTGAGCCTCTGTGAAGCTCTCTCATATCCAACTCATAGACATTTTAAGAAAAGAACCCAGTCCATAGTCATAAATGTAAGCAGTGATCTTGCACAAAACTGTCTCAGAAGGCAATTGAATTTATTGAGTTGTACATGTGTGCTATGGACTGAGGACCTTGGAGTAGAAAATTTAATCAATGAAAAGCATCCAACTTTCAAAGACCTGAGGACAATCTAGAGGAAGAATTTTATCTAACATATACTTATTACCATTTTGTACAAATAATATTTTCAAGGAGTTATAAAAATTTTAAATGCTGAAAGCAATTTCAATGTCCACCAAAATTAAACCCACCCACACAGAAAAACACAATGTAGATTTAAAAAAAAACTATGTAAGAAGAATTTTTATGTATTGTCACAGACACAGGGCCTGTATAATATACTTGTGGTCTAAACTTTAAAAGAATGTTAACAGTTAAGAATGTTTGTTTAATTATTTAAAAACAGTAAATTCACAAGTTGTTTTCAATATGTCAAGATTAATATCAGTTTAATCTAATTTCTAATAACAAACATTCTTGAGGAAATAAAGCATTCTTCAAAATAAACTAAATAATCATCACAGTGTCACAGGTAGAAGTTTTATAATGATAAATATTTGTGGTTACGTTGGAATCTTTAGGGCAGTTTTACAAACAAGCCAGAATCATTTCATAGAAACAAAGTACAAACTAAAGAGAAGGTGGCAGCTAGGTGAGGTGGTGTAAACCTATAATCCCAGCAGCTCAGGAGGCTGAGGCAGTAGGATCATGAGTACAAAACCAGCCTCAGCAACTTATCAAAGTCCTAAGCAACTTAGCAAGACCCTGTCTCTAAATAAAATATAAAAATGAGATGGAGATGTGGTTCAATGTTTAAGCACCCATGGGTTCAATCCCCAGTACCCATCCCCCCAAAAATTGAAAAAGAAAAATGTGCCAAAAATTTCCTAAGTATCTTGGCTACTTTGACATTTACAGAACTTTTGGCTCTTGTACACATTCTAAAGTAATTATTGCTACCTGTGCATGTTTAAATCGATCAGCCTAACACTTTGAAGCCTCAATATCTTGCGTCAATGGTTTAAAATTCAAAGCTTGTCTAAGGTCTATTTTATTAAAATAATTGTCAAGGATTTTACATTAATTTTCATGAAGGCTGAAATAAATAATTGAGAACATACACGATGATGTAGATTGAACATACAGAGATGTAGATTTATTTATATTTATATATATGAATATAATTATTAAGTTGTAAAAACTGAATATAAACTAATGTATAATGTCATCCCTTTTATGTTCTAAATAAATGCATGCATTCATTGATGAGTAACGTTTTGTCAATCAAGGCAAACCATTAAACTATATCAGGCAGGTAGCATTTTAAATTAATATTTTCATTTTTAAAAAATGTGAACCAGAAATATCACTAGCAATTAATTTACTTAACTTTTGCTAAGAGTAAACTTTTGTTATAACAAACACTAGTTAAATATCTTGGACAAAACCAAAATTCATGCTTTTCAAGTCAAATAAATAATTGTGGCATTTTGTTGACTTTTAATTTCCAGTAGTTTATATTTAACAAGCTGTGTAAATATCTAAGTAGCAAAGATCATGTACAAATCATGGATACTGAAAAGACATAACAGAGGATAGGATGAATGCACACTATGTCTTTATATGTACAATTCCAAAAAGTAGAAAATCTGTTCAACATATCAGCAGGAAAAATGGATTCATGTATATTACTGGACAAATGGTGAGGACAGCCTGGGGAGACTGGAGAGTTAGTTTACACAACTAAGCAAGAATTGCTTGTTAAGTTGTGGAAAAAGAAAGAAAAACCTTCTGTGCCCAATCGAAGCAGCCTGACATGCAATCTAATGGGTTATTTCTAAAATTTTCAGAAGAGCTTCATGGAGCAGATGTGTTTGTTTTCTGTCTTTTCTATTATGGAGATTCTAGCAAAGCCCCCAGTGAAGGAAAAACATCTTGCTCCATTCTGGTTGCTCTTCAAGCCTATTTATGGGTTGCCACACTGAGAAATTACCATGACTACATGATTACTTATGGATATTCTGACAATTGACTAAAATTAATCTGTTTTCTTAATGAGTGAGATTTTGTGCTCATGTAAATACAATTTTACCTGAGTTTACACACATACATGCATCATATTATTTTAGGAAATAAGTTAAATCTACTTGCAGTAGCACATGCCTACAATCCCAGCAACTCTGGAGACTTAGGCAGGAGGACTAAAGCCAGCCTCAGCAACAGGAAGGCATTAAGCAACTCAGTGAGACCCTGTCTCTAAATAAAATACAAAATAAGGCTGGGGTTGTGCCTCAGTGTTCAAGTGCCCCTGAGTTCAATCCCCAGTATACCACCCCCACCCCAACACAAACACAAAAAAACCGCTTGCTTCAATTTAATAATATCTAATATAAAAAATGTTTTGTGAATTTTGTTAGCCTGCCTTGTTACTTTATATACACCATAAAAATTTGAAAAATTCAAAGCTGAATAAACTAAATACAATATGTAAAATTGCCCACAATCTCATCATCTCACATTCTGATATCTTTAATAAATTTCTGCATATATTTCCAATTTCTTTTTATACTAAAACATGTAGTTTTCCTTTAAAGACTGCAAGCAAATCATAATTTAGGTTTGCAATATTTAAACAATAACTTTTCTCACATCATTTAATTGTGTTCCTAATATTTAACATTTAATATTTTAATTTCTCTTCAATATTCCCTCAAGTAGATGTATTATTTTTCTGTATTTAAATGATCCAATTTTCTTCATTATTAAAGTGATTTCTATTTTTGATATTAGAAATAATTCAGGAATAAGCACTCTTATGCATAAACACTTCTTTTCCATTTACAGTTATTCCCATGAAAATGACATTCTAGTTGTTAAAAGGCATTTAGGTAAAACCTATGCATGTGTAATATATTTGTTTAGGTATTGATATGTAGTGGAAACTTGATCTTGCAAAACAGCACAGAATTTGCTGTCTAAATAGTAACACATACCAATGTTGATGACCTTGTACTTGTCTTCCTGTTCTTGCTGTTCTGTTGTACCCTCAACATGGGCACGCCAGAAAGTGAGAAGTGATGGGACCAGAAGGCTTTGCCCCCTCAGTCAGAAAGACCACCCTTGCACATCCTTGTGCTCGGCTGAGAGCATCCCACTTCACTCACAACATGTGTATTTAAATGAAATTAGTTCATTTTTGCAAACATTTTGCTGTCTTTTATAATCAGTGACTAGATAAAAACCATTGAAGGGCAACAAACTGAGTTATTGCTTTCAACCTATTTTTATTATAGTGAGAGTTATCATCACAAATGCAATAGTGTTTTTTTCCTTTATTTACAGAAGCTACTCCTTGTTAAAATAACTGCAAAAAAATAAAAAGATTGGATTGATGTATTTTCCTCTAGTCTTCTCCCTTTAAACATGGTTATAATTTTATATAAATTATACATTATATCCTGAAATTTTAAACTTAGATTTTCAATGCAAACTTTTCCCATAATGCTACTTAAAAAACAAACAAACAAACAAAAAAACCTTTAGATTATTAGCATTTAGTTGATTGGATGCAGATAGATAATCATAATTGTTAAGTGTTTAATTGAATGGCAATTTATTTTAACTATAGATGGCACTGTACATAAAGCTTATTGAAGTTATGAATTATTTCTTTAATATTGATAAATTAGCAGAACTGGAATTCTTTAATTAAATGTAAAATATTTCTCTTCCCTTATACATGTATTTCCCAATTTCTTTTATTATGAATATGTAAAGGCATGCATTGTGAGTATTTTCTTATTTTCACATATTCAATTAAAAGCAATATTTAAAAAATATGACTTTTCTAAATTTCTATAGTGCTAAAATAACTTCTTCTGAACAATCAAGTCTATGCTACTATATGTGAAATTGTTCTTCTCCACCATTATTGACTATGTGCATATTAATATCCACTTATGTATTTTCTTTAATGTACCTCCTGAAGTTATCACTGAGGTTAATTTTTTTTCATTTTCTTTTTTTAAATCACTTCAGATATTCTCCCCTTCCTTCCCAAATAATATTTATTAAGTAGACCTCTAAGTTATGGACTCCCATTTCAGGAACTATAATATCACACCTCCTGCAATTCAATTCAGGCTTCAATGAAAAGCTTTTATCAAAGGAATGGGACCTTTTCTTTTTTTTTTTTTTATCAAATATGGGGTAAGCACAGTTCCCATTATATTAAGTGGTTCAGATTTGTGGACACAAGCAGCTACAATATCATCTTTTAAAATTATGTTAAATGAAAAATCACATGTTGGTGAATCCATTTACTTTGTCTATTTAACAACATGAGGTTTTACCCATGAGAGCTGATGATTTCACTTGGAATATGTCTATGTGCCATTATTCATTACAAATACTGTAGAAAAATAACATGCCCCCAATTCACAATTCTATCACCTAATCAACCCAATAAAATTTTTTCATTAAATTTCACTGGTGCATCTGATTAGGACATTGTCTGAAAACAATTAGCTCATTTAATGTGATGAATAGACAGTAAATTAAAGCATTCTATTTTTAAGCACTACAACATTTTCCTTTTTTAGAAGATATAAAAGTGAAACAGAATTCAGATAATTGAATGAACAGGCAAAAAGCAAAGGTACCATTAAATTTTTACTGACATCAACATGTCTTTATTTCACAAATATAAATATAAAATTGATATTTAACTTCTTGGACTAAGATAAAATTTCCAACCAAGTCAGGAGAGGTATCTGAGGCCTAATTCCAAATAAAACCACTATATTCTGGATTTTTAGGCTTCTTTTAAGAATGAACAAAATCTCCAATTTTAATGCTTTTCTTTCCCCTAAAATTAGAGTGGACATGTGAGTTCAATTTGAAGTATGTTTCCATATTGCTTCATTCAGAGGTCTATTATGTTTTTACATTCATATTCAAGCGTTTCTATTCTACCAATTAATATAGCAGAGATTATGGATGCAATGAAAGAAAGAAATTCTGTTGTGGAGTAAAAATTGTTATTTTCTGCTGTATTAAATTTTCTCTCCTGAGACTGTATTTCTGGTGAAAGTATTTGAAAAGCTAACTGGAGTACAGATACCCCTAATGCAAAGCAGTCAAGACCCTTGCTATGTATTTTTTTATGAACTGTAGAGTAATCTACTATATTCTGATTGTTATTGGAGTTGTTTACTTTGCATCTGGATCAAAATTAATGTGTTCACTGTTATGAATCTCAGTATCCATATATATATATATATATATATATATATATATATATATATATATATATACATATACATATATATATATATATATATATATATATTATTGGAAATTAAGTCTAGGCTATAATATGTGGAATGGGGATTCAACTTATTTTCCAGCTCATATTTACATTGGTAAAAATATAAAAAGCAAGGCAATTACAGATGTTTGAAATAAAATCAAAGCTTGTGAGGTTCTTAGTATGACTCTCAACAAGAGATGTTTTCTTCTTACACTTAGAAGCAAAATATTTTGAAGTAATGGACTTTTGAAATCAATAGTGTAAAATTTTATTCCTGTGTTTGCTGTGTTCATACATTTTTCAAAGCATTGAAGTTTTTGCTCAGGATCATTTAAATGCAGCCTCTCTCTCTCTCTCTCTCTCTCTCTCTCTCTCTCTCTCACACACACACACACACACACACACACTTGCACACATATTAAATTCTCTGAAAAAGAAACTAATCAACCTAGAAATCTGTGAATGAAATTTTGTCCTGACATTTAGAAATATTGAGCAAGCTTTCTTTATTAATGTTGTAAGAATTGTTTCATCCTTTATATTGACATTAAAGATGCACTAAAACATACAGATATTAGTATTCTGATCTTGACACATTCATGAAAGAACCTGAAAATAAGTGAGGATATCTATCCACACAGTTACTGTCCTATGGAAGCTTGACCACAAAATGTCTGAATTTAGAATTTCACATCAACCTTAGGTTGTATCTGTCTAAAATCTCACAAATTATGTTTCATATTACATTTATACCTTTAGCTCACAAATACTTGCAAATGACAGTAGTGCCTTAGACAGTGTACCGCAAATGAAAAGTTTAAAACTTACTACTAGCATCATAAAATAGAAATCAGGAGGAAACTGGAAAAAAAAAAAAAAAACAAGAACGACAAATAAATTCATTGAAAGGTATTCAAGGAAAAATAAAGAGAAGTCTAAAAATATGCGAAGGAGATAAATGAAAACCACCAACAGAATGAAAATAAAGAAAAACAAAGTATCAGACTAGCTACAACTTAAAATCTAACTGATTCCATACTGGAGTTCTTAAATGAGATTAATAAGAAAACAGTAGAAGAGATAATATTTAAAATCATGATATAACAACTGTAAGCAACAACAAAAATATTCTAGAAACCAAAGAAGATATCTGTGTAAGGTTGATAAAAACATTATTAAAGTTATTAATGTAAACTTAAATTGTATAGCTAAAATGCAAACCTAGCACCAGGTTTTGAAGCACTAACTCTTTAGACATAGTATTCATGATAAATACATAAAAATTGAAAGAGGTCTTTAACAGTGTATCAATTACACTAAAAAAAAATGTGTTGACCTAATTTACACACTAAAAGAAAAACTGATTTTCAGTTTGTCTTCTGTAAAGAATCCAATTCAATCCTTTATGCAAAATAGACATCTAAAATAAAATTATTCAGTAAGGCTAAAATCTTGATACCAAATAAGAGAACATCTATTCTCAAATCATTAAAGATGAACAAAAGAAAATAAATTATAAAAATATATAGTAGTTAAAAAATCTATATCTGAGCCATAGACAGCATATGGTATTCAACATTATAGTATTCTATGGTATTCAACAAAATCATTATTTAGAAATCTTAGAGTCACACAAAAACTAATGTTTGCTCTGAGTAGAAATGAGTCAAGTGGACCCAAGACTTGAGACTATAGATAGATATAGCATAGGTAGATAATTAGGATATATTAATATAATTATAAATATTTGAACACACATCAATAAAAGATAATATATTCCCTTCAATTTTATATGAGACATTAACAAAATTGAACACATACAGGACAAAGAAGAAAAACTCACTGACTTCTGTAAGCAAGAATGTTGTTGTATCCACCTAAAACTAAAAAATGAATATTAAAAAGGGGGTGGGGGGCTGGGATTGTGGCTCAAGTGGTAGAGTGCTCACCTAGAATGCATGAGACACTTTGTTAGATCCTCAGCACCACATAAAAAAATAAAATAAAAATATTGTATCCACATAAACCTAAAAGATAAGTATAAAAATAATGTAATCACAGTGTAATATCCTAGAGATAAGAAAGACTGTGTGTGTGTGTGGGTGTGTGTGTGTGTGTGTGTGTGTGTTACTGGAGTTTATACCTGGGGCACTATACCACTGAGCAACATTCTCCAGCTTTTTTTTTTTTTTTGAGACAAGGTATCATTAATTGGCTGAGACTGGTCTCCAACTTTGTGATCATTCTACTTCAGTTTCTTGAGTCACTGAGATTACAGGTGTATACCACCACATGCTGCTCCATATTACATTTTTAACAAGTTTTCTGAGTAGAATATATAAAATGTAAATTTTGTCAATTTTACCATTCTCTGCAGAATTAAAACCAAAATTGCAAATTTATAAAATATGAATAATAATATGAAGAAGAATGATAGCATGTATTCTCACAATCAGTGGTCAGAATAAAATACAGAGCTTTAAGTAATTATAAAAATGTAAATGAAAGAATAGAATCAAATGTATTGGATTCTCAACTCAAACACCTAGAAAGCAATTGGTAAAAATCAATATAAGACAGAAAGATGTAAGGAATTATATTTGAAGCAGAAAACCAAGTGGTTATAAACAGAAAGAATAGAACTAATAAATTAAAAAATAATGCTGCTTCTTTGCAAAGAAAGAGGAAAAGAAGAAAGAATGAGGAAAATGAAATAAGGCAAAACAAAACTTGATCCAAATCAACAAGAGAGATTAAAAAAATAAAGTAAAATTATTATTACGATGATAATGGTGGTGGTGGTGGTACCAGGGATTGAACCTAGGAGCACTCAACCACTACAAAACATCTCTAGCCCTTTTGCACATTTTGTTTAGAGACATGGTCTAGCTGAGTTGCTTAGGACCACACTAAATTGATGAGGCTGGCTTTGAACTTGAAATCTCCCTGCCTCAGGCCTTCCAAACTGCTGGGATTACAGGTGTGCACCACACTCCCAGCAAGAAAGTAAAATTAGACAAGATAAGAAATGACTAGTGGGACCAAAAGATATTTTAATAAACCATTAGAGAATATTTCTAGAACTCTATGCCAATTTATTTGAGATTTTATTTGAAATGAACAATTTCCTGAGGAATACATTTAGCCAAAATTGTCCCCAGGATATAGAGAGCTTTAACTGACTCATGACACAGATGAAATAAAATCTTACCAAAGAATCATGCCACAAAGGAGTGCCAGGCTTATATGACTTATTTTACAGAGAATAATTCCAGGCTTTGACAGGTAATCCCACATAAGTTATACTGTGCTACAGCATAGATTTTCTTTTTAATAAAAGTTGTGAAAATTTTTACAAAACTTAATACTAAATTCTTTTTATAAAACCTAAAATTTACACATCTCTGCCTAAAATATGATAATTATTTAGAAAAGAGATATCACCAACATTTCCATTGCAGTCAGGGACTAAAAAAGATACATGCTATTGCTACTTTAAACATTGCATTGGAGGAATTATTTAACATAAAATCATAGAAAAATTAATAAATGGTCATAAACTTGGAAAAGTATTCAGTAAGAGAACAGATATTTAAAATAAAAATAATAGATTTATTATATATAAAAAACAATTCGAATCTGTAATGAAAGGAAAAGTACTTTTTATAAAAATATATATTTAGCAATAAATATGAAATTGAAATATAAATGTACAAACTTTTTGTGAGGAAAATTTCAGAATGTTCCTGAAAGATAGTCAGATAGGCTTAAACAAATGTGAAAACTTCTTGCTCTTGGCCAGATTTATAATATTCAATAAATAATATTATTGAAATAATATTAATTCAATTAAAAATTCTACAGTTTTTATAATTATTTATTTGTAATAAAGTTTGTGCTGAAATGTTTTATGTAAAGTTGTCTAAACTGCACAGCTTCTCATCATTTAGGAAAGAGTGATCAAAGTCTTATGTCCTACCAGTCTGCTGTCAAGTTCATGCATAGGTGCGTGCTCACCTGAAGTTTTCTGAGTGATTTTTCTATAGCTCAGGAATAAAGATGCAGTCCAGCGTCCTTTTGTGTTTCTAGGAGTGTGTGTGTCTCCTGGAGATTTAAGACAGAAAACTGAATGTTAGCAGAGAACTAAAAAATTAAATGTGGCACCAGCAGTTGGTATTTTCATGTTTACTAAAGAGGTGATGGTTAAATAAAAAGAAAATCAATATCTTCTATTTCTTTGCAGAGTAAAAGTGAGCAAATTACTGTGCGGCATTTGACATCAGGAAACTGGGAAGTGATAAAGATTTTGGCGTATGATGAAACGAGTCAAAAAATGTGAGTGCTTTTTGGTTTTCACATCAGGCAGGAAGTCAGATTTTTCAAATGAGATCTTTTCTACTAGATTTGTTTTGCTTACCATCCTAGTGAAAATAGCCAACCATGTAAAGAATAATCTCTTTTTAAAGACTTCTATACTTCACTTAAAGACACCTTACACAGAAGCATACACATGACACATACAGACTGAGATTATGAAAAAAGGTGACGATTATATAAAGAACAAAATGTACGATTTTCAGATGGATCAAAGTCCTGTGGTTGAACAACAAAACAGCACTTGCTTGTTTTTCCACAGTTTAGAAAATTCAAGTGAAAGCTGAGTGTGACAAAGATACATCATTACTGATGTTTGTGCTGTTTTCTCTCCTGGACAGTTACTTCTTGAGCACGGAGTCTTCTCCCAGAGGGAGGCAGCTGTACAGGTAGGCACTGTGAAAGGATTTCCTGACAGGTGGGCTTCTTAATAGCCATTAACCCAAAATGATGAAGAGGTGCAAAATTTTGAAATGTCATTTTCAGCATGGCTAGGAAAGAGCCATCGTGTGATAAAACCTCATATTCTTGTCTCATCTCTTGGTTCTGGGTCCTCTATGAGTCTGAAGGACTATACCTAAAAAAAGGAGACTTTATCTGCTTTTAGTTTCAGGATCTCTCTCTCTCTCCCTCTCTCCCTATAATTTGCTTCTCTCAATTCTCCACATTATTTGAACTTTATGTATCTTCCCCAGTATTCACTTCTTCTGCTGAGTCTCATTTTGAATTTTTGCTGCATTAATGTGGCACATATATAATTTATTCCTAAATAAAAAGCATAATAGTTCTGTGAGCACTTATCAAGAGTATCAAGCAGAAGCTTCCTTTTTTTGTCCCATAGTTCATAAAATCCAATGAGATTGCTGTGGGAGAGGCATCCTTATTTAAGGAATGTTCATCACATAACTAAAACAAAACAATGCACGGAGGAGGAGTATTTACAGCTGCCCAATTTTCCCAAAATGTAGAGCTGTATTCATAGAAAGAGCTGGAGGACACACTTACTTATCATTACAATGTCTCCTCACTCACAAAGCATTCTTCAGACTTCACAAGAAAGGACTTTTATTTTGGGGCAGCCAATGACCTATTAATTCTAGACTTCATATACACTTTCTAATTTTCATCTCATAGGTCCACTTTTTAAGTGTCAAAACTGCCATGTCCTATTTTAAGTGGAAATGCATCATGTTTGAAGAACTATCACCTCTGATTCTTACCAAGTAGCCGAGATGTTCCTTTGAGAGCAAAACCCTAACTCCCCCTAATTCGCCCCTGCACTCTCATTCATGTACAATTCTCTTTCCTACAAATCAATCCCTCCTTCTTATCATACCTCCCAGAAGCTCATTTTCTTTGTTTATTCTCTGGAACCTTCTGGAACTCATGTTCCCAAATTCTGACGACTTTCATTATCTTCTACTGAAGAAAAGCTGTTTGTTAAGAGATATCAATTCAAATTTTGGTTTAGAGGTGTTAATCAAAAGTGCTGCTCACTTTTTCTTTCTGGTGACCTTAAGTTTATCTTCTTGAAACACATATTATAATTAATGCACAATCATTCAGAGGGTGAAAATATTTATTTGATCATTGCTCTATTACTTCTATTTTATAAAACTCTTAAAGAAAAATAACCATGACAGAAGTTAAGATTGGTTAAGGTGAGCAAATGGAACTGCCTCAATCTCCCTTCCTTTTACCATTGTAAAATGTGATTTGAATCACAATGAATCCTAAGATTTGTGAGCTTGCCTCATCTTTCTCCTGAGGAGGCAGAGCAGTCAATATATCTATGACCTGTACTAGTGTAACAAACTGTGCTATAAAGAAAATGTAGTACCAATAAATTTTCCCTTAAATAGCTCATCAAATGCCAGTTGGCTTGACTGTAAGATAATATTAGTGTTTGATCCAGAAAACTCAATCAGTGTCTTGCTTAAGCTATAAAAATGGTCAATGATTGACTTAATGTATGGCCCCAGAGTTCCCTGCATACTCAGAACTATATTAACATAGTTGGTATTACATTTGTTTAGTTTCAAAATTTGCATTTCTTATTCTGGCAATCTCATAATCTAAATAATGAGAAAATATCAGCATAAATCTCTAGGGAGCTTGGATCTGAAAGCTTCATGGAAGCATAGAAAGAAAAGTTTTAAGTCTTAGTCACTGGATTGCTGTGTGAAAGTGGAACAATTTCTAAGGCTCTCTGTGTTGCTGCTTATACAATATTCTGATATAACTAATGAAACTGGATTATATACCTAAAATGGCTAAAATGGTAAATTTTATGTTCTATACATTTTATCACAATCAACAATATAAATGGATATGATTATCTTATAAGTCATCATACTGGTAAACTAGCTAAATTGTTTTACATGCCTAGTAAATACATATTATATTGCCTTTAGTAAAGTTAAAGTATGAATTGTAATTAGCTTGCAATGTTTCAAATGTGTGAAATTTTCACTTGTGAACTCTAATTAACATTCAATTGCTTCTGGTGCTTCTGGTACCCACTTTAACACCGCTAGCTCCATCTCATGACTGTAGCACACTGCATGTTGAAACCAATGTGACTATTATTTGTATATAAATTCCCAAATCATGTTTCATTCCAAAATGCAACTGAGAAAATTTTGTACAGTTTTTAAAAGGTATTCTTAGTTATATTTTCATCCATTAAGTAGGATAATATCATTTATAAAATAAGACATTCAATATAAGTAATTTAACCTTGGGTGAATATATCTGCCCCATAATGTTAAACACCATTATTGTAAAATAAAGATGATGATAACTTTTCTCTTTACCTCCTGTATTTATTAAAGCATGTGTTATCATTAGCATTATATGTATTATAATACAAAAGTTACTTTTCTTTACCTAACATTTTACTGCAAAGTTCTTAATTCTCTGAACAAAATACCCACAAAACGAAATTACACCTCATTATATGGTTTAGTTTCATTATATTTTAATCTTGAAATGCTTCCATTTGGAAGAAAGACTCCCCCATGTAACAATTCCAATAAGTACTTTTTACTGCAGGTACTTTGGGAGGAAAAATATGACATTGATGCCAAATTCTAATGCTTAGACTATTAAGCTTAGAAAATCAAAAGCTTGACTTTGTGTGAATTGTGGAAATATTTATTTTTTGAACTGACATTTATCAGTGACTACTTTATCTCTTTCTATCTGTGGCCAATTTCCTTTAAGTCTGAAAAGTACAGAAATATGTGTAAAGAAAATGCAAATAACAATTAGTTACATTGAGTCCTATGGAAATCAGTTTCTTTATAGCCATATATAAATACATATTACATATATACGGGCATGCATAATTTTAATTTTATTACAGAGAAGAAAAATGTGTGTGTCTGAACATTAATAAAGGAAATTCATTTTGTATGTGTATGGTGAGTCATAATTTATAAGGAACTTCTGTGCAAGCACTGATGTAGCTTTTCTGTTTAAGTTACACTTTATTTAAATGTGATATACACGTTCAAGTAACTTCTAACTTTCATTTTCTTTCTCCAGTGCTTCTACTGAAGGATTGTTAAATCGCCAATGCATTTCATGTAATTTTATGAAGGAACAATGTACATATTTTGATGCCAGTTTTAGTCCCTTGAATCAACATTTTTTATTATTCTGTGAAGGTAAGGTAACATAGGATTTCTGATTGCATTTGATGAGTTATCTATTACTACCATAAATAAATTTAACTGTTATACATTAGAGATACAAATTTTATTTATATATTTCATTTAGAATTAGCAATTAGGAGTGAGACCTCATGTATATATATAATTGATAAAGGCTATATGAACATGGATATTTTTAAAAAGGTGAATATACATTGATGAACTCAGCTATTTAAGAAAAGTAGCAGTGTTGTTACAACAATGTGTTTGTTGTTAAAACATTTTGGATACATGGAAAATGAAATTTCTCTGTTCCTGTTTTCTTTAGTTCTGAGCAACCCCATCACCCCTATTACTTCTGTTTTTTGACAGTATGCCATAGTCTTCCAAGATTATATAGTATTTCTAGAATGTTCTTAAGAATCACTTACTCTTTAATCTGATGCTCTGTTTTCTGAACACAAATTGGAATCCATGTGCCCTCTTATAATGTGATGAATTGAGTGCTCCTCCTTCCGTCTAAACATTAAGCTGTTCTTTTTTAAGATAGAGTAAGGAATACACTAACATTGACTCTTTTTTAGTTATTGTTCTCTTGGTATCTAAAATGAAGTAATCAAAAGAGAAAAATACCTCTTTAATGATACCAGAGGGGAAAAAATTGGATTTTTAGATAGAGTTCCTAATTAAGAACGGAGGTTCAAGATAACATCTTATGGTAAAAACTTAACTTATATATTTTAAATATTTGAGATTTTGGTTAATGTATTTTTAAATAAACATATGATCAGCCCCCTTTTTCATTATCTTGTAGGTAAAAGTTTCAAGTTTAAATAAATTCTTTCTTTCGTGACTGATTACAAATAGAATATAATTTCGGATCAGCTGATGGGCAATAAATGTCATGAATCAACTTCCTCAACATCAGTGATTATTGTATAAAGACTAAAGATAGAAGAGTACAGCACATAGGGCTGGCTAACATCAAAGAAGTATATAAATAAAGGGTATTTGGGAACATGAGGGTCTTAGCAAAATCAATGAAAATAGTGCTATTCCAAAGTTCTTAATTATCTGAACAAAATACCCACCAAACGGAATTATATCTCTTTATATGGTTCAGTTTCATTACATTTTAATCTTGAAATGCTTACATTTGGAAAAAAGACTCCCCCATGTAACAGTTTGAATAAATATTACTTAGATGTCTTTAAAAATATTTATACTTGTATTTTTAACATCAGGTCCAAGAGTCCCAGTGGTGAGTCTACATAACACGGACAGCCCAGCAAGTGAGTACACAAGATGTTGCTTTAGACTATTTGTGCCTGGCATTGACATAGGCCATTATGTTTTTCAAGATGTCTGAAGAACCTTCTTCAGACCCAACATGGGGAAATCTGTGTGGACACCATCAGTTTGACACTATGTAAGTAAGAATGACAAAAAAATCAAGCGGCTTGAGTTATCTTACAGCTGGGATTGGACCTTAGCTGCCTAAAATGGGGTACCTACTATCTACCTCAATCCCATGATGAATAATGAATGAGGCAGGTGCATTTCAACCTTCTGAACCCTTCATTCTTTATGGGCCTCATGTAGGTTGTTCCTCCGGAACAATGCCTTATATGGACATTTGGAATAATTATGAAAAATATATTATTTTATAAATGTTATACTGTCTTTAAGATATCTACATCTTCTAGTTTAATATACTCACTTTTATTCATTTTAAGTTTATTCAACTTTATTTTTAAGTAGATAAATACATTATCAAGTAAAGTGACCAAGACTAAGGCAATACTGTGTTTATGTACTTGGCAGTAGAGTGCTTAAATAAACATATGCTTGAGCTAAGTTTAGAAATAAGTATCCAGATTGCTTCCTGCCTTCCTGTGTCATTCCTTTCTTTCATCTTTGCTTCCTTTTTTCTTTTTAGATTTATTTGATCAATGCTCTTATGCTCCAGTGATTAAACATAAACTACTGTAATCTAAATGAGGCTCATTCTATTGACTCTTTTCATCTTTAGAACTTCCCTGAGATAGGGAGTTTTATTATCTTTTTTTTTTTTTTTTTTTTTGGAAAAGAAAGCTGAGACACAGAGAGGTTAAATAACTTGGCCAAAGTCATACTTCTAAATGGCAGGGCCAGGAATCAAGTAAAGCAGTTTGACTTCAGGATAGGGTTTTTGCTCAATGTGGAAGTGCACACCTGTAATCCCAGCAGCTTGGGAGGCTGAGACAGGAGGATCATGAGTTCAAAGCCAGCCTCAGGCAAAAGCAAAATACTTAGCAACTCAGTATGACCCTATCTCTAAATAAAATACAATATAGGGCTGGGGATGTTGCTCAGTGGTAGAGTGTCCCTGAGTTCAGTCTCCAGACCCAAAAAAAATAAAAATAAAAAATAGGGTTTGTAATTAGTAGAGTACAACGGTACCTTTTTCTATCATGTTTTTGTCCTGTATCACATTTATACTGAAGTAGGAGTCTTAGATAGCGTCAGCTAGAAGAGTCACAGATATAAAAGTAGAAAGTTGAATGATAAATAATATTTTGAGAAAACAGGCACCATTTATACGTTGCAAGACTACCAATACTATACTTATTTATACTATCTTCATACTTCAATACTAACATATGGAGGCTAACTGCCTGCCCTGGACAAAGACAGATTCAAATTGGTATTGTAGTTTTTATTATTGTTATTGCTGTTGTTTTGTCTGGCCTAAAGATGGGTTAGCATATATTTTATTATTTGTTTATTCCTTTACCCCGGTCCTCAGTATATATCTTAAAAAGGTTATAGAAGCAAACTTAATCTATTCAATACTAACAGTGACAGCAAAAGTTATTAAAATAAACACAGCATGGTTGATGAAATACAAGGAAGGATGAATTACATAAATTCTTAGAGAAATCATGATAAGAAATGATCCCATCATATACTTTTTGTGAGATCTTATACAAGTTAGTTAATGCCTCATAGGGTCAATTTCTTCAGAGGGAAATAAGCAAATGAGTTTCCAGTAAGGATGAAATAAATTCATAACATTCAGGCCATACTTTATAAATGACAACTATTGTATTTTATTGCATATTCTGCCTTTAACAAAGGATGATTAAAAGGAAATTCCCAATCTAATTTTAATTTATTTTTTTTACTATAACAAGACAATGTTTTTATAATAACATTGTGGCAAATTATGAAACATTTATTCTGCAAGTTACAGAATATGTCTCTTGTAAATGATGAAACATTTCTGTTTAAGGGAAGTCTTTCTGATCTTCCTAGTTAAATGGCAAATCTAATTATCTCATGATCAAAATTTTTTTTTTAAATGGCTACAAACAGTGGTCAGGTGTTCACTTTTCAAAGAACAATTACTTATGGAAATAAAATTTACATTTAATGAGAAGTCTGTCTTTTGGTTGGTGAAAGTAAATACACCAATGAATCAGTATTAACTCATTTTTGAGCCACAGAAAAAAAGCCACAAGGAGAAACTTGTAAAAGAAAAATTAAAATATTTAGTAAACATGAAAAACAACAATAGTTTTAAAAGAAATGAAAAATAAACATTGCCTTGTAAGTTTTTGTAACAAACTCATAGCATATAATTTTTACTTTAAAGATGAAGATATAACTTCTCGTAACTTACTAGCAGAAATATAAATTGAAGCCACCATTTTTTCATACATTTTTTTTTAGTTGTAGATAAACACAATACCTTTATTTATTTTATGTGGTGCTGAGGATCAAACCCAGTGCCTCACATGTGATCTACCACTGAGCCCTGGAGCCACCATTTTGGGAAAAATATTAACTTAGTCATAAATCTTTGATATTGTATGTCCTTTTTCTTTACTTTTAGTGGTTTTTTTGAAAAAAAATTATTCTAAATCAAATTATTTTAACAAGGCTATTGATAATAAAAATATTATAAATTACAAAAAATGGGAGTTTATGGGAAATTTAATGTAATATGAGTCCCCTGGATGGCTCCCATTTACCATTCCAGAATCAAGTTTAACTCCTCATTCTTCTCTTCCATGTCCTCTGGCTCAGAAGTAGTTTGTGTAAATAACTTTGGTTCTGTTGCCCTGTGGTTGACAGTCGAATTCAGTGGATAGCAATCAGGTAGGCAACTAGTGACAGGGAGTAAGTGACTTGGAGTTATCTATCCATCAGGCCTGTTCCTGTAGAGTCTTCACAGATTGGCTGTAAGCTTTGGCTAAAGTTATTGACCGTTCAATATGGAATCCATGCACAACCATCTGCATGGAGATCCTAATAAACTACTCTCTCCTCCTGACCATCAGGCCTAATAACTCTCATAAGCCTTGGGTTACCATACCATTCTTTTTTTTTTTTTTTTGTCTGTAGTGGGGATTGAACCCAGGACCTGCCCATGCTACACAAGTGCTGTACCACTGAGCTACATGCCCAGCACTGCACTATCTCTTAGGTTCCTTCTACCCCCCAATGTCCATAAGTCTGCAATAAATCTCTTTATCAATAATCTTAATAGATTATTCTAATTGTTGAATACCATCAGTTTCCTATAAGAATTAAAATAAAATATATTTGTAAAAAATTATTTTTAAAAAAAATATTTAAGTTATATGTATAGGTCATTAAGGAATCAAAAAACTAGTTGAAAATGTACATAAAATTTTGAGAAAATACATGCAAATATTAAAAGTTTGTACATTTATTTGCCGGACAGCTTCCAAATGATTATGTTGCAGTTCTTCAGTGTTTTCTAAAGGTTCTACAATGAACATATTACTTTTATACTAAAAAAAATAAATCCTTCAATAAAATGCTTAGTGACTTCATAAGTGGCATAAATATGTAGAATTTTACTTAGTTAATATTTCAAAAGATCTTTTTTTGGACTGCTTTCTATATTTGTTTATTTTTCATTACATAATAAAATAATCAAGGCAGGCTAACTTTATAAAGAAGAGAGGTTTATATTGGCTTACAATTTTGGTGATTCACTGACCCAGATCACATAGACCCCATTGATTTAGCCTCTGGTGATAAGTGTTCCTGCTGTGGAGTCCCAAGGGACACAGAGCATCTCATGACTAGAGACAGCACCTGTCTATATCTGTGTCAGTGTGTTTCTCTCCCTCTGCTTATGAAGCCACACACATTCATTCATGAGGGTTCCAACACCAACAGCAAAGTCAGATTAAGTTTCCACCCTCTTGACACCATGGACACAGGGCTCTGGGGATCCATCTCCTGTAGGACTCTGGCTGACAAACCATGTTCAGAGCATAGCACTGCTGTTCCCTGTTTTCCTTTGAAATTTCAGCTTTCTCCTTCTCTAACTTCATGCATGTTTTTTTCCTCTTTCTTTTGACTTTCTATTTTCTTTCTCCTTTTCAATTCCATCTCCTTTTCCTTATTTCTCTTTATACTGCCTCTTTCTTACCTTTCGTGTTTTCGCCTTCTTCCCAGTTTTCTGTCCTCATTGTCTTCCCTTTGCTTCCTTTACTTTGCACCTAGAATGATAATAGGCCACTACCTCCTGTTACAATGTGTAACAAAGAATGTGTATTAAATATACTTTCTGAACTTATCATGAAAAGAATGCTTTTGCTCTTCATGTTCTGAAAATGGTTTTAATCTTCTTTATATTTATTTGTCTTACCTAGAATTTATTTTCCTGTAGCTATGATGGATATCTATTTTATGAGTAAACTAACAGTATTCAATTTAAAAGTAAAAACTTGCTAATTACGGTTATCATCATATAATTAGTTTATTTTATATATAATTGGGTTTCTCCCCACTGGCATTTTATTAAAAACAATATGAAATTTCTAATGTGCTAATCTTACATTGGTGCTTCTAGATGTACCTATTCAATTATTTAATTACTATTTTTAATAAATAAGCCAGAACACACTTATTAAAAACTTCATTTAATTAGAATAACTTGTTGTGAGAAGTACAAAAGCAAATGTTTAATAGATACATTGTCACCTTTGTAGTTAATAAATATCAAGTGGTATTGAGTTCTTATACATTTGAAAGGGTTATTTTAACTATAATAATTAAGTGTATTTTTATAATTAATGCTTAGATTTTAAATGGTAAATCCTTGAAAAATTATAGAAATACATTTAGGAAGACAGGAATTGGTGTGAATATACGCTGTATACAACCAGAGATCTGAAAAATTATGCTCTATATGTGTAACAAAAATTGTAATGTATTCTGCTGTCATATATAAATAAAAAATCAGTTAAAATAAGTATAATAATAGAAATTTTGCAAACCAATGACTTCCCTTGCTAATAATAAAAATATTCACATTTTTAAACATTTAAAATTAAATGTATGTGATAGCTTCCTTGAAAATTTGCTGTGTTTAAGTAATCTGAGGGATTTTTTTTTTCACATTTTAGGGATGTAAGACACTTGTAGGAACAATTAATCTTCACAATTTATACCAATTTACACAGAGGTAATTGGTTGTGCCTGAGATCCCATATAGAAGTCACAGTCCAATGAGAGTGACACAAAATGAAATGATTATCATATTGTGAAAGTTTCATCAGTATAAATGGATGCAGTTCAGGGAAAAGAGAAGTTAGTAGACAGTGATTTCAAGAGAAAAGAGCCTTCATGTACAGAAATGAGAAGTCATGAAATATGCACATTGAAATATAAAGTTAGTTAGCATAGCTAAAACAAAACAGTTCAGAAAATAATGAAGGATTATGAGGCTACATGGGTAGGCTGAAGCCAGATCATCTTATGTTTCATTCTTAGGAATTCTCATTTAACCATAATGACTCAATTACAAATCTTTAACATGGTTACAATGTTCACATTCTGGTTATCAGATAATGGAAAGTTGACAAGGCCACCCTCACCTAAAAAAAAAAAAAAAAAAAAAAAAAAAAAAAAAAAAGAGCAAAGAAAACTGGATAAAACATATGAAACAACTATTATCCTATGTTGTTGAACAGTAGTCTGCAAGGTAGTCCAATCCCTGAAGGAAGGAAGGAAATAAATTAGTGTTGTGAATCCACTGGTTTTATGGTTGGGAATATTTTGTGAACTAGAGAGCAAGAAGGAAAAATCTAAGCAGAGCCATGGATACCCCTGAATTGAAGAGAAAGAAACTAGTTTTCAGAAAGGTTGGAGCTTAAGAAATATTAGAAAGGTGGGAAGACCTGGAAAAGAAAAAGGTGCATGGAGAGAACCCCAGGTATCAGCAGAGAGCTCTGTCCCTGGAGACTCTTTCCAAAATACTCATTTGAGGATGTGCTGCAAGATACTCCATGACCTAAGCAAAGCCAGAGCTCATACAGTGCTGGCCTTGTTCCTCATCAGATGGAACACCAGGGCATTTAAGGAAGATCCCAGAAGAGCCATGCATTTTAGTAGAATTAAACTAGTCATAGAGAGTCACGCAAACTCACAATGAAAGGTATCTTAAAATCTTGAAATGATCAAGCTCTCCTAAAAGTAACTTAAATATGTGCCAGATAAAGCCCAACAGTTTAAAATAAAAATTACAATGTAATCCAAAATTCAAAATGTAAATATCCCAATGGTCAGTATCTAATAAGAATTTCTGGGCTATGTGAAAGAATTTAAAAAATATGACTCAGAACTAATAGAAATATTAGAGAATAAAAACAGATTCAGAAATGACAGAGATGACAAAAACCACCGGCAAATACAACAAATAAATTATTAAAGTGTATTAAAAGTGAAGAATAGAATGCATTTTGTAAAGGAACTTTATAAATTTGAAATAGTTTAAATAAAAGCTTTATTAGAATGTACTAAAAGCAGAATGGACAGTACAGAATGGAAGATAGGTAAGCTTGAGAAATCTGTAGAAGCTTTCCAGGCAAGAGCAAAAGAATGAAAGAAGTTAACCAAAATTTCAGTTAATGGCAGGCTAATATCTTCATCTTTCATATTTTTAATTGGACTCATAAAGTGGGTGGGGGCTTGTAAAAATGATGAAATAATCGTCAATAATTTTCAAAATCTGATTAAAATAAAAATTGTACATAAAAAATACCCATGATGCATCTCAATAAAACCACATCAAAATACAAAACAAACTGTTGCAGAAATTGTGAAATTTCAGTGATGAAGAAAGCATATCTCAAATCATGAAAAACAAAAGGGCATATAATATCTGTACATTCCATACAGAGTAACAAAGAAAGATTGTATATATTTCAGCAGAAAGAAAAGCAGCTTAAAGGCCACAGAGCCAAATACTAAAAACACTGTTAGAAAGCCAAATTAAACCAAGCAAAATACTCAACCTAGAAAAACAAACTTAGAAAAAAATCCTTCAAAGGTGAAGACAAAATCAAGCTTAAAGAAGAAAAGTAAAAAAAGAATGTATTACTATCAAAATTGCACTTCTGAGTCACTCATGGATCAAATATGTTCAAAAATCATTAGAAAATATTTTGAACCAAATAAAAATGAAAATACAATAAATCCAAATTTAGGGATAACTACAGTTGTGACTTTGTAGGGCTCTCTATTTTTATTTTCTATAAAAGGGAAAGGTTTAAAATCAATAATCTTAGCTTTCACCTCATGAAACATACCTCTAGTCCCAGCTCTTGAGCAGGCTGAAGAGAGGATCACCAATTCTAGGCCAGCCTGAGCAACTTAGCAAGACCATCACTGAAGAACTTAGTGAGACTCTCTGTCTTAAAAACAAAAACATACAAAGGTCTGGGTATGAAGCTCTCATAGGTTTAATTCCTAGTATCAATCAATCAATCAATAAATCAAGAAACTGTAAATCATTAAATAAAATTAATTAAAACAATGCTGAAGTAAGGGGTGAACCATGTATCTTGATGGTAGAGCACTTGCCTAGCAATGTGTGAGGCCCTGAGTTCCATGCTCAGCACCACCCACACAAAAATAAATAAGTAAATAAATTAAAAAAAATTTAAAGGTGAAAGAAGAAATAAACATGGGTAGAAATAAATAAGTAATTTTTTTGATGTCAACATACCTTATATACAAATAGAGATATGATAAATGGTGGTATAAAGGTGTATTAAGAATTGTATTGAAAAAAAGAGAGCTCATGTATAATGGCATAATTTGGCGTGAACATACTTAATATACAGAGTTACAAAAACTGTGCTGTGAATAGATAATCATGAATGTAATGCACTCCACTATTTTCATGTATGTAAGAAATAATTTAAAAGAGGAAAAAAGAAATAAATAAGTAAATTTAAAACAGACTAGCAATAGAGAAAAATACAGAAAAAGGTACTTATGTGACAGGATCAACAAAACAGATAAAATTCTAAAGAGAGACATAAGGAAATAGAGAAAATGTACAGTGTCATTATCATTTTCATCAATAGATTAGGTGATGCTAATTCACATCCTACAGACACTTAGAATTATAATAAAGGGATACAATAAGTAATTTATACGAGTAAATCTGATATCTTAGATAAAATGGATGGATTCCTTAAAAGACATGGATTGGTAAACATTTACTGAGAAATAATATGATACATAAACAACCTATTACCTGCCAAATTTTCTAAATTCACAATTACCATTCTTTTCAGAAATAAAGCTCCAGTTCCAGATGAGTTCACTGGTGCATTCTATGAAACATTTAATAAATTACCACCAAGCTTGCTCAAACTTTTTCAGAAAATATAAGGTTGCCATTATATGGATAAATAAAATTTTCATGAATTTAAATGTATTACTCTTTAACTAAATAAACATCAGTTCAAACCTAGAAATTTTTAGACAAGATAAGACATTATGATTATATGAAGTTTACACAGGAATACATATTGCTGTAGCCTTCAACATTTAATTGGTATATTCCCCATAATCTACTGACAATGCAAATGATTTAGAAAACACATTTGACAAAATATAATAATATATTAATAGTAATTAATAATTACTCAGCAATATAAAAATAGAAATCACTTAATTTAATGGATGTTTTATACAAAAATACAACAGGGTGGTAGCATTCTTTTATCATTATTATTAAATTTAGTTGATTTTATTTTTGAGACTGGGTCTCCCTATATTGCCCAGACTAGGTTCAAACTCATGATCCTCCTGCATTAGCATCCAGAAGAACTGGGCTGATATCATTCTTCATGATAAAAGACGGTGCTTTCCCCCCAGGTTTGGGGAAGTCAAGAATGTCTGCTTCAACCTTTTCTGTACAGAATGTAGTAGATGTAGCCAGGACAATAGTAAGAAAAAGAAACATAAGTAGTGAAACTGTCATCATTTGCAGAAGACATACTTATTAGCAATCAAACAAGCGAAAACTATGGAATAGCAAAATAAACTCTTAGAAATAAATGCATTTATTGTGGTCATAGTATGGCTCAAATACAAAATGCAATCATTTTATAAAATGCAATGTAAAATTAAAATATAGTTTAAAGTACTATTTAAATTAACATCAGAAATTTATAATTTCTAGGAATAAATCTAATGAAAATGTATAAGTTCTCTAAAATAAAAGCTGTATAAATATCTGGGGAATCTTAAAGATCCAAATGGATATATACTCATGTACATTTACATATTTTAATATGAAATATCTCCCCAAAGAAACCTATAGTTTTAATACAATGCAAATGATTTAGAAAACACATTTGACAAACTATAATAATCCATTAATAGTAATTAGTAATATAAAAATAGAAATCACTTAATTTAATGAATGTTTTATACAAAAATACAACAGCTGGTAGCATTCTTTTAATATTATTATTCTATTATTATTATTATTATTATATTACTGACATACCCTTTATGTATTGTCAGTCTGATTTTTCTGTTGCTTAATTTTCAATATTTTTTATTGTCAAGCTTATTGATCTTTACTACAGAATCTAATGTTAATTCTACCCACCATATTTTTTTTATTTTAAACTGTAAATTTCATGTATTTCATATTCTTCAGTTTTTATTTTTAGGAATATATTACATGTTCGTGCTTTTTCTACCTTATTGAACAGCTAGACTATAGTTTCCATCTGTTTTAATGTCCTTATCTGGGAAATATATCATCTGTGTCATTTCTGTGTTATTTTTATGGATTCATTTTGTTCTCATCCTGAGTTTTTGTATTATATTTAGAGATTTTGAATTTCACCTCCTTTGTTGCTTGGTAATTCTGTATTTCTTTCAAGATTCTTAAGCAAAGTAGTATTACAATTAGATTTTCATTTTGAAAATGTAGTGCTAATTTCAGTGTATTGGTGCAAATGAAGAAAATGTCAGTTAGAAAGGAAGTTCAGGAAGTTCAGTTAGAAAAAAATGTTATAGTAATTTAGGAGACCAATTACGAGAGTTTAACTGGTACCTAGCACAGTGACTGATGAATGGTTACAATTGGGTAAATTTTTTGTGTGGTATTGTACTGATCCTTAATTAACGCATAGTAGTGAGCTATTTGTACTGCCCTTTTTGGTTTATAGAATATTTCATATTGGAAAGCAATTCTATGCTGAAGGAAGCTATCCAGAAGAAGAAGTTAGTAAAGTCAGAAATAAAAATCCTTCATATCGACGACTATGGTAAAGTTGTGTGCATGCTCTGTTATTCAAGAACAACTTTCTCTGCATCTTATAGGTTTACATGTAAATGACTCTCCATCTTTAATATTTTTTTCTTTATTTAAAAGAACTACCTTTACAGTTGTCCTTTCCCAAAGACTTTATGGACCGAAACCAGTATGCTCTTCTATTAATAATGTAAGTATTTTAATTGTTTTTAAAATAAAGGGATCTAAAGATTGTATATTTCTTATGCTTCAATAAAAAATAGAAGCCCTATGCATGTAGCTAACTTGGGTATCTGTCATTTGTTCGGATGTGAAGGCAATTATACTCAGGTCCATATCCACCTGTTGTAGAGCCCTGCCACAATGGGAAAGCAGACCAGAGTTACAGATTATTTCTATTTTCTTTGAGAAACTAAACTGATTTGTCTTATCATTAGGCTCCTGCTTTGGCCTAGACCCCAAGTTTTAAATGTTGAAAGTGACAATGATATTTTTGATAGAAGAAAAAAGTAAAAACTTGTACAAAGAGCCAATTTAAATATTTGCCTCATTGGAAAGGAAACTTGCATCATTTATAGAAGCAGGATGATGAAATCTTTTATTTTCGAGCCCAGCTAAACCTCAATTCAAATTGGAGCTGTAAGATTTACCAGCTCACTATTTAATTTTTCTAAGCTTCTGCTTCCGCATTAATTAATTGAAGCTAATACTATGGTATTTTATATTCACATATAGTATTCTAATATGCAAAATATTTATATAAAATATATATTAGCATAGTGTTTGGTAGAGCATAAATACTTGGAGATAGTGCATAATAAATTGTAAGCATAGTCATAATTATTACCATAGATAGTAGTATTTTTAAGTATTTAATTTTATCAATATAAATATTTAATGTGTTATTTAGTTTCCATAAAATTATTTAATACATAGATATTACTGAAGCATGTAAAGTGGTATAGTCATGCCAAAGAATTTACTTTGCTGCATTTTGGCTGATGAAGGAAAGAAAGTAAGAAATGGAAGGGAGGGAAGGAGGGAATGCTAAATCATATCATGTTATTTCTATTTATAGATACTGTTTATATTAAATATTAATCACTTTATTCAAACTCCTTAGTTTTTGGAGGCAAATTCCCAGGAGTTATGCTAAAGATGGCACCAAACCAAACTAAGGATTTTTTATTTAATTTATATTTATAAAAGTATTCTATTCTTTTAAATACCATGTTTATTTCTAAAATATTTGTGCTTAGAAATATATATGGGCCGCAATGGCATAAGTATAAAGAGTTTTTTTAAGAATATTTTATACTCATGATTCAAAGGCATATCTTTCTTCTGATTAAACACAGTTCTCAGTAGCAAGTTGACTTCCCAGTCTAAAAATAGCAAGAATTAAAATGTTATTTCACAAATGAGCAATTGGACAATGCTGAGCAATACATAGAGTGACCACCACTAACTGAGAATATGAGCTGATTTAGTGTTTGGGGTGTGGCTGCTTTATTGCTACTCTATGCAGTGTATCTGATATTCAGCAAACGATGAGCCATTTCTTAATCTGTGGAGGTAGGTTTACATCCAGGAAATTCTATGGAGAAGGCAGGAGTGGGAGACTTATGTACCTGAGTGGCTGAAAGAAAAATTGTCCTTGAAGAAAATGGCCCCTTGTCAATTTGGCAACCATCTTTTGGCTAAATCTTCATTATGGGACTTCAGAAGAAATGGCCTTCTGAGGACCTCTCTTGGCCATATGTTCTCTAACCCTAACCTAATTTTGTGTTATTGGAAGGATAAGTTAATTAATAGGGACAGAACATTTTCACTGTAATAGAAAATCTAAGAGGCTTTGCCACCACAGATGGACCTTGGTGACTTGGATTTGCTGTGGTCTCTATGTAGTAGTCATGATGCCCTTTCCCTGGCTATACCTCATCTCACCCTCAGTCTCTCTCCAAATGCTTGCCTTTCTCTAGTCTTTCTGTGTGACACTATAATGAGTCCTTAAGGCCCCGTAGTCTGCATCTGTTTCTATATTGTTTATACATCATGGTCACTTTCAACATTTATAACTTGGGGTCTATCTTTTTCATATTATTCTTGTTTCCTACTCATGTATATGAAATTTAGTACAACACATGTATATCATGTTGCTCTATCTGGAAGAAACCATGCTAATGGCTATGGAGAAAGAAGTAGATTGCAGGCACAGTTCTGAGACCTGTTCAGTATATTTTCACAAGGCTAGCATGCACTGAGAAACATTTTGCAATTCTGTGATAGTGCAGAACTGAAAGTGATGTGAGAAATATAGTACCATTTCACATGCTTATTTGATAAATAAAAAAAAAAATGTGAATCTAAAAAGCCTAGGCCCTAGAAACAATCCAGAGAATTGTACTTTAGAGTTTAGTGCTGTGCTACAGGCCCATCATCTATCCCATCCCACTGCCTACTCTTTTACATCAGTCCATATCTTCCATACTGGATAAATGTCTAATCCGAAGAGGCAGCAAATGTTATATGAATTTCCAGAATGCAATATGTTTTATTGTGCCTCCCTGACTTTGTTCCCTTCTCCCTGAATTTTATTCCCTCTCATTGAATCCCAGAGAACCCCTGGTCATCCATCAAGGCTAACCTTCCCAAAGCTTTCTTCCAATCTCCTTCCTATTCCATCTATATTCTATCGCCATCCCTAGTGCTCTCCTCCTCTTACATGGACAACCTTCTGCAAGCCTCCTTCATCGATCTTGAGACACATTGGCTGTGTTAAGACTTTTTCAACTTTTATTTTTATGAGGATACTCTTAGATGATTTTTTGGAATTCTGACTCCCAGTTGATTTTTACCAAAGATTCTGAAGCAAGATCCATATTCTGGAAGTGAGTACTTAGAGAAATAATTGGTAGTTAAAGGAATATTTAAATATCTTAATACAGTTTTAAAGCCATTTAATTTATGCATTTCATGTATTAGACAATGCTTGATTGATTTGTGCATTCCTTCTAGCACCTCGTTCTTGCAAAAAGAGTCACTCTACAAATATGTAGTGAGTGAATAAATGGATGAAATTCAAAAAACATATAAGTATGGTCACACTCATTCCTTTTCCCACAAAGAAATTCTAACTGGAGAGCATTATTATTTTTATCCAAGTATTCTCATCATTCAAAGTTTTATACACCAGAGTCCTATAATTTGGTCATCTTGATAGAAGTGAGCTAGTTTTGAGCTGTTTTCTTTATAATTAGTGTTAAATAGCATGATATAATTCACTAATTCACTCATAGTGTGTGAAGTTCTCCAGTCACTCATATCCAACAGTTGAGATGACACTGTCCCTGGTTTTACATACATATTTTTCATTCCCTTAACATTGAGAAAGATTAAGATTGTGATTAGCATCCAGCTCATGGAACCATAAATTCTTCCCTTGATTCACTAGTATTTCCTGAGAGTTCATCTTCTTCAAGCCCCGCAACAGCCAGACATCCTCGTGGGATGATTCAGTTCTAGACTGCCACCTTCCTCTCTACCCACACTTCCTTTCCTTTGGTTTGTAGCTGTGACCTCTCTTAGATGCTTTTCAATTGTACCCTCAGGGCAAACTTGTTGAAATTCCTATCTAAAAATGTAGCTCTCACACCAACCAGCTCCTTCCCCAAAGATAAATCTGGCATTCTTATATCAGAAACCACTTCACTCAGGAAACTCCACCTTCTTGATCCTTCCTTTGTGTGTTTATACAGTTAGTAGTGCACTTAGTTTCTTTGACCCACTGGAAAAATTCTACTACTTCTTTAACATATATCTCTAGATAATTCTATGCACAACTCTGTTGTAAACATGTAATCATAACAGATATTAATAACTGCTTTGCTCTCTCTTCTGTTAAACTCACAAGTCCTTGATGGAAAGGATAGGGATTGGAATTGGAACAAGAATTGGAACATTATCGGTATTCAGTAAAAATCAATAGAATGAATGCACTGGTACATGAACAGAAAAGTATATAAATCAATCAGCCTAAGTGTTCATCAAGAATGAAATGAGGTGGGAAAACAGAAAGAAGCAAATGACTTCAGACTTTATAATGTGTATAAATTTAGCCTCTATACAAGTCAACTCCTCTGTGGTTTAGTTTTCTGTGTAGTAAAATGAGAGGTGAGTTTCTCATTTCTCTTAGGGTCTTTCTGGATTGGGATGAATGTGGACTGATTTTTATGTCTTCACACTGTGTCTTTCCAATTAGATCATTCAACTCTTCTCCTTTAATTGTAACGATTAGTAATAGATACTAATGATTGTTTATTGTGTAAGAGGCCTTATGATAAGGATGCATGGACTCTTTTAAATGCTTACAGATACCACGTGAGATAAATATTTTTGTCTCAATTTTAATACAAGAAAATTATGAATAGAATATATCATGTATATTATTCCTGATATGAACACAGCAAAGCTAGGTTTTGAACTGAAATTTTACTCATTTATTTTTTGGATCCTAAACCACTACTCTCTCTGCTCTTAATACTGTTTGCCTACACAATTCACTGTATTATAATTATTGGCACATTATCAAATAACACTAACCTAACTCAGAAGAGGCTTTTATAGAGACAAATTCTAATGTCCTTCTTCTTTCCACTTCACAGTGCACAATAATCTCTGGAATACAACATTTTCCATGTGCATCATATTAGTGCTTTGGTGTAAAATTTTGATCACGGAAAGTAACTGAGTTCCTGAATATTCTATGAGAAAGATCAAATTCTCAGTCCAGACTCTTTGATAAAATTCTGATTCTAAACAAAAAGTTCACTTAATGGGAAGTCTTTACACTCTTTATTTGTTTTGTAGATTCCTAGACTTTGAACAAATCAGATGACCAGAGGTAAATTTGTTTTGTTTCCCAATGGTAGAGACAGATATATTCCAAAAACCTCTAACATTATGTGATCCTTAATTCTTTTTTCATACTAAATGTTCATTCATTTTGAATTCAGTTTCATGCAAAAATAACACATATACTTGTCTGATATGGACAAGAGAGGGCTAATATTTATTTCAAAGAGCAATTATTACCTTACCATGTAATGATATTCAAAGCTCAGGTTTTAAATTCCTCACATTTATTAATCTCCCTCATTTAAATGGATGGAAAATGTACTCATATTCTAATATACTGGGAATTATTAAGAGGAGAAAAGACAGTGGCACTTAATCTAAGTAATGGAAGGAGAGAAGGTGATCATTTCATTTTTTTCCCCTCAAACATTTTAACCTTGTTCTTTCACACTGTAGATAATGCATATTAATGTCACTATGAATTTCTTACTACAATTTAAAATGTAAAACAGAGTTTTACAGAGATTAGAATTACCATTTTACAAGTAAGGATACTTTAGGGTTAAAAGTATGGATAATGTGCTACATGTTGATATTTATTAACAGATGAAAACTTGGCAGGAGAATACATTGGCAGGCTTTTATTAGTTTTTCCTAAATAATTATAAGGCAAAAGGCATGAAAAAAGATGTAGTATACATTCCAAAAGACTAGAATTAGAACTTAGTAAATAAGTAATGGTTGTTCAACATCTAAATCTTTATTCTGGCTAACTCCATTTTATAATAATAATAATAATAATAATAATAATAATAATAATAATAATAATTCCAATTTTATTTGTCTTTGGAGATATAATCATTTGTATACCAGATATCTTCAGTGAATATTATTCTGATATCCAGTATTATAATTATGTTCTCTTGAAAAGATAGTCATTTATTTCTTTATGATCTATAGTTTTTTTTTAATTTGTGCCTTAATTTATTAAATTATAAAATTGTTCTACTACTAATACCTGCTTATAGTACTGTAGTTATTTTTTTAAATTATTATTATTCAATTGACAGAACAACGTCAGTTAAGATTGAAATGTCTCTATGTTTATATAGTAACATTTTAGTTGAAAAATAAATTTCTATACTCTAGCTAAAGGATTAGAAATAAAGTTTTAAAATATGTATACCATACATTACTGAAGGCCAAAATGGAGATTCAAAGTTTGCATGTAATTAGCATCCACTTGAATATTATAATTCCACTTCTTTTACTGTATATACACTATGTATTGCAGGTCTCAATGTTGTACTCAGGCTGACTTGTACTTTCCTTGAGGAAATGGACAAACCTCAGTTTGTTGTGAAGATTGTCACTTGGTTCTTTTGTTAGAATATACTTTGTTCTGTTTTTATACTTCCATATTAAGTCAGCACTAGAATATTTTTCACTGTCTTTTCTAAAACAGAACTTCTCATAAGAGATTTATTTACATGAGATATAAACACATGAAGAACAGGATAGATTCTCTGTCCTTGGTCTGTTTATAAGATATACTAACATGCCATTTAACTGTGACTTAGGTGTGACCTTCTCTAAATGCAAGGGAATTGAGAAATGGTATTCTAGTTCCATGGGGATATAACTGTTTCCAGAAAATAAAAGGAAAATCTTTCTACCCCCTTTTTCTTTCTACATCCTCACCTACTCCATTAGAAATTGTCCCAAATAGAAACTGGCCAAAGGATAAGAATTAATGTAGTAAGACTTTGACAGCAGAGACAATTAGGAGGTAGTAGCTTCCTTCCATTTCATTTCACATTTTCTGTGCAGGAGATGTCCCTGAGGCCCTTTTCTATTGGTTCTGTTCTGATATTTTCATATGATGTCTAAGATGTTTATCCTGAGGTTAATTTTGTGTGGATAATACTAACAGTCCATTTTTGAGTTTCAGAGCTGGCTCATTAATATCCATGCTGTTCAGTGCTTCAACCTTTACTGATAAGCTTTCAGTTTTGGCTTCCTGTTACAATATACATAATTTGATATAAAGAACTGGTTTCCACTTTTTCTTCATTGCTCTCATGAGAGTTATTACACAATTTTTGCATCTGGCTAAGGAGACAATCTCTGGCTTCTATTCAAGAGAAAGATCAAAATAGGATCAAATTCACTTCATGCAAAAAAAGAATGCTTTCAGTAGGTAATAATTGATCATGGAACAAGGGAAACGGGGAGAAGAGGAGGGAAGTGAGAAGAAGGATGGAGTTCAGTTTTTATAAATGCAAAAGACTTTCTCAAATCTGCAGGTAAAAAGCCGTAAAACGAAAATCATTGGGTTTTTTTTTAAGAAATTTTTTTAAAACTTGAATCTGGTCATGTTGTTGAATACTCCAGGGACTAGGTGAATTAGGATGATTATAAGTTCAAGGCCAGCTTGTGCATTTTTGTGAAACTTTATTTCAAAAACAAAATGAAATACAGATGAATGGATAAATACAACGTGGTATATATGCACCATAGAGTTTTTACTCAGCCATAAAGAAAGAAATTATGTTATTTACAGGAAAATGAATAGATCTATAGAAAAATCATGTTGAGTGAAACACACAGACTCAGAAAGTCAAGGATTGCTTTGTTTTCTCCTATAAATTGAAGCTAGAGAGAACAAAAGGGAAAGAAGGAGTGGATAGAACTACAGGAGACTAGAAAGGAGACATGTAGGGGGAATAGGAAGGGGATCAGCAGGATGGAGGAGACAAGGGAATGGGGAGATAATGGGAATAAAATTGGCCAAATTATGTTACAAGTATGTACAGTATGTCAAACGAATCCCGCTACTATGTATAATTATAATGTGCTAGTAAGAAAAAATTCTTAGATTAAAACAGGGGATGTAACTCAGTGGTAGAGCATTTGCTTACAATGTGCAAGGCTCTGGGTTCAATCCTCAGCACTGCCAAATTTTTTTTAAAACTTTAAAAAATATTTTTTTTTGATTAAGAAAAAGCTTTAACTGCAGCTTTTTTCACATTTATCTACAATAAAAGACAACAATATTAAATTGTCCTAAATTGTAGTGAATTGACCCACCCAAGAATAATAAGCGGAAATACTAAAGACATTTTTCTTTCAAATAAACTACAAATGAGAAGAGAGACACCTCTGAATCAATGCAATTTAAAAAGAAACTGAAAGCACTAATCCAATTCTGTAGAAGCTTATAAGATACTTTGAACACATGGGTGATAGACTTACAAAGGGACAGTCATTCACTCAATGGATTTATGCTTAGTATCATAAACAGATGCAAAAGACACTTCTTTTGCTTTGAAATGGACATAGTTACTGCTAAACAACTGCAACTCAAGTCAGCAAAGATGTTGCTATATTATATATCAACTATTTTAGATAGAATTATATAATAGTTTATTCATAAAAAGAGATCTTAAAATTATTTGTATTTGTGCATATAGAATGGGTGTCTAGAACACTTTTGTTGACCAAAGTTCATTTTCCTTAAGAAACTGTGTTCTTGAATATGGATACAGAAATTATCAATGTAGAGTTGCATAGAAATAGCCAGATTTGGTTCGCTCACCTTCTGAAAAGGATGGAAGGTAAACAGCCAGAACTGGGTAAAAACTACTGGATACCTACCATGGATAAACTTTACAGACACACACACACACACGTATATATACATGTATAGATTTGCATAGATTTGTTTAAATATTGTTATACTCTTTTAATTGTCGTCATAACTCTCATCCTCCTTGCAAAAGATAATCAAATGTAGGAAGGAAAGTCAGTTGTTTAAAGCCACTGGGCTACATGTCAGTTCAGTTTTGTTTAATCCCCATACTGCCTGTATTCCTTTCAACAGTTCTACTCCTACTTCCCAATAATATTTATATCATTAATGAAAAGGTTTTTGTTCCTGAAATATTTAACAGTGGACAAGGTCTGTGAATGAAGTTTAGTGAATAAAAGTGATTGAAAATTAATACAAATTGAGAACTTACTTGGTAGATTAAAAAAAACTAACTTATCTACCAAGTAAGTTCTCAAATTGTATTAATTTTCAATCACTTTTATTCTCTCTTAAAAAAAAAACTAACAAGAGAGAGAGAGAGAATTTTTTAATATTTATTTTTCAGTTTTCAGTGTACACAACATTTTTATTTTATTTTTATGTGGTGCTGAGGATCGAACCCAACGCCCCGCGCATGCCAGGCGAGCGTGTTACCGCTTGAGCCACTTCCCCAGCCAGATAAGTTAGTTTTACCACTGCTATAATCAAAAATTATTTTAGGGGAGGAAATGTTGATTTGTTGCATATGGTTTAGAGGTCTGAGTTCATAGATGACCAACTCCATTCCTTAGGGTCCAAGGTGAAGCAGAACATCACCGTGAAAGAGTGTAGTTGATGAAAGTAACTTAGGACATGGTACCAGGAGGCAGAAACACTAAGCCTGGCTCACAAAATATATATATCCCAAAGGCATACCCCCAATCACTCACCCACCTCAAGGGGCACTCTACTTGCCCATAATTACCAACCAGTTAATCCCTATCACAGGATTAATGCACTGATTAGGTTAAAGCTTTCAGAACCCAATCATTTTACCTCTCAGCTTTCTCTCATTGTCTCACACATGAGCTTTTGAGGGACACCTCATCTCTAAACCATAGCATTCCAACCTTGACCCCCTAAGGTTCATGTTCATCTCACAATGCAAAATACTTTTAGTCTGGTTCCAAGACTCACCATAGCCATCACAGTTTCAGGATTGCTGAAAAGTCCAAGTCCAAAGTCTCTTCTGAGACTCAAGTTAACTGTCATATGTTTTCCCTATAAAAATCAAAAACTATTTACATATATCCAATATAAAAAAGGCATAGATTAAACATTTCCATGTGGAGAAATCAGGGTATGGAATGAAACGATGGGACCAAAGCAAGAATGAAATCCAGCTGGGCTAACAAGTCCTGTAGCTTCACCTCCAGCATCTTGGCACATTGCACCATGATGTCGTTTCCAAAGGTCTTGTTCAGCTCCTCCCATATAGCCTCACTGGTCACATCCCACATGGTATCTCTCTTGGCTTCTCTCTACTTCCTGATTTTCTTGTTTTGAGTTGCTGTCCTCTGGCATATCCTTGTACCCCTGTGTTCTGCCTCACCTCGGGTACAGAGCAATGGAGCCAGCCATCTATGGACCAACACCTCTGAAACTGTGAGACCCAAAATGAACTTTTTCTCCTCTAACTGTTCTTGTCAGGTCTTCTGGTCACAGCACTGGGAAAATGAAACACTTGGAAATACTAATTATCTGTTTATTATGAGGTAGACCTCATCATAATCACTGCCAGAAATAGTATCTTAGTAACTGGAAAATTGGATGTGGGTATCTGTATGAACAACTTTGATCATATCAAACACTTTACTGGTTATGATTCAGAAGAAAAGAAATTCAACCAAGAAATTATTAACTTAGGTAAAAAATGTGAAGATTATATTAATAATGTCTGTAAAAGAAGAGTTCTCTGACAGGAAAAAAGTAATGTTATTCTGTAAAATATGAAACAAATATATACCATATTTACTCTGCCATTTCTTCATGTAGGAAAATCAATGCAGTAGAAGGAATTTAAGGATAATAAATAAAGGAATTGACCCAAGAGGTCCTTATCCAATGTGAATATATGCACATATATATTACTTGAAATAAGGCAAACTTCTTTAGACTTCAGATATATATATATATATATATATATATATATATATATATATATATATAATATATATATATATATGTGTGTGTGTGTGTGTGTGTGTGTGTGTGTGTAGGTGTATATACATATGTATATTATATATATATATATATATATATATATATATATATATATATATATCAGCTAAATCATCACTTATTATAAAACCCTATGAAGGAAATTTCAGACTTAAAGCAAGAAATACAGTGTTTAAAACTACCCTACCATTAAAAATTCATAGACTACCATAAAATAAATTTTCTCCTAAATAACAAAGTCAGAAGCATTGACATTTGACTTTTTTTTTTTTTGTAATTTAGTGGGATGTGGCTCTTTGACAGATCCATTTTCTTTCTTTTCATTGATCTCCATTTCCATTCTTTTACTTTTATACTTATTTTTTGTTCATTTTATCTAGAATTAAAATAGTAATACCTGTTTCTCAATAAATCTGTCTCTTCACAGAACCCTCATGCAGCAGAGTCAATCTATTTTAAGCTAAAGAGAACAAAAAATGATATATGACTATAAGCAATTCTTTCTATGTCTCCTTCTTCCACTTCCCCAGTAGGTTCAACACAGATATGCAGCTAACAGAAAAGCAGTGCTAAAATTCTGTCACACAGTGGACCAGTCATGGAAATTGCTTGTATTAGAAAATAGTATACTTTCTTCCATTTATTACAACCAAACTTTTACTGATAAGGAAAAGTCTTTGTTGTTGTTTTTTCTAATGTACTGTACTTACAAATAATATGTCAATCAAAAAATAAAAATAAATCCCCATGTATGGTGGTGCCTGCCTTTAATCCCACCTACTCAGGAAGCAGAAGCAGGAGGATTGCAAATTTAAGGCCAGCCTGAAAAATTTAGTGAGATACTGTTTCACAAAGAAGAAGAAACAACAAAATCTACTATCCTGGTTATTTGTGATTTTAACTATTTACCAAATATTTAATAATAGAAACAGAGAATAAAAATTTTAAAAGCACAGAATTGTTCAAGGTAACCCAGCAGGATTGGTAGCAAAGTCAAGGACCAAGACCTTTGTCTTCTGAATGTAACTTTAACCCTGTTTTCACTTAAATGCCACCTCATGAACCTGATCTGTTTTTAAATTTACTGTTGGTATAAGTAATGTACTCATGTCATAAAAAGGTGTATTGTTCTGTCAATTTAAAGATTTCTGGGTGGTTGTTTGTTTTGTTTGTGCTTCTGTATTTTATTACATCCTTGTATTGTGAACTCTTCATCCACTCTGACACATCCAGTGTTGCAGATATTGAAGTAGGTGAGAATTCTGCCCTTGAAGAACTGAATTTCTAAAAAAGACTTTTGCCTTAATTTGATTCTGCTGATTGTGTTAGGAAATAAACAAGTTTCATATTTCTGTGATCTTTCCACTCCTTAAAACAGATGGAATTTATTCTGTTGTTCACAAATTTCAACAAATTTGTATATCACCAACCTTAACCTTGAAACAATCCCCTCTCTATGGGTTCCCAGAGACTTCTAAGATGGAGGGTTAAAACAAAGGATTGTGTAAGAAAAATAAGAAAGACATACAAAAAAAAAAAAAAAAGAAAAGAAAAGACAGTCAGTTGGAGCTCAATATACCCTTGAGTTGTGTGATCTATTCACTATATGGTAGATTATTACATTCCCTGGGATTATTCCTACCAACGCATATTTTGCAGTACCTCCCTGGCTGAATGAGTACTCTTTTCTTGGATTTATTTACAAAACAAACCCTGCATTTTATTTCTAACCCTGTGTGAACAATTAATCTCCACTGTACTCCTCCAAGCGCCTGGTTTGTTCCTTGTAATGACAGTGATTAACACCAAAATCCATGTTCTTTTTTTTCGAAATATCTATACCTACATTATGCACCAAAAATGAATGAACAACACACCCAATTAAAGAAATGAATTCAAGATATTTGATGCATACTATATCAATACAATTTGCCATTTAACATTAAAAAGTTAGAAATACAACACTGAAGCTAAAAATGTCAATTTAGACAAGAGATTAATGGAGAGAAATAGGATTTTTAACTGTGGGTGTTGCAAATATGTAGTCAGAGACTGAATGTTTTGTTTTTTGAAAAATGTGTAGTTATTTACTGATTACAATTTTGAAATATGGCATATTTTAGACTGTATTTTAAAATAATTTGTATGTCTGCCATAAAATGTCTGATTTTTCACATGTTGGCTAAATTTAGGTGAGAACTCCTAAAATAGCTATGAACAATGCAATGAATCTCATGTAACTTGGAAAATTACATCTTCCAAATTAATGAAACTTGTTATGCCTTCTTAATACTGCTACCAGAGTCCAATCTGGACAGTCCTAAATTAAAAGCAGAATATTTTCTTATAAGGCTTTAGCTATCATTGGTCCATTTAGAAAAATGGAAGTCCCAATGACATAATAGCTCATTTGACTTTGCGATTGTGTTTTATCTATAGATATTGCCCAGTTTAATCTCTGTATGACTAGTCAAAACCCTTTTCTACTCCACTTTGGACAGTAAGTAAATAGCTCAACATAAGCTCAAAATAAAATAATAAAAACAGTTTGTATTGTTCAATGCACCCCATATGGATTTGCTCATTGTACTTCATTTAGCATTTTCAAATACACTGTGTCATTTAATGCCTACGATTATCTCTTTGAGGGACACAGGTTAGTATTTTACCACTATTATTGATAGAGAAAAAGGGTCTTAGAGCTTTAGTATCTTGCCTATGTTCAAAGTGAAGTTGAGACTCAAACTTTGGTATTTTTACAGTTAAATATTAAAGGTTGAAGTCAATCTTTGGTATCTTTTCTTCTATGAATCATAATATTTGCAGTAAATCCCAAAGTTTCAAAATACAGTATCTTTATGTCAACTCAAGTGTTTTAAAGTCTTTTCATTTTAAACTTTAGGTGTCTGTTTTTCCTGAAAAGGTCTAGTTCAACAAGTTTTGGCTGTGTCCTACATAAAGCAGAAACGGTTTTATGCATAATGATTCATGCCAGTCCTCACATGCTACTCAAACTATATCAGTATCACCTGGGAACAAGAAATAAAACAGACTTCATTGTTAATGAGGCAATCATAATTCTAGGTTAGGACATATGGACATGTACAGTAGCTAATTCCCAGCTTTATGATCAGAAAATAAGGTTTCAAGAATTAATATAAAAAATAAAATGCAAAAATTTTTAGAAGGCTAAGTATGTAAATTTTGGGGAAGGACAAGGTAGATCCAGATTTGAGTCACAAGATCACTGTTAAATGTGAGATTTAGAAAGGAATGGAGGGAGACCTGATTAAATAACTTACATGTTATATTTTTTAATAATGTTCCCTTATTCATAAATGTAATAAGCCACGTAACTGAAAACTTCTTCCTCTAAAAGGTTAATTAAATTTTAATAGTGTAAAGAATTAATGACTTTTAAGCTTAGATTAGAAAAGATGTTTTCTGATCAGATATATAAGATATTTTCTGCTTACATCACAAAATATATTTGTATTAGTTTTCTAGGGTTAACATAAATAAATCAATAGTACTGACTGGGTATCTTAAAGAAGAGAAATTAATTTTCAGTTCTGGAGGCTGGATGTCAAGATCAAGGTTCTTCAGGGTTGGTTTCCTCTGAAGCTTCTCTTCTGGGCTTTGCAGATGGTCACACCTTGCTGCCGCCTATGCACAGGCAGTGTCTCCGCGAGTACCTCTTTTGAGTCTCTTTGGGGTGCAAATTTCCACTTCAAACAAGGGCAACTGTCAGATTGGATCAGAGCCCATGCTAATGGTCTCATTTTATCTTTGTCCCTTAAATGACCCTTTCTCTAAATAAAATCACATTCTGAAGTACTGGGGGGCAAAGATTTAACAGGAATTTGGGGAGAACAAAAGTCAACCCATAACAGCTTTCAGTAAGGTCCCATCTTCCCCCCTATTTCCTTCTTTGTTAATCATGGCTTCCATATAGTCCCTTTATCTGCTCACTTCCATTTCTTCCTGAGAGGTTATTTACTTTAGTAAACGTTATAACCCAAATGCTTGCTAATGAGGATTGCTTTGTGAATTGGTGCCTCTAGATAAATATTTGCATAAACATGAAGGCAGGAGTTTGGTATCTTTCCCTTGGAGAGTAAATGGGGTTGGGGATTTCTGTTGTGTGACTCCACTAACAATGAACTTTTTTTCAGTTTGGTGTCTTTATGTTCTTTGTATCTATCATATACATGACTGACTATTTGTTTGAACTGTATCTGGATTTGGACCTAGATAGAGAGTTTGTGTTTTAGCTTTTCTGTATTCTAGAAAATGAAATTTAAATAAAACATCATTTAAGGCTGACGTTTAAAAATTTGTACCCACATTTTTCCTCTAGAGAGAAAGTTCATGCTTCATAATTTGGGTGTCCTTCTTTACATCTAGCTTTCAGATTTTTCAAACATCTGTGAGTCTGTTTCCCTTTCCTTGCTGTCAACCTCAGTGTTGAAAAACAATTTTTCTCTCTGTCGAATACTTGTGGGAATTCCACGACCAAGAGGGAGGCCCAGGAAACTTGAATGCAGTATTTCTTTTTGAGTCTGACATTCTTTAGGGTGGTAGTTTTCCTGTTAAATTCATATGGTTTCCCTAATTGGTTCTGTTCTCTCTCAGACCCTTCAACCCTTATGAACCACCTGAAAGACATTTCTAAAACACATTTGAAGAAATACAGTGAAGACAGACTTGTCAACATGCCAATCATTCTTTAGAAATATCTACAGAAATCACTATGCATTTTTCTTCATCTGAACTATGCAGTTTTAAGATATACTTTCATGTCATTCAGAGAATTGTTCATTTAAAACTTTACAAAGGAAAATGATTCTTTTTACCTTCAGATTTATCAATATTTATCAAAAAAATTTAGTAGCCAACACAGGCCTTTTCCATAACTCTCATTGACTTGGAAGCATGAAAACTAAAATTTTTCCCAGATTGTCAATCACTCCCATGTTGATCCAATATGTTGCCATTTTCAGGGATGAAGAACCAGGAGGCCAGCTGGTTACAGATAAGTTCCACATAGACTGGGATTCTGTCCTTATTGATACGGATAATGTGATTATAGCAAGATTTGATGGCAGAGGAAGTGGATTCCAGGGCCTCAAAATTTTACAGGAGATTCATCGAAGATTAGGATCAATAGAAGTAAAGGACCAAATAGCAGCTGTGAAGTAAGTGGAGGCAAATTTTTCTATTATAGTTGCTGTAATTAGGACAATATTGGTATATTACACATACTATTACCCACTGACTGAGAGGTTTCTAATTTATTGATTGGGCAATTTTCTCAGTTAAGAATATATCTGTAGTATATTTTTTCAAGTACCTAACACCCTTAGTGCTATAATAAAAGCATTATTATATTTCTCATCTAGAATTAGAATTTACTTTGGATTTATGAAAATGGAAGGGACATTACATCACTATATTATTTATTTATAATATTTCATAATGTGTGTTATTTGCCCAGTTAGTTACAATACTTTGAATACTTTTTAAGGACTATTATTACACTTGAATGAAAAAGTGACTTCAGGAAATTCATAGGTTGTTTACCACAGTACACAGAAGTCAGTGAAGGTATTTTGAAAATAGAGATGTCTAGCCAGTAAGCCTGAAATGCAGCTGAAGATTCTGCATTTAGAACATGCTCCCGGGTGATACAAAACTGCTAGACCACCACTTTGAGAAGCAAGATTTTCGAATATATAACCCTTCCACATGAATGGAACTAGTCAGTAAATCTCATGGTTGTGTTTGTGTTTGTGTATGTGTTCAGTGTAACTTCATTCACATGTACATTTGACTCAAGATAAACTATATATTTTTTTTCTTTATCATTGCAGATTTTTACTGAAACTGCCATACATTGACTCCAAAAGATTAAGCATTTTTGGGAAGGTAAGTGGTACAAATATCACATCTATCTATCCACTCATATATACACTTATTGTGCATATGTTTGTAAATATGTAGATAATTATAGTCTTCATTATATTTAGTTTTGTATTTTCCCTGAGAAAAACTGCCCTGGTTCATACTGAATACATTAATTATTTATTAATTTAGCAATTTTTGTTGTTGTTGTTGAGAATCTAGTTGGTGCCTGGTGTTAGAGCAGCAATGGGGGAAAGACCATATTTTCATCTAGAGAGGGGAAACAGTAAACCGTTGGTAAACATAATTGCATATAGTAAGGAGTCTCATGAGGAAAACAAAAAAAAAAAAGATGGATAAAAGGGTACTGCAGAAATGTCTAATGCTAATAGATTGGTCAGGAAAGGGCCCTCTAATAAGATGACATTTAAGTCAATACCTTAATAAGGACAGGAAACCAGTCAACCCAATCTCTTGCTGCTATATATTCTCCACCATAGGAACACCAAGTACTACATCCTTAAGAAAGATTGACAGAGGCCTAGAAACTAATATAATAATTTGTTCTATGTTCTCTGGAAGATATTTACTACATATACATGCATATGTGTGTGTGTGTGTGTGTGTGTGTGTATGTGTGTGTGTGTGTATCCTTTTTTTCTTTTTTGGTTACTGGGGATTAAACTCAGTGGTGCTTTATCATTGAGTTATATCCCCAGCACTTTATATTTACTTTCTTTTTTATTTTGAGACAGGATCTCACTAAGTTATTAAGGCTGGAGCTGGGCTTTAACTTGCAAGGCTGGCCTTAAACTTGTGATTCTCCTGCTTCAGCCTGCCCATTAGCTGGGATCACCATCATTTACCACAGTTCCTGGCACTGACTTCAATAGATTTTTGTGGAGCACTTGTTTTATGCACCTTTCTAGCCAATATGCTATCAGGATAGTAAAATGACAGGGAGGGGCCCTTGAATTAATTTAGTTTAGAGGTGAATTCTTGGTGTTCATGGATATAAACATATTTCTACTTTTCATATGTAAACCTGGAAATCAATGGTTTGAAATAACTGCTGATTTTACTGGAATATAAATTTTAGTGTTATATACTGACAGGTAGGTGCATAAAAAAAACTCACTTAACAAATGAGTAAAACATGAATTAGCACAGATGACTACCATGCTCCCCTGACTTCAGATGCCTGCAGTACATTTATAAATTCTAATTTTGTTGTCAGTAATAGTCAATGGGTCAATGAAAATATTTTGTGTACAGTACTACCTGAAAACATAAATGCAAACAAATGAAGAAATGAGAACAAATCAGTAATGAAAAGCATGTTAGTAAAAAAGTGAAAACGTATAAGAAAGTGGTCATTTCAAAGAAATGGAAATCCTAGCTACATCAGAAGAGGCATATAGTGTAACCCAGTCACATGAGACAGCACTGATGATCCTTAGGACACTGTGCTAGGTGAAAAGAGCAAGTCACAGAAAGATGAGTACAAATGAATCCAAGTATATGAAGTATATGGAATCATCAAGTTTATTCAGGCAGAATGGAATGGCATTTGTCAGTGGTTAGGGGAAAGGGGAAAAGACAGATTTTTTTTTTTTTTAATGGGTCCACAGTTTCAGATTTGCAAGATGAAAAAATCTGCAGATCCATTTAATAGGTTTATGTGAATGTACTTGATGCTTCTGAACTGTGCTTAGAAGTAGCTTAGATGGTAAATCTTCATGTTTTTGCCACCAAAAAAAAAAAAAAAAAAAAAAAAAAAAAACCGGCATATACAGTGAAGAGAATTTTACTCACTAATAGTCCTGGTGTATGTAATTTACAAGGGAGTCAGGACTTTATTTACTACACACATAAATAAACATAAAGGACCAAATGAGCTATTTGAACCTTCATGGAAATTAAAGGCCATTAAGAAGGCTGTGAAATGTCTATTGAGAATATGAACTATGTGGGCGAAAATCGGGCAGGACACAGGAGGTGAGGGGGAAACTTCTGATGCAAATGCATTGTCACTATGAGGCATTTGGCAGGACATAAAATAAAGTAATGGACTATAAATAAGGCTTACATAGGGAAGTGATAGACAGAAAGAATCAGAGGGGAATTGGGAACAGACTTTAGAGGATCCTACACATCAGCTCAGAAATTTGGATTTTAGCTTATAATGAGAGGAACAAAGATTTCAATCTAAGATTTGGAAGTTCAAAATCTTGCATTGTATCTCCCAGTCACTGTGCAGGTATTGACAAACCTCAGGGCAGTTAATACTGACAACTTAAACATGCAGGCTGACATAGAAGGCAAATACAAACATTAATGAATTTATTTTAAATGGAAAAACTTTCATTTCAACTAAAAAGACGTGAATACTTTGACTAAATTATTAGTTAAAAGTTGGCTTTCTGAGCATACAAATGAAATCATTAGCCTTAAGACTTAATAAACCTTGAGTTTGTTTTTTGTGTTTTTTTTTTTTTTTCCTCTTGGACTATGTTTGTTTTATTTCAGTACAAATGGAGTTATGCTAAATTCATAAACTGCGCTGGGAAGTAATGTTTTTGTTTTTTCTATTCTTTGGAAAGCTTGTTTAAAATTTTAATTAGATTTTAAAAGTATCCTGGAATATTGCTTTCTTTGCTGGAAATTTTTAATTATTTTAAAAATTTATTTGGTCATTAAAAGATTATCACAATTTTTCCATTTCTTCTAGAGTCACTCTTAATACACAGGGAGTCTCCTCAGCTCTGAAAACAGGGCCTTGAGTATTCATTTCTTTGTTTTCGTGTGAGTTTGTCTTTCTTGGAATTTTATTAATGGGAATTGTATTTTTATTTTATATGGTGTTTTGAGACTGCAAACCCAAGTGTAGACGTCTGGCTTAAATTTTTAATTAAGATCAATTATTTGTTTTTAATTTTGATAAGCTCATGGCAAGAAGAAGAACAACAAAAACATTTTCACTGATATCTTTTGTGTATGTTAAAATCATCTTTTTGGAGTCTGGCCTTATTCAGGGTCTGCTTTAACCCATGTGTGGAGCATGCATTCTGTGTACCCATCTAATGAAAAAGCCTTCCCAGCATGAGGCCAAAGTCACTGAGTGGAGAAAACAAGGTCTCCCCCACCCCTTTTTTTTAGTTGTAGATGGACACATGCCTTTATTTATTTATTTATTTGTATGTGGTGCTGAGGATCAAACCCAGTGCCTCACACTTTCTAGGCAAGTGCTCTACCACTGAGCTACAACCCCAGCCTCATGGAAATAACAAGGTCTTTAAGCTTCGTTTACCTCTCTGGTTTCTTGTTTTCTCTTTGTATTTAGGCTCTGTGAATTTATTAACTTTGCACAGATTTAATGATATATTTAAAATTATTCTTAATTGGGTTTTTTGATTGTTTGTTTGGCTACCACTTTATATTTGTTTCAGGGGGGTATTTATTATATTTTCTTTTCCCTTCTCGTTTCCATTTTAAAGATCAATAGGGTACCTATGTCACCAAACACTGGAGTTGGAAGTGTCACACATGTGCTATTACCATCAATGAGGGTAAAATAGGTCTCCCTTGTAAAAAGATTCCAGGCTGAGTTTAAAATAGGTGTGAAGAGCCTTGCAATTTATTTGGGATACTCCCTCTGAGAAAGTAAGGATGATTGGCAAAACCAGGGCCAGGAATCTATCTCTGATCAACTTCTTTTCTTTATACTCCTCAAGTTTTGAATGAATTTCCCAGACCTTCTTTTCCTTTTTTTGATTCCAGATTTATCTTGTATGTATAGTGATATATGTTTGTGTCTATAGCTACCTGGCTTGCTAATTTTATCCAGTATGATTGACTTTACCAGCAGAAGTTAAATCTCTGTAGACATTCTGAGTTAAGTTATACTGTGGTCTCTATAATTTTGAAAGTGTTAATTCCAAGAAACTACTCGATTTTTTTTTTTTTATGATTTAGTCTTTCAGAATTTGAAAAGCAATTCTATCTATGCTCACAAACTATGTAAGCTGATTAAGGAAGAAAAGGATTCTATTTCTATTTTGAACAATACTTTTTGGATATATATATATATATATATATATATATATATATATATATATATATATAAAACAATTGATGATTTCTACATAGTGAAATGTTAAGCCTATAAACATCAGGGACACATTGATTAAGTGAATATATTATTTTCCAAAACTATCATATGGATATTGGAAGAAAAGAGAAGAGATAAACTTCAGCTAGTGTAAATTAAATATAATTCCATCTCATTATATCAAAAGTATTTCCTAAAATGCTACAGGTAATATAGTACTACAAACCAATAGATATTGCCTAAATTGGATCTTAAGAATATTTCAGCATAATATACCTCTCCAGTATGTCTTCCACAATATAATTCAACTGGAATTCTCTTTGGTTATAGGGATGCCTTCCACCCTTCTACCTCAATATCTTTCTTCATGCTTTATTCTAAAACCAGCCTCCAGAACGTGCAATGCTTTATAACTCGGTCTCTTATTAAGCCTAATGTGGATGGCTCTTTCTTCATGAAAGCAGTCACTAAATTTCTTTGGACAACAGCATTCCCTCCTGTGTACACAGAAACACTATGTCATAGTTTCTTATCATTATTACACCATTAGGTAATGAGTTAAATTTAATTGTCTTATTATTTCATTTCTAAGTCAGACCACAAGCCTAGTTAGAGCTAGTGATGTTTTATTAATTATTTTTTGTCACAAAGGCATTTGAATTGAGTTTATCTCATGTTCTTTTTCTAATCTGTTCTTCTTTCTTCCCTTTCTTCCTTTCACATATATGTTCTCTCTCTCTCTCTCTCTCTCTCTGTATGAGTGTGCGCATTTAGAGATGAAACTCAGAGCTTCTTGTATGGTAGGCAAGTGTCTACCAATGAGCTATATTCCCAGCTCTTAAAATTTGTTTCTTTGAGGCAAAAAGTAGTTGGATATTGCCTCTTTTATCCAATTTGACAGTGTCTGCAATTTGAAATAATTTGATTAGATCATCGATCTTCAATATTATCATCAATGTGGTTGCATTTTAATTTTCTTGCTGTTGACTACATAAACCACATTTTTAATTTACACCTTTCAAAATTATTTCTAATGTCTTTTGTATAAATGAACATTTTTAATGATTCAGTTAGTTACTGTTTGCTTATTGGCTATAATTCTCTTTTGGGTTATTTTGAAGATTACTTTAGGGCTTACAATTTGCACTCCTGACTGATCATAGTTATTTTCCTCTGGTATCATCACACTTCATAACCACTATAATAATCACACAGTGGGGTGCTGCTATCTCTCCCTTCAGGACCTTTTGCTGTATTTGTCAGACATTCTGTGCTACATATGCTGCAAAGACTCATAATATTTTAGTGTTTTTTTCTTTTAAAAGTCAGCTTTTCAAGAGGTTTTAATAAAACTTACTTCTCTTACTCTGTCTTGATGAAATTAGAAATTCTTACATAAAATTACTTTTTATTATTAACAATTATATGATTATCTTTTGAACTAATAATGATATATGTATGAATGCTCCATTTATGTTGGTGGTTGAGGTATATGAACATCAGAACAACATGTGTATTTGTTTCCTTATTTTCATTTTTAGATTTTATTATATTAAATATTAGTCCTTGATCATATTATGTGTGAAATGTTTCCTTAGCTTGTTGATTATCCTCAAAAGTTGTAAATAATTAGTTGAAAAACCCCAAAGTTTTAAAGCTTTTATTGGCAATATTTTTTTTCTAATCCTTTCTTTGGTGATTTCTTCTAATGATTTTATTCTATAATGTATCATTCTTATCAAAGGAATTTCTTATGTTTTATCTGGTTTGAGTGAGGAAAAGAATAAAGCACTTGTAGGACATGGTGAAGATTTACTTATTTAGTTTCAAATAGCCATTTTTCTAGCTTTCCTGATTAACTAAATCTCTCTAGTACTTCAATTCATGATAACTAAAAACAATAGCAATTTCTCAAACATTCCTGAGTTTACCTCTCATGTAATCTGCTTGTCTGTTCTTATGCTAACCTTATTTATTCTTTAATTATGCCATGTTGAACAGTAATACATTTTAATATTTTTAAAAGTAGTGTTTCAGTCATTTCTTTTTCAAAATAATATTGGCTCACCTCTCCTATATTTCCTATCATCATTTTTACAAAATCTCCTAAAATTCTTTTGTTTTTATTGTTGTTATTTGCTTTTATTTATATGTTTACTTATTTATTTACTTTTGGTTTAAAGAATACATATTTATCTTGCAATTCCGGAGACTGGCAGTGCAAGGTCAAGGTGTGGGGAGAGTTGCTCTGCTCTGAGTCCCTTGCTTGCAAATGATGGTTCTCTCATTGCTTCTTTATGTGGTCCCCCCATCTGTGTCAGCTGGAATTTTTAAATTAAAATATCGTTTAATTATTTTATAATACTTTAAGGAGAATTAAAATCTCAACAAGATAGAACATTTATTCAAGTCACACATTATATACAGTGTGTCTCTTTTATTTAATTCTTCCTTTATCTCTCTCAGTACTGTTTTGTAGTTTTTTAAAAATATAATTCACATCTCTTTCCTATACTGTTTATTTCTTGGAATTGTGTGTATTTTTTATGTTTTAATTTTAATGTGAATGATACCTGTCCTCTATATTATCTTCCAACTAGTTTGTTAGAATAATGAAAGTTTTTAATAATGAAATATTTAGCTTATATCCGGCCATATTCAATTGTTGTATGACTTGATTGAAGACTTTAAATCATTTTAATTGGAGTAATTATCTTCAGAAACTAACTTAACCTCATATAATGTATAATTTGAATTTTAATTCTTTCAAGCAATAAGGTATTGTTGTTGAAATACAAAAAAAAAAAAAAAAAAAAAAAACCTGGGAAGCAAATTTTTTATGAGCTACTTGCTTGAAAAACACTATTATAAATTGAACATAATTGGCAAATTAAAAACTAATTCAAACATCTTTTATAGACTTGACATTAGTATGAGTACTAGCTCAGTATTAATAAGGAATAAAAACAATTCAATCAAAGAGTATTTACTTACTATTTACTATGTATCCTGAATTTTTTGAGCTGCTAGATGTAAGTCACTCCCAAAACAGAAAAAAAAAAAAATCTTTTTTATTTGAATTTGTAGTTTACAATGGAGAGATAGATGGAAATAAATAATAAGTAGCAAAATACATAAAATGTCAGGTGATTATAGTACAATCCAGAAAGATAAAGCCGAGCTGCAGAGAGTGACCCTGAGATTAGGGGATGGTGGTGAATTTAAATCAGAGATCAAGAAAGCTTCTACCAGGAGATCACACTTGAATTAAGACTACATAGTTCATGAGGGTAAGGAACATGGACATTTGAGGAGAATTAGGTTTATAAATATGAGTGGATGTGGAAGCTTCTTAAAACTTTATTTATGGCAGTAATCACTTATTTTTGAAAGTTTTTATATTTTTTTAATTGACAGCTTTCCAGAGTTTCTGACCAGCTGAGTATCTCCTAGATTTTTAAGCTTTTAGTATTTATAAGCTGAAGAACACATCAAGGCCAGGATCAAAATCTAAGTAATTTTATATATATAAACAAATAACAGATTAAATGCAGAAAATACAGTGTTTTCCATAATATATTTAAAATTTTTTATTTGAAATTAGCTCATCGTGTGCTACAAGAGATATAGTTCTAAAACACCACACAGACCTAAGTTTACAGGAAGCACCTCTTTCCCCCCCCTAGTTCTGTCAGCATATCTTTTTACTATGTTCATGATATCATTTAAATATTATATAAAAGTATGTATCCATGAAAATATAAGTCCTCTGTGAAATAGAGCTCTCTTTGCTCCTCCCAAACTTTCTATTATATTTGATTTTTCTTACATCATTTTTTAAAGAAATAGAAGTCTCGGGAAACATTTTCATTTTGTAGTTTCACCAAATGAACTTTTCAAATAATAACATAAGTGTATTTGTATTTTATAAGTAACGTTATAGGGCTTGGAAAGTGGAAATTTAAAAAGCAATTGCAATGAATATAAAAATGCGATCACTGGGAAACCAATAAAATGTCAACTTAGAACATCCTGAATTATTGAATTCTTTTGACCCATATCAAATCAAAACAACCTCTAATTGACTACAAAGTCAATATGATGATCCTCAATTTTAGGATCTGCCTGATCATATGAGTTGGTATGAAAATTAAAATCACCATCTTTATATCTAACTAGAACTTATAGCTGATTCTTGCCCTCTTTTGGAATGTATTTTCCAAAACTCTTTCATGATCAATAAATAAACATAAAATGGTTGAGAGTAAGGTGAATAATTAAAACTTAATTTATTCTAATTCCTGCCAGTGTTGATTTTATTTTAAAAATAGAAGCTATTTCTCTGAAATAAATCAAATTAAAGTAGCATTTTTGGATTTGATTTTTAAATGCTGCAGAAACAATTTTATTCCACAGCATTCACTATCATTAAGTCTTAGAGGGTATTTAGCTTCATGAAATCCCAGATTTTCATATAAAAATAGTATAACACTTATGCACTTTGATATATCAAATGTAAATGGAGTATAATTTCTCTTTTTTTTTTTTTGGTTGTACATGTAGAATCCTATCAGTTATGCAGTCATATATGCACATAAGGTAATAACGTCTTTTTCATTCATTTTTAACAAAGTTCCCTAATAATTTTTTCCTAAAGTAATTTTATTCTGAACATATGAGGTATACAATATGATATTAGAGGACACCTATAGATTAAATAAAAGAATTTCTATAGTGGCACCAATGAACATTTCTATCATCTCACAGAATTACTCTTTTTTGTTGTTGTTTGCTTTTGCTTTTGTGGCAAGAATAGCTAAAATCTACTCACTTGGCAGAAATCCCAATTAAAGTACTTTTAAAAAAAAATTGTATCCATAGGCCTCATGATACATATGACATCTCAGAGATTTGTTTCTCTTATATCTGACACTTTGTATTCTCTGACCTACATCATTTCCACCACACACACACACAATCCCACCACTGGTTATCCTTATTTTGTTTTCTATTTTTACTGAAATTTTTTTAGACTCCACATATTGGAAACATCATTTTATTTTTGGTGTCTGACCTGTTTCATTTGTTCAGTGAGTATAATATTCTGCATTTTCATCACATTGTGGCAGATGGAAGCCTATCCTTCCTTTTAGAGGCTGGGTAACATTCCATTGTACATCGGTACCATGGTTTCTTTACCTAGTCATGTGTGATTATTGGTTATTGATTATAATGTCATAGTGAACTTAGAAGTATTGATGTCTTTTGAGATAAAGATTTCATTTCTATTTTATCTGTGCCTGGATGAGGATTTCATGGGTCATAAGGTAGTTCTATTTTTAATCTATTTAGAAAGTGTCATACTGTTTCTTTTGATGGCTATACCAATCCATAGTCCCACCAAAAGTGTACCCTTACCAATATTGTTATCCCCTTTTGATATGAGCTATCCTGACAGATGTGAATGGGTATCTTGTAGAGATTTTGATTTGCATTTTCCTGATTAGTGATGTTAAGTATCTTGTCATGCCTCTAGTGGCCACTTTTATGTCATCTTTGGAAAATAATGTCTATTCAAGTTGTTTGTCCATCTTGTATGTTTTTTTGTTAATGTTTTATCAGGTTTTTTTCTATACATTTCAAACATTAACTCCTTATCAGATACATGGTTTGCAGACATTTTCCTAATCCTTTAGCTGTCATTTCACTGTGTTCATCATTTTCTTTGCTAAATAGGAAGCTTTATTAGTTTGATATAATCCCTTTTACTTTTGCTATTATAGCCTGAGATTTGGTGCAATATAGAAGAAATCATTGCCCAGGCTGATGTCCAGGAGCTTTTTCCTTCTGTTCAATTCTAGGTGTTTTATATTTTTAGGTCTTTTATTCATTTTGAGTTGATGTTGTACATGGTATAAGATTAAGGTCTAATTTCATTCCTTTGTATATGGAAATAGAATTTTCCTAATACCATCTAGTAAGTGAAATTTCCAAGTGTGTCCTCTTGGCGCCCTTACTAAAGATTAATTGGATGTGTGTATTTGAATTTGTTTCTGGACTCTCTTTTCTCTTTAGCTGGTCCATGTAACTGTTTTTCTGCCATCATACTAGAATCTGCCTCTCCAGGAGGCACTATATTTCTTAGTTCCTGGAGATTATTGGGCTCTGAAAGACATGTGAAGTAAAATTCAAAACTAACCAACACAATGCCAATTTATTAACTTCGATTATTTCAGCATGATATATAGTTCTTTGGACTGAAGCTTTAATGATTGGGTCATTCAGCTCTTCTCTCAAGATGATCAGCTTAAATAAACAACCAGATGTTAATCAGTTTGAAGTTCGCTTGGCCGCCATGCTATCAAAAACAGAAAAGTTATATTGCCTCAGCTAAGAAATGCAATGCCTTCCTCACTATGGGAAAGTCTTACCTGTGGAAATATTTGAAGTTTCTGACTGTAACATTCTTTTCTTATCTCCATGATAGAGAAAAAGAAACAAAAGTCCTGAAAATGTTCCTTCTAGGGATAGAACTTTGAAGGGCCCTCCCTACTTTGGCCTTTTAATAATTGTTTCTTGCTTTGTCCTTACATTTTTATAATTTGATTTTTATAGATGTTAATGAACTTATAACTGCTACTTACCTATCACTGACCTAAGGCTCTTCCTGTGTCTCTCAAAGAGCAAAGGGACTTTGGGGTAGTCCAAATCCATGAAGGATACTTTTTTTCCCTTCATTTTCTAATTGTTGAAGGAGATTCATTCAAGCTTCTGAGTATAAGTTAAACATTCTAATACAAGCTAAAATTAATTTCCACAACTTTTAACTCAGTAGGTCAGTGCCTTACTCTAGAATTCCTGTAAATTATTAAAATATCCTCTGGAACTTTCCTAGTCAGATATTGGAATACAAAATAAAACCAGACAACTTGAATTATTATTTAAGAATTTATTGTTATACTAGGTCAAAAACATTTTAAGTTGAATTTTAAAATTAAATTTAAGTCATGATCCAACTCATAACAACATTATTATCGCATCCCATAATTTTTAATATTTGTTGTATAGAATATAGGGGAGGGAAAGAAAGTTTTTCCCTTCACTCTCCATGTGTTCTTAGGTAGCACTTCATGTAAAAAAATGCATATATATTATATAATATATAAAATAATACACATATATTTATATAATAGTAAGAACAAATTATAATTTTAGTAGCATATATAAACATGAAATATAACCCAGACAAATGGAAAATCTCTAAAGTAGATCTGAAAGAGCTGGTTTAGACTCCAGATTAAATACTACTTCTCTAAAACAGAGAAAGAAGGGTGAGGGTTAAGCCCCAACAGAAACATTCACCAGGAAATTTACCATAAAATAGAATGAGGTTTGTTATGTAGGTAAAGTTAGTGCCTTCTTCAATGATGCGCTTCTCTAATGATTCAGTTATCCCAGTTTTCCTGGTACAGAGGGGAAACACCCTTGTAATCTAAGACCTCCTTTATAGATTAAATTTTTCTTCGAAAATGGCAACTCACTAGCACTGTTTTCAGAAATAATCTTGTTCCTGCAGTTTCTCAGAATAGAGCTGCTCAAATAATCCTTAGGCCCATCAGTTATATTTGAGGTCGCAGATTCTAGTCCCCTACAGTCATATTTGGGGGTAGATTATCCTGAGCCCCACGAGGAACTGAAAGTAGAATCTATATTTGTGATGTTATAGTTTAAATATTTGATTCTCCTTTCCTAATTCTACATAACAATTTTTGTTATTTCAATTACATATGCATATATATGTGTGTGTATGTGTATCTTTCTCTATATATGTAATTTTCTTAAATTGATACATGATGTAAAGCGTGTTTTATACCCCTAGTTTCATATTATTTGAGACAGTTCCCAGATGTACAGTATGAAATCACAGAGCAACTATTTGACACTTGGTGATATCTAAATAATTTTATATCGAACAACTTTATTAAAATAGCTGGTTAGATAAAAATTTGAACAACTATTCAAAATCTTCATCTGCAAACAGTGATTTTACTGCATTCTTAAGTCTAAGAAATTATGATACATGTTGATATGTATATTAGCAAGCAATGATCAAAACCTAAAATACGTCCAAGGATAATTGTTCTAATTTTTGGCAGGGGTATGGTGGTTATATTGCATCAATGATCTTAAAGTCAGATGAAAAGCTTTTTAAATGTGGATCCGTGGTTGCACCCATCACAGACATGAAGTTGTATGGTGAGTGTGTCCTACAGACTAATGTACTATAGTGTATTGATTTATAGAAAACAATATCCCAATGCACAGAATCTCAAATGAGCTCATTTATCATGTGTTATTAAAGCCTGTTTTGAATTGTTTATCACCTCCCTGATTCAATTGATTTTACTGGAGCATGACAATTAAATTTGAAATGCAGAAATAAATGATGAAATATGCTAAGGTTTTAGTTTATTCTTAACTTTCTGTTTTCTTGGGTCATAGCTTCTGCTTTCTCTGAAAGATATCTTGGTATGCCATCTAAGGAAGAAAGCACTTACCAGGTAACTAAATTAAAAATAAATAGAATGAATAACATTTTTTTTTCTAAAAATCAGGTCAAATTGCTTTTACAGGTAGATCTGTAGATACAGATGTTTGTGTTCTTTGTTTTTATAGGCATCCAGTGTGCTACATAATATTCATGGCTTAAAAGAAGAAAATATATTAATAATTCATGGAACCGCTGACAGTAAGTATTATATTTGCTGCTACTGTTTGATGGAATGTGACCTTTTACGAAGGAATACATCTTAAAATTTGCTTACAGAAGGCTTATAAACCTAAAAAACAAAAAATAGGAAGTGAGACAAAGGATCAGATGGTAGGAAGTGGGAAGAAAGAATTCAGGACTAAGCAGGGAGGAAATAAATAATCAGCCTCAAATGGCAACATCTCCAATAAAACTTCCTAAGATTTTGGGCATAGTCTATCTGTGCTATTGAACCCAATAGCCATTAACCACTTATGACTATATTCCATTCAGTGTGACTGAGGAGTATAATTTTTAATATTGCTTAATTTTTCCTGATCTTAATTAAATAGCCTCATGTGGCTAGTGGCCATGGCTATTGTATTATTCAGCAGACCTCAAATGGAAATCAACCTATGAAACAGAAAGATAATGTAAATATGCAAGCGCTGAAAGGTTGTGAATTTACTCACTTACACGAAGTTTTAACTTATCTGAAGTTAAAATCTTCCTAAAAGAGCAATTTTGTATTCCTTCTCATTTTTTAATCATTTTAAACATGGGAGATGGATTTGGTTGATGTTATAAATAAAAATAATTATTTATATTCATAGAAAGCTTTCAGGGCTCAAAGAATTTATATTTTTATTGTCCTATATGATACCTCACAACAGAAGGTTGAGTGTTTATAGTTCTATTCACAGTTGAGAAAAAATCAATTTCAAGAAAGAAACATTTTTCCAAGGCTGTCTGACAAGTGAGCCAAGAGAGTTCAGATTTTGAATCAATACTTTCTAAATCTTGAGCTTGCGTTTGTTATCACACCCTACCCTACCTCAGTATTTTTAGCCAATTTTTAAAAATCATAAAAAAGTTGTCTTAGCAAAGAGTGTAGAGTATACCATCTCTCCAACTTAACTTTTAAGCAAATCAAGCTATAGTTAAACCACAGCTTAATGTGTATGTGTTTGTGTAATATATATATATATATATATATATATATATACACACATATACATATATACACACACATATATATATATAATACAAACACACACACACACATACACATATATATGCACATCTATATCAATTTCTCTCTATATATATATAAAATACATATATGTAATGTAGGGAGATACCACTAACGCTTAGACAGAATTCTGAATAAAGTATGTGTGTGCTTTCTGTTAAGAAGCCCAAGTTAAGTTTCTTTATTCCCTTATGATGGGTTGGATTTAATGATGTTCTTCAAGAGTATTATATAGAAAAGGGGAGTTTTCACTTTACAGTGAAAACTTGTCCTTCAACACATCAGCCAGGAATGAAGTTTCACATCAGTAGTGATAAGCCAAGTTCATAGTAGGTATAGTACATATAATATAATGAGAATGACACTTCACCTATGTGGTTCAGTACCCAAAAGCTAAAACCACAGTCTAAACTTGAGAAAAACATCAGATTATCCAAATGAGGACTCTACCACCACATGATCACTATTCTTCAGAACTATGAAGGTCATGAAAAATAGAGAAAGGCTGAGAACCCCCCATAGATCAAAGGATACTAAGGAGACATGATGTCTGAATATAAAGTGGTATCATGGATGGGACTCTGGAGCAACAAAAATGATGTCAAAGGAAAACACTCAAATAAAATAGGTGTAGTTAATGGCAGCACACTGATACTGGTTTATTTACTTTTCTTTTTTCTTTCTTTCTTTCTTTTTTTTTTTTTTGACAAAGGTCCCATAATAATGTAAGCTGTTAACATTGGAGGAATGGAGTGAGGGCTATATGGAATTCTTTGCACTGTCTTCACACCTTTTCTAAAAAATTTTTAGGTTTTTAGTAGTTTTATCTGTTATAAATTGAAAGTCTTTTTATTAAAAGACAGATTTAGAATATACAATAACAGTGTTGGATGAAACATGATGAAAGAGAATTTAAAACTTTTGAAGACCTTTAGATTTTTGTTTAAAGTATTAAAACTTTTTCTTGAAATCTTAAGATTAGTAATAATAAAAATCATTTATTAAGTACTTTGTCAGAAAATGTGCTAAAGCATTTAGTAATTTCTTACTCATTTTGCATAAAAATAATATATAGTGGGTCTTACCACTTTCTTACTTAACACATTGGATAAATAAATATTAAGAAAGACACACAACTCCCCTGCCAGAGCTCAGCTCTGGCCTATATGCACCTCTGCCCACCTGCATGGGACCTAGGCCCAGGGTAGGCCCAGGTCCATCCCACCACCAGCAGATACCTGCTGAAGCTCAGGATTAGTCCAGATCCACCTCTGCCTACCTGTGCAGGACCCAGGCCCAGGGTAGGTCCAGGTCCATCATCCCCCCAACCTGAGAGCCCCGACCCAACCCACTTCCATACTGGGACACTTCAGACATCTCCATAGTCTTCCCCATGCAGTAGCTTCTACATTTTGACAACAGATAGGGCCTAGAAAGAGCTGCATCTCAGAGCAGGCATCCCAAAGCCAAATGGTGTAAGGCACGCCATTTCAGCCCTACCTCTGAAAGACCTTGCAACAATCTTGGGGCACTTCTAATGCTATCCTAAGTTACCTCCCCTATTGCCGACACAATCTTGAGTTGCAATAGCATCCATCTTGGGACACCTGCAGGGTCTAGAAGCCCAGAATCAAAGTGAAGTACAGATAACCTGCATGGATACTACAAGATTATAAGATAGAAACTGTAATATCTCATATCCACACTGCAAGAAAGGAAAATACATAGACAACATGAAAAAACAAGGGAGAAAATTGCCCCAGACTAACCAGGATACTATAATAACAGATACTATGGATGGTGAAGTTGATGAAATGCCAGAGAAGGAATTCAGAATGTTCATAATTTAAAAATGATCTCTGAATTTAAAAATTTCTTAAATGAGTAAATACCGGCAAAAATTGAGCACTTCAACAAGGAGACAAGAGAGTAAATACAAAAAGAAAAGATAAATATCAAAAATAAACAAAAATGGCTTGAAATAAAAATTGTGTCTCAATAATAATCCAGAATGTTAATGGCCTAAACTCACCAATCAAATGGCACAGACTAGCAGATTAAAAAAAAAAAAAAAAAACAAAGACCCAACAATATGCTGCCTCCAAGAGACTCATCTCATAGGAAAATACATCCACAGACTAAAGGTGAAACATTAGGAAAAATCATACCACTCCCATGGACTTTGGAAGCAAGCAGGGGTTCCAATCCTCATATCAAAGAAAGTAGACTTCAAGCTAAAGATAATCAAAAGGGATAAAGAAGGACACTACGTACTGCTCAAGGGAACCATTTACCAACAAAGCATAACAATTATAAATATATATGCCCCCCAAAACAGAGTATCTATGTTTATCAAACAAACTCTTCTCAAGTTCAAGAGTCAAATAGACCACAACAATAATTCTGGGTGACTTTAACACACCTCTTTCACCACTGAATAAATCTTCCAAACAAAAGCTGAAAAAAGAATCTATAAAACTCAATAATACAATCAATAACTTAGATTTACCTGACATTTATAGAATATTTCACCTTCAACAAGCGAATACACATTCTTGTCAGCAGCACATTCAACCTTCTCTAAAATAAACTATATATTATGCCAAAAAGCAACTCTTAGCAAATACAAAGAAGTAGAAATACCACCTTGCATTCTATCAAATCATAATGGAATGAAACTAGAAAACAATGATAAAATAAAAAAAGCTACTCCAACACCTGGATGCTAAATAATATGCTATTGAATAAACAATGGGTTGTGAAAGATGCCAAGGAGGAGATTAAAAAAATTTTAGACTTAAACGAGAACACTGATAAAACATATCGAAATCTCTGGAACACTATGAAGGCAGTACTAAGAGGAAAGTTCATTGCATGGAGATCATTCCTTAAAAAAAGAAAATGTCAACAAATAAATGACCTAACATTATCTCAAAGCCCTGGTGGGGGGAACAACAACACCAAAATTAGTAGAAGACAGGAAATAATTAACATCAGAGCTGAAATTAATGAAATTGAAACAAAAGAAACAACTAAAAAACTTGACAAACAAAAAGTTGGTTCTTTGAAAAAATGAATAAAATTAACAAACCCTTAACCATTCTAATGAAGAGAAGGAGAGAGAAAACTCAAATTACTAACATACGTGATGAAAAAGGAAATATCACAACAGACACTACAGAAATACAGAATATAATTAGAAATTATTTTGGAAACTTTTACTCCAATAAAATAGAAAATACCAAAGGCATCAACAAATATCTAGAGTCATATAATTTGCCCAAATTGAATCATGATGATATACACAATTTAAACAGATCAATTTCAAAAGATGAAATAGAATATGTCCTCAGAATCCTACCAACCAAGAAAATCCCAGGACTGAATGGAAACACAGCTGAGTTCTACAAGACCTTTAAAGAAAAACTAATACCAATACTCTTCAAATTATTTTTGAAATAGAAAAAGAGGAAGCACTTCCAAATGCATTCTATGAGTTTATTATCACCCTGGTTCCAAAAGCAGTCAAAGACACATCAAAGAAAGAAAATTTCAGGCCAATATCTCTAATGAACATAGATGCAAAAATTCTCAATAACATTCTGGCAAATCAAATACAAAAATGTATCAAAAAGATAGCACACCAGGGATGCAAGATTGGTTCAACATATGAAAATCAACAAATGTAATTCATCACATCAATAGACTTAAAGATAAAAATCATATGATCACCTCAATCAATATATGCAGAAAAAGCATTCAACAAAATACAGCACCCCTTCATGTTCAAAACACAAGAAAAACTAGGGATTACAGGAACATATCTCAACATCATAAAGGCTATCTATGCTAAGCCCCAGGCCAACATCATTCTAAATGGAGAAAAATTGAAAGTATTCCCTCTAAAAACTGGAACAAGATAGGGATGCCCTCTTTCACCATTTCTATTTAACATAGTTCTTGAAACACTGACCAGAGCAATTAGACGAAAGAAATTAAAGAGATATGGGTAAAAAAGATATAGCACTATTTGCTATATCTAGAAGACCCCAAAAAATCTACCAGAAAACTTCTAGAACTAATAAATTAATTCAGCAAAGTAGCAGGATATAAAATCAACACCCATAAATCAAAGGCATTTCTATATATCAGTGACAAATCCTCTGAAAGGAAAATGAGAAAACTACTTCCAATAGCCTCAAAAACAATAAAATACTTGGGAATAACAAACGAGGTGAAAGACCTCTATAACAAAAATTACAGAACACTAAAGAAAGAAATTAAAGAAAACCTTAGAAGATGGAAAGATCTCCCTTGTTCTTTGATAGACAGAATTAATATTGTCAAAATGACCATACTACCAAAATTACTATACAAATTTAACGCAATTCCAACCAAAATCCCAATGACATTCCTCATAGAAATAGAAAAAGCAGTCATGAAATTCATCTGAAAAAATAAGAGACCCAGAATTGCTAAGGCAATCCTTAACAGGAAGAATGAAGTAGGTGGCATCAATATACCAGACCTTAAACTATACTTCAGATCAATAGTAAGAAAAACAGCAGTGTATTGGCAACAAAATAGATTGGTAGGCCAATGATTCAGAATAGAGGACACAGAGACAAACCCACATATTTGCAGTTAACTTATGTTAGACAAAGGCACCAAAAACGTATATTGGAGAAAAGATGGCCTCTTCAACAAATGGTGCTGGGAAAACTGGAAATCCACATGTAACAATATGAAATGAAACGCCTACCTCTAGATGCCAACTTAGATGCCCTTCAGTAGATTAATGTATAACAAAAATGTTACACAATGGAATACTTTACAGCATTAAGAGAATAAAATCTTGGCATTTGCAGGTAAATGGATGGAGTTGGAGAATATAATGCTAACTGAAGTTAGCCAATCCCAAAAATACAAATGCTATTTTTTTTTGTCTGATATAAGGATGCTGATTCGTAATGGGGTTGTGGGAAGGGAGCATGGGAGGATTAGATGAACTGTACATAAAGCAAAGGGGAGGGAGGGGAAGGGAAGGGGCATAGGGATAGGAAAGACGGTGGAATGAGATGGACATCGTTACCCTAATTACATGTAGGAAGACATAAATGGTGTGACTCTACTTTGTGTACAACCAGAGATATGAAATATTGTGCTCTATATATGTAATATTTATTACAATGCATTCTGCTGTCATACATAACAAATTAGAATAAAGAAAAAAATTTAAAAAGACACACAACTGTTAGTTATAAAAGGGGGCAGGGTTTGAATCCAGGAACTAAAGTTCTTATTTCTTATTTACTATACAATGCAGGCTCAGTCATGTGAATAAATTATATTCAAAGTTAAATTATTTTACCTCTAGCCATCACCCTAGAATATACCAGTACTCTTTCAAATTTCTCTGTCAATATGATACAGCTATTCAGCAAAACATGTTTCTATCTGACTGACTCAGTTCTGGGTCTGGTTCTTCACCAGTTTTTTGTTGTTATTGTTGTTTTTGTTCTGGAAATATCACAACAGACACTACAGAAATACAGAAGATAATTATAACTTATTTTGAAGTTTTTTTCTTCTGGTGACTTCAGAGGAATCTCCCCAGTGCAGGTACACAGGTACCAGCACCCCACAACCCACAAAAGCCAGGGGAGTTCAAGATGCTCCCTCAGTGACATTCTAATGTACCACTATAAATGTTATTTTGGAAGATTAGAAGCTAATTTACTCAGCCTATCAGACTTTAATGTCCCCCATTTAGTCCTAGAAACAATATGAATTGCAAATATCATCAAACCATGTGCTAGATACTAAGCAGCAGAAAAATCCAATTGAAAAATTTATTTGTACATCTTTTTACCTTTATCCATATGTAGAAATAATGGGATTCATTTTGTATAGATTCCATATGATAAGTAAATATGCTGTACAAGGGACTATTTGTCATTGCCCCTATTAATTAACATTCCTAGTATCTTACATTTACTGAGAAATATATCATTATGTGGAGTTGATGTGGCAATTCTCCCATTAAATATAATACGATGTTGGGAAAGATTGTGCATATGTTTTTAAAGGATTTGAATCATCATTTGATATTTTTTATCCTCTGCCATAGAATGATTATTTGGCATCATCTAACTAGAACATTAAAGAGGATTAAACCAGTGATAAGGCTGCCCTGGGTTTGCAAAGCCCTTTACAATATATTAGCTTAGGAGTGATTTCAGAAATTCATAGGTGTACAAAAGACAGAAAGGAATAGCGCAGGTGGCATGTGAGCAAAGTGCTGTGCACAAGGATTTGAGTGAAAGTTTTTTTTGCCCCTATTTGAGCCCACAGAATCGCCAAATCTAAAGCAACTCCATTTCTTATTTCAAAGTTTTGGACCTTCTATTCAGGCAGAAGGAAGACAGAATGAAGCTGGAATAACTAGTATTCTCTAAATTAAATATTTAGCCCATGAATAAGAAGATGTAGAAGATATGTACTACATTTTCTCAATATAGAGCATTCTCTTATAAAAATTTAATTTAATAAAGCAGAATGTCATTATCTAAATGAGACTGGGTGTCAATAACCCTCCTGAAGGAATACAAATCTATTTTTCTGTATTCATATTTACAAAAGGCATTCATTATATTAAAATATTTATAAAGTATAAAATATATGAACAATTGGGAATAATAAACGATATCTAAAAAATATTTCTCAATACCATCCTGTATAGTACATAAGCCTTGTTCATCACTCCAGTAGTATTGATTTGATTTTTTATAATGTTAAAGTTTGCCATTATAGCTAACACCTTTCTAGTTAAAACCAAAGATTAGCCTTTTAATTGTATGATGTATGCAAAACACTTAAACTCTTTGAAAAAATAATATGAAAATTTTCTGATCTTAATAAATGTATCTTCTTCAAATATTATAATTTAATTTCTTCCAGCAAAAGTTCATTTCCAGCATTCAGCAGAATTAATCAAGCATCTAATAAAAGCTGGAGTGAATTATACTATGCAGGTAAGTAATTCTTTTAGAAGAGTATTGTGTTAGTCAGCCTTCCTTCATTATAAGTTACTTGAGATAACTTACACAGAGAAAAGTTTATTTGTCCACAGGTTGAAGGTTCAAGTCTATAATCAAGCCTTTAAGACATGGGCTGTTGGAAAATATTCAAGATACAAACTATTCCAAATGTCCTCTTCTAAATTCCTCTTTTACTTGTTAGATATAGAATCTTTTTTCTGCATTATTCTATTATTATTATTATTATTATTATTATTATTATTATTATTATTATTTTGTGGTGCTGGGTATTGAACCCAGGGACTTGTGCATGCAAGGGATGCACTCTGCCAACTGAGCTATATCCCAGTCCTCTTATTCTATTCTTAATGTAATTATTTTTAGTATGTTTCTTAGGTTAAATAAGTTTGTATTCTTTGTTCTTGATTACATTGAGAATGTGGATTCCTTTATGCTTTAAAAGTAAAATTCATGAACCCATTCAGAAATGTTCTTTTCTCCTCAAAATTTATACACTATTAATATTGATATTTTTAAAAAGATTAACTTTCTATTTCCCTTTGTCCCTTTTATATTTTCTTCATTTTCTATCATTCATATATAAAAAGTGGGAGAGAAATATGTGTTTGGGGAAAATACTACAAGAAAAGAGGACAAGTTAAAACTCTATTTCAAATTCCATTTATATATGTGCTTTCACACATCTAATAAATATTAATCAGGGACTTACTTTAATAATGGTCACTATGTTAGATGGGTAACAAGACATACTTCATGTATCAAAAAAATTTTCAGCTTAATGGAGAAGTCATAAAAAAAGTAAATTCGTCAACATTTGGAAGAAACAATTGTTAGTCAATTTTCTGTGTTATGACAAAATATCTGAAATAATCAAATTATGAGACAAGATTGATTTTTAGCTCATGGCTTCAGATGTTTGGGTGCGTAGCTGGTTGGCCCTATTACTTTGGACTTGGGATGACACAGTATGTCATGGTAGGTTTCTTCAATTCATGGTACCTAGGAAGCAAAAAGAGACAAGTGGATCTGTAGTCTGAATAACCCCTCTGAAGGTCATCCCCAATGACCTAACTTCCTTCCACTGGGCTATACCTTGCACTGTTTACAGCATCTCCCCATAGTTCCATTCAATGGAGATGAAGCCTATAACACATGGGCTTTTGTGATACATTTCAGATATAAGTCACAGCATTCCACCACTGCCCCCCCCCCCAAATTTCATGTCTTTCTCACAATGCAAAGTACAATAAATC